>NC_047574.1:22603583-23228583 GCF_011004845.1 Esox lucius
TTCATGACCCGCTTAAGGCCCTGCAGCAGGTCATTGTGTACGGAGGCAGAGGCATGACTACTGATGCTGCTGCCACTACAGCTTCGACTGGGGCTCCTTTTGTCCCTGTGTTCTGAGTGATGGTCCGGTCGTCTCTGACTCTTTCCATGGCTGCGACTCCTGCTCCTTGCTCTGCATTTGCTCCTGGTCTGACTTTTACCTCGACTTCGGCTCCGACTGCGAGCCTTGGTCTTGCTTCTAGCCTGGCTCTTTCCAGGACTGCGACTCCTGCTCCGTGGTCGGCTTTTGCTTCTCGCACGGCTTTTGCTTCTCGCACGGCTTTTGCTAATTGCACGGCTTTTACCTCGTGTGCGACTTCTGCTGCGTGGACAGCTCTTGCTTCTCGCCCGGCTCTTGCTTCTCACCAGGCTCTTTGCTCTGCTCTTACTTCTACCCCTACTTTCCTTTGCTGGACTGCGAGAATTGCTCCGAAGTCTCTGCCTTTCATAACCCCTGTCTTCTGACACACCTGCTTTCCCTGTGGCCGACAGGTGAACTCCTTTTAGGAAGTCAGGAATTGGCTTATTGGCTGCAAGACATCTAAGAAATTCTTCTCCTGCCGTCAAGTTCTCACTGAAATTCAAGAAAGCGCGGATTAGATGCCTGTTAATTGCAAAGCGACTTAATTGAATGAGGTTGTTAACTAGGCTATGCATGCATCACAAAATCCAATGAACCAGGACATTTCCCTACCTCTCATCTTTATGACGTGGTTCTAAAGGATTGACGGACCACTGTGGCATCTGAAGATGCTGTGTGTCTGGTGGTAGTATCTGTTGACTGCCGAGACTGATCACTGTACTGCGGTCAATGGAGAAGTTGCTGCAGTGTGGAGGCTAGTTGAGGTATAAACAGTCATCAGTTGAAGTTTGAACATCAGCATTCTGGCTGTATACATCACATCAACCAGTACCCAAGCTTTAGAATTTAAAGCATACAGTAAGTCGGCAATAGTTAATATCCCAAAAGAATATATGTTGTCAATTAACTATCTCAAAAAAACTAACATTTTACTAAAATATGACTTGCTGTGGTGAAACAGATTCGCAGACACATGTAAGTTACTTACATTAATATACTGCTCCCTTATGGGCCTTTGGAGATATTCACTACCCAAACCTTGAGGTAAGAATGGACGACAAGATCCAGTAGGTAGGTGTGTATGCGTTGGAACATCAGGAGGAGCACCGAAGGTTCCTCCATAGCGGGGAACGGGTGGAGGTACATGGTGTGGATGTCCAAACGGAGGAGGGCCTCGAGGAAGTTCTCCCGGTTGGATAAAACCACGAAACATCTTAAACGTTAAACCATGTCAGTTCAATTAATTTTGGATATCAATTTAAACAGAGGAACGATCAAATGCATTAAAATGTATGTTTTAGTTTATAAAAAGATTTCGAAGCGATTGTGTTGAGCTAACTAATAACCATTTTTTGTAATGAGCGTCTTGTGAGCAACATTAAAGAAACACTTCCGGGTCACGAAAATTTGGACTTTTTCAAAATAAAAGAGACCAACGAATTACTTAAAAACTGAGATAAATTGAGTTTATTAATTGTTTGAAAACATGTACCTCTCAAAACATTGACAACAATTCAAATATGATCATATTTAAGAGTAATTTCGATAAAAAGTGGGTGTTAAAACACGTTCAAGGGTAAAATTCAGACAATGCCAATGACAGAATGTGGAATACATATTGCCTCATAGCTCATAAACTATTGAATATTCCACAGAGAAAGCAGTGTAGGAAATGTCCAGGAGAATGTGTAGAGTAAGACAAACCTGTCTAATCATGGGAAACGGTGTGCTACATCTAGCAACACAATATTTCCACACCCTCTTTTTCCACAATGTATCTTAATGGATATGAAAAACATATTGACTCATACAGAAAAAACGATTCTATACGCCGCAGTGAATGTATTGTAGGAAATGTTCAGGAGACTATAAAATGATTATATGCAAAAAAATCTAGGGGCACTGTGTATTTGCAATTGTTGCTGGTGTTTTACTCCACCCACCCCATTGGCCACAATGTAACTCAATGGATATGAAATACATATTGGCCTATAAAAAAAAACCTATTCTATACGCCGCAGTGAATGTATTGTAGGAAATGTTCAGGAGACTCTATAGATTGATTATCTGTAAAAAAAATCAAGGGGCACTCTGCATTTGCAATTGTTGCTGGTGTTTTACTCCGCCCACCCCATTGGCCACAATGTAACTCAATGGATATGAAATACATATTGGCCTATAAAAAAAAACCTATTCTATACGCCGCATTGAATGTATTGTAGGAAATGTTCAGGAGACTCTATAGATTGATTATATGCACAAAAAAAAACATTGTATATGTCGTTGACAACAACATTAGATCATTGGCTGAAATGTTAGGTAATCGCCAAGTGGTGATTATCACCTCCATTAACAAAAGGAATAATGGATCTAAAGGCTATTCAGCAATTTGGAATGTGGCCAATGGGGTGGACGGAGTAAAACACCAGCAACAATTGCAAATACACAGTGCCCCTTGATTTCTTTGCATATAATCAATCTATAGAGTCTCCTGAACATTTCCTACAATACATTCACCGCAGCGTATAGAACAGTCTTTTTTTTATAGGCCAATATATATTTCATATGCATTGAGTTACATTATGGCCAATGGGGTGGGCGGAGTAAAACACCAGCAACAATTGCAAATACACAGTGCCCCTTGATTTCTTTGCATATAATCAATCTATATAGTCTCCTGAACCCTTCCTACAATACATTCACTGCGACGTATAGATTTTTCCTAGAGTACATTTTTACAATATACATATATATAAGAAAAGTGTCAAAATCGATACATTTAATATTACTAAAATCGCGTTTTACCGCGGACTTCTATTTTGAAGGCAAAATCCGAAAACCGGAAGTCTTATTGTTGCTACGGAATCTCTAATGTTTCCAGCATGACGCAATTTTTTTTGTAATAGTAGTGTGAATGAAGGCGGAAGAAATTCTTGGGGTTAAGGTTACACATCCGGCATCTTGCATTTCGAAATAAAAGCCCATCGGTGATCAAGGACACCTTCTGTAACTAGATCCTGTGGATTCACGTTTTTGTGCCAAACGGTCACAATTTATAGAATTATATTATAATTTGAGAGTATGATGAAATTAATATTATGCAAATCAGCGAAAAGTCATCAAAAGACGGAAAGTATAATAAAAAAAAAACAAGAGTTCGACAACCACGCATTTAAGGGACTAAATCATTCATTGGCATTACTCATAATTAACATTTTCAATTATTTTTGGTTATTCATTAGCGTACTCGTCACCTCATATTTATAACCCAGTAATTCTGAAAGGTATTGTGATAAATACAAATATTTTAAACAAAATGTAATCTGAAATCTAGGTTTGATGTTACCTGTCGGTTTAAAAAAAAATAAAACACACAAAAACATCCCGAAAAATTCTAGGGATCTGTGGGTAATTTGGAAATTGTTGGTAAATGGGGTTAAAGAACAATTAGTTTCTCATGGCTCACAGACAACTTTCCTGGAAGGAAAAAAACATGAAGTTGTAAAATATAATTTTAAAAATGATTCTCCTTAGCTGAAATGCCCCAGTGTATAACAAAAACGACAAGAAATGTTAATCCATTTTTATTTTTATTGCTCACCTCATTCGTTCTCACATCCAAACAGTCTTTCTGATATCGAAGTATGTACATTACTGACTATAAGCAGCATTAGGTGGGGTCTTTTAAATATGTAACCAATGAGACATCAGTCAACATCAAAGCATTTTCCAGGCTCCAATGTAAACGAAAGAATAATCAAAAAAGAAAGCACTAAAGAATAAAGCTGTTTTTTTTTTCAAGTATAAATCAAATTCAATAAAACAGAAGGATGGAGTACAATACTTCCATAATTGTCCGCTTAGAATATGTAGTCTCTTTAAAATAATCTCCAAGTTAAGGCTTGAAAATGTGGTGTCACAATAGCAACATTTGTTGGCTTAGCATTCATGAGGCAAGATAGTGGAACACAAAAGCCCTCACGTATGCAAAAGATCACATGGAAACAGTCATTTGTTTCAGTCCCTGGGACTCCGAAAAGGCCTGGTCTGTTTGAGCTCTCATGTCATGCATGACCTGGACCTTGTCATCGGTTGAAGACTAACTGGTCACTCTCCACATTCTTATGTTGTTTAGGGAAGAAATTGTAACCATGCTGTATATTCACATTTAGAAAATAAGGCATTTTCACTTCATTATCTGAAAGTATTACAGCACGACCTCTGGTTCAGTGGCCTGAACTTTGTTTTCAACTAGTGTAGTGCCTGCTCCCTTGACTAAAGCCAGCCTGATTGTACTGCTGACCACCTTGCTGGAAGAACTGTTCAAACTGTCCTCCTTGGTTAAAATGTTGAGCGCCTCGCCCTCCCCAGCCTCCCCCCTGTCCTCTTCCTCTACTATCACCTCTTCCTCTACCATCGCCTCTTCCCCTACCCCCACGGCCCCCACGGCCACCCCGGTCCTGGGGGCGACCACCATCTTGATAATGGTTATCTGACTGATAGCCACCTCCTCCTACTCCACCCTGATGTCCTCCTGCAGAGTAACCGGGGCTCTGGAAGCCTCCTTGATAGTTTCCACCACCATGACCTCCTCTCCCCCCACCCCCTTGGCTTCCTCGTTCTTGGTAATGACCCTGATAACCTCCACCCCCCTCTGACCAGCCTCCCTGCACCTTGCCCCCACCACCCCTCCCATAACCCCCTCCTCGCTCATAACCTCCTCTGCCCCCCTGAGATTGCTGGTCAAAGCCACCCCTGCCTCCCCCTCGTCCACCCCCTCCATACTGTCCCCCTCCCTGAGGACCATCCTGCCTCTTCTGCCAGGTGGGCATTTCCGGTGGGGGAGCCTCGATCTCAGTGGGTCGCCCACCCCTGTCTGGTACGCGTCCCATCAGAACCTGCTCAACAAAATAACACCAATAGGCTGTCAAGAGAATGTCTATAATTCAACTGGTGTTTTCCGACACCTAAATAAGTTTCCATTTTCTTCCTTGACATGAAGTACAAAAACATTAAAGAAACAGCAGCAGACAAGATAGCTATGTGACAAAGATTAACAGCACTTGCTCACATACAAAATCTGCTTCCTACCTTGTTAATGGCACAAGCAGTCCTCTCCCTAATCCTGCCACTACTTGTGCGTATTATCTTAGAGAGGTCCTCCCGTGCAGCAAAGAGGTGGGCCACCGATACTTTGCTCTTTGTGGCAAGAGCTGAACGCAGGGGTGGGTATACGTTGGCCAGCTTCTCTGAGTGTTTCTGTGGAATAATACAACAACATAAAGAACAACATTTTTCCACATGTTGTTGTGTTCTAGATTTTATTTGAAATTTCTAAAACAACACCTTATTGCAACCGATCTATACATTTTTTGAAACAAGTGCCAATTTAAGGGTGCTGTAGCACCTCCACCAAAATATTCACAGGTATAATGGAAAAATCAAGTTATTAGGCTTATGTATAGATTGATGGCAAAAAACAGAGTCAATTATAAACTAATTCTATAGCGCAACAACATTTGGAAAGAGTTAAGGGGTGTGAACACTTCCAAAACCACTATATTCCATGCACCATTACAGCATTGTAAATGCAAACTGTATGTTATCCATATACATAATTCAATTTTTCAATTACAAAGTCTCACCTTAGCTTTGTCAGACCAACCAAAGGACTGAACTGTCACATCAAGACGTTTCAGCAACATCTTCCTTCGGACTTCATATTCATTCACAAGTGCTTGATTGATGGCTTCAATTTTTTCCTGTAAAACCACATGTTTCAAATACAGTAATTTTTAAGTTTTTGTAACTAAATTTGGGTTTAGTGGGAAATGTATACTGCTATGCACATTGTTGTTTTACAGAGTATTACAAAGTGAACTGGTCCAAGCGGCTTCTTCATCAAAGGACCCCCAACATGAGTTGATGGCACTTTGGCTAGAGCTTCTTTCAGCTGAGGAAAGAGAGAAAATCAGATTGCAGATAAAATTCAGCTGTATTCAACTAAAAGACACAGATCTATAATAATGTGATATGGACTAACCTTCTTCTCAATTCCAGTGAAGAATTGGAACATGGTGATGTTGGCGGGAGGTTTGGACATGCCCAAGGACATACAGATCCCCTTCAGCTCCATGAACTCAACACTACCCCCCGCTTCCTGGGCAGCCTTCTGAGGCTTGTTTACCAAGATCATCCTGGAGGCCTCCAGCTCAGAGATCAGAAAGGCTGAGAGAGAAAGAAAGAGAATATATTGAACTCTGCAATCCTCATACTATCACAAAATCAATTTATTAATAACCAATTACACAGAAAGTTTACTTATGCTGTTCACATACTGATGAGCAGTAGGCAGTTTTTTTTGCAGAGGAGCCGTTGAGTGACATCCCCAGTGGTGAGGACACTGTAAGGACAGGCCAGTTCTGACATAAGACCACTCATCTCCATCTGGAAACCATCAGCCTCACTGGGACCTGGTCAAGGCAGATTATGAGTTGATAAAAACACAACTTTGACACACCGTTTTGATAAAACTGCTGTGGGTACATCTGAAAACCGACTCACAGTTGGTGGCGTTAACATTCTCCTCCAGCTGACAGTACAGCTTTAGCTCAGAGACGATCCAGGCACACAGCTTGGTGAACTCGGGTGCTGCTGCTCCCCCGTTCACTGCAGCTTCCAGGGCGCCATCCTCCAACAGAGGGCCTTGGTACCTCCAAAACAAAGACAGAAACGTCTAAAACCCTTGCCAATTCCATGTATTAGTTCCATTAATTAATGGAATGATAGTCTAATTGAATTAGCAAGCTCTGTTAGGGCGGTTCTCTTATCAGATTGATTTGAATCTGAATAGCAGTCTTGTGATTAGGACCATCCGGCATATAAAAACAAATTTCCGCTGTAGTATATTTACTAAACGGAGGCAGTGCCTGAGCTCTGAAGCTGAATCACGGCAAACGCCGGTTGACATAGGGCGGATTTAGCAAAAAATGTATATGACGTGACGTTGTCAATCCTTTCAACGCTCCAAATATAGTAAAAAAGCATCGATAAGGCCATATTTGCAATAGATTATGCCAAAATTAACGAAAGACATTGCAACCCAGATCAACTGTCTCTGACTGTGTGTTAGAATCATCTGATAGGATTTCAACGTAACGACGTTACTAGCTAGCTAGTTAGCTAACGAACAGCCAGGAGGATAGCTAACCAGCTGAGTTAGCTAGCAAGGTGACTCAAACATAATATGATTAGACCTACCCCAAATCTTCCAGTGAGTCAATTATATCAGTTTCCATGTTGGTGACGAATCGTAAATTGATTAATCTGCGACAATAATCTGAAATAGCACTGAAGTACAACACTTGTGCTGGGTTGGCATGTTGGGGTCCTATCCCAACCTCTCGCCGGTTGTCACTATCTTCTATAGCCTCAAAGTCCGAAACCCCACCTTCTACAATTTCTCGTCGTCATTTTTATTTTAAACATAACCCTGCCTTAGCCCTGGCCTTAACCACAAGGTTAACCTAACGAGTAATCCCAATCTGAAATGAAGACAAAAAAATTATAGATTTTTGTTTCCAAACTGGGGAATCTAACTTTATGACTATAGAATATAGTGAAAACCTTTCTTGTCCAGAGATTGGACTGCCTAATACAATGCCTGCAGATAGTCTATTAACTGAATATAGACGTGTGCTTTAATCATGTAACCCTAGAAAAAAATGGAATTAATCCTGCATACCAAAAAATTATAATAACATTTGGTGAGAATAGATTTAAAAAACAGGTGCAACATTAAAATAGATATAAAGCTTTCATTCCTTACCTCATATGGCTTATACGTAGTTATCAATGGTCATGTTGTGCTCCATCGAGTAGTTCTCAAGAACCAGCACATCTCAGCAGGTCTTCCTGATATTCTATCTATTTATTTTAGAAGAAATAGGAAAACGACGCTATATTGAGATTATATTACAATTTAGTCGATTTAGCAGACAATGTTCAACTGACAGGAACAAATACCTCTTAATTCCTTGCTCATGGACAGAACTAAGATGACTGTCCTAATGCTGTAAAAGTTCAGCTCAACTGTTTTGGGACACGACATCTGAATAGTGCTGTTTATGTCTCAGTGTTAAAAATACTGTAAAGAAAAAAAAAAAGTATTATATACTGAAATGTTTATGTTCATTGTATTTTCATAAACCCTAAGTGGTATACGTTTTTATTTATTCCGACAGTGGTATTGTTTTAAAAATAGTGTGTATACATAAATAGATGTATATATAGATTGGCAGCTTTATATAACACTGCTCTAGATCTTAATAATAATATAATATTTATGTACACACTCCCAGATTAATAACATCTTTACATTGAGTGCTTGGTGTGTTAGTGGTAAATCTAAGGTATGTTCCAATGTGCTAACACTAGGTGGAGGTGTTAGCACATAGCACACCTGTTTCAGGTTTACTTTTACTGGTTTCTCTGACTAGTTTCACGTTATTATTGCTTGTACGCACAGGACAGATGAGGAAAATCACAACACTAACTTGCCGACTCCTGCTCAACAATGCTAGAAAAATAATACAATTGTGTAGAACACGTTTTTGTTAAGGTTGAGGCCGGTCTGATTGAATGAGTTAGTTTGTCCAAGAACAAGTTTAGGCTGAGTTTTTGCTTTTTAATTAGGTGCTGAAGGGAAAAGTAAGGACAGCCTCATACAGAGTTGGGGGCAATGCTCCCTCATTACTTGTCTGGCAAAATAATTTGTGCCGGTATAAAGGTAAGATATGTTTAAAAAAATAATCACAGGGGAAATCAATCTGTTTTCATTCTAAATGAAAGTGTTCACCTGTAGTAACTGTTTGTGCGAGGCATTTTCTTGTGGATAGTTTATTTGTATGTTGTGAACGGTGAGGTGTACTGAAAGTCCACGTAACAAGGAGGGGTTTAGTCAGGCGTTCGGAAAAGCTGTCAAATGTGTCACCGATTAGTTTGAACTACATCTCGCCACGTCCGCCAAACGAGAGTAAATGTAACCAAGTTGGGCTGGATATTTTTTTTTTTAAGGGCGGGGGCAATATGCACACAGTGGTCCAAGAGGCGGTAAAGAAACCGAGACGTTTCACTCAAAGACAAACTCCCATAAAATTGGACTGAATGACAAACAGGAGTATCATTTTTTATTTGTCCGTTTACAGTGTTAGGGTCGACAGAAAACACCACATATTGGAGAAACAGACTTCTTAGCACTTGAGGGTTATGACATTTCGCGATAACACGCACATGCGAGACAAGACAGTATTTGCAAATCAACCAAAAATAATCTTAATTAATACCTTGTTTTAAAACATAAATGATAGACATTGTTCATGATAATATGAATATTTGGATCTAGCCCGATATGTTGCAGAGAGAGATATGTCCATTGATAAAATACTTGCGATTTGGTGGGTAAATGTACATTCATAATCCAGTATTCAGGTCATGATGGTGTATACCTTAAATAATGCATTTTATATTGGGACTGATATTTGATGTTGGACTCAGTTTTTTATTGGTTTTACTTTCCCCACATTAACATAAATAGACTATGTCTACTGACTACTTGGTCAGAAGAGATTATTTAACCGTTTCACAAATACACAACCGTAAAAACAAACTCTGACTTATGATTAGTTACAGGATGAACTTCTTAGGTCTGAGTGAGATAGTTTACAGAGTGGGAAAGTTCAGTAAGTTTGACGATTCAGAACTGCACTAGGCACTAGGTGCTAAAAGATCTATAGGTTAATACTATATTTACATGATCAAATTGTGTTTTCTTTCATCACACATCAACAAATACAATAGAATTGGCACACAATGACAAAATAAAAAATGCTACAGAATGCTCTCCATAAACAATACAAATAGACAGTATGAAAACATATTGAAGGCAAACGTACAATCAAGTGAGATACCAACACTTTTCTCAAGTAGACCAGTTAATAATAATAATAATAATGTTGATAATAATGTCATCAGTATTGTTGACAATAATTTGACTAAAATAAAGTAGTTGTTGGAATGTTTTCTGAATACAAAAACATAAGCAGTTGCAGAATTGAAGTGGCCAGTGCCTTAAAATCCCTTATAAACATGATAACTCAGAACCTTTAGTCGGTAGATGCCAAGATCCGTAACAACTGTAAGTCAATACAGTATTGGCCTTCATTAGTGTAACATTATGCATGCAAGTGGATCTTCTCAAATCCTTAACCATGACATCCCCAGTAGTGCTACTATGTCAAATATGGCACCAAAATCAATGAGAACTCACACAAACTAATTTACTCTAAACGCAGCTCAGTCGACCACACTGAAAGAACATCTGTGGCATCACAACTGTCTGCTGTCCTTGATTTTAGTCAGGTGTGAGGACAGTGGCTTTCAGACCTTGGGTAACAACATATTATGCCATATTACATGCCACCCCTAGTTAGCCACTCCTTGTTGTGAACTACCAGTTGTGCTTGGACTCTTGAGTCAATCACTAAGCATTGAATAATTGCCTTAAATTCTTATGTATGAAGCCTTGGATATCTCTTTTTACTACGCACAATATTCTTCTAATACTCGTCCCTCGACACAGAGTGCTCCATCACTGCAGCCCTGTTCTTGTCTCCGTCTTACTGTATCAAACACAAGGTCAGACCCAATTGTCTTTCCTGAGATCTTCATGTCAAAACCACCTGCACATACCTATTTCTCCCAGCCCTGAAGGGCCTGCACACAGTCTCTCTGCAGATTAAAATAAACTCCCTCCTCTTACGTAACCTGCTGTATCCTTGGCGATGGAGGAACTGACCTGTTCACTCAACTGATGCCTGGCAACCTGGCACAGTGATCACCTGAGCTCACACCTGGTGCCACTGTAAGTAAGTGTGTAATCAGTGCTCCACCGACAAAGGGCTTAGTGGAGATTCCATTGCCCCTGCCTGAATGCAACCGGCTTGATCCTTCAGCTGATTAAAAAGGTTGAAGGTCACTTAATGGTTTCCCTATTGGTGTGGAAAGTGTGAAAAAACAACAACACTTCTGACCCTTATTAAAACGGTTACTCTCAGGAACAACACCGGTGTTTTGCTGTCACTTGAAACCCTCAGTTGAGATGGCAATGGGGTACGTTTGAGAGGTGCCTCTAACTTCAGTGGCAGAGCTGAACCATTAGTGGCAAAACTGAAGCACGTTTGCTACAAGCAGTCAAACTTAAGAACAGAATTTATGTTTCACTATAACACAAGAAAAATTCTTTTTTTGCCTGAGACAGGGATTCATTTCATGTTAGTTACTACCTGTTAACCTTCAATGCTTGGAAATAGAATACATATGAGTTTAAATCCCTTTAAAAATAATAAGGCTAAAAACTAAAAAAAGCTTTCTTGACTAAATGACACAACTATTTTGTGATTCTTAAAACAACTCAGTGGTTGTATTGTTCTTTATCTCATGCTAACACAGCGAGTACCATTTAAAGATTCCAGAGTAAGATATACTGTAAAACTGGCACATAAACGATCATCAGTAGTCATGTTACATTAGGGTTGGTGCCACTTGGAGTCCAGTCCCCTTAGAAACAATGTACCTGCCTCTGCTTCCCTCATATTCACTTTACCTTTATCTTTAACTATCTATTACTTTATATCTCCATTCTCCCAACTCGAAACACATTCTCACTTCGCACAGTTTTCTGCAGATTGACAGTAGATAACACACACAGGTAAATGATCCTAGTAATGCTGTTTAATTGGTGGTTAGGCTATTACCTAGTCAAATAATGTTACAAGAAAAGTTTATTTCCACTGGTCATTCATCAGCATTTTCTACAATGAAGGGAAATTCTCAACGACAAAAGAACGAACACATTAAGATCATACACCTGTATATGCAACACAGAAACAAATAAATAGTAGGCAAGCACATGCTTGGACATGCATACAGGCATGGGTGGACACCCATTCATTTACGTTCAGTCAGTCAAACAACGTTGAGCCCATTTTGAGCTCAAACTAACCAAAGTCCGCCATAGCTAGTCCAGGATCTGGGGAGTAATGAGGAGTGTCTGTACTCCACCAGAGAGCAAGTTCAGTTCCACCGACACCTCCCTCCCCTTCAGCCTCTCATGGCATGCATGTGCTTGCGCAGGGCTCTGAGTTTCTATGAAAACCAGTCAATTATTATTCAAATTATTATGTGAACTCTCACCACTGGGAAAGGGACTAGTTGGGCATTCAGCGTCAGTATTGGATGTGTGGTCCAATGAAGACATGCCTGTGTAGGTCAGACCTACTCCAGGTTCCCAAACGGAGGCCTTAAGCAGCCAAGTACTTCCCTGAATAAGGAGAGCTTCCTGAGGCGGTCTCTCGTGGGCCTCCTGAAGCCCTGGGTCTGGCCCTTGGAATCACCAAGTCAGCTGTCCTGAGGGTGAGAAGAGAGCTGCGTCACAAACACAGCTCACTGCAATTGACAGAGGACAGGAACCCCTTGGCCAGTCATTTTAAAGTCACGACTGTAAAGAAAAAGATCCTGTTTACTTGTGTTTCTTTTTGATGAAGTGAACGTCAATTTGATAGTAAGTGGGTTTTTTTAGGCTTTGAGGATGGAAAAGCTTGTTTTTAACTCAGCCTTTCAAGTATATGTTCAAAAATGTACCTAATAATACAGTGCCTGGGGTTTCAACAACAGGACTTTTCTCAATAAAATCTTTCAAATATTTGGGATTTATTTTCCCTCCTTAAGCTGATGAATATCAACATTTTGACATCAATCAAAGTGCTTCTGTGGGCTCTGCTCCATCTAGATAATCTCCCAGTGAAGGAAAGAGAAAAGACTGTGCCTTGTTTCTGAATCTCTGGTTTTCAGGTGGAGGAAAATAAGTGAGGCTTCAATAAGGAAATGTTCTTTGCTGGTGAAGCTGTAAGTAAAAGGTGGGGGGCAGAGACAGAAAGCTGTACTGTTCTGGGCTTGATAAGAACATACGTACACCACAGTGATAACTGTAAGGTTATTATTAAGCTGTTACAAGAAAAAAGATGTGTTCAGGCATGCATGAGAGAGGTTCAACGTGAACAAAGGCAGAACCACTTGAGGGAGAAGGAGTGAGGAGTGAGACTCAGTGTGACACGTTGTGTCCGAGAGCGTTAATGTCATAACCATCCCCTTAAAGACACACAACAGACACACAGGTTGCACGTTCTCAAACATCCTCTGACCCATTTAAAGTACACACACACACACACACAGTAACCTTCTGTCTGCGAGGTGTCGTCCCATTCTGCACCACCTCTGCAGGTCCGTCCGTCTGCTCCTGGGAATCCCGCCGGCCCCTTGGCTGCCCCTGGGCTTCATTCTCCCAGTGCGCAAAACCTTTGCTCTTGGAAGCCTTCCTGTGTGGTCTGTACCTCATCTTGGGGAAGGTGTGGGAGCCCCTGTCCGTGGCCCCCCAGGTGTGCTCTGGCCACAGGGGCTCGGTCTGCGTGGCCTGGCTGGCTGTGGCTCGCTGCAGTCGCACGGAGATCCGCTGGGCCGAGCCCGTCACCAGGGTAATGGACTTGTGCTCCAGGCCGGAACCTCCGGGTGTCACGGAGGGGAACTCGAACACCTCGTCCTCCCCTGTAGACGGGACAGGATTGACAGGAGGGCTTGAGATCCGCGCCAGCTGGAACGCCGTCGGCGCACACGCCAAAATGAACGCCGTACCTTTGCAGGTGGTCATGGCAGGGCTGCTGGGTAGAGAGCTGTGGGTAGGACTTCCAGGGGAAACGCTGCGCAGGGAGGCAGAGCGCAGCAGCTTCCTACAGGCCAGCACCAACAGATCTTTGCACTGCTTATGGCAGTTCACCCCGCAGTCTGAAAGTACAACACTTTAGCCCAAACAATGAAACCCTACAACTCCTATAAAATGCTGTTCTCAGAAAAATATTAAATGGCAGTGGACATACGCTACCAGGGTAGTCCGTACCTTTGCACTTGTATCCCTGTTTGATTATTCCCCAGAGCTGAGAGCAACAAGTCCAGGGAGACAGGAATTGAGACAAAGACAAAGGAATGTTAGAATTTGTAATGGTGGAAGCATGCTATACGCAGAGGATCCGTCAGATAGGGAAGTTTAAATGTATACACTCTCAGAACACCCTTCCTGTAAACTCTGTGTATGCATGCTCATTTCAGAGGAGAAGGACAAATCTCTGCAGAACTGGCCTTATAATGACATGGATGTGTGGTCTCGCTCATAGAAAGTTCCTCATCACGCTATGTTGTAGTTGTGGTTATTAGATCCTGCATGTCTGTATTTGTTTGACTTGCAATGCATTAGTAGTGACATGTATGATAAAGTATTGCAGTCCATTTGAAATGAGCCTCCCACTGTTTTAGCCAAAACTGAGAAGAGCTTAACTGGGCTGAATGGGGGGGGGGGGGGGTGTAGGGTTTGAGAACTGCCCGAAGGTGGGGAGGAGTTCCCCCATTGTTGCTTCATAGACAATCACCATGGTCCTGTGGTGGATGCAAGCTTCAACTGGAAACCAGTAGTGGGTTGATATGGGAGAACGTGGGAAGGGTGAACACTGGACAAGTTCCAGCATCCTGGATCATTTGCAGGGGTTTGAAGAGACAAGCATGGAGCCCTACGAGAAGTGAGTTGCAGTAGTCCAGAAGTGAAATGAAAGCCGATAAAGTTCTACACTCCGAATGTTGTAGAGCGAGAACCTAGAAGAGCAAGTCACCACCCTACAGTAAACAACAACATAGTGTTGTCAGGATCAAGATTCTCTGCAGTTGGGAAGGGAAAAACACAGAACTTTTAACTGGGATGGGAAGATCAGTCTGTCATATAGAAATGCATTCTGTCAGAAGGTGGGAAAGACAGTATTGGAACTTCATCTGAATAGAAATGACTGGAAAGACCATATGAGGATATGAAGGACAAATTATTTGGTGAATTGCGAGGAGAGAGCCTAGAACAGTGCCCGGGGGACACCAGTATTCAGATCATGTGGAATGGAAACCGATCTTCTCAGCATCACCTGGTAGAGGAGGCCTGCCAGATAGGATGCAATCCAAGAGTGCGCTGAGCCTGAGACGCCCAGCCCTGAGAGGGTGGAGAGGAGGATGTGTCAAAGGCAGTGGATAGATCTAGGAGTTTTAGAGGAAAGAAAGACCGATTGGGCAATGCAAATAGTCTCTGTGATATGATGACTCTGACCAGGGGAAGAGTTTAATAGGCTATTTTTATTAAGCTTCAACAAGGGCCAAAAATATACAGTGACTGGGGAGATTTGACCAACGCATCTTCTGCTAACTGAAGTGTCCAGTATATGGTCAAGAGCGCAGGCCTTGCGTGGGTGGTAAGTACTCCTCCCAGAACATTGTACAGAGTATAAAATCATTGATGACTCTGTAAATGGCAGAAAATCTTTCAGACGAAAGTCCTGTGACATCACAAGCCAGCAATATGACAGCAGGCCCATTTCACATGCTTTTATAGCTTTTATTAGACATATTTTTGCCCACAAGTCAAATGAATACAGCCATACACTCACCTAAAGGATTATTAGGAACACCATACTAATACTGTGTTTGACCCCCTTTCGCCTTCAGAACTGCCTTAATTCTACGTGGCATTGATTCAACAAGGTGCTGAAAGCATTCCTTAGAAATGTTGGCCCATATTGATAGGATAGCATCTTGCAGTTGATGGAGATTTGTGGGATGCACATCCAGGGCACGAAGCTCCCGTTCCACCACATCCCAAAGATGCTCTATTGGGTTGAGATCTGGTGACTGTGGGGGTCATTTCAGTACAGTGAACTCATTGTCATGTTCAAGAAACCAATATGAAATGATTCGAGCTTTGTGACATGGTGCATTATCCTGCTGGAAGTAGCCATCAGAGGATGGGTACATGGTGGTCATAAAGGGATGGACATGGTCAGAAACAATGCTCAGGTAGGCCGGGGCATTTAAACAATGCCCAATTGGCACTAAGGCACTAATTGGCACATCCCCCACACCATTACACCACCACCACCAGCCTGCACAGTGGTAACAAGGCATGATGGATCCATGTTCTCATTCTGTTTACGCCAAATTCTGACTCTACCATCTGAATGTCTCAACAGAAATCGAGACTCATCAGACCAGGCAACATTCTTCCAGTCTTCAACTGTCCAATTTTGGTGAGCTTGTGCAAATTGTAGCCTCTTTTTCCTATTTGTAGTGGAGATGAGTGGTACCCGGTGGGGTCTTCTGCTGTTGTAGCCCATCCGCCTCAAGGTTGTGCGTGTTGTGGCTTCACAAATGCTTTGCTGCATACCTCGGTTGTAACGAGTGGTTATTTCAGTCAAAGTTGCTCTTCTATCAGCTTGAATCAGTCGGCCCATTCTCCTCTGACCTCTAGCATCAACAAGGCATTTTCGCCCACAGGACTGCCACATACTGGATGTTTTTCCCTTTTCACACCATTCTTGTAAACCCTAGAAATGGTTGTGCGTGAAAATCCCAGTAACTGAGCAGATTGTGAAATACTCAGACCGGCCCGTCTGGCACCAACAACCATGCCACGCTCAAAATTGATTAAATCACCTTTCTTTCCCATTCTGAAATTCAGTTTGGAGTTCAGGAGATTGTCTTGACCAGGACCACACCCATAAATGCATTGAAGCAAATGCCATGTGATTGGTTGATTAGATAATTGCATTCATGAGAAATTGAACAGGTGTTCCTAATAATCCTTTAGGTGAGTGTAAATGATCTGACTAACATGAAAGATACAGTGTGCTCTGCCTATCAGTGAAAGACACAAAGAGTTTACTTAATGGTACTGAAATCATCTTATTTTCTTACCTAAATTATGTAGAATAAAATTTTTAACAAGATACATATGTTGCTATAACTAAAAACAAATGTAAAAAAAAATATTGTATTAATAAAATAACATTTTCTGTAAATTTATTTTGCTTAATGCTTCGGGGATTCCTTATAATTCAGTGTAATTTTTTATAAAATATAATGAACAAATGTAGCCTGCAGTTATATTAACTGTTTTTTTTTATCCATTGCACAGTGAGTAATCTCTGTCTCTGAAGGTCATTAAGAGCCATGGGGTTTTGACTTCGTCATGGGTTATAGACAGCTTCTCTCAACGCGGTCTCATTTTGTTCCTTGCTGAGGGTTTTCACTAATGACAATAAATAGTAGTGTTCCTGTATTTCCTATGAACATGTTTCTCAAGGGTTGACGTATACATACAAATCCAGCACAGTGCTCGCAGAAGGTGGGCTTTAGATACGTCATCTCCGTAAAGTTGTGGATAAAGCCGGGGCCCATTTTACACTGAAGCAAGGGGTTGGCCCGGAGGAAGTAAGCCATCATTTCATCCTTGCTGATCAGGCCATCCCTGGATTAGAGGTACAAAAAGAAACATACACACACAGAGAGAGGGAGACAGAGAAAGTGAATACAGATAAGAAAAGGATAACAACATGCCATTCAGACAGGGAGGGACCTGGGAGGTTAGACTGGATGGTTGCTGTTCCAGGGTCCTGCATGACTACAGTCTTGCTCCGGAGGAGCTCTGCCTCCCAGAACTGTTTTCTAAGTCATGGAGCTGCTCAGGCAAACTGAAATGTGATTTGAGGCGTTCCAGTGAACAGATGAACCACGCAGGACACGAGGGCTGAGCACTCTGCATGGCACTGTGTGTCCTTCACGGGCTGCCATAACCTTCCCTTCCCCCGCTCCTCAAGCCATGGTGACAACGCACCGCTCCCAAGACAGGGAAAGGCTAGGAAGCAGATATGACTGTTTTGACTTCACATTTATGATAAAAGGTTTGATATTACCAATGACCTCTTTCAGACTTTCATTTTTTTGTGGCTAAATATAGGTGTGGATGGCTAGTTCTCCTGCAGGGAAATCACAGGCTTTTCAGAACACATGCAGTTACAGTCATATTGCATCTTGGATGGTCAAAGCTATTTATTGTAACTGTTTGTGTATGTGGGAGAGAGTGAGAAAGAAATGTGGAGTGGTGTGTACGTATGTATGTATGTGTGTGTGGGTGTGAAAAACAAACAAGGTGAGACGTATGGGGAGATGTGTTAGTGTGGGAACGTAAAGGTCTGTGTGTGTGTGTGTGTACGTGTAAAATGTGTGTATTTGCGTGCGCACACATTCGCATATTTGTTTTGTAGGTGACTGAAAAAAGGAGATAGAAGAGAAGAAGGTGGCTTGGCTGTGACACGTCTGCAATGGTCTTGTGTCAGTGGCACACAGAACTCACTGGTCCTTGTCCAACACACAGAAGGAATCCAAGAAAGGAAAGTTGGCAGCAATACTCTCAAAGTCCTCCTGAGAGATGTAGCCATCATGGTCATGGTCGTAGTTCCTGAATACAGACTTCCCAGAAAAAGACAAAAACGAACGATTAATAATTATTTATTTCGCAACTGTCTGAATAATATTTCAGAAGTGGTAAACCGTTTTATACACACACACACACATACATATGAGTTTAAATTTAGCCCACAGCTTCATCCTCCAGGACTTCAAGAAAAGGCACTGCAGACCATTGGGACTGTAACACAAGCAACTTACATCCACAACCTTCCTGATGTGCTTGTTCACTACGTTGGGGTCAGGTTTGGTTGTCACACCCGAAGCCCAGTCCAGAGGGGCCATTGGCTTGTTGGGGGTTGTCGGAGAGGTAGGCTGGGGTGATGGAAAATACAGACAATTTGGTAAGGAAATCTGAGTCATCGTATACCCATATTTCCAACAAAACAGTTTGATGACCTCAACACACAGACTTACTAAAGACTTTGGGTTCCGTGGTTCCCTGAGCAACGATAGCTCATATATCTCATCTTCAGTGTAGTAAAGGTCTAGAGACAGCTGGGGGAGATTATGAATAAACATAAAAACAGATCCCGCCTTTCTGCAATAACAAACACATGATCCTCAATATCCTCATATTAAGTGAAATGACAATAGGTGGGACCAATCAGTAAACAATTCCATTTCCTGTTGACCTTTTAGGGCGGGACACTCACGGTGAGCAGGTAGATGAGGTCCATGTTGGGTTCCACCTGGGCTACGGCGCTCTGAAGGGACACCAGCTCGTTGAAGGTAAAGTACAGCTGCTGCATCTTCACAATGTTCACTTTGTTGTCGTCCACCCAGTCGGGGAAGACCACATGCACAGCGATCAGGTCCTTCAGGTGAACCCCCAGGATGGGAATCTTGAATCCTTCAGAGTCGGTGAAGGCCTTGCGATAAGCACAGTAGTTCCCATTGGAGGAGACCAGCTCCGTCATCTCATTCCAGATCTGATGAGAAAGGGTACGGTTGTTGCAGGTAATGGTTGGGAAAAATATTAGATATGCCACCAGGAAGACACGCAGAAATATATCAATCGATAAGAGAAAGATTGGTATCAAATGTAACCTAAAACGCTAGGAAATGAGAACGACATCCATTGGGTGCTTTCTGAAAACCAGCACTATTATGGCAGTTGATGAATTGACCTGAATGGATCTTCTCAGGTGCAAAATGGTTATGACAAGAATAAGAAGCATTAAGTTGTAGAAGCCCAGAGGAGGGCATTAGGAAGACTGTCGACCTTGGTGACCTCGGGAGCCAGATGAGAATGGGTCTCCTTCAGACGAGAGATGGAGCTGTGACTCAGACCTCCCACAACCGCCATCAGCGTATTGAAGTTCTGGAGCTGGAGGAGTTTCTGAAGGGCAGTGACGTGAAACAAGGCAGAGGGGTTGGAGAGAGGGGGCAGGCAGATGGAGATGGAAGAGATGCAAAGAGAGAGAACACCAGAGAGGGAATATTATATAAGAAAACAACTGCTATAAAAATTATTTACATTTTCGTTATTCCAATAGGGCTACATTATAAAAAAAAATAAAAATAAGATTTGTTTTTAAACCATTTCATGCTTACAGAAAGTGGTATCAGATAGAGGGGAGGGTTTTTGCTTAAAGAGCAGTGGGCCGGTTTTGAATTCATGCTACAGCAGTACATGTGCACTGTGGGCATTCAGACCACCCAAGGTCAATCAATACATCTTTACACTGTGTTAAGCAATCAATAACTTTGTAACAATCCAAGATGCTTTGCAAGTAAAAAAAACAAAACAGTTGAAAAGCCTTGCTTCTGCATTTAGAGGCTATTTCCCATTAGCTGAGAGACTGCCTACATAAACGGAGGAGGCAGACATGAGCATGAGTGCCAGTCATTAGTCTTTTGAATAATTCCTTCATCTAATTCATGCTACATGATAATGGAGGGAGAAGGCCCTGGTCTCTGATGAGTTTGAGGCTCAGTAACTTGCATGATGCTTACTGTTTGTTAAGCAGAATACTGTACTAACAATGTTTTCTTCCTCCCAAGCACACAGCAATTAGACATGGAAAATCACATTGCAGCTTGAGGGTTGCCCTGTAACTGACTGTCCACAAAGACAAAGGGAAAATCTACTAGTAGTAGTTGTTTGGCTACAATGTGCCATCATGGCGTGTCATATGATTGTCATCAGGTTATTCATGAAATTATTTATATGAATGACTGTATTATTCCTGTGGATAGACACTGAGGTGTGTCTGTAGAGAGAAACCTGCTAAACAGCATTAGGAATGCAATTTCATACAATAAGCTATACATCTATACTCAAATTGTTCATGAGATTACATGTGGACAGCATATAGAAGCCTTTTAATAAGACAAATTACATGTGTGGGCACCAGTAGTTTATAAAGAACAGGTGTTTGGGATCCAATTCAGCGGTTTGAAAAAATATTATGGAGTTACTAGGTTATACGATTTCTTTGTTGCGATTTGCCAATTTGGATCGTGACAGCCGCATTTAACTTGTCAACTTTGTCATAACTACTAGTGGAAACACATTTACACATTTTGTGGTAAACACTGGAGGGCTCAAGTCCAGAAATTACAGCCCATGTGATGTACATTACTAATTACAGACTGCTTTGTGAATGGACAGCATATGCAAATTGTTGCATGCATGCACACCAAAAGTGGTCAATTTTCACAGACATACAGGACTTGTGCAAAGGATGTTGGAATTGCACACAAGATTTTAGGAGTGTGCCCTATGTATTCCCTTGTCCCCCTGTAAATGTACCTCCTCACGTGATGAGAAGAAACCCACCCTTTAAGGAGTCCCACCATACTGAGAGGGCTGTGCTGAATCCCATTGCATCATGCCAGTTAAACAGGGAATTACATGAGCATGTACAGCCTCTTAGTATAAGATGAGGGGTGAGTAGGAGTGACACCATCTGGCATGAGACAGCGCTTTGTTTTTCTATTCATGCAACGCTTTGGACATGTCCCTGATCGGTGTGCCTATTCACTGACACTGTTTTGAGTACTGCATGCATTATTCCCCCGCATTTCTTATTCCATTATTGCTGTGTCTCATGGATGGATCCAAAGAGCCAAAAATGCAACGCCAGGATTCTTACATAAGTATCAACATTTTGTAATAATATGAACATTGAGCACATGTCGTAATCCAAATATACCTGTGAGTTGCCTTACATGGTCATGGATGCCTACCAAGGAATAAACCGTCATTCTCTCCACTGCTGTGCTGTTATCGAGTCAATATCTTTGTTGAGATAGTATAGTGTAACAATCCTGTAGTCACCCTAACCCTTCACTGTGAAGTAAGAACAGTGTAATAACATGCTTGGTACACAGACATAACATAGACATGAACAGGGACAGGAAGTGCTCTCTCTCTCTCTGCCTACCTGGGCCACATTGATATACTTGGTGATGACCTCAGCACGGTGTTGGGGCGTCAGCTTACTGAGCACCATGAGCTGAACCCACTGGGACACGCCGTTGAACAGGGCAATCGAGCGCTCCAGCGTTGGGTTGTCCACAAGACACCCATGGATCACATAGCTCTGGTAGTCTGTGAACTGGTTTTGGGGGATGGAAAAGGCAGTTATTGTACATGTGATGGGGAATGGCAGCCTTCCAGTGAGTAGATAAACAGGTGTCATTTCTTCTGTGCTCTTCACTGATGGTGAATGTTTCAATGTTTTCAACTACCCAGAAAATAAAACATGGAAATAGAAAAGCAAACTTATGTAGGAACAATTAACAATTTGCCTGGGGACGAGGTAAAAAGACAGCCAAAACTTTATAATTGTTTTTAGTTCACGTCAGTAGAACAGGATCTACAAACAGATTTACGGAAAAAGCGTTCTTGGAAAGAGACTTGAGGAAAGTCAAACATAAAAGCTAGATAGGAATGAAAGGGCACTAGCAGGTGGGTGGGTTCTCAGGGCAGGAGTCTTCTCCATCATCACTCACTGATATCCTCCTGATGGACTTGTACTCCAGGAATGTTAGGTGTTCCGCCAGCTCCATAGGCTCTAGGTGGTCAAAGAGGAGGGAGGCTTTGCCCTTCTTGGCCTGCTTCTTCCTCTGGGTCAGTTTTCTCATCCAGTCGTATGATGGGCTTGAAAGAAATACACAAAACATTTTCAAACCAGTGTGTGTTTGTGCGTGAGAGTGCAAAGCCGGCTCTAGCACTTTGGGGGGCCTAAGGTAGATTAGGTTGGGTCCCCACACCTTTTAGTGGCCTCCGAACAGTGTATGTTTTTCATCTTAAAGTTCATTTCATAACATTTTACACATTTTGCCATGTGATGTTCAGAACAAAGTTGGGAGATTACCTTTTGCAATTTTACAACACAATTCAACACGTTGTCAGTTGAAAACTGTGGCTAACACAGTTTCAAACTGAAACTAAGATACCCGGAATGCAGCAGTCTAATTCACCCAGTTTCTAGCAACACCTCACACCTGTTGGTAGCAACTTCACACTATCAACCCCCCGCCCCACACCATCAAAATGTTTGTGACTGAAATGGAAAGTTTGCAACCTTTAAATATCTGTAGTAATGACATATTCATATACCCAAGGCATTGGCTTGAATCTAGTTGGTTTTCATAATTTTCACTACTCCCAGTGGTTGGCTTTGCAAGTGCTTGCAATGTTGTGCCTCCGGGTTTAAAACATCTGTGCTAAGACAGTTGAGCCATAGTTGGACAGGGAGTCAGAAATCCACCAGATGAATACATTTGAAGCATCAGGTCAGCATTTCAACAGTCTCTTCACAAATATGCCTTGGCTCATGCCATGTAAATATGATATCTAGGTGACTATAACAAATAAAGTTTTAAGAGGACCCTTGGAAATAAACGCTCCTGGGCATAGGAGCTCGGCATTTGGTAATGATTTTTACAAGTTCAGGTTGTTGGCTAGATTAACTACAAGTAAAACTATGCACAAGACTAGTCACCAATTGGAGTGTCAATGGAATGACTAACCTAACATGAAAAACTGTCTATGCTTATTTTGTAATTACACCACTACTGTTCTCAATGTCAATAGCAAGTAGAGAATCAGACTGAAGCTTAAGCTTGGAGCCGACTGCATGTGTGTGTGTGTGTGTGTGTGTGTGTGCGTTTGTTGGTATGTGTGTCTGTCCGTCCCTGGGTAGTCTCTCACATGGTGGAGATGTCAATGAGTTTGAAGTGCTCCTCACAGCCCAGCTGAGCAGCCACGTCTCTGAACTCCTCAGTGAGGCGAATAAGACCCAGATCCAGGTTAAACTCTGCAGGAAACACTTTAATCCAGTACCTGAAGACAAACACCACACACACCAAACACGGATTTATGGGCAATGTGTAGCACTGTTAAATAAAGTTGCACAGTAACTTGAATATTTGCATGTGCATATTGTTGGTGAACATTCTGTCTGAACATTGAGTAGCTTTGAGAAGAAGTGCCTGGAAAAATATGAATGATTCACAATGATATCATGGTTTCAGAGGGCAGAGATAGATCGGGGGGACTGACATGGGGGCTCGTTGCTCAGTGATTTGTCTGAGGAGTGTGAGGAGTGTGATGTGTCTAAGGAGAGTGGTGACGAGTCCAGCCAACATTATCAAAAAGGCTGAATTTTATCAAGGAAACCAGTCATGTTTCCCTACACGTTCCATTGTTGTTATTCACCATTAATATTCAAATGAATCACTAACATCACATTATCCTTTGAACACCTCCTTGTTATGATGGCTAACATTACATCCAAATTATTATTTGAATTAAAGGTAGTAGGACATATGTTGTAATAGATCTGTAGACAGTGGTAGAGAATTGCTTAAAAAGGAGCTATCAGTAAAATTTAGGCCTGAAGTATTCTTTTAAAAGGACGCCTGAGGACATTTTGGGGTAAATAATGGATCACAAGACCGCAGATTTACTGAATGCTTTTGCCCAAACAATATGTTCACTTTAGATGGCTGGCAGCAGTCCAAGTCTCATGAGGACAGCCACTGGCTGCCACTTCCACTGACATCATCTTGCCCCTTGTTGCACCAGCCAATCAGTCACAGCATCCCAAAAAAGCTCACACAAACCAAACACGCAGGGGGTGTGTTGCCTGGCGATAAAAGACATCTTCAACACTAAAGGACTTCTAAACGTATGTTTTTTCTTACCTCATTAAATAACAGATCTTTAGTCTTGTCCTTTGGCACTCCTCTCCCTGGCAGTCACGGTATGTGGGGTTGTGTCAAGGACGGCTTTGCATGTGTTCAACAGTGTCCGAAGCCCTGTTACAAATGGACACACATTCCCCGTTTCCCAAAACTAGCTTTCACCTCCCCGAAAACAGCGACCAAACAGCATATCTCATAAAAAGCAGCTTCACATTTATCAGTTGTACAAAACGTTGTCTTTCAAGACGAATAACTAAAGTGTTGAAAGAGAAATGCCCAGTATCTGGAAATCAAACTATGGAAGGTCAGGCCATGTGATCAGCCTGACCACCGCTGCATCTGAGCATTCTCCAAATAACTGTTACTCAAGTTTTGCCTCAAACCACTAAAATCTCGATCTTAGAAGAAGCTTCTGAATGACCTTGGGCAGGGAGCCAGATCTGTCTACAATCACCTTCAGGAACACACATGCCTCTCCACTTACTGTGCGATCCAGCCACCAGCCGGCAACAGATCAGACAAACCCTTGCCTTTACTGTGGTACTGTGCAACTCTCCTTGCATGAAGGGTCAAAGTAGATGCTTTACAACGGTTTAAATCCCATTTAAATTGTTCTTTCCATCTCTTAAGAAGACAAATAAATGTGATCATGTGCTCACAATTCCTGAGGTGAGTCAATGAGAAGAACAGTATATATTGTAACAGCGAGAGAGAGACACACAATTTTAGTGTTCTGGGCCCTGGACAGCATTAATTAACAAAAAGTGGGAGAAACTCAATGACAACAACAAATAAAACCCAGGAGCGAGGAAGAACATCCCGCTTTGAATTGGTCTTCTATTCCCTTCTGCCCAGAGTTGTTTTCCTGGAGCCCTTTCATCCTCCCAGATTCGGGGCCGGAGTACCTCGACAAGGGGTGGCGACCAAGTCGCGGTCATGGGTCCCCATTAGGTAGCCCCAGACCAGGTGGTTCTCCCTGGGGTTTTGGCCTGACAATGATGTAGGAGAGGTGGTAGTCGTGCTACATTATATATATATATATATATATATATATATATATATATATATATATATATATATATATCAACACAACTTATCTTTTTCCTCAAGCTGTTGCTGAGTGATATAGTTTCAGCTCATTTACATATGTGTTGATAGTGTTGATATATATATGAGCTGAAACTATATCACTCAGCAACAGCTTGAGAAAAAAGATGAGTAGTGTTGAGTTAATGCTAAAGCAAAAACCTAGTGTAAGGGTAGAATAGTGCCTTTGTGTTCTGTCACATGGAAGGGGCTCTGCAAAAGCTTTCCTCTGAGGCATGTTTCTGATGCAAGGTACTAATCCTGGGTTAGATATTTCAATAATTTCCCTAACATCAAGGTTTGGTTGGAGGTAGGGTAATCCATAATATGAATCTAGATCTGAGGTCAGGGGCAACTTACATCTGAAGCACCAACTCTACATTAATCCAACCACCAGCAGAGAAAGGATGGGCTCATTAGTCATCAGTGGAGAGCCTTGACGTAAAGGCAATTCGTTTATGATGTCTTTCCACGAAACAACCCAGTTCTGAGAAGACGCTCACCCCTGTTGAGTGCTTGTCATGGGACGACAGACGTGTCAACAAACCACTTAGTAGTATGGCGTCTCCAGAACAACACTTTCAAGGACATTGTTAATTGATTCTGATTAAAATGCTCAGTCATGTTTCAGTCCAGGGTTGCGCTTGACGTGGTTCTGTAACATGGTTCACGTAAAGATGCTCTACAGAGGTTTTGCCAGTAGTAAGGAAAGTGGTGGTCATGAGCCAAAACGTGTCCCTGTTTTTGTACTACATCACCCATTTCGTTCATATTTTACAACGTGCCAAAAAAAGGTCTCAAGATCCCAAAATCTTTAACAAACATGCCTAATTCTTCCCGATGTTTTAAGTGGACAATCTACATCAAGCTGTGCAATCAACCAATCATCAAACAGTTGACTGTTACACTAAACGTCAAAATAATAGTAAAATGTTCTACACACACAAAATGTTTGGCCCACATTCCACGGCCCCCACAATGTACAGTAACATATCTGCACCTCACCAAAGGTCCCTAACCATGTATGACCGGTGGTGCTCATTGGTCCGGTGTGAATCCACATGGAAGGATATATCATGAGCAGCTTTCCAGCCAACTCTGTGGATGTGACATACCAGCGGTGCATCAGCAGCAGGGTTCGTGGGAGTTGGTTGTTCTGCAGCTCCCCATTGTCATCTGTGGAGAGGATTGCACCGAGGAAGAGGATACCTTAGAGAACATGTCTATATCCATATACTGTATCTCTGTCTCACACCACTGGTTGGTCAATCAGCTAACAGACACAAGGGTCTCCTATCATTTCAAAAGATCTCTCCTACCATTGTTGACCTTGTTTGCGGTGGAAATGGTCATATCGTGTTACTCTGATGGATCATTTACCAAAAGACTGGATGCAAGCTTCCAGTAGCATGTCAAGGGGGGCTGCCTTCCCCAGAGTCGATGGTCCCATTGTCCCACGGGGCAACATCTCACAACAGAGACGGGTTCACGCCCCCCGAGCAGGAGAACACATGGTTCAGCTCCACACCTGGAGGTCAGAATTCAAAGCCTTCTCAGGAGGTCTCTATGAGGAATAAAGACACATCCATGCATATAGATTTTCAGCTAAACATTGCTGATATGCTTTCTTAGAATTCCTGTAAAACACACGCAGACCTGAATATGGATGAATTCATCTGAATTCTGGTAATGGCACCTGCTGTTTTGACTGTATGGACACATTCACACTAAATCCACCAGATGTTCCATACATGGTCCTTGGTGGCTCAATCAGAAGACCATTACAGGTTCAAATGTTGTGGGTTTGATTTCCGCTGGGGCCACCGGAAACGTATGCATGCATGAGAACAAGTCACTTAGAATAAATACATGGAATACACTATATTTTAATAATCATCATTATTATTATTATACATTATTCATGGATGCTACCAGGTTTTTTAATCATCTCAAGTGGCTGGTGAAAAGAGGTGATGTAATTGCATAGCCTGTTCAGTGCATTCCTCTAACATCATCTCCTCTCCTTCCCCAATACCCCGCCCCCCGCCAACTCACAGCACGTCTCTTTGCAGGAGTGTGGCCATCTTCTGACAACTCCCATAGCAGCCATACATCTTTAATGACTTTCTGACGTGCTCAATGCGTGATATCACTGAGAAAGCTCATGATTCCAAATTGTATAATTCTCTTCTGGCACAGTGAGCTGGACAAGACTACCTCTGTATATCATGCTTAGGAACAGGGTTTATGTAACCTGGTTACAAGTTTTTTTTTCTCTCCGTCTGTGAATGTCAGCAAATACATTATCACCGCTGATGCCAGCAAAGTTAAAAAGAAAATTCACTTTTGTTTCATCTTGATGTGAAAGAGTTTCTCAACCTGACTGAAAGTCTATGGGCCAAGTGAAACTCTAATCCTTTATTTAGTTTTTGTTTAATTAGCTATTATAGACTGCTCTGGTTAAGGTACGTATGCAGTTTCTTTTGGCCTGCATTAGAGTGAGGTACTACCTAAAATCAAGTTGAAAAACTGTGAAATTCTCCTTTAAATGCAGAGTAATTCCAGGATGTTATTCTAGGGCAGGGTTTTCAACTCCGGCACTGGAGGGCAGAAATACGTATGTGGTTTGTTTCTACCTGGTAGTTAATACTCAGTTAGTGTCCAAGGTGTGAATCTTTCCTGATTAAAATGAGAAGATGAAAACCAGAAGTGTTTCAGCCCTCCAGCACCACAGTTGAATAACACTGTTCTAGGGTTTTAGATTCCCAGATTAGACACACAACAACAACGGCTGAAATAGCAGAGCGAGTTGTTGGTAGTGATGACATCAGGGGTGGCGTCATTGGGAGGTTTGGTTGGTTGTTCTGGAAACCATAGCTGACTGGTTCAGATTGGCCTAAGCCTCGAAGCCAAACAAATCATCAACTATTGAATAAGAATGAGTGGTGTTTTGTGGGAGCAGGGGACCAAATCCTTGTTGATTTGGAACTTGTTAATGACTCTGTGTGTAATCTGTTGCTGTTGCCTTGGTGAGGCACATGCATACAAGACGTCATTTACAAACCTTGTAATTTAATGTGCAACACCTATGTCCATATCTGAACTAGGGAAATTGGTCAGGGATAACGGTCAAGGCTGGTGAGTGTGAGCGTCTGCATGCATGCATGTCTATGTATGAGTCTGGAAGCGCAGTCTTTTTCTGGAAATGAATCAAGCCCTTGTCTGTAAAGAGATTAGTGAGCTTTATCTATCTGCAGACCATCTTAAGGATGGCCACAGAATGGATGTATACCATACTGACTAGCTTGTGTCCCTTGGATCAGATTCATCTTCATTAAGGTTAAGATGGATGCCGTTCATAGCCGTACATTTTGTTTTATTTAACCTTTATTAAGGCAGGGATTCATTGATGGCAGCCTTCCTTAATTAAGGCTTGGTGACAATCATAAATCAATGCATTGTCTCTGATTGCTTTAGTGGCTAAACATCAATCAACTCTGCCGTGTTCAGATCCAGCTATAGTGGGGATTTGATACACTGCCGATTTTGCAGGTTTTCCTACTCACAAAGCATGTAGAGGTCTGTCATTTTTATCATAGGTACTCATCAACTGTGAGAGACGGAATCAAAAAAAATAATCCAGAAAATCACATTGTATGATTTTTAAATAATTAATTTTACATAAGTATTTGATCACCTACCAACCAGTAAGAATTCCGGCTCTCACAGACCTGTTAGTTTTTCTTTAAGAAGCCCTCCTGTTCTCCACTCATTACCTGTATTAACTGCACCTGTTTGAACTTGTTACCTGTATAAAAGACACCTCAGAATTACACGGCAGGACCTGGTCAATGACCTGAAGAGAGCTGGGACCACAGTCTCAAAGAAAACCATTATTAACACACTACGCCGTCTTGGATTAAAATCCTACAGCGCACGCAAGGTCCCCCTGCTCAAGCCAGCGCATGTCCAGACCCATCTGAAGTTTGCTAATGATCATCTGGATGATCCAGAGGAGGAATGGGAGAAGGTCATGTGATCTGATAAGACAGAAATAGAGCCTTTTGGTCTAAACTCCACTCGCCGTGTTTGGAGGAAGAAGAAGGATGAGTACAACCCCAAGAACACCATCCCAACCATGAAGCATGGAGGTGGAAACATCATTCTTTGGGGATGCTTTTCTGCAAAGGGGGCAGGACGACTGCACCGTATTGAGGGGAGGATGGATGGGGCCATGTATCACGAGATCTTGGCCAACAACCTCCTTCCCTCAGTAAGAGCATTGAAGATGGGTCGTGGCTGGGTCTTCCAGCATGACAACGACCCGAAACACACAGCAAGGGCGACTAAGGAGTGGCTCTGTAAGAAGCATCTCAAGGTCCTGGAGTGGCCTAGCCAGTCTCCAGACCTGAACCCAATAGAAAATCTTTGGAGGGAGCTGAAAGTCCGTATTGCCCAGCAACTGCCCCGAAACCTGAAGGATCTGGAGAAGGTCTGTATGGAGGAGTGGGCCAAAATCCCTTCTGCAGTGTGTGCAAACCTGGTCAAGAACTACAGGAAACGTATGACTCTCTGTAATTGCAAACAAAGGTTTCTGTACCAAATAATAAATTAATTAAATATCATACAATGTGATTTTCTGGATTTTTGTTTAAGATGCTGTCACTCACCATTGATTAGTACCTATGATAAAAATTACAGACTTCTACATGCTTTGTAAGTGGGAAAACCTGCAAAATCGGCAGTGTATCAAATACTTGTTCTCCCCGCTGTATATACTTCAGACCTATCGTGTTCAGATCCAGCTATATACTTCAGACTTACTGTGTTCAGATCCAGCTATATACTTCCGACCTATCTTGTTCAGATCCAGCTATATACTTCAGACCTATCGTGTTCAGATCCAGCTATATACTTCAGACCTATCCCAACATTCAGACCTATACCTAGAACATTTATAACAAACTGATTCACACCAGGTGTACAGCAATTGGTATACACCAGGTATACAATACACATTTTATATTGAATTTTAATAACACAATAATGCACATATTTTTATAAATACACAAATATGTTAATAGTCTATTAAGTGGAAAGATCAAATGCATGAGAACAATCTTATCAAAATAAAACTCAGTGGAAATTATGTGTGCTATGTTATTCTCTAGCCAATAGCTTTCCTTCACTGAAATGAAACAGCTGATGCCTGGAGTGGAAATGGACAGCGTGGCAGATATGCCCAAACTTGTTTAGCTCTGATTTCAATATAGTCGTGTGTTGGGGTCAGTTCTGCCCCTTAGCATGACTTGTTCTCTCTGCTTCAACAATGGGCAATTGTCTCTGGCTGTCGTATACACGCACACACACCCACGCATGCACTGACACGCCCACGCATTCACGGACACACACGTTTGTTTTACTTTCCCAGTGGGGACTTGAGAACTAACCTTGACCCAGAAATCCATGTTCCCTATTGCCTAAACCTAACTCCAATCTTAATGCCAATAATATAACTTTTATGCCAAAACTTAACCATGCCCTAACGCTGAACCCTTACCAGTAAAAGCAACCCCAAATTATAATACTATACCCAACTGTACATTTTTCGCTAAGCCAGAAATCACATGTGAAGACCTGAAGTCATCAAAATGATACTATTTTTCAGGTTTTACTATCTTTGTGGGGACATCAGGTCCCCACAATTAAACATATACATGGATTACACACACATTCATACATACATACATACATAGCACACATACAGTACAATAACAACAACAACTGGAACTCAGCCTTCTTGAGATTTTGCTGGTAAGGCCTGGAGTCTAGAATCTCGCCTGGAAATGTACATAAAGCTGCCTATCAGCCGTTCCAGCTCGTAAAAGCCAAGGCCTATCCAGATCTACTTACTTGATAGTAACACTAAGGTTTGTTACTCCTTGATCTGAGAGATTCTGTAGGACGTCAGATTAATACTGTACTTGTACAAATACAGCATGTACCCTACGATAATTAGCAAGCAAGTTTATTTCTATATAACACAATTCATACACAGAAGCAATTCAATGTGCTTTACAATGAAAATAAAAATATTGTTACAATTCTCTAACTCAGCTGTCTCCAGGGGGACTGTACATGAACTTCAACACCCTGGTATCTCAGTCCTAATTAATATGACACAAGATACATGACACTAAATCAGTTTCGTTGCATTCCCCTCAGGTAAACAAAAATGTAGTTTTTTTAAATAGACATGACATTACTGGCCTTTGAGTAGTGAGGTCAAATGTAGCTGCTGATGTTAATAGCGCCCTGTGAGAACTTAGATAAAATGTTTCATGCCACAGGCCTTGTGCTCCAATCAACATGATCACGTGAGGTCGGAGCAATCTGTTGTGGCAGAGCACCACAGCCAAATACCTTCTAAAAACCTCTCCGTATCAAAGACATCCTCCGACTAGAGAGAGACGTGCAGGGATTAGGGGAAAGCCTCGCGGGTCACTGACGTGTAGGAAGAAGCGTACAGCCTAAAGCTCCTCACACAGCTCAACGTGAAAACCCTGCTGCCCTGAACGGAGCATCCATACTCTGAGGGGGGACCTGGCTTAATGGAGAAATGAGTTGGTAATCACACAGACAGCACCAGTCCTACTCTGCACACGGTCACCCAAGGATTCCTTCAAAACCTGAACCCAGCTGCCCGGAGGTCAAGGGGTATGAGGCTCCAGCTTCAATGTGGCCGAACTAGGTACAGACAACAATTTCGTACTGTAGGTTATTACTGCGTATGTTTCATGGGAATCGATTCATGAAGATGGGAGAAAGGGAAAATAATTATGGAATAAAAAGTAGCCTCGCATGACTCTATTCTGTACCACCACCCACACAAAAACAGAACTGTGTAGCAATGAAAGTACATTCTGATTTAACATAATTCCTTCCAGTAAGTGGGGGGGGGGGGGTGGAGTATGTCTCTTGAAGGAAAAGGAATATACTGCAATATTTATGACATAATGCTTTAATTCTGCATTTTTCATGTTGGACTCGTTACCTACGATGAATGCCTCAAACATTTTTGATAGATTGGTTGGTTGGATGTGGATTCATATGATGTGTGTTTAGGTTCCCATTCCAGGCTTTAAAGGGGAAATCCTGCGGAGCTACCGTTACATGTTGCTTTGTTTAAAGGAAACCAAAGTAATTGACCTGGTAGATTCAAAGCCTCTGGGGTTTATGAAACAGTTTGGTTATTCAGAGCTGTGAGAGGTCTGCATTTTTCCACACTAAAACTTTTGTATTCCAAGAAAGCATGTAGTGTCTTTTTCTGAACCAGTTGACAGCAGGTCATCTCTGTCTCTTTCCCATGAAGCTTTACCATTATAAACACTGTCTACATATCTACTAACACATACTGTGGTCATCACAGGCAATCTCTCAGCTATACACATTTCAGTGTTTTCAGTTCTATTATGTTATTTGCTGTTATCAGGAGAAAAAATTTAATCTACGAAGTTAATCTCAATACTTCCACATTCATATTATCCATTTATACAAACAGTCCTGCCCAACCACTATTCTGAAGTGGCGGAGGTTACTTGCTGAGGTCATAACAATGCACCAACAAACCCTTCTGTAAACACCAATATTCTAGGACTGGCTTTAAATGGTAGCTAATAATTGGCCTACAGCTGACAAATTAGCTTTAAAGGCTTTATAAAAAAGGAACTTTTAAAATATGAATATGAATTTTTGTAATGTAGAATAAAATGTGAATGTTTGTATTTTTTATTATAATCTATATGTTACTGCAATCTATAAGACGTATAAAGACAGCAAGATATCTGTATGGTTAACACACCCAACACTGTATATATTGTGTTATGAGGTGGAGAGGTTGTGTCATATGTCCCCTGGACATCCTTAGGGCATCTCCTGTTTGCTTGGTCAAAAAAAAAGCGACTTTCATCATGATAAAAAAATAAATAAATGCAAATGGAAAAAACATGTCCAATAGGCATTCTACAAATTAGTTTTGGGGCAATCCTGGAATGAAATTTCCCCTATGTGAAACCTGAGAATTTAATGGGGCTATTTGAAATGTGAGTGAAGAGTGAAACAATAAATCATTATCATCCTCCAAATCAACATGTGGCACCACTGACCTATGGCATTTATAGGTTATATAATAATATAAATAATTTTATGTCCCTACGAAAGACTATCTTGGGAAATAATTTGCATACTGGAAGTGCTCTGGCAATCTGGTCACAATACAGACACAGTGGACAGATCCGAGACACATAACAACATTTGTTGCGTGAAAATCTTAGCGCAGCTCGATTTTGGAAAAAATCCGGAGACAACACATGTGTTTGAACTGAGTATAAACAAGGCTTAAGTGATATGCTTACTGCCAGTTACTTAACATGCTAGAGAGTTTGTGTGTGCTCTCTTCTGTGCCTAATGTGTGAGCAAGCAGGGCGGGAAATTTAAGGAGCCTCTTTCTCTGTAAATGAGTCCAGGTCTGTTGAAGAGGGCCGTCTTGCAGGTACTATGCAGTGTGGGACAGAGGAAGCAGCAGATGGATGGAATTTCAATGAAGTGCGGCCCGTTCTTATCTCAGGCAATGACACTCCCCTGATATCAGGGTCCACATTCTGAACATAGCAATCCATCAGCTTTCACTTCTCCGCTTGAGCTGATACTAACAAAGCTCACAACATGGCCTGTGTCTCAGCTCACATACAGTACATCCTAGAATAGCACTGGGTTATAACAGCAGGAAATTCAGGTGAGCATGAACCCAAGTCACCCGAAAATAACACCCCACCACGGTGGAAGCATTAATGTAGCATTAAAGCAGTCCTTGGACATTGACTATTAGCACTACAACTACTCTGCTACGTGTCACCTTGCTAACTACCATCACAACAAGGATTCACCAGATACACTAATAAACTTTCAGACTTTGTCAGAGTAGCAGAGCAACACACAGGTACGGAAAACAGTCACAAAAGCCAAAAAAACTAAAAACTTTAGCTTACTGCAGAAACTGTGAACACGGCGGGGCTAAAACCAGACCCGCAAATTGATGAGTCAAAGACCGGTGACTCTGCTGGAGCGGACGTTTAGCATGACCATCTGGATCCACCAAGTGGTCGATTCAAATCCACCTAAGCAGCCGGACTGGCCTACTCTCAGTCAGACCCATTCACCAGAAACGCCGGCGTACGGGGCATCTTCTCTCATGTTTTCCGTGACAGGCCCAGCTTCTCCTGTGCTTTCCTCTGTGCTCCCTTGCTCTCCGTGTACTGGACCGCAGCTCACTGCTGCTGGACCACAGATTGTTTGGCTGAATGGCAAGCAGACTTCCTCCTATTCTTTCCCAACTTAGTTTTCCTGCCTCGGCCTGACTATTTCCCTGGGCCGCACTAAAAATAGGGCCCACACAAGGTAAAGTGGAAAAGAGCAGGGCAGGAAATGTGTCACAATAAGTTTAAGGGGAGGGGGTTGTTGTTATCCCACCCAGCCACTCTTTCTCTCTCTCTTCCCCCTCGCTCTGCTTTCAGTCACTATTTGGTCCTCAGCATTAGGAGCCCGATCAATTCCCCGTCTCTAGGTGAGTAAAGACAAAGGCAGCATGGACCAGGTACTTAAGGAGCAAAACCGTCTTGAGTCTTTATTGTGTGTGCGTGTACATGCTGTCACGCTTGCCCCATCTGATGCTGAACACCTTGTTTTGTCTCCTACAGAGTAAAAAAAAATCCCCTAAACAAAAACAATGACTGCATATCCTGTCTCTTAATTATGCAAGGGACAAGCTAAAATTGGCCATTGGCTTGTGAGGCAACAATACATTACAACTTCTTAGGAGGTGTTACTTTCAAGGTTTGCTTTCCTATATGTTTTGTTACGTTAGCAATACTGGTGACATTTTGTTTTGTGGTCTTTTTGAACTTAACTCTGACAGAGGGAAAATTGTGGCAAAATACCTGTTGTCAACAATTCTGTGAAAGTTGGATCCTTATTCTCTAATAAAAGTGTAAGGATGTTTATAAGAATGGAGGACTTGATAAAATTTTTACAATTGATACACGTGTTTGCCCTTTAGTCAGTCTTCCGTTATGCCCTCACAGAATGGCACAGAATTAACAACCAAAAAACGACAGTAGATTTTCAGATTTTTTTAATGATTTCTCTACACCTGTGAAACAACAGTATATGAAATAGTTTAATGATAATAGTATGGAATTATATAAAAATATAGAACTTTGTTAGATTTTTTTGGGTGGGAAGGTGCTCTTTGCAAATTGTACAATTAATTGCACAAGGTGAAAAACCCTATACTTTCATCCCTGAAAAAGACAATTAACCCTCATTTCTCCAAGGTAGTTGCTGTATACAAGAGATATATACAATATGTGTTTTTTGGCAAAATAAGTGTTTAAAAGAAAATGTCACAAGGCTGATTTATTATAAAGGACCAAAGGAGAGTAAAGCAAATATATTATCAAAAATATATTTTTGGGAGATGATAACCACACAAAAATCTAAAACATTTTAAAAAGCCCCAGCATTTGGTCATGCCCAACAACTATTGTATACGGTATGCTGACAGTTTAAAAATCGTCCAAGCAATGTTTCTGTAGTAATGCTTCCGTAACATTGTTTCACTTCATCTACTGGGTGCCATATTAAACTGATTCATGTATGCAGGTGTCTGTTTGTTTTTGTACGACATGTCTTAAATAAGTCAATTTGACCGCCATAAGCATATTTCAAACCACCAATAAAGGTTCCCCTTGTTACATTTGGTTTGTGACAAGCATAGTGTGAATGGTGTATCCTTGACTAAGCTACTAGCCTCTAATGTCAGACAAAGTAAAGGAGACTCATGGACAACAACAAACAGTTGCCTTGATCATCGCTACAGCTGCCTGATTGATGAGTAACCAGTGGATGAAAGCTTGTTTGCTGGTCAACACTGATGATGTGACAAAGTGGATGATTCTTATAATGCATATAGATTTGTGTAGACTACAAATCTACGTGATATACAGTCTATAGGCTTGTATTCAAGGCTGAAGATATAGCTCCACAGCAAATGTCTTCTTACTCTTAACTATTCCCTACTATAATGAAGTCAGGCAGGAGACAGTGGATCAGACTGAATACGCACATATGTGCATGCATCTTACATGTTTTACAATAAAGATACAACAATTAAACTACATGACCACATGGTACAGCAATAACAAGCAATTTAAAATGCTAACTTTGCCACAAGAAAACAATTGTCTCAAGAATGCATAAGATCTGCCATTATGGATTTTCCAGCATTTAGAAGTTTGTAAAATAATATAATAAATAAAAGTACTTAAAATGTTACTCTGGCACCGAATGGCCAATCTGCATGAAACATCTATGGACAAAGGTCACTCAACACAATGTGTTTCAGATTGACCAATAAACATTCTTGTGGGCATTGTCACATAAATCAGTGTTGTAAAACTACAGTTTTTACAAGAAGATCTGGTACACATTGCACACACTGCCAGGAGAACATATGCTGATAGAAAATTTGCGATAGGAAACAACCATGTCCAGCTGGTGGAGTGAAGTCTGCCAGGTCATCTAAAGAGAAAAGCTAACATTTAGGTCTCTGTTACGTGCAAATAAGTCACTAATTGCAATTGGCTAATGCAGATTTTCAGAAGATGGACTGCTTAAGTTTAACACTTATCAAATGGAATGTTTGAGGAAGAGGAGGAAAAACATATAGTAGGAAATGTGGAATTGTGGGAAAGCCAGTTAATCCACATGAGTTGTGGTGAACAGTAAACAAAGGCTCTTGCACATTGGTGTTTGAAGAGGAGGGGCAGGGGAATCTGGACAGAGTGGGCAACATGGCATACTCTGATGACAGCTAAGTGCTTTCTGCTGTTACATCAACATCATAGGTCTGTTTTTGAGGGGGAGTGGCGGTGGGAGGGTAACATACAGTATTTCTCCCTTTTATTTAGCGAACAGTGACAGAACTGGCATGTGCAAATCACCCTTTTCAGACCCCTAGAACAGGCATATTCAACCTGGCTAGACAGCCTCAATGACTTTCCAAAGGGTATTCATGGACAAGTAGGAAAGAACGATGGAATAAAACACATTTGTGGAAGAGCACTGTTGGGCCAGACAATTAGACAAAAACCTGTAGAAATAGAGTTAATGTAAATATAGGTCAGACATCAGTCAAACTGGACACAAGCAAGAACACACGTCAGCTATAAACAACGTGTCTACTGACAGTTAACATTGTTATTCCTTATAAAATGTTCCTAATACTGTCCAGAAAGTATAGCACTACTCACACATCCTACTATTACACTACTCACACATCCTACTATTACACTACTCACACATCCTACTATAACACTACTCACACATCCTACTATAACACTACTCACACATCCTACTCCTAAACACTGCAACATCCTCCATACAGAGTAACAGAACGTTCTCTCCCCCCGTCAAACACTTTGCCGGCACAGTCAATGAAACACAGACACCCCCTGTAAGGGTGGAACGAATGAACACTGCCAATCCGCATATGCACGAATGCGAACACACACACACACGCGCGCGCACTATAAATAGCTCCAGAATTTACTGGAAACAGGAGCTTCGGCGCACGGCTGCTCTGCAAATAACAATCTGTGTAGCCTTGATAGAGATGGGGGAAGAGAGGGACAGAGAGAAGTGTGTACGTGTGCGTAAGATAGCGAGAGAGAGGGAGGGAGAGGAAAGGAGATGGGGAGTTAAGAGGGACAGCAAGAGATATAGCGGAGGAGAGAGGAGCCCTCTCCCATGGTAGTGATTTATCTCTCCCTCTCAGTGGCCTGCTGGGCATAATTAACAAAAACTGGGAGGTGCTGGAGGAACAGATAGTGGTGGCGATCAAAGAAGAAGAAAGATAAAGAGAAAGAGAGTAAAAGGAGAGACAGAAAGATAAAGACAGCAAAAAAGGAGAGAGAGAGACAGACAGAGAGACGGGAGGCCCTGTTAGGAAAGGTTCATTACTGAGGGGGGGGACATCACAGGCTGGTGCCTACATTTACACAGGCCAGGTACATTTTTGAAGAGGTAGGATTTAGTTGGACTCTGTACTGGAGAATGGAGTCCGTCTGCAACTTGCTCATGATGTATGGCATTATTTGTAGCACCAGACCTCGGTACCTGAAGTATGGCTGGTTTACATTCTAGACCTCTTATCAGGGAGTTACTCTGGAAAGCTCCAATAGTAGAATGCACAAGGTATACAAGGTACCTTTCAGAGACATTTACTCTATACATTCACAGACATTTCCAGATCAATTAGCCAGCTAGTTTTTTTAGCCTATTGACTTTGTTGTAATGTTTCAATCACTTTGATATTAAATGAAAACACATAAGACTTGGAAAATGGTATAGAATTCCAGGAAATTTGTGTTGAGGTCTTCCCCATTGTTGGAAGGCTGACCTAAGTTAACACATTTGGGAGCCAATAAGGAACAATTTCTCCACATTTGCTGTCACAGACTAAATTTATATGCCATCAATATACACAAAACACCCCATAATGACAAATCAAAAATATAGTTTTATAAATTTGAGCCCATTTATTGTGTGTCATGTACATAACTATTCAGACACATTGCCATGACACTCCAGTGCTCTGATGCCCAACCTCCTCTGTTCTCATCTTCCTTGATCTATCTGCTACCTTTGACACTGAACAACCACATCTCACTTTACACCCTCTTGGATCTGGGCATATCAGGCTCTGCAACACTCTTGGACTGCATCATACCTGGCAGGCCTCTCCTACGTCTGGGCTCTTGGCTGCACCGCCACTTCCGGAATGCAGTCAAAACACTTCTCTGTCCTGGCAGAGGTGCAACTAACTTCCCCAGGAGGCTAGGATAACGGCGACTGACCATTTCTGAAAAATATCTGAAATCTTACTTTTTCATAGAGTACCTAAAATAGTTCCACTCCCACCACATCTGTTGTCCACTGTCTTCATACACTTTGTTTATTATTTGTATGGTCTTCTTTCCAGAACTGAATTTCCCGATAACTAATACATTGTATGCACTCAATACTAAGTTGTGTGGTTGTCTCACCTAGCTTCAAGTCGGATAAGGGTGTTTGCTAAATGACTAAAATGTAATGTAAAACGTAGATTCACCCTGTGACCCATTGCTCATCCTTGAAATGTCTTTTGAACTTGGAGTCCACTTGTGGCAAATTGAATTGAACCTGGAACATGATTTAAAAAGAGACACACCTGTCGAGCCGTAGATCTGGGTACGTTTATAAAGAAATTGCTAAATCATTTAAAGTTCCTGGGGGCACACCGGGCACCATCAATGTGAAATGGAAGAAGTTTGGAACCAAGACCTTTCCCAGAGCTGGCCGTCCAGCAACAATAACCCACGGTGCTCCTAAGAACTTTCAATGCTTTAGCAATTTTTTATTACCTTCCCCGAATATCTCCCTTGACACAATATTATCTTGGAGGGCTACTGAGTGTTTCTTGGACTTCATCGGTTTTTGCTCTGACTTGCACTGCAAGTGTGGGACCTTATATAGACATGTGTTTGTCTTTTTAAATCACTTTTTAAAGTTCTAGAAACGTCTCAAGGATGATCAACGGACACAGGATGCATCTGGGAGCTCAATTTGAAGTGTCATGGCAAAGGGTCTGAATACTTCAGTAAATTAGATATTTCAGTTTCCAATTTTCAATAAATTTGCCCCAATTTGTAATAATGTGTTTTCACTTTGTCATTATGGGGTATTGTGTGTGGATTGATGGCAAAATATATATTTAACCAACCAGGAACTTGGTGTAACACAACAACTTGTGGAGAAAGTGAAGATATCTGAATACTTTTTGAAGGCGATACTTTCTGAAGGTGTTTGGATTATTTCAAGCCCTCATAAACAACTGTGAATGAATGTGTTGTATTATGGAACTATCTACTGTAGAGTGACTCTCACGTCTGTCTTTTCCTGTCCTATTAACAGAGTCCTGTGTTCATAATGACACTTAGGAATGTGATAATTAGATTTGAATCTAGGTGTGACTTCAATTTTGTTTTTGCCAGTGGTGTTACAAATAATGTTAATTTAGGCTGAGGTGTGAGTTTAGTCTTGTGTGTCTAGACACACATCAGTATTCACTTATAGAGCTTATTCTGAAGACGCGTAGTCATGTTAAGCTCATTGTTGATGTATCACACACTCCAGGGCTAGGCAACCTTGTTACTGGAGTGCTGTAGGACTGTGTCCAAACTAGACACTACATTTCTACCAGTTTAACCCAAAACATGGAGACCAGGGTTGTCTATTCCTGCAGCAGTCCATGTACACTGCTATTATTGTATGAGAGGGAAATCGTTCAGGCGGAGTGTTCTGTGTTTTAATTAAAGGTACAGAAAAGGGTTCGAAAGATGAGGGAGACGTTTCGGGTGAGGCTGATGTTACCGAATCACCCGGCAGCTTAGGGCATAGCTCTTCCTCCACTATTATCATCAGAATGGGCTCATAATTACTGTATAGTGAGAGTTGATAGCAAAACTATCATCTTTAGCATGTGCAGTTATGTTTAGACATGTAGTGGTAATAACAATGTGGATAAACTGTAAACTCTGTGGGACGATTGTGTTAAGATGAACATTCCTCCATATAAACAAAATTTATATAGGGAAGGCCTATTGTAACTCTCTACAAATTACACCAAATCCACATCAGGTCATTCCTCCCAAAATTGGACTGGACAAATATATATATATTTTTTTAAATAAAAAGATTCTTGATTATCAGCTCATATTTGCTGCACAGCATATATGTATTGTAACCTGCTACATTGCCTAGTATGGATACAATACATATACAATTTATACATTTTGAAATTATCCATCCATCATCTTCCGCTTATCCGGGGCCGGATAATTTTGAAATTATATTATTATTATATATTTTACTGCACTTTCTTTATTTACATACTTCAAGGAAACATGTGGGCTTTTTTTTAAATCAACAAAACATATTAATTGCACTTCCAAAGCACTAACTTCTCTCCTCTTTCTGTCCCTTCCTCCATTGCAGCCCCAGAACCAGTGTTTTTTTTATCCCTGTTTGTCTACTCTCTGTAAAGCGAAGTTTTAAATTATGTTTTTTTATTTGACTGCAATAATTTGCTGATTGAAAAGATAACATATTAGTTAGTACTATGGTTTGAACCAAATGGTTCAAATAATCTACAGTATATTAGTTACCTGGACTAATTTATATTGGCCTGGCTATATATTTTTAGGATTATTTATTAGCTAGGTAGTTTACAAAAGTTACAGATGCCAGGGGCTGACAGCATCTAACTCCGTAACCGGAGCAATTGCATTCCCAGCAGCTACAGCCGCTAGCTAGCTAGCCAACTGTCAGAAATTTTTATTTACCATTATCTGACCACTTATTTTTCAAGAGTCTGTGTTTTTTGCGGTGGGAATAAATGTAGGTTTAAAAGGTTCCTGATGTCAGTCATGTTTGTATGCAGCATCTTTGCCATCATTCGTCTGGGCCAGAGACTTTTAGAGAGTACTCTGGACTGAGGTGGTTTAATTATCGAGGTATTGAGCTTTAATTATTGGGCATGCGCGCAGTGGGGGATGGTTTATGGTTTGGATAGAGTGGTGAATAAAGGCTCGGCTTGGAAGGCAACGCCAGCGGGCACCGGCGAACATGATGAGCACACCGATTCATGATTCCCAACGTTCGCAAAGAGGCTGGCCCAGGTGATTTCCTGAAAATGTGCACGAACAGCGTTTACCCTCCACTACATCCCTGGTTAAATCGTGCTAAAGCAGCTGATAGACCAGTCAGAAAAGCCCAGGGCCTTCGGCATTAAAATACTAATGTTTATTGAACTATCACCTTCAAAAAGGTGTGCATAGTCTCTGCCCACAGACGTCCTTTGAACTTATTTTTTAATAAAGCCTCTGAAAACCTAGAGGCTAAGTAATAAAGGAGTAATAAAGCATGTGACTGTAGAATACAGTGTCCTCCAGTCTCCCATGAACTATAGCACGGGTGCTATTGTAACTCTGGAACAGATGAACTATAGCACGGGTGCTATTGTAACTCTGGAACAGTGACGCGTATGAGAGTCTGCACAGGTAACACTTAATATCCACACAACCACAGCAGTACTAGATCTTAAGCACCAGTGTGGATGTTCAAACATCTACAGTTACACTCTTATCACTAACGTCATGTGGCCGCTGTTCTTTTTAAGCTTCCTGTAACTAAGCGGTTGTCAAACCTGGGGACCCAAATGGGTGCACATTTTAGGTTTTTGTCCTAGCACTACGAAGCTGATTCAAGTAACTCATCATCACGCTTTGATGTTTCGTATCAGTAGTATGGTCCTAGGGTAAAAAGTACATCTTCCATTCTTTTGGACAAGATTGAGATTGAAACAATGATGTTAACTGATTACGAAAGAATGGCTTGTTTGAAAGATTTGTGATTACAAAATCAACCCCTCCCCCCCCCCCCCCCCCCCCCACACACACACACACGTTTACTGGCTTTAATTAAATGAACACCCTTTCATAACTTGCAATAAGTAATGATTGGCCGTCATGAAGTCACAGGTTTGTGATGTCATCCGTCATGTTCCAAACACACGACATAGGAGCCCACTAGATGTTGTGTCTTTTGGACAGGTGGGCGGGACACACATGCACGCACGCCTGGAAACAAACTGACAAAAAGACCAAATACCACATCACTGGCAACACTGTTTATCTGACCGACCTTGAGGTTAAATTCATGTCTTGCATCTCTGTGTGTTCCGGAGTCTCTGACACGTGGACATATTTGAAGTTGAAAGTCACAGTAGCTGCTGTAGTGCATTTCCAGGGCTCAGTCATAAACAAGCAGATGGGATACCTCCCATTGAAAACATGTACAATCTAAAAACACCTGTTCCACAAAAGTAAACTCCCCTTAAATAATAATTATTGTCCAAACACAGCCCTGGCGCATGATTCTCAGGTCTCTCTCAAGTGTCTACTCGACTTCAACGCTGAGGTGAAAGGAGCCATTGTTGATGTGCACAGCCATGATGCACAGTCAGACAAACAGGGATATTCTCCTGCCTCGGCTGGACTAGTGAAGTAGCAGGTTCCTCTTACCTGGGTCTCTTCTTCCCTAGGGTTTTCTCCCAGTTTCACTGAGTGGGACTGCAGTAGTTGAGTGCTGACTCCGTTCATGCTGTGGAGTCTGTCCACTCTGACTTAGACAGCAGTGTGTGCTGTTCGCTGTTCTCTGAGCGAGCAAACGGCACACTCTCAGCTGCTCTAGAGAGGCTAAACAAAAACAGCATGCGGTGAAGGAGGAGGGGGAGCATGTGATCACAGTCCTGTGTCTGCCCTCTCTCAAACACTTCTTTTCACTGTGCTCTACTCTGATTGAGCTCTCTCTGTCTTATACAATATTTTTGCTGTCTCTCTCTCTCTCTCCCTCTCACACACACTCTCTCTCTCACACACACACACACACTTTTCTATCACTTGCCCTAAGATCTATCCATCTGTTCTCTGAATTTCTTGCATCTCGTGACATTGGTAGTTACGTGAAACACTTGGCTGCAAGAGTAGAGTTGTATAAATAAGCAATAAGGCAGGAGAGGATGTGGTTTATGGGCAGTATACCATGGCTAAGAGCTGTTCTTAGGCACGACGCATTATGGATCATATATTGGCAATATATCACATACCCCGAATGTGCCTTATTGTACTTATAAATGGGCTGCCAATGCAATAAGTGTACTGTACCATATACCACAGCTATCAGCCAATCAGCATTAAGGGTTCCAACCACCTGGTTCATAAGTCATGATATACATCCTTTATCTGTATGCTCACACATTATATTTTTCACATCTGCAAGCAGGCATGCATGCACACACAAGTCGAAACACACCTGACAAGCACTTGTCCCCTCATCTGTCTGAAAATCCCAAATGGTTTGAATTTTACAGATGAAGTGGAAAAAGGGAGTCTGTTCAGCTCAAACAGGAGGTGTATAAATCAGGTGAGATAGGTGTTTGTTCCTTGCAATGCCTTGTTACAGAACCAGAGAGACAGGTGGGGAATGGGTGCACAGTCCAGACCAAACCTGTCTACCGCATGTGCCTCAGAACTAACCAACCTGACCCAGATACAGAAGAGAGCTGTTAGTAATAGTCAGTGATATGTAGGACAAGACCAATGCAATGATGACCAGTGGGTCGGTGCTTGATACGCAAACAACACAACAAGCACATTTCACACATTAAACAGTCTCAGTCTCCTGGAGCTTAAGACAGAGTAACGCTGTTATTGCCAAGACTACAATGCTACTAACAAAGATTTGGCACTTGTGACAGCTTGCCACACTGACATAGCTGACATAGCTCTTCTCTTCATTTGGTCTTCTATTCAGTTGGTCCACCCAGTGAGACATGATTTAGAGGTAGACAACTGCAATTTTGCCTAATCAAAGTGGGCACTGACCAATGGCTGACCCATCTAAATCATAACTCCTGACTCCAGACAAGATCCTAAACCCACTACAGGAACCAGTCCCACTAAAACAACAGTCTCATCTATGTAGGAAGTGATGCCATGTAGAATGTATATGCCATTACATGCTTGTGTCAGAATAAGCATTCTTAAAGTGATCTGGGTACAATTCGGCACAATCTTACTGTCGCAGTTCAGAAGATTTATACAGGGTGGGCTTCTGATGTTACAGAGCAGCAACTTGGGAAAAGCCCAATCTCTTCCAAATGACTTAACATCGGGAATTCTCGGTTGCGGGCCCTCTCTCTTTTGTTTGGCAGAATGTACAGTCAAGCCTGGCACTGCAAGAGCTTAGCTGAGTACAATGCCGTTTGAATCCCCCCGTCAATGGTTTCTGCTGTGGGAAAAGCCCCATCTGGGTTGAAGAAGAAACTGTAACTCTAAATAGTAACTCATTGATCGTGGTGTTCTTTTATACAGGTCCTGCAACTTCACTGTTGGTTAGAACAAAACCATAATCACCAGAGCAAATATATACAATAACCAGATCAAATCACTGAGCGTCAGCCATCACTGTAGGACTGCATGGTAGAGCTATGGCAGGAAAATAAAACGATTGCTCAGGTTTTCTACAATGTGTCGACATTAGAGGTGTTTGCTGCCTATCACTGCCTGTGCCAATGGAAAAAGAAATGAGAGGACACTGGAAAATGGGGCAATGGGAAGGGTGTGTGACAGCCTGTGCTGAGATCATCAAGATCTGGAAGCAACTAGAAGGCAACAGTAGGTCATTGGCGCCACTCTCTCTTCCTCTGATCAGTAGGGCTATGACAACGTAGTGTGGTTCCAAGTCATATTCCATAGGATGGAGAACACCTTCAAGAGCAAAAATGACCTCTGACCTGTAACGCACTGTTGATCCACCAGTTAATGTAAAGTGAAGTGTGGCTGGCCTACTCTGAGCCTGAGTCTAATAACAGGGTAATAACAGATGTGACTAAAATGATGAACATTAACAATATGAATATGATTCTAATTTAATATATGCAAACATTAGTGTTGGAAACATATGACAACAATTGTCTTCATAGTCAATAAACACTGTTGTAAACATGACCCGATTATTGTGGCTTTTGTGGTCAGGCGACATATAATGACATACAACCATGTCCACAATGTGAATATATATTGGTGTCTTCTAATAAGGGCCATCACATACCAGCCAGTATAAATATCACCAGTTGTGATTTATTACCAGGGGTTAAATATACATTGTAATATGAATATTCATACAAGAGCTAAATTACAAATACATAACTGTTTTTTCTGTTTAAATGTACAAAATTTCTCCCACGGCTGTCCCATAGCAGCTTTGCAACCTGGCAAGACTTTTAGACATTGCAGTAAAATGCGGAAAAAGGTTCCATTGAAGTATGAAAAAATAATAAAGCAAAACTTCATTTAATTTTATTTTGAAGAAATAAAACAATATCTCAAGAAAAAAAATCACTAAACCATAGGGAATATGACTGCTCCACAGGGCAGGCAAGAGATAAAAAAAAAAAAAAAAAAACATAATTCATTCAAAAAAAATCGTGCTATTGTCCAATGTCCCAGACACAGAGAAGTAGTTTTGAGTTTGCATTTAACATTAATACCTAAACAATTTCTAGAAAAAGCTTATTTCAAAGAATTCACATGAACAACATTCTATTACAGTAATGTGCATACTGCATTCTGCGTGAAGCCACGGAGCAAAGATAAGATGGCCTTCCATCCATGGCCAGGCAAGCGGTCCTCCACAGCGCCGTACAGGGAAGAAGAAGAGGGAGGCTGAGAGGAAGAGCAGGGAGGGCAAAAAAATGGCTGGCCTCACTGAATTAAATATCCACACACAAGGTGTTTTGGACTGGGTAGAAAAGAAAATGTAATCCCCCAGTAAGAGTTCATAGGGTTTGTCTTTGCATTAGGAGAGCAAATGCTCCTCTAAGCGTGCATAAACTCCTTTTAATATAAAAAGTAAAACTTACAAAAAACGGACAAAACAAACATACATTTTATACAATGCTGTGCTTCACCGCACAACACAGGCACCACATGATAGGTTAAACTGGATCTTCATCTCAAGTAAATTATAGTTTTGCTGTTTTGTTTAGTGTGTTTTTATACAGTGCAGAGTATATGGGCTTGGATTAAATAAGTGAGTTTTTTTTTTTGTGTGTTATCGGTGTCCCTCTAGTGGCTGTGGTGGGTCACTCCCTCTGTGTGCCCGCTGTTGCTGTGCCCTGTTCATCGGCCACGCAGTAGTTAGGCTGCTCAGAAGGGGCGTATCCCGGCAGGCAGACACACTTGTAGGAACCTTGCGTGTTTATACATTTGGCGTTCTTGCACAGGGACATCCGGTTGTTAAGCTCAGAACATTCGTTCACATCTGTGTGAGAGACAGTAGAGGTGGCATGTGAGAAACGTCCGCTGTACATGTAAGTATATAAAATACAACCGCACACATACACTGTACTGAATATACAAGGGGGTAAAGGAATCCATCCATAGTACATAAAGACTAAATAAATGAACAGAGCATTTGATTTCATCAAATTGTTAGCATCAGTATTGAACCTGATACTGTAGCGAGAGACGGAGGGTTGACGAGAGATTGACTGCGTCTCTTCTAGTTTTTACGACAAATATCTCTGTAATGAAGAGTCCAAATGACTACATAATCCAATATCATGCAGCACAGATGCCAAAACCCGCACCACAAGCATTGGCGGCCCTAGCCACTAGGGTTGACAATTATTGGCATCACTACATTTAGTACTTTGTGCATCCATAACATTTGATGAGGTAGGAGGACAAATGGGAAGGGATAAAACCATTCCTCTTTACAGAAACTTCCCAGAGTCCTTGGTCCTCACTTGAGGAGTCTCCTTGTCAGCTCAATCAACAGGTTTTCAATGGGATTTAGGTTAAGCGCTGTGATCACCATTGTAAAACCATTCTATAGTCTCTTAAAAATGTAAAGGTACACTTTGGATCATTGCCCTACTGGAAGATCCAACAATGAAACAGTTTTAGCCTCCCTCCCAACAAAGTCAGACAGGTTGTGGCCTAAAAACTCCTGGTAGAGTTCAAACTGCTATACATCCAAACAAGGTTCCCAGGGCCTTTGGAAGTAAAGGACCCCCAGAACATCACAGATCCATCACCAAACTTCACAGTGAAGATAAGGATATATTCTGCATGACATGGCTCTTTTTACAAAAATCTTTTAGTGCCATCAGGCCATAGAACCTGGTTCAAATCAAAGTTCTAATAACATTTAGCAATAAGATCCAGGCACTTATGTTTGTGGTTTGGTGATAGCCGAGGCTTTCTTCTGGCTACCCTTGCAAATAACTTGTTGGCATAGATGTGGCATCTATATTATGTACTTCACAGATTACGCAAAAGTAAACAAATTATATTAATTCAGTCAGTCATCACGGCAATCGTCACAGAAAAAAGCTGCCTGGATTAGATCAACATCTGCATTGAACAAGCAGCATCATCAAATAACAGAAGGAAAAGGGAAGTGTTATAAGTAACCTCTGTTGGACCTGGAATGGAATAAAAGCATGGCTGTGTGGCTACCCAATTCAGAACACTGTTCACCCAGTTAGCAAGGCTGCAATAAAATCAATATTGTTAGATATGGATAGGAGTTGATAGGAATCAGCAGCAGCACCATATTGAATTGAATAAACTGCCAAATTCTTTGGATCTTTTGAGCTGGCCCGACATGATAAAACCAAAGGATCATTAAACTGAGGAGACATTTTTAGGGGACATTTAGATTTTCTGGCATTTGTTTTCTGGCTGTCCCACAGCAGCCAGACTGTTGTTTTGGTGCTAAACATCTAGCTACTCTGGTGTGTTTTCGGTTAAACATAAATATTAAATATATATATACACACTACCATTCAAAAGTTGGGGGTCACTGAGAAATGTCATTGTTTTCCATGAAAACATAAATTAAATTAGTTTGAATAGGAAATATAGTCATTGACAACGTTAGAAATCATTATTTTTAATTGAAATAATAATTGTGTCCTTCAAACTTTGCTTTTGTCAAAGAATCTTCCATTTGCAGCAATTAAAGCCTTGCCGACCTTTGGCATTCTAGTTGTCAATTTGTTGAGGTAATCTGGAGAGATTCCCCCATGCTTCCTGAAACACCTTGCACAAGTTGGATTGACTTGATGGGCACTACTGACGTACCATACAGTCAAGCTGCTCCCACAACAGCTCAGTAGGGTTTAGATCCAGTCGCTGTGCTGGCCACTCTATTACAGACAGAATACCAGTTGACTGCTTCTTCCCTAAATAGTTCTTGCATTGTTTGGAGCTGTGCTTTGAGTCATTATCCTGGTGTAGGAGGAAATTGGCTCCAATCAAGCACCATCTACAGGCTATGGCAGGGCATTGTAAAATGGAGGGATAGCCTTTCTTCTTTAAGATCCCTTTTACGCTGTACAAATCTCCCACTTCACCCCTAACAAAGCACCCCCAGAGTATCACATTGCCTCCACCATGCTTGACAGATGGCGTCAAGTACTCCTCCAGCATCTTTTCATCTGGTCTGCATTTCATAAATGTTCTTCTTTGCGATCCAAACACCATAAACTTAGATTTGTCTGTCCATAACACAATATCACTCTGTCCAGCGTCTGTGTTCTTTTGGCCATCTTAATCTTTTCTTTTTATTAGCCATTCTAAGATATGGCATTTTCTTTATAACTCTGCCTAGAAAGCCAGCATCCCAGTCACTTCTTCACTGTTGACGATAGGTTTTGTGGGTGCTATTTAATGAAGCTGTCAGTTGAGGACCTGTGAGGCATCTCTTTCTCAAACTAGACACTCTAATGTATTTGTCCTCTTGCTCAGTTTTGCACTAGGGTCTCCCACTCCTTTTTCTATTCTGGTTTGAGCCAATTTGCACTGTTCGGTGAAGGGAGTTCTTCAGTGTCTTGGCAATTTCTCGCATGGAATAGCCTTCATTTCACAGAACAAGAACAGTTACTTTAAAGGGGCCCTATGTAAGATTTTTACTGTAGGTATTACTAGCATAAACACAAGCATAAATGACCGGAATACATCTGCAGTTAATTGTTTAAGTGAATGTTTAAAAGAAAAATAATCTCCAGAATTGGTGCCTGAGATAAACACCATTCGAACTTTCTTACCGACCTGTCTCTTACCAGGACTCACTTCAAACACACAGAGAACTATGCCTGCACCCTAAACCACCCTTAACTGCTGTCTTTCAGCATACATAAAGGGAAAGGTACTGAATCTGTACTTCATCATTCTGATGACATAGGACTTGCAAAAAGAAAGAAATGCTGCTATGAAATCTAACAGAACTGATCCAACTATTAAATGTTTTTGTAAGAGTTTCTTACTGGATTGTCACCGGCCATCACATGGTAGCAGAATGTATTCATGTACAGTATCAAGACAGTTACCTTGGGGCATCACTTTGCTGAATCCTTACAAATCATCTGTACAAAAACGCAGCCACGCTTTATGCCTTGTGCACAAACGAACCTATCATTAACAACAGGCATGATAGACTTTCACGGTAGAGGTTTGAGGAGGACAACTTTTCTCCGGTCCGCACAGTGTGTGTGTGTGGGTGTGTGTGCACCATCTCCAGCTTTCTCTTACCTACACACGCCATGCGGGACATGTCTAGGGTGTAGCCGTCGAAGCAGTCACAGGTGTATCCCTCCTGTACCCGCACACAGCGCCCGTTCTCACAGCCGTTCAAAATACCACACTCCTCCGCTCGCAAGCCCTCAAAAGCATTGTACGGATCTGCAGGATGGATACAGGGCACAGGGATGAGCAATAATAACATATGCACTGGGTGAATGTTGTGACTTAAAAATGCACACCACAGTGCAATGACTCAAATGTTTTAATTACAAATAAAATATTGACCTCCACATTTAAAAAGCATGATTTAGATGAACATCTTATCAATATATTTGATAACAACTTTGATAAAAGGATCTTGGAAGAACTTGGCTACATGGAAAATACAGACATTGTAACTACTATTTCTGCCTCCATACAGTGTTTTTGTTAGATCATGACATGTAGTACCTCATATGACCACACGATGACAGCAAAGGGCTATACTTGAGAGAATAGGCAGTTTGCCATTGCCTCTCCTCTATCTGCCTGATAGCAATTCATTAGTGTGTGGTATAGTGTGGTAGGACTGGTTCACTTACTCTCCTCGTGGTCGTACAAGGGCAGGGTGCCGGGCTGGTTGGGGCCAGGCTCATAGTCCAGGCCATACTCCTGGATGGGCCCAGCCACGAGCGCATCGGGACCGTACGGACGCCCCCGTCCTCCACTCATGGGCACATTACACATGGAGGCATAGTCCTCTGTGAAAGAAATAAGAGATAAGGGGCAGAAAGACTGAGACGTGGCCTTTAGAGACTAGAGTGAAAGAGAGAAACTGAGACAAGGCCTTCAGAGAGAGGAGAGTGAGGTACATACAGTGAGAGACATACAGCTATCTGAAACAAAGAGGGAGAGCGACTTAGAGGAAGCTTTCTGACTACAGATGGAGCACATAATATTTGAGGAATACATAATTTAGACATAAATGCATTTTTGATAACACATTACATTTCTGTGATTTTAAGAACCGGTGCATTCATCAAAATGTCAGCACTTCCATGGGTTCATCTAAGAAATTCCATTGGCTTCATCACTCGGCTTAGCAGACAAGGGGATATTTCACTGAACTGAATGCTCAGGTTGTGACTGGATGCCCACTTCCCTTCTGAATGGGACCTTCAACTCACCACAGGATAGCACCTGCTCTGGGCTCCCTCCTCATTGGTTACTGTTCTGTGGGAACCTAACCCGGAGCCTTTCATCAGCACACCATGGCCAGTCATCCCCTACAGTCCCCTGCTAATCCCGTACACCTGTCTGACTCTGCCTGCTCCCACAAGAACGTCTACACAGGAAACGAATCAGAGAGGGACCGTGGAACGTTCTAGATGGGGCTGATGAGAACAAATGAGTGCGTGTTCTGTTCAGGCCTCTCAACGGAGAGCAGGGGTTGAATTTACACACCTTACACACCTGGCTCTGAGCAAGTCAGTTAAACAGCGAGTTGGCTAACGCTGGACGAGAAGTTAGCGCGAAACACCGAAGGGCGTGCCGCAAAAGTCGTCGAAAGCCTAATTAAGTGTTCTCTGAATAAATGACCCCGACGTGCCACTACGAATATAATGCAGAACTCTGGATTCTGTCAGTGTTGCTCAGTGACATGAAAATGATATGCCCAAACCTCTTTTGAGAAGACAGCGTGCAACCTGAATGAAGAGCAGCTGTAGGGCTAAGTCTCAACGCCATGTTCCCGGGGAGCTCGAACCAAGCTCTTGTGACTTGTCAACCGCACATACTAAACGGTCGGTTCAACATCATTCTCACGTGAAGCAACAAATTCCATGTCTAACTGCTGGGGAATCACCCCCCCCTCCCCCAAAAAACCCCCAACTCTACCAGTTCCAGCTTGCTTTGGCCTGAAACACTGGTCTCTGAGGACGCTCCCAACATGTTCCAGTCCACAGGTCCTGTAATGTACATGGCAGCCCTCCGCCACAGCAGCGCAGTCAGAGGCGTCCGGCCCCCTAACAGTAAGAAACAGCTCTGCCTCAAGCGATAGGCAACATCACTGTGAAATCAGCTGAACTACAGTATGGTATATGGGCTTCTAGAATATACCTCACACGAGACTGGATGAAAAAGCATTTACCTCAGAGTTGGGTCTGTTCACAGCTAAGCAATAAGGCACAAGGGTGTGTGTATACGGCCACAGCAAAGGGCAGTATGAGGGGATTACCCAGGTCCTGAATACAGCCCTTCACAGTGGTGTATTGGCCCTATACCACAAACCCCCAATGTCCCTCATGACCATTACAAACAGAACAGTAAAATATAGATGAACAGTCTAATTGTTCATACCCCTGGAACATCTCCCATGCCACAGCTTTCAGGGCAACCTGCATTCAGTGTCTAAACCATGGGTTTACATTGAATAATAATAAAGAAGTAATTGTTTCTGTACCGGTGCCTTTCATGGGGCACAGGGCACAGTCCATGCCCCAGGCTTCTCCAAACAGACAGCAGCACTCGGTGTACGTGGTCCTCCGTGTTTCCAGGGGGTGGGTGCAGGTCAGGGACTCAGTTACCTTCTGCCAGCAGATATTCTGGTAGGTGGGATTCAGGTGGTGTTGCTCTGCAACAGAGAGTCACTCATCTCGATCACAATCATTACGGCGCCACGGAAAGCACTCCGTGGATGGGACACGGTCTACAATGTCCGGGGGAAGGACACTGAATAAGCCTTGCCCCCCCCCCCAAAAATAAAAACGGATATTACGAGTGCGTGTCTGTGTTTGGCACGGTTCTCTCCTGAGGGGGCTCACCTGCCACGTCAGGGGCTTTCACACAGCTCTTGGTTTCATGGTCCCACACCATGGAGTCCACACACAAACACGTGAAGGACCTGTGCGTGTTCAAACACTGGCCACCGACGCAGACAGACTCGTCCTGACACTCGTCAATGTCTGCCGGGGGAGGGCGGACACAGAGAGAGAACAAAACGTTTTTAATGAGAGGGCAAATCTGTTTTCCATGTGTCAGTGAAGACGCGCTGCAGAGATGTACACAGCATGCCACACAGTACACATGTTTATTAAGAATTACAACTAGTTCAAGAAAAACAACTTATGTTCAACTGCTTTTTGGAATAATAAACCGGGCATTTGGATTGTATGAAAGTCCCAACAGAAAGCCTGAGTATTTCTGAAATATGCAGCCACAGTCAACGCATTAGATACAAGTCAGGCCTGTGGCTTCATAACTGCAGTAGAAATGAATGAAAACAACAGTACGGTTCCACCCATCCAGACATACAACTTAAATACACATCCAGCACTACTACACACTCCATACTGTAGCATTCTCCCCTCCCACTGAGGACTTCCACAGGCCTAGCATTGGTTTTGTTGGTCTCCCTTGTCAAAACGGCATGATGGGGTAAAACCTGGACCGTCCAGGATAAAGGCCAAACCTCCACTGGAACCTCCGCCCAGTCCCGCCCGCTGACCAAATAATCCAATGGAAATGTGGCGGAACACAGCAGGCGGCCCCGCTGGCATCCCGCTGCTGGCTGCCAGTGGCCAGGGGCCCTTCAGTGTGGGCCGGTTGGTGGTTTGGGACGTGCAGCCTGGGCTTACTGAGTAACTGTCCCATGTCCCCGCCCTAACCCCATCTAACCCCCCCCCCCCCTGACCCTACACACCAGCCAGGCAACACACAAGTACACTGGGAATGACTGGTTTTACTGTGTGGACAGTTTAATGAAAGGTCGGTGGACATGGTGTGTCAGTAGACTAAGGGCTATTGATTCAGATGTTTTAACAACATTCGAGCAAATCAAAAATAATGTTGTGAGTAAATCAAAACAAATAGTCAGCCTGTGCGAGCAAGCTCTCGTCTAACCTCTGCACTCCAGTTTGACCTCGTCATAATACAGGCCAGTCTCACAGTAGCACTCGTAGCTTCCCGGGCTGTTGAGGCAGAAGCCACTCTTACAAATCTCTGGGCCAAATAATGCACACTCATCGGCGTCTGGAGAGAGAGAAAACAACATGATCTAAGAAACAGCACCGCAGACAGGCAGACAGCTAGACAGACACAGACTAACTGAGGCTATAGGTTAAGTGAGCATCTCTCTTCTCAGAGTTAGTCCAGGAAACGCGGTATCCCTGTCTGGACACAAAGTGATTTGAGGACAGTCTGTTTCTTTTTTTTAATCTTTGGTCCCCTCAAAATCTGCCTAACTTCCTGGACAGACCTTCGGTGCGGGGGTGAAAAAAGTGGCAAAACAAGTCGCAAAACGCCCCTATTGTGTTGGGAGTTTGTTGCAGCAAGACACGGTCATGGGTAGGCAAGGGAGGAGAGAAAGGAGCTGTAGATAAGGAGAAAAAATTGAAACGAAGAATAAAATAAAAACAGAAAACCTGCAAGAAACAATTCTGTGTTAAAGTACTCATCGCTGTGTGTACCTTTGGTGTCTACATCTGAGGCCATAATCAGCCGTACAAACAGGTCCGCTAATTGAAGACACATATCCAGACTGATGCTCAGGATATGTCCCTGGCAACCTCCCAGCCCAGCCTGCGTCTCACTCCAGCTCAGAATACACTACATTCACTCGCTGCCAACCTTTCTCCACCAGACTATCTTTGCTGTAATAAATTATTGAATTAAGGCCGTTGCTTCGCTGAACTAGCTTTCGTGCGAGGGGAACAAGCTTGGCTTGCGGGTTGTGTGGCTGGCAGAGGAGACAGGGAGGAGAGGAGAGCGGTCGAGCAAAAGAGGAGATCGGGGGTGAGAGGAGAAGATGTGTTAGGCGGAGAACATGTGGAGGTCATATGTCTCAACAGTTCTGCTCAGTGACTCCAAGGCTGAAAGAAACCACAGCGAGAGAGACACACACGCACACGCACGCACAAGAGCACATGCTTAAAGAATGAGAACAGACACCCACGCCAACACGCATGCTCATACAATAGCAGGCACCCGCGTCTGCCTGGGAGAGAGGCAGCTGTGACTACATCAATATCAGCATCTCAGCACCACAGTTCCACAGGGCCATCGCTGCTACCTCCATGTTCATACTGTTCTCACAGAACTCTCCTAAAACGGCTATGAGCCAGGGCTCTGTGTAGCCTATAATGGGCCTCTGAATTCACATACCTTTATAACTCTGGCCAGCGGTCACTCCGAACACAGTGTCACTAGTAGGGACACTGCCTCTCCCAGCTGGACACATCTGGGAAAACTGGTCTGTTGAAAAGATGGATGATGTAATAAGTGTGTATGTGTGATTCACCTGTGTGTGATTCAGGTCTACGTGAACATGTGGATAGTAAAACCTGACAAATAGGTCCCCCGCAGGTTTTGGGCTGGTCCTCATTAGGACAAACACCATTTAAGGCTTAGGCGTTGGGCTTAGGGTAAAACATACAGTTGGGCACAGTGTTCTAATTGTGGTTACTTTTATGTCATTATGGATTGGGTTTAGGAACAGGGATAGGTGAGGTTTATGGATAAAGGTTGGATTATATAGGTTAAGTTTAAGGAGATGGTCATGGATTTCTGTGTTTCCGGTCCCCAAAAAGATAGAAAAAAAAGCTCAGTGTGTACGTGTGTGTGTGTATGTGTGCGCGTGTGTGTATGTGTGCGCGTGTGTGTATGTGTATTTTGTGTGTTTGCTGCCTCACCCGTGCCGTGGACGGGGCAGGGGTGCACCTCACAGTTGTCGCCCCAGCCTGCCCCCAGCGTACAACAGCACTCCTCCATAGTGACACTTCCGGTCAGGACGTTCTCACACAGGTTCTCATCGTTTAGGTTGTAGTAACACTCTTTCCTGTCCACTGGAGATGCTGGGGACAACAGGCCAGGAAAGAAGCTGTTACACATTGATAGGTCAATGCTAGTGTTCCATCGCATCTCCAGCTGTGCATGTGACAGCAAATGGTTCAAAGACACGTTCTTGGCTTTAGAAGAGGCACTGATGAGCCAAAACTGGTCACCGAAAATTGATACATGCATGCACACACAAAAACACACTGATCTGTGAATGCTTGTAACATCACATGTTCAGAAGGTTTCGTATCCAATTGCCCATTCTTACCCCCTTTTTCCTCAAATTTGTGGTAGCCTAACTTCAAACCCGATTCCAAAAAAGTTGGGACACTGTACAATTGTGAATAAAAACAGAATGCAATGATGTGGCAGTTTCAAATTTCTATATTTTATTCAGAATACAACACAGATGACATATCAAATGTTTAAACTGAGAAAATGTATCACTTTAAGGGAAAGATAAGTTGATTTAAAATGTCATGGCATCAACACATCTCAAAAAAGTTGGGACAAGGCCATGTTTACCACTGTGTGGCATCCCCCCTTCTTTTTGTAACAGACTGCAAACGTCTGGGGACTGAGGAGACAAGTTGCTCAAGTTTATGAATAGGAATGTTGTCCCATTCTTGTCTAATACAGGCTTCTAGTTGCTCAACTGTCTTAGGTCTTCTTTGTCGCACCTTCCTCTTTATGATGCGCCAAATGTTTTCTATGGGTGAAAGATCTGGACTGCAGGCTGGCCATTTCAGTACCCGGATTCTTCTTCTATGCAGCAATGACATTGTAATTGATGCAGTATGTGGTCTGGCATTGTCATGTTGGAAAATGCAAGGTCTTCCCTGAAAGAGACGACGTCTGGATGGGAGCATATGTTGTTCTACAACTTGGATATAACTGTCAGCATTGATGGTGCCTTTTCAGATGTGTAGGCTGCTCATGCCACACGCACTCATGCAACCCCATACCATCAGAGATGCAGGCTTCTGAACTGAGCGCTGATAACAACTTGGGTTGTCCCTGTCCTCTTTAGTCCGGATGACATGGCATCCCAGTTTTCCAAAATTAACTTCAAATTTTGATTTGTCTGACCACAGAACACTTTTCCACTTTGCCACAGTCCATTTTAAATGATCCTTGGCCCAGAAAAAATGCCTGCGCTTCTGGATCCTGTTTAGATACGGCTTCTTTTTTGACCTATAGAGTTTTAGCCGGCAATGGCGAATTGCACGGTGGATTGTGTTCACCGACAATGTTTTCTGGAAGCTTCTGCCTGAGCCCATGTTGTGATTTCCATTACAGTATCATTCCTGTATGTGATGCAGTGCCGTCAGACGGCCTTAAGATCATGTTGCCAATTGACATAATAAGTTGCAAATTGGTCCTCCAGCTGTTCCTTATCTGTACATTTACATTTTCTGGCCTCTTATTGCTACCTGTCCCAACTTTTTTGGGATATGTAGCTCTCATGAAATCCAAAATGAGCCAATATTTGGCATGAGATTACAAAATGTCTCACTTTCAACATTCGATATGTTATCAATATTCTATTGTGAATGAAATATAAGTTTATGAGATTTGTACATTATTCCTTTTTTACTCACAATTTATACAGTGTCCCAACTGTTTTGGAATCGGGTTTGTAATTATAGTTATGAACTTGTTTGATCAGTACCTCCCAACAATATCTGGAGAGCTGAAGATCATGACACGCTCCCCCTGAGCATGTTGCTCAACTTCAGTGGACATCTCAGAACTGAAAAACTATTCCTTAGAACGCTGTGCCATTGGGGAGCCCTTCCTACGGCCCATTATCAGAAAAGTTCCGCTTTTACTTTGACATGGAAATATTTTTAGATCTAAAACATTAATACTAATATCCATCTTATGTAGTTATATGTGCAGAGCATGCCATAATACCTAACATAGAAAATATTTGAAAATATTTTCACAGGTAAGAAAAGAACGGATGATGCGGCTAGACTACTGATTAGAGCATCTGATCAGTAACCAAAAAGTTTCTAGATTGAATCCCCAAGCTGGCAAAGTGAAAAAATACGTATATCCTTCTGTCCGTGAGCAAGGGATGTAACCCAAGGTCATTGCTGTAAATGAGAATGTGTTCTCAGTCAACTGTCTTGGTAAAATAATAAATAACAGAACTGAGGTCATTCAGTTAAGTTGGACGAAGAGCCGAGGTTAATGTAGAGCTTTGGGACCAAACCTAAAGCTCTGTGCTATACATCTACCAGACAGACACACATCTGGCACAGTGGCTCATTAGAGGTTTACACTCTGGCAGAGATTGGGTCCTCCAGACCTGCAGAGGAGGCCCTTAGCCCGGGGCCCTGGTATTAACCACAAAGCCAGGTCCCCTCATTCATCAGTCCACCACTCCATTCAAACTGAAATCTGCTGTGTTAAAGGTTAATAAGGCCTACAGAGACAACTCGCTCCTACTCAAGATTCCCTATAAAACCCTTATTAATGATGTGAGATTCACACAATGGAATCTCACCAAGATTATAACCACTAAAGTGTGGACGTGAATGTAATTTGATCCCATACTCCTTTATTTGAATACAACTGCATTGAATGAACATTAATTTAAGCTTTGCTTTGTGTTCAGGCAAGGTGTGGGTCACCTGTGGGCACAGAGCTGCACTTGGCGGTCATCTGGTTGTACTCCTGGTCCGATTCGGGGCACGTACACAGAAAGAAGCCCTCCGTATTTTCACACTTGGCCTCGCCACACACACTGCTGAGCAGATCACACTCATTCACATCTACAGGGAGAACACAACATCTGGGTTAGCGATGAGCACTAATGAGCAGGGTTAGCAAACTTGCAGAATGCCTTTTATTCAAATATTTCCACACACTTGAGACCTGTAGTTTCAGTTACTGGGACAATTAGCTGACAAAGATAAATAAAAAATACTAAGCAATGTACTATTACTGTACAAGAAGCAGGTTAAATACCCTTGGAAATGACTTTCTAAGAAATCCGTCAATGTTTTTCAAAATCTATAAATAGGCCATACATTGAAGAAAAACACTTAAATATCGATTTCACACTCCAATAAGATGTCAGTTTTCTTTGGCTGTGGTTATACTAGTGCATCCATCCATGAATATCTCTCCAGTTATGAACTCCCATTTATCAACCCATACGTGGAGATAGCTGAATGTAAAGGGACAAAAAAGCAGCCTGGTTTCAACATGCTCTGAACTGCTTTGTATTACCAACACTATAGCCAGTCCTTAACACTGGGGTGTGGGCCAGTTTGTCAATGAGCTAGAAAGTGTTAAGGAGAGAGCTGGGAAAAGGAGAGTGGGTGCGTGGCAATAGGGGAGCATTAAAAGGAGAAAAGGGCCAGTCCAGAATGACAATGGAAAAGGCAGATTTAGCCTATTAAGAGATTATATATAAAATGTATTTCACGGGACTCTTCCTGCTCAGCAGAATGGGAAAAAAAATCTCAATTTCAAAGCATTCTCTCCTTCCGCATTTAGGTTTATATACCACCAATTTAGTTATATAGTACATCTTTGCAGCCCAGAAAGTAAACATTCTGTTTTCATATGTGAATGTAAGTCAGAGTACAGTTCATATTTAGGAGAAGGGATGAAATGTGGTTCTGTTTCTGCAGATCGGCAAACATCATTTCCTGTCTAGTTAACTTGGTTGTTGTTAATTCTGTATGTGACAGGGCAGAAACAGACAGTCAGAGGGGCCAGAAAGACAGTATCATTGCATGAATCAAAGCACAGATGGCTTGGCATACCCTCCCACAACGGCCTGCCCTGCATTCATCTGCCACCATGGATCGAAAAGCTAATTACCAGCCCACAAACACAATGCAGCAAGAAGAAACACAAAGATAAAAGCCCCCGATCCCGTTATAACCTTCCTGTGTCGCCCGGCTCAAAGCGTTCCCACTACTGAGGAGAATCTATAATTCATTTGTGACATTAAAACCTGCTGCTGCTTTTCTGGTTTCAGCACGAACCATGCTGGGCTCATTAAAAGCCAGTCGGCCTGGTGTGATCCTGGAGCACTTTGTTCAACCTGCACCGTGACTGTCTGGGTTCAGCTCCAAATGCTTACCCTACCCCAACCTGCTTTATCGACTTAATTAACATAGCTAGAAAAGAGAGCATAATAATCCAGAAAACTAGCCACTAAAACAGTCAGACAGTGTGTTAAATGGCACAAACTGTAACACGAAAGGAAACCAGCAGAAAACCTAAACCGCAAATGGGAGAAAACACAACAAACAGCAATAAATCACAACATGAAGACAATAAACCCTGAAGCAGCTTCTATTATCAGGGAAGCACCATATAGTCGAGAAGATCAGGGGCGCGTCTGCCTCTGTAACCCGAAACCAGGGGAGAAGATGAGGGGAGCATTTGCCTCGGGAACCCAGAACCAGGAGAGATCAGGGGAACATTTGCCTCGGGAACCCAGAACCAGGAGAGATCAGGGGAACATTTGCCTCTGAAACCCAGAACCAGGAGAGAAGATCAGGGGAGCGTTGGCCTCGGTAACCCAAACCAAGAGAGGAGACAAGGAGCGGCTGATGACGAACCTCATCCCATAGTTTGGGAGGGAACGCAAGCCCATCTGTTCACATCATAGTAGAGTGATGGGCAGGCAGGGGAAGGGAGATGGCTGTACAAGGCTGGCCTGGGGCGGGACCCACAGACACTTGCCAAGGTGCAGACAGAGCGTCTTTGTGCGAGATTAAGCAAGAGAGATCGTATCTGTGTTTGTGTGTGACTGCGTGTGTGCATCGCAGGGACTGAACGTGTGTGAAAGTTTTTCTGTACACGACTACATTGTGCGGGTGTGTGTGTGTCTGTGCACAGGTCAGAGGGGAGGTCTGGCTACAGTCAGTGCTCCTCAACTTCAATATGAGAGTGCCTGCGACCCACTTTCAACACTCTGACAGGCTTTTCTGTAGGAGGAAATTGGAAAAGATGGTCCCAGTTAAGGAAACCACTAAGACAAACGAGCTCCAATTCCTCAGCTTGTCCAAAAAACATGAACTCCCTGGCTCTCCCTCTGATTATAATCCTCCCAAACCCCCCCAAATGGTGAGTATGAAATTGATAGCCATAAACACAACAGCATTCAGAGCTTAGCTGATTGAGCACTGGTTTTCTGAGGGTCTGTGGAAGAATGCCCCCTGGCGTGGCTGACAAAGACATCAGTCCACGGTGATGGTTTTATCTGAGGTTTGATTTGGTAGCAGGGATGGAATTTCTGACAGAACACTCTTACCTTTGATTCCATTGCACCCTGGGGCTGAAATGAAAGCCACGCATCACTGACAGCAAGCCATGCCATCGCCCTGACTAGAAAAAGCTATAGACTTTGAAATAACCTAGTCGACCACACAGCAGGCTTCATTACATCAAGAAAGAAAACTGAGTGCACTCTATAGATCTGATTCAGGCAGCTTTAATGTTGAAATCCAAATCAAAAGGTGTATAAAGAAATTCTATACTCTAAGGCAATTTCTCTCCAGATAGGATAAGCAGACAGGATCCAAAGGCTTGAACTTAAAACCAGGAACGCAAAGATGGAAGACATTTTACATCAGGGGCTGCTGAACAGATCTGAATAGCATGACACCCTTTATACGTGAACGAAGCGCACCTCTTCCAGCCGAAAGACTCGTAAAAGCGACTTTCAGAGTCTCGTCAGGGGGTTCGGAAGCTGTAAAGTTGTGTGTGTGTGTGTGTGTGGGGGGGGGGGCGCACCTCCTGATCAGAACATCTTCCCGCGGCTGTGGCCATTCGCATTCCATGGCTCTAGCTCCATTACCTTCACCGCGACGGTGTGTGTCTGTTACCGTGTGTGTCAATGTGCGCGCGCAGGAGTGTGTGTGAAAAGGACGGCGGGCCTTGGGGTATAAGCTCCAGTGGGTTTTCCAATCCCAGGGTCTGAGGAACAGCGCAGACACGAGGGGATATGTTTAAAACATCACAGCGCGCACTAAACCTAAAAATTGAATGAAAATAAATGGTCACATCAATCAAATGACCGGTGACGCGTCTGCCATCTTTTTTTTACCCCTCGCTAAGTGGGAAAACTGCTGTCCAAATGAGAGAGCTGTATTTTAAGTCCCATAAACTGGCCTCAATATGGCCCACACCACATCATCACATGCACGCCTTTGATTTAATATCCACAACGCGTATACTATCTGGAGAGAAAACCATGAGGCGCATGTTTATAGCACTGCCACCACCAACCAACCTCAGAGAAAACAGTCGTCAGCGAAAATCCACTCAATCATACTTCCTATTGGTTTGCAAGTGCCTCTTCATGCTTATCATTGGCTAAAGGAGTAGCTGCTGGGGAATCAGGAAATAAATTACATTTTTAGATGAAAAGGTTGCTGTAGGTATTATAGGTAGGCAGATACGGCCATGGCAGACTGCCCAGCATATTCATTATGAGAGCAAGCTGTCATTCACTTGTCATGACAACCCTGTTGGAGTTGTCTCAAGACAGGAGCAGACGTTATAGTGATCAGCATCTAGCAGTTCGGTTTTAAGAGGGTGGAAATGATTTCACCAGGAAAGAAAAGTCAAAGCCTTGTAAATAATTAGCACACATAAAATAACTTTAAAAAGACACTTCCGAGTATACAACAAAAATATAAAGACGATGAGCAAAACAATATGCCATGGAAAACTATAGCTAAAGCTAATGTCAAACTAGTTTTGCCTCCAAGGCCCATATTCAGTCCTCAACAAGTCCTGGAGGGTTGTACTGAAAATCATTTATATTTCCTTGCCTTCAAAATATGCAAATACGTAAACCTTCAGATTTTCCCAGACTGTCTAGCTTTCATTCCAGTGATTATTAGCAAGCGGTACACAGTCAATAAATTGTACATACATTAATAAATTATCCTCTCCCCCAAAGAAAACCCCCAGAATAAATTCTTCAACTACCATGGGACAGATTAAACCCCCTTGTAGAAATGATCTTGAGCCGGGGTTTATGTTGGTCACCCCTGCAAGTCAAAGCAGTTGCCCACCGTGCAGTACATAAAAAAACATAACTGTAATAAAAACAGATGGTCAATTTAGGAAAGAAAAAAATTACCGTGTACTGCTTTGTTTATCGCCCTCTCAGCCCCCCCCCCCCCCCTACACACACACTCACCAACACAACCAAAGCCCTCCTGGGACTCCTGGTAACCACGGTCACACAGGCAACGGAAGGATCCAACAGTGTTCTCACAGAAGCCGTGACTGCCGCATGCTGCGCCGTTGGCCTGGCACTCATCAATATCTGCAGAAGGTCCGGGGACATGGGTCAAGGGTTAGTTAGCTGGTAGTTGGACACAGGGTCAGGGGAAGTACAGCCATTGAGCAGCCGTCTTGGATTTAAAGAGCTTCTCTCCTTGGAGCTACTGGGATGACAATGAACAGCCCCACAGGGCAAAATCTTTGCTGTGTCAGGACGAGGCAAAGGCATTCCATGAGCACACTAAGGCAAGAAAAACCCAGCAAAGACTTAGATGTACATTCAAATATGAACACAAAAAGAAGTAGGGCTTTTCATTGTTTTGATAAAACAATACCAAATGTAATTTCACATAAAATGTATGTCAAAATATAAATAAATCATCAATTAATTTCTTCAATACAAATATATAGTGATTTGTTTCATATATGTTCTAACAGTTCCACCTTGTTAGAGACATTACCCTGCGCATATTCCTAACAGAGAGGACATATCAAGGCTAGGTTAGCTACAGACCTGAGAGTGAGCAATATTGAGTCAGAATAATGATGAATGAACACTTGATCAGGACTTGAATTCCTCTATCAAACATATTTTTGAATTATGAAACAGGATTAATTTTCGTTAATGTACTGTAGCCAAACAGGGTGGAAATGTATGAGTGAGACATACAGACTAACATCAAAAGTTAATTAGCTTTGAGCAGTTGTTTTCCCACCTACAAATTGAGTATACTCCCCGAATGGGATGTCACTGTGGCAAGGGGCTTTTTAATTAAAGAAGAACTAGACCAAACTAACAGACTGGAAAGGGATGTCAGGGACACACATATTATACAGTACAGACAGTTCACACATACAATTAAAATGTTCACTGCTCTTCTCAAATAAGATCATCAATGAGTTAATTAGTTTATACAACCACACTGAAAACGCAATGACCATTGTACATTTTTCTTAGCAATGATTGAGTAATCTATGTGACTATAGTCTCTTCTAATGTTTTTCGTCCACATTTCATGAAAATAATGTTATAAAAATAATGTAGTAATAGATAGCAAACTTACAAAGAGGCAACTACACAGCCCTCTTGCCCCAAGCTAAAGCTAACATGGTTATAGTGGCTAATAGCCGAACTGACTTGTGCGTTGTTTGAAAGGACTGGGTCCAAACAAGAGTAAGCCTATTTGAGGTGTAATATGGTGTTATATAAAGTATATACAGCTCCAGAAAATATTAAGAGACCACTGCACCTTTGTCTTTCCTTTCCAAAAAAGTCAAAAAGGAAGGTTTTGAGTGAGAAACAGAAGGGTTGAAATTAAGAGACCACTGCAAATTGAACACTTCTGTTCCGCACTCAAAACTTTCCTTTTCAATTTTTTAGGAAAGGAAAGAAAAAGGTGCAGTGGTCTCTTAATTTTTTACGGAGCTGTATTTTCAGAGATGCTGACACCCAAACAGCATTTGATCTGGTATGCTGTCGGATCAAGGAGTCAGTCATGGAAGTGTCCATGGCGAAATCTGATTCAGTCCATGAGGCGAAGTATGGCTGGCATTATTTATTTTAGTCTCAGAATTCCTCCCTCACTTTCGTCTTGAAATATTGCCACACAGTGTTGCCAAGCATATGTAAGCTAATGGGGGCAACGTAGTGTGAAACAAAAGTCGACAGATTTTACTAGTCAAATAAGTGGACTAAATCAACGAATCATTGCAGCCCTACTGTACTACGAATAGAGAATGGACAGTGGTAGACAGAATGAGTAATCATGTCTTGGCGGAGCTGAGTAAACACTTAACGAGCTGGAACACAGGTCAACCCCGACAGTCTAAACAAAAACCTTAACCTAAACAAGGGTGGAAGGATTCAAGAAGGTCTGGATAAAGAAGGGTAAAATGAAAGACATGGCTGGAAGAAGTTTGCAAGGCAAGACATTTGAATGGCACTAAAGCAATGGAATGGATTTGGCGACAACTTGAAGCAGTGGAAAATGCACATGGCTGAGGCGTTTGCTTTTCATTCCCCCACGATGCAAACTCACCCACACAGTTGCCATCAGGGCCACGGTGGTGTCCAGGGGGGCAGTCCACGACACACCTATAGGACCCCTCCGTGTTCTCACACTGCCACGCCCCACAGATACTCTGGCCCAACTCGGCACACTCATCGACATCTGGGAGAACACAGCACCAGAGTAGCCCAGTAAACACCAGGTCAACACAGAGGAGACCAGGGTGAGTTGCCACAGTGGATGTCACTCGATGTCCTGGGTGGGTTGTGTAGTGTGTGGAGGCTTGAAGATAAGTGTCATGTTGACGTTGGGGTTGCTTGGCACTAACTGACAATATTACTTCCTGTCACAATATACTGTTTGTGCTTAAGAAATTCCTTCACTATTGCTCACTCGCACACTACTCGGTCAAAACAAAATCTTGTTCAATAATTTAACGAAAAACAAAGGACAAACAACCCCAGACTGGGTGATATCCAACCCTCACAGGCAGCCGGTTATTACGGAGTAGGTTGATGACAGAGTGTGTTTGAAACCTTAGGCTTTCTACTAACACCCAAATTAGTATTGTACGATTGTAAAAATCCAAAATTGGTCAAAGGTGTGACAACCATCCCCAGTCTCACCTATACACCAACGTACTGAACACAGAAGCCGTCCTTGAATTTTGTCCTCAGGATATCGTGATCAACATAATACACTGACAGGATATGCAGTTGTTTGACAGAGAGTGTTACCAACCCAGGCACGTGTCGGTGTCTGCCTGCAGGCGGTAGCCACTGTCACACTGGCATCGGTAGGAACCCTGGCTGTTCTTACAGGAGCCACCAACACACCTGGTGCCTACCAAGCACTCATCAACGTCTGCAAAAGAAAAACACACACACAAACACTCAGCATACCCGCGTGTCCTGTGTCACAAAACAACAGGAAAACAAAAGACAGCTCTAAGAAACAGCATTGCGTCATCAGCGACAGAGACAAAAGAGACAGATAGAGAGATAGAGCCACTGAAGCTGATGTGACAGGTCAGAACACTTTCCATCTTCCTCTTGATCTCCACTCGACATAATTCAATCTAGCTGTCAAACAGGCCCTGTCTGCAGTCCAACCATCCTTCCTTTATTCCTCGAAAATTGTACACCTATTCACCACCGTTTAGTTTAAATAATTTTTTTCTTACCACCTTAAGTCCCATAGCAGCATTTCTGAACGGCTCTGGAGAGTTTTAGTTACACACTTGACTACCGACCCAGGTTTATCTTGCAGGAGGCTGATTGGGCTGGAGGAGTCACTAGAGAGGGATGAGTCAAGGAAATCCTAGGCGTCCATGTCTCTCCCACCCGGGGTTGTGACAACCATTACCCATCAGCCTCGTGTGAATCCCAGCAACACACCAGCAAGTCGTACAGTCATAGCACGAACCTACATATCCAAATATTCTTCTTTGGAGGTCAGACCCTATTTTGGCTGTTTCAGGAAAGAAAAATGTGTGGCCCCTTGGGTACAGTACTAAAGCCAAGCTGTGGTCAGTCCAGAAGAGCTGGAGGTCTGGACCACTGTGCTTTGATTGCGGTCCAGGACTCAGTCCCAATCTGCTCCTCGGCTGTGGTTTTGTAGGTCCAAGATAAACGGGGGACTTGGGGGGGACGGTGTTCACTGGGACTGTGAACACAGGGTTAGAGTATATACCAGGAGGAGAGGAGGGAATTCTTTTAATAGTAAATGCAATCTTCTGTGCTTGCCTCCTTTTGGCTTGGGAGGATTATGTGTCTGTATTTAGCTAATTAGAATCCCTCCCTCAACCACAGGGATGCCACCTGCGAAAGCCATCTTCTGTTAACTCTGCAGAAGGATGATTTGGTGGTCAGTTTTATAGCCCTCAACAACATGGAGCATGCTCACATCCTGTAGAGCACACACCCACAGGGACTTTAGAAAGTATTCAGACCCCTTAACTTTCACCAGAATGTGTTGTGTTATAGACTTATGTTGGAATTGATTGACTTATTTTACCATAAATGTACCCAAAGCACCACATTTTAGAAATGAGTGCAAATTTAATAAAAAATAAAAAAAACATTGTTTAATGTACATAAGTATTCAGACCCTTTCCTCAAGCCTTTTAGAAGCACCTTTGGAGAAGATATTAATGTTGTGCCTTATTGGGTATCCAAGTACTAGCTCTACACACCTATATTTGGCCATTTGATCACATTCTTCCTTGGAGATCTTCTCAAGCCCTGTCAAATTAGACAGGGAGCAGTGATCTACGATCTTCAGGCTCTGGCTGGGCCACTAAAGGACATTCACAGACTTGTCCCAATGCAACTCCAGCGTGGTCTTGGCTGTGCTTCGGGACAGTATTTGCTCTAACATGCATTGTGTAGTGTGTTGACTTATATAGTCAGGTGTGTGCTTTAAGCCATTTCCGCAGGTGGGCTCCAATCAAGTTATACAGAATTCTTAATGATGATGATGATAGGACACAGGAAGCATCGGAGCTCCGGAGTATCATGGCAAATGGTCTGAATACTTATGTACACTGTACACACGTTTTTGCTTTGTCATTACAAAGACTGACGTCAAAAAAAGAATGTAACCAATTATACACACAATCTTTAACACCAAAAAATTTGGAGAAAGTAAAGAAATCTGAATACTTTCCGAAGGAAATTTAATTAATTTCCTTAGTGAAAGGATTAGTGAAATAACATCAAAATTGAAAACATCTACTGTAGTGATAACTGCATGTGTTGCCTAAAACTCCGTACACGACTCACTCTCACACGCGCGGTCTGCACGCACTCGAGACCCGACTGACTAAGCACAAACTCCTTCATAAATCAGGAAGAACAGAGTTCAGCAGAAAATATTCCTCCTAGTCTAGACAGCCAGCTCAAAGGCTTCCTTTCTGTTTTTCTTTTTATACTGCAGGAAAGGGCATTTAAAACAACTCTGGCACGGGGTAAGACTCCTGGCATCAAGGACTTTGGTAGAAAAATAGCAGCAGCCATATGTGAAAGAAATTAAAGCCACTCTCTTCCAGAAGCAACAAGGCATGGGCAGGGGGAGAGGCCGAGCCGGCAGAGTGCAGGGAACATGCGGCAGGAGACGGAGGCGTTAGACAAGCATCCGACTAGCATCGTATAAATGTCAGATAAACATCAGCTGGACCAAAGTAAACCAACCCCAAACAAGGGACTACTAACAATTCAACCACCGCATTGAAAAACATGTCGTGTGTGTGTGTGTGTGTGTCACCTCGTGTGAGTTGCCCTTTATAGCTAGATGTAAGCGTTTCTTATAGAAGCTGCAGGAAAAATATACAAATGCCATGGTGACAATGGAAAGGGACCGTTAGCAGCTGATGGGAAAATGATTAGACCCCAGGTGATAACAGAACAACTGACCTGACAAGCCTGAATCTGACATGACTCCCAGTACAGTTGTGCTCAAAAGTTTGCATACCCTTGGAGAATTGGTAATATACAAGTATGTGCCATTTGTAAAGAAAACATGAGTGAGCAGGCAAAACGCATGTCTTTTATTTCTTATAGGATTCACATTCAACTATAGGCCATAACAGAATGGCACAATCATACAACAAAACATGGCAACAAAGGAAAAATGAACTGACCCCTGTTCAAAAGTCTGTATACCCTTAGACCTTAATACTGTTTATTGCCCCCATTAGCATCAATGACAGCGTGCAGTCTTTTGTAATAGTTGTCTACGAGGCCCTGAATTCCTGCAGGTGGTATAGCAGCCCATGCGTCCAGGTCATGCAAAGTCTTTGGTCGTCTTGCATGAACCGCATGTTTGAGATCTCCCCAGAGTGGCTTGATGATATTAAGGTCAGGAGACTGTGATGGCCACTCCTGAACCTTCACCTTTTTCTGCTGTAACCACTGGAGGGGTTGGCCTTGTGCTTAGGGTCATTGTCGTGAGACCAAGAGCGTCCCATGCGCAGCATTCGTGCAGAAGAATGCAAATTGTCTGCCAGTATTTTCTGATGACATGCTACATTCATCTTGCCATCACTTTTTACAAGATTCTCTGTGCCTTTAGAGCTCACACACCCCCAAAACATCAGTGAGCCACCACCATGCTTCACAGTGGGGATGGTATTCAGTTCACTAGAGGCCCTGTTGAACCCTCTCCAAACAAAGCGCTTATGGTTGTGACCATAAAGCTCTATTTTGGTCTCATCACTCCAAATTACAGTGTGCAGAAGCTGTGAGGCATGTCAAGGTGTTGTCGGGCATATTGTAACCAGGCTTTTTTGTGGAATTGGCACAGTAAAGGCTTCTTTCAGGCAACTCACTCCCCATGGCTCAGTATCTAGCCTGCTCAGTGCATCCAAGTGAGAGCTAACAAACTCACTGACTATTGGTACACAGACACTAATTGCAATTTAAAAAGCCACAGGTGTGGGCAGGGATGTCGCTAGGATCCCAATAAATTCGGGGCTTAACAGCCCCGCCCTGCCCGGGACAGACGGTACAGGGTTTTGAATGTACATACAGAACATGTCGATGTACACACTATAGACCTACACGTCTACATTGTAATAATGCGCGATGGGATTTATAGATGAATAGAGCAGGGGAAATATTTGTATGATTAGTCATATTTTCAAAATCAATGCCAACATTTCACAAATTCTGCCAGGGTATGCAAACATAGGAGCACAACTGTATGTGCATTTTACAATTACAATATTGTAATTTATCTGCACACAGAAAAACGTCCTGAGTATACAGAGGTAGGTATTGTGCTGTGACTTCTCTGTACAGACAGAAAAAGAGGCTCATTCAGAACAACCCAGGAAATGAGGTCATGTCATCTTGTAACTGTGCATGTAGTTCCCAGACACAATACGACAAAATGTTTAATTAATTAGCCTATAGAAAAGCTGTGAGATATTCCCAACCTAATAGGTATTGGATTAATCTGCTTAGTCAACCAACCAGTCATCTCCCACAACACATCTTGGACCCCTAAGCAGAAACTGCTGTGTAAATTATCAAACGTCAAGTGTATAAGGAGATGCACATCGCTTGATAACGGTACCGGAATGATCAATGCATTTTACATACAACATTGCGTGTGTGTGCGAGAAGGACTGCCTGTTAGGTAACAGTGACGACATGATCGTGTGACTAAATGAATGAGTGACGGTGTGACTCTGAGAAAAAAGTAAGGCCATGAATCAGTGAACAGATTCCTACACTAACTCAACTGACACGCTGGGTCACATTTCGGCAGACCTGTACTGTTGAAACACTGCGACGACAACAGAGCTTGGGAGGAAACACTGTGTCGTCAGGTTACTGCGTGGCTACCTTCACAGGTGAGCGTCTCCTGGTTGACAGCAAAGCCGTTATCGCAGACGCAAAAGAAGGAGCCCTCGGCGTTGACACACTCCCCGTGCGGGGAACACAGCTCCGGGTCGTCCAGACACTCGTCAACATCTGTAGGGGACAGCCAGCCGGACCAAGGCACAGGTGTGGAGTCATTTGACATGACACAACCGGGGGGAGAAAGATGAGGAGAGGGAGTTGATACAGGCCAGAGGCTTGTTGACAACTGCAGTAGCCTCAGTCGCACATGCACGCACGCACGCACACGCACGCACACTCACTGTATAATAAAGACAGACAGGGGCATTACCACAGGCAAGAAAACGGTGTCACATCACCTGTGACATCAGACCGACATCACCCGGCCTCTCCACCCCTCTGGCAGGCTCACGGGATGCGGGTGTAAGCCAGGATGACATCATGCGACACAGGTATGTGTGTGTTTAGGCATGTAGAAGGCGTCTTCTAATCCGTTTGCATTCGTGTGTGTTTGTGTTTATTCTGTGAGGGGGGATAGGCAGTGTACCTAGACAGTTGTGTGTGTGTGTGTGTGTGTGTTCTGTGAGGGGGGATAGGCAGTGTACCTAGACAGTTGTGTGTGTGTGTGTGTGTGTTCTGTGAGGGGGGATAGGCAGTGTACCTAGACAGTTGTGTGTGTGTGTGTGTGTGTGTGTGTGTTCTGTGAGGGGGGATAGGCAGTGTACCTAGACAGTTGTGTGTGTGTGTGTGTGTGTTCTGTGAGGGGGGATAGGCAGTGTACCTAGTCAGTTGTGTGTGTGTGTGTGTTCTGTGAGGGGGGATAGGTAGTGTACCTGGACAGTTGTGTGTGTTCTGTGAGGGGGGGATAGGTAGTGTACCTGGACAGTTGTGTGTGTGTGTGTGTTCTGTGAGGGGGGATAGGTAGTGTACCTAGACAGTTGTGTGTGTGTGTGTTCTGTGAGGGGGGATAGGTAATGTACCTAGACAGTTGTGTGTGTGTGTGTTCTGTGAGGGGGGATAGGTAATGTACCTAGACAGTTGTGTGTGTGTGTGTTCTGTGAGGGGGGATAGGTAGTGTACCTAGACAGTTGGTGCCGTTGATCTGCTGGTAGCCTGGCAGACAGCTGCACTGGTAGGAGCCTATGTTGTTGACACACTGGCCCACACTGTTACAGGGATCTGGGAGCTCCTGGCACTCATTCACATCTGCAACCACAGGGACCGTTGTCAACGTAAGCAGCACATGGACCTACGTGCCCGTAAGCATGCACATAAATGTACCCAGGCTCCACCGTGGACACACACACACACACACACACACACACTACGCCTCATGTGTGAGCTGAGAATACAGCAGTGGAGCCGATACATGAATCAGGGTAGCTAAACACGACTTTAGAGATGAACACGAACAGTTTGACCATCGTAAGAAAGAAAGCATTAGAAATACACTGACACAGTGATATATTACATAATCAAAAAGTTTATATATTAATAGATTATAAACATAGATAATATCCATACCATGTTCAAAAGTACAATACATTGTTTGAAAAGTTTAAAAAAAAGTTTTTCAGAGTGTTATGAGAACTTTTTCCAGGTCTATCTAAACACAGCTGTGTCCAACATATCCACTGCAGAAGAGGCCGTGTTACTCAAAGTGTGGTTTCAACAGTATGGCTCAGAGGAGAGTGAGGGTCCCATCCTACTAGTCCCTGCCGGGCAGGCCTTAAAGCCGGTTTACAGTTGCAGAGGGAGGAGTCTAATCACCTGCCTCCAGAGAACACGTACTGCTACAGCAGGTTAGAATCTGGCCTACTGCTCTTTCAACTAAAACTCTCCTCTATCTTTCTCCACTTTTTCTCTCAAAATAAAGAACAACACACCCCAAATGTTTTTGTTAAAGATCCGTTATTTGTTACGGTAAAAGTGGTGTTGTTGAGCTAGAAAAGGGTCCCAAATAATTGTGCCCTGTGTCATGTAGGCTGTGTGCTGATTTTTGCCCAATGTTATAAGGAATTTCAAGTCAAATGTCTCATTCAAGACCTTGTGCCCATACATCACGCACAAGACGACACGTTACTGAATGACAAAGTGTGGTTGAGACAGAGCAGAGTGAGTGACTCACCATCACACTGGTCCCTCGCCGGGGAGGGCCTGAAGCCGGCCTCACAGATACAGAGGAAGGAGCCCTCAGTGTTCTGGCAGTGTCCCTTGGTACACACCTGGTCATCCTGACACTCGTCCACATCTGGATCACAATACAAAACCATCACAACACAAAGCCATCACAGCACAACACAAAGCCATCACAGCACAACACAAAGCCATCACAACACAACACAAAGCCATCACAATACAACACAAAGCCATCACAATACAACACAAAGCCATCACAACACAACACAAAGCCATCACAACACAAAGCCATCACAACACCAAACCATCACAACACCAAACCATCACAACACAACACCATCACATGAAACAAAACTATCACACAATACAAACCCAGAGGTTCATGTACAGCACTGAGGATTCTGAGATGTTTCAATAACATCCAACAATTCCCAGTTCCATATGTGAGTCTGAGAGGAGCATGACATCTCTATCACATTACAACTAAGAAATGAAGTGGTCTTGGGTGGGCTAGTAGTCTAATCATTTGCCTCCAGTGGAAATGTACAGCTGCAGCAAAGCTCTGAATCTGGCCAAGGGCTCTTTCTGCTAAAAATCTCAAAGTGATTTACGCCAGGAAGGACAAAGAAAACACTGCTATCTCATTTTTCGGTTTCTGGCAATTCTCACATATAAACTTCATTTCTAATCTTATATATAGCAAACCATAAAAATATAAAGATTATGACAAAAAGTGCCAATTTCACTCTTAAATACACTAACAACTTTCATGCCTAGACTTGGGTGAAATCACCAATACTTGGATACACAGACTCCCCAAGCAAGGTACCACAGAGAAGAGGATTCTTCTCATTCAGGTGCCAGAGGGTTGGGTGGGAGCGGTAAACAGAGACATATTGACGTGGCATATTGGGCGAAAGATATTGATATACCATAGCAACTGGAGTGGCAACTTTTGGTGTTTCATACGCTTTCTTTGCCCCAAACAGCCCTGAGTGATTATTGAAATTCCATAATTTATAAAGCAGGACCAAAGTTTGAGCCCTCCTGGGCAATTGCTGAATGATTTATAAACATGCGCTGCAAGGCCTCCATCTTAAGCAGGGCACGTTATGGCTGGCATGAGACTATGGGAAAAGTGATTTGCTGAGCTAAACTAATAGCCTAAGACAGGAAGAGTCATTCATTATGTCACATGTACAAACAGCGCCCAAACAAATGTGTGATTATGAGGTAGTACATATTTTTACAGCATTTACTCTTCGCAGTTATTATGCTGTTTATGAGTCCTCTAGAAGATTCGAACCACTGGCTAATTTAGTCTGGACTAATAGAGGAATTCACACAAACACCATGATATCATTGAATTCTACAGATCATTGAGGGACTTGGTAGTTCAGTTTTGTTATTTGAAAAACACATAAAACGTTGAAGAACTAGATCGAGTGTAGGTTTATGGTTTTACCTTGGCATAATTGTCCATCTAAGCGGAGCGTGAATCCGTTGTTACACGAGCAGACAAAATATCCCTCAAAATTGGAGCACTTCCCGTTGGCACAAGTAGACGGGACCAGGCATTCGTCTACATCTGGGCAGAGTGAAGAAAACGGAAGGGATAGAAATGCAGAGAACGATTTGTACAATGTGCTTTAATATCTCAAATTTCGAAACATGCTGGCATGTTGGATAGGATATTAAAAAAATAAACTCCAGCACACTGGTATTGTTGGATGTTTCACATTGTGTTTAATGGACATCAAAACCAATGTCTGAGCCAACCTTCACCTGGCTCCAGGTACTACAACTGGGCTGTGCAATGTGTGTGAACAACCCTGATGGTCCACTGACAGTTGGCCAAACCTAGTGAAAGACCTCGATCAGCCCTGAGTCCTTTAGTGAGACTCTTCACAGTTCCCTGCAGGATTGGATGCCGATGGCAATAAAGGCCTTCATGGGCGGTGTCACATGGCGTAACGATTTCCTGTCTCCACCCCCACAGTGTCTACCCTCTGTGGCTGGTCTGGGTCAGAATACTGTGTGAACACTACCCACTAAAACCATAATGTGGGAAGCAGCCTCTGGACGGGCAAAGTGAGCCGCTTAAGATTTCAACAGAAGAGTTAAAATGTGGGACACATATGGTGGATTTTTGATTATATGAGGACTTCCTGTATTCTGGTTATATGGTTGGAAGTAAACAGAAACTGATGATGAATTAGATTTTACATTATGATATGTTTTAATGCGGGGAATTAGTGTAGAGATACTGAAATCAGTTCCTTTGCCCATGTATGTGTTTTGATTGGCATAAAACAACAGATTTGACCTGAAAACACATGGTTAAATATGGTGGGAAAAGATTTTACTCCTCGACTGTGTGTGTGTGTTGATTTGGCTTCATGTCTCCCAGACTCACATGATGTCACAAGTTAGGACTGAAGCACGCATCCCAAAGCTCATTGATAACACACTCAGGACCATACTCAGCTATAAAGTACCCGGCCACCTATTTTCCATTCAGTTCTTGCGAGTGAGTTATAGAAGGTGGCTACAGCACCATATTCTATAGAGGTACCTGTTAGTGTTGCACATTGTCTCACTAAATACCCTGGCAGAAACTGTGTCCCGTTCCCTTGCTTTGAGAAGATGGACGTGCAGTACACAGTGCTGTTGCTCAGACACTCTGGGGTAACTCTGGGATAGTACACATAGCATAGGCTCAGACACTCTGGGTTAACTCTGGGACAGTACACAGAGCTGTGGCTCAGATGCTCTGGGGTAACTTTGGGATAGTACACAGAGCTGTGGCTCAGACCCTCTGGGGTAACTCCGGGACAGTACACAGAGCTGTGGCTCAGACGCTATGGGGTAACTCAGGGATTTGATAGGGAAGGCAGAGTGTAAGATAGAAGCAGTGGGGGATGAGCCAATGTCAACACCAGTCTCCACACAAACAATTATTCGGGATGCATACAAATGTTCATCCCAAAATGCAGACTTTTTATTGGACCAGAAAAGCAGACTGGCTTTTGTTGTCAAACGGAAAAGCTGCTCCCTCCCTCCCTCCCTCCCTCCCTCCCTCCCTCCCTCCCTCCCTCCCTCCCTCCCTCCCTCCCTCCCTCCCTCCCTCCCTCCCTCCCTCCCTCCCTCCCTCCCTCCCTCCCTCCCTCCCTCCCTCCCTCCCTCCCTCCCTCCCTCCCTCCAAGAGATGTGTTCATCTCCTTCCCACGCCCTTCGACATACAGTGGCAGACTGGGACAAGCAAAATCCTAACTTCCTGGTGGCAAAAATTCTACAAAATGTAGCAGCATTTCTGGGTATATACAGTAGGGAATCACTGTACCACCGAAATCTCTATGAAATATCGACAAATTTTGGGGGACTGCGTAAGCGGAGCCAGCTAGTCGTCTCGCTAGCAATTGCTCAGTTCTTATGATTATTCCTAGGAAGTTAGTAGATACTAGTAACCCTATTACTGGCTAATAAGCTGTTAAAATGGCCAGTGGCAAAAGGAGTTAATAGACGTTATGGTGGAGGTAAACTTAATAAGAAAGTCATTTTAACAGAATCCTCAATGGAGTCTAGCGACTGCTGAAATGTGTAATGCCGTAGCGTAGTGGTTAAAGACAGTGTCTCTCATGTGGAAGACCTAAGTTCGAATCTAATGAGAGCAACAACATCTATGAATTATTTCTGGTACATTCCACAATTCTCTCGTCTTTTCACTCAATGAAAAAGTTAGTTATCGTCGCCTTTTTTGATAGTTATAGTATAAATGTAAAACTAGAATGAAAGAAAAAATTACGTTGTTATTGCCATGAAAGAAAAAAAGACGTTCTTATACCATGAAATGAAATAGCTTTGGCAGACATTTAGCAATTGCTCAATTCTTATGACTATTCCAGTAAGTTAGTAGATACCGGTAAAGCTTAGCTTTTCACGTGGGCGACCCGGGTTCGAATCTCGAGATGGCAACACTTTCTATTGCGGTCCAGCTGAACCAGGCTTGCCTGGTTTCTTGTTTTAAGTTGGTCGACCAAAAGTGAAATTAAAACGGTAGTGCATCTAAGAACTGTCGTTGCTTCAACTCACCCAGTTTGGGCATTGGGAATTAATTCTACATGTTGCTCCTAACAATCTGTACATGCAAGTGCTACAGTAAAAGACGGACAGCCAAATGTCTCCTCATCCCACTCCAAATTAGTGGAAGAAAGTTTAGAGTTCAATCATTTGGATTTTTCTGAGTAATTGTAATGGAGATGGAAGGTACACCTACCGACACATTGTCCACCCTGGCCTTGGAAGCCCTCTGGACACGGTTCACAGTCATACGAGCCAGGGAAGTTGACACACAGGCCAGACTGACACACAGTCAAGTTCCGGCACTCATTTATGTCTGAGGGAGAGACAGAGGATGAGAGACAGACAACAACGACAATGAGTGAGACACAGAGAGATAACAGTCAAGGGAAGAGACGGGAGGTATGACAGGAAATAAAGCGGGAGGCAAGGAGAGACAAAAAGAACACCACAGGGGTTAAAGTGTGGGCGAAGTCAAGTGAACCCATATTCATATATTTCTTGATACTCTAGGGCAACAGCAGCACCCTTGTCTTAACATATAACGTCTTTTAATTCTACTGCCTCTAAAGTTTTCGAGGTAGAAGCCAAATGTGCAAGAGCAAGTCCTCTAACTTCACACTGGCCCATTGGTCTCATTTTGTAACCTAGTCCACAGTGATGACAGGTGTAGGAACCCTCGCTGTTGATACAAAAGTCATCCTCAAGACAAGTGTCAGGGTTCAGACACTCGTTTATATCTGAGGAAAGGATATAAAGTAGCAGAAAAGGGGAAAGAGGGAGGGAGAGCGAGACGGTGGAGAGAGAGATATCTTTTGAGGATAGCAGTGTGACAGAGATATATTTTGAGGGCCGCAAATTCAACAATCTTTCAAGAATAATCTTTCCTTTTTTGGTATTCATCAGAACCTATTAAGCACTTAAGCATAATCCCCAAAACCCCAGAGAACTGTGATGCGGAAAAGTAATTTTAGTACAGTGTCATTTCTGTTTTACAAACATGTCGAACATTAATCCTTCCAATACCAACAAAGCCAGCGACATTTCCGGCTAAAGTGATGAAATCTCTTAATCTGTCCATAAATCTGTGCCAGATTTCAATTTACCCCAGACTGAGTGTGATATCCATCCAAACTCTTTGGACAGTCTGGCATTATGGAGGCCTAGGAGAGGCTTATGACGCCCGGGCCTTGACATTATATGAATAACATGGGCATTGCAGAATCATGCCAGGCCTATCTCTGCTTTATGTCCTCCCAGACTCCTATCAAAGCCAGCCTAAGGTTAAAGGTCCTTCCTTTGAGGGTCCCAGGCAGGACTTCCTGTGGGAAATTACCAAAGACAGAACCAACAAGGAAGGAAACATGGTCTGTAATTGGCCTCTGTGGGATACCAAAAACCTCCTTATCTTGGTATCCAGGATACCGCTCCCCTCCATAGAAACCTAACACCCCCCAAGGCGGAGTGAGTTGCAAAGCTACCGGTCATTTCACATTGTTACATTCATCTACTGAACTGTTTAAATAATAGGTAATATAAAATCAATCAGTGGTTACTTTTGGAATTTAAATTTGGATAACCAAAATATATACAATATTATTTAGTATACAATGGTATTTATTCCATAGAATGTGTATGTACCCACATATTCTTTACAAGTTACCAAAACATCTAGTAGTCTACTGGTAAAACCTCACTTTCCTATGTATGAGTAAACAACACAATGACAAGAAAGTAACTGCCTGCAGATATCAACTATATACATGTACTCTTATTTACATTACAATACATTACTTCAAGACATATCAAAGAATCGAAACACTACATTATTTTGTTGTGTAAACTTGCAGATATTGCTATTGTAGCTCGAGACACCACCTTCCAAGGTAGCTTGCACCACGTTTTCATTTGAGCATGCCGGAGGTTTTCAAGAATGAAGACAACAGTGTCAGAACTGTATCAACTTTATTGGCAGTGCAAACGCATATTGCTCGATTTTCCCTCGATTGACCCGCACAGTCCAGAACAGAGTCCAGTTTTAACGCTATGGAAATTATTATGCAAACTAAGATAAGTCCATCTAGCATTTTATTTTCTCTCTTGTAATGAAAATTAGCCCATAGAGTGCACAGTTCTCTTCTGTTTAAACGTGTCATGTAGTGTTGCCTCTTGGTAAATAAGTCAGACATTTTAGTTTGGTTAGTTTAATTGGATTATTATACAACCAGTCACTCCATGTTCAAATTTATATTTTACAGCAGATGCATAGCGGTTGTCCTGTTAGTTTTCTGTTATTGTGCTCTTCTTAATAATAGATACATTCCTCATATCCACATATAAATCCCTGGCAAACTGAAATACATTACATCCTCATATTTCATTTTCAGATGTTATGGGGAAATAATCACCAGCCTTTTGCCTCTGTTTCATTCTGTGGAAGAGAGAACCTGTGTAGAAACACCAGAAACCACCTAATGACAGTGTTCCTAGTATTTATATCCCAGGATGGGGAGGACGTGGCTATTGTGCCAAATTGTGGTCACCTACTAAAACACATCATCTATGTCCAGGGAGGGGGACTGTACCAAAGACAACTGGGGAAATAACTAGTGATTTCAACAGAAATGAAAACACCCAAACGGCAATCCAAATGGGTGCTGCCGCGGTGCGCATCGCATATCAAATCTCCTAGGCTCCCGCTGCTGTTTTTGGTGTGTCTGTCTTTCAGGGAGTGTAGTGGGTGGTGTGTGTAAATGGCTTTACCAACACAACTGGTTTCCTCCTCGTTGGTCATGAGACCGGGACGGCACACACACAGGAAGCTGCCTGGAGTGTTTTTGCACTGGCCGTCGGGGTACAGTGATGCCGACTATTTACCAGCATCCGCCCGCACTACGGATCCAGCCAGGCCATTGGAGAACACGAGCCTGGAGACTACACTGACACGCAAGCCCAAGTCCATAACCGGGAAATTAGCATAAATCGAGTTTGTTTTTCCGAGCTGTCACAGTGGGAAACGGGGCGCTAAAGGAGTCTGATGGCTACATCGCCACTGACACAACAAGAGGCCTCGTATATCTTATGTATTTTCAGATAACCTTATAATGTTCCAAATGAGGCAGGTCATTAAACTAATCCACCGTTTTGGGTAAAAGTGAGTAGACACATTCTGACAAAGCAAGAAATTATCTAATTCCCATTGGTGTGATAAATGTATTGAGGATCTTCAGCCTCTTGTTACTCACCTACGCAGGTGTTGTGTGTCTCATCCAAAAGGTAGCCATCGTCACACACACAAGTATAACCCTCCATAGTGTTATAGCAGATCCCCTGACCGCAGATGTGAGGGTTCACCTGACACTCATCCACCTCTGGCCGAGAGAAAGAGAGACAGCGAGTTGGGGTTAGAGTTGGGGTTAGAGTTGGGTGGGAGGAGAGAGAGAAAGAATGCAGGATTTTCAATAGGCACACTAAACACAATCATGGATGAAATCTCATGCTACTCAAATTCCAAATATATAGTTTCAATAGACGCAAGCCTAAACAGATCTATTCCATCCTAGCAAATGGCCTTTCCTCTCCTCAGCTAATGGCCTCATCAGCATCCCACTCAGAGCAGTAAAAGTGTTTCTGTCTGACAAACCGGCTACGTACACATTCATCGCTCTACTCAATCTCAACATAAAGTCAGCGGTGGGAAATTACTTAACATAATAAGTCAATCACAGTGTCTGATTTCCATCAAAAGGCACTGATATGCAGACATACGGTATTACACTAGTGGGCCAATGCGCCTACAGAACCAGAGACTCATTAAATAGCCTAAGCCAAAACTGCACAACTGTCAAATCACAGCGACTTCCAGGTTGGGCAATTTCATAAATTGATGAGAAGCAGAGAATATGAAAGAGGTATTAAAGGAGAAGTGATAGATTGTCTGGTACAGTTTGAGCACATGGCATTCTATCAAAAGACATTATGAATATATTACTTAAGAATTACAGTGTAACTAGGGAAATGATAGTGAAAATGTCCGCTGGCAGGAGAGCACATTAACAATACATTACACATCCCTGATGTATGATTATTAATGATTGGGCTTCTTCAAAGCTCAGCAGGCCAGGGTGGAGAATCTAATGGAGTATTACTGCAGAACTACAGCAAGGGAAGTTAAATTCTACAAAAAAATTTATAATAATTAATAATTGTAAAAACGTATAATTGTAGTGATTGACTGACGACAAAGGTCAATAATGTTGAGCGAGGGTAATTACTTTACATCTTAAAGAGCATCTGCGTCAAAGTAAAATCTAACTGTTGTTTTATAGATTACCTACTTTAGGTTAAGGAATGATTACCAGTGTTGAGACATGGAGGCAAGAGTCTAATCACAGCAAGGACAACAGGAGGATAAAGAATTATGCCACCCATTTTACTGAATGTCTGTCATCAGGACGCCCTGTAACATTTCTGTGGTCACTTAATATGGTGTCACTTTTCCAGGACACCAGGATGTAAAACGCTGAGATGAGGGAGGTCTGGGGTTTTGGATATCCGCCTAGCAAAAATAACCCCCAAAATACCCCTGTGGTCCCCTGATTGGTCCGGGAGGTTTTTGTGGGCCTGGAACTAGCTAGTCCCACTCCCTTCCCTCCACACTGGTTTCCGTGCAGACGCTCCCTCGTCTCTACTGCCCTGAGAAGTCCCCCGTCTTCCTCGGCCAGGATAGCAAAATAAAAACAGGTGGGTTTCACACAAGTGGTTGCCTAGCGATGGCACCAATCCCTGGCTTTACTGGTTCTGCCTTTCTCACTGGAAGAACCAAGGCAATAACAGCTAAAATGACAGTATCTCAAAATTATACAGGGTTAACTACATTTCTCTAGAGGGTCAGCTGAGAAAGCAAAAGCTCTCTCAGCGATTTGAAGCCATACTGATGTTGAGAGAGAGAGAGACTTCATGTTGCCCTGGCCCCTTAACAGCAAAACAGGATTCCTAAATATAGAAGAGCCCAGAATATTCTCAGAATGATAGAACCCCAAGGACAAAGGCAGGAGGTCAGCGCGAGTTAGAAAGTACCAGGTTTCCAGTCTGCACAAATTCCTCTTATCAGTCTATTTTTGCCCCTGACCTTCGAGCAGTTCAGATGCAGGGTTAAACACAATCCTTGGTCAGATAACAGTGTTGTTGGAGATAAAACTGTGTATATTTATGAACTACGCCCACCCCCCTCCCCCTCCACCAAGTACAACTATCCATTCATGCTTTTAAACAATTAGCTTAGGACAGCTTAAAAAAGGACACCGTAGCACGGATTATATCTGCCAGTCAGCTGCACTTTGACTACACGGCCAAGCTGTCCAAATGTCACGGCGTCACAGCATTGTCATTGTGCTCCAGTGGGAACTCGTACCTGCTGACTGGGTCGGGGCGATGCCTTGGCCAGCGTTGGAGGGGAGGACGAGGGCAGGAGCAGGAGGGGACGTTTTCTCCACAACCTCTGAGAGACCAGGACAAATAGAGCCAGGAAAGAGAACAGCACAGTCAAACTTTCTGTGATATTTAAAAATGCCAAACTTGAGTGCTTGTCATATCACTGTTGTGTAATGCTGAGCGTTGTAAAGAGGAATGAATCAGCAATCTCAGAGGACAGAGGAAAATCATCAAGAGCTGAGCAGACGCCTTTTTAATGAACGGAAAACCTCACATTTCAATTAAGAGCCTGGGGAACATCCATTAAGGACACTGACTATGACGAAGAGACGCGTCGCAGGCGGAAGAAAACATGGTATCTCTCAAACCAACATAATCTCATTTGTATTGTGTTGACTGAACAGCGCCAGCGGAGACCCCCTTACATGTCACACAGCACACTGCCCAAACAAAACCCTCCCATTGAAACAACCGGCAGAGTTTTCCTGTGAAAGAGATCAACAGAGTGTAAAGGGAGGTGAAGGAGGGGGACACCTGCGTAGGCCGGCTCCATCCTCATGGTGGAAACACCGGGAGAGAGCAGCGGCTGGCCGGCCACGGGCTCAACCACCGGCCTATTACTACTGGCCTCCTGAATAACCAGCTCCTTGAAGGACGAAACACAAGACAAACACAGCATGGACCTCAGGGTCTACGGGACTGATCAGCAGAGACACGTGAACTCGGAGGTTTCAGCGAGCAAGCGGCGGCCATGCACCGCTGTCATGCGTGCGCCCGTCGTACGGGCCGCTCAGCGGTAGACTAATTGGAGATCAGCTTGCGTGACGGCTGAAGGAAGGAAGAAGCTCGAAGGGCTTGGAGAGCGAGATGGTGAAAAGCGAAACACGGGTTGTCATTGAGCAGACGAGGCGTCTACGACGCCCAGGTCGTTTGTCCCGCTTCACTTCAGCTTTTTAAGACCTTTGGAGTTTCTTTAGAATGTCAAACTTAGTTGCGCAAGAGAGTTCGCTTCACCTTTATCAAAGTGCTTTTTAAGAGCTTTAAGCAGCGGGGTCCTACTGAACTGCCAAAAGAAAAGTAAGACCAGATATTTTAAAATAGAGCTTCTATATTAACATCATTTTAAAATCATACTGAATGGAAATGTTTCATGTGTGATCAGTGTTTGAGACTCCTACAGAAGCATAAAGTCTTAGAAGCTGTGATTGGCATAGATGTTCCGCTGTAACAGCTCTCGGCTGAAAGCATGGAGCGCTGACTGGCTCAGAGTCATGCAGTGGTGACGCTGACTTCATGCAGAGCTGAGGCTGCAGGCTGTTTCGGCGGACCGATGCCAGAGAGGATAAACGCTGCTTCTTGTTGCATGCAAGAAAGCTTTATCTTTTCAGTTGTTATTTCATTTTGTATTTTTTGGGCAGAAGAAACTCTACCTACCTGCTCAGGTGCATCTGTAGATACTGGCCATGAAAATAAAATAAAAACACAAGACACAAAAACAGACATCGGAAAGTGGGACCTTCTGGAAGATAGATATACTTGCCCTTGACTACCAACGTTTGTCAGAAGCAAGTACTTCTAGGCCACAATTAACATTATATTACTCCATTAATATCTTCAGGCTTTTGAATACGTCAATAAACCTTTCTGGCTAGGGCCAGAGGACCAATCATTTGCAATGCATAAGACTGTCACCTTCACACGGTCTGGACTGCTTTTAGCAATCCATGACCTACTTAAAACATTATATTTTTCATAGCAACAGACACATGCTAATCAGTAACAAGGACGTTCCATTAACACCTTATTTTAAACACTGGCCTGGTGCCATAATGTAACTCAACCCTCTGACATTTTTACGCTATTCCGTTCTTGAGGTGATAAAAACAAAATGGATTCTTATTAAGGTAATACTGGAATCAATTCCTCCACTGAGGTTGTTGGCTCAATGTTGCCAGACAGGTGGTGCCAGTTTTAGCCCCCTGTGAAAGCAAACACTAATTAACAAACTGTTTGTCTCCTTTGGTCCACTGCATCAGATACTGTGCATGCTGAGCTCAAGAGAAGCTTAGCCATCATTTGGACAAGTGTGTGCACTCTAATGCTGCAAAGTTTTCTTTTTGCCCTCGTCGGCTGCAAAACATGTCCTGAATAATAACAGAGAGCTCCATCTCTTCTCTCTTCCAAGATCAGAGTGTGGGTGTTGGGGGCAGGCCAAAGCATGTGAATCCTCATCATTCTGGATTGAACTAGCTTGATATCTTCCACACAAACACACACACATGCATGCACGCACAAACACACACACACCTGTTCTGTGTTTAGTTAAGCTTATGTGCATCCATATAGAACAGGTGGACTGACCCTATTTATTTGGATGAACACAATATTCCACATATCACCACAGCCCAGCCTAGTGAAAGCAGGAGTGTGGCCCCAGGGTCCGTGAGATTTAATGTATGATTCCACAGACCACTGCACTTGAATTCTAAAAGACCAAGCAACTCCTATCTATGATGGCAGAGCCCCAGCTGAGCCCAGTGTTCAGTCTGTTTGTCCAGATGGTTTCTCCTCTACTGCTGCTTGCTGGGGGCTGTTGACACACCTGGTATTGAGGGAATTGTATGATGTTGACTCGCCTGGTATAGACGGAATTGTATAATGTCGACTTACCTGGTATAAAGGGAATTGTATGATGTTGACTCACCTGGTATAGAGGGAATTGTATGATGTCGATGGTGTTTCTCAGTGACACTCAAGGCCTCCACTGGTTTCTCAGGTGTTGGGAAGGGCAGAGGTGGGTCAACCAGCTCTTGGTAGGTGATGATTGGCTTGTTGGTGGACACAGGTTGGATGGGTGTTTTGGGTAGGTGACTGGGAGGTTTAGGCTTGTAAGATCCCGTGACAGTGTAGCCCATCCCACCAGGGCAAATCTCCTTGAATTTAGCTAAAATAATGAAAGGAAAATAAGTAAATCTATTCTTTATGGAATGAAGGTAACATTTCGAATAGTCAATCTGTAGATGCAGTACTGCCTATAAGTAAAATGTTCATTAATTTCTAACAGTAATCCTAACCTTCAACCTCATCCTCTCTTTTACCCTCACACTTTCCCTATCAGTAACTGTAAACCTAACTGTATCTGTAATCTTAACCTAAGCAGGCATTTTTTTTTTTTAAACGGTTAATAGTATGAATATCTGTAGCACATCTACAGATATTACTTTTGACTATCCAAATAAAGTATAAACAAAAGTAATGAACTGAGTTGAGATATTTCCTAGCTACATGACAAATTCGAAAGATATTTCATTGTATGTAACTTGTATATAGCCCTCAGCAGGTTACAGGCTGTCGTATCAGAATCTCCATCAGTCTCTTCTCAGCTCCTCACAGAACTGAAGGAGTGCTCTGCTTCCATAGGAAACCAATGAGACACAGTGATAACCTCAGAAAACTTGTCTTGCGCTTCGATGTCTTTGCCTGACTAACATTGTGTATGGGCTTGACCAGATGTGTTGGTTAATGAAAATACACAGTTAATGAAAATACAGTACAACTTATACAGAGTGTACCATCATCTAATTTCATGTGAAAACTGAACACGCTATCTATTTAGCATCATATTTCAACCAGCAAGGCCTTTGCAAGAAGTTACAGTTGATATTCATCCCTTAATTGAGATGTCAACCAATTGCAATTAAACCGCAATAGTGAAAGTGAAACCAATGTATGAGAATAATCACTTAGTAATCCAGTAAATCTACTAAGTGCCTCTGCAAACATTTCCACAAAGAAACAAACATTGATAAAGACACATTAAAGTACGCTGCCCTTCATACCAAGGTAAATCTTGATTTAAATGATTACATTAATCCTAACTGTCTGCCCGAGTGGATTTCCAGATTAAGGAACACACTTGTGTGATTGACTCCATCCAGCGCTTAATCTTACCCAGACAAATACCCTCACACTGGGGAGAACGGGCCCCGATCCAAGCCTGGGAAACTCCTCACTGTACCACACAACCCATAGTTGAAATTCAACAAACCTGGCAGATTTGTTTTGATTCCCGGAGCACAAAGAGACAATACAGGTACTATCATAGAAAAGGTTTACACTTTTACCAGGACTACAGTAATGTCATCAATTAATTAAATGGACCTTTCACAGACAAGTGAAGAGACTACTTGAGATACTACGGAGTGCAAACAGGTCACTACAAACAATCAGCAGGTGTCTTCCATTTTATGACCTCAGTCAACATGCCCACGATACCTGTGCAGATGTCATAGCCATGGGGGTGGTACTGGTGGGGGTAAGAGCAGAGATATAAGTGCATCTAGAAGCATCTACTTGGCAAAGCAGTGAAACATGCACAGAGGGGGAGAGAGAGTGTCAGCGTGTTTCGGGGATGGATACCCCATGTCCCACATTACCATCGCTCAAATCTGTCGGGGACTCAGAAGCGCCGGCGTCGTTTGCCTTACCTGTTCCTGGCAGGGGGCACTTTTCACAGCGTGGTCCCCAGGCTTTGCCGACACTGCAGCAGCACAGCTGTTTGCTCAGCTGAGCAGACACCGGGTGCAAACACTGCTTCCCCGAACTGACCAGTCGGAAACAAGCCCCTTTCTCCTCGTAGACGGCATGGGTGTCGGCTGAGGAGGTTCAGAGGAGGGGGGAGGGAGAGGGTTGGTGTGCCACAGTCGGGAAGGAGACATACATGAGGAGGAGAAAAGAGAGAAAGAGCAAAGACATAAAGAAGTCCCATTTCACCGAGATCCCGCCGCCCGGCACAGAGCACAGTATTCGCACATATATAACAACCCCATCAAAAATACCAAGAAAAATGTGAAACCTCTCAGGGGTCATTAACTGTGTCACCGGCCACCCCTGAGACTTTCATATCTTCAACACAGGATTTTTGAGTTATGAAGAAAGTGACAATTACTAAATGCAAAACACACACAAGCACAGCACACACATCAGATGCTCTACTGGTGCACACACACCAAGCGCTTCATGCTACTGCATCATGCACAGGTGAACAAGTAAGACACTGACGCAAACAAATGCATGCAGCCGGGGGGGGGGGGGGGGGTGCAGGGGGGGTTCTGAATGCCGCACGAGCGGTGTAAGCAGCTGAAATCAAAAAGTGTGGGAGTAGGAGTGGATGCTGTGGTACGGCACGATACCAAGGAAACACGGACTCTCCATGTCATTGACCCTGGGGTTGAGCTAAAAACATATGATGTTCTTCCAGAAATGAAGTCATTTTTCAAGCTATCCTATCACTGGTGAATCAGTGCTAATACAAATGGACCATGATGTTCCTTAATCTCCCTCTCCCAAGAGTGTCTACAAAGTGGGACCATGTTGTACTGCTGGAAGGTTTAATGCACCCAAACTTGAAATCACTAGACTTTACAAGACCTCATTTCAAAGAACAGTAAAGGTAACCGATTTTCCTTCACCAATTCCCTTACAGACGGTCACAAAACTTGTTCCAAATGTTTCATTCTTCGAACACTTTCCCCTTCAGTCAGTAAGCGTTTCGCCCAGCTACATTGATTTTCATCACAACAGACAAAGAGAGTCAGGTTTCCAGTCATTATGTATACACCGCCAGGGCGTATGGGCGAACATCTGAGTTGCTGTGAGTGTGTGAGTGTGTTAATTCTGGAAAAGGGAGACTCAAACCACTGAACTGCTGTCCCCCCCAAACTCATTACAAAAATTGTGACGGCGCCTCTGAGTCTCACACTTCACAGCCCGGACACACGGGGGAAATCGTGCATGACAGACAGGCATCCCTTTCCCCTTCACAGGCTCCACTCACTTCCCAAAACGCCAGCCGCCCAATCCTTCAACCACCCTCATCCAGGGGCTCTGGGGCTTGGCAAAAGCCACCAATTAATACTAGGGACAAAAGGGCGTTTAACACGGATGGGTGTTTCAGGGTCCCAAAAGGAAGCCTACCTAAAAGGGTGACTTCGGGGTACTGTTGCTAACGGATACTCAACTCAAACTAGAGCTAACTCTGAGACTAGGCAAGCGAATGCACAAGTCCTTCTGTCAGATATTGAGAGGCAACCAAGCAGAGGGAGACAGAGGGATCTAGAGGGTGCTGGGGCTCAGATTGCCCTGGGTGGCCTTTCATTCATTCCTAGACAGTTGCTGTATATGTCTCCCATTATCTTACCCTATTGGGAGCTTAATCATCCGTGATATGGGAATCTCAAGCAATCACTGCTTACGTATTTTTAAACCTCTGATTGAGAATGTGTCTAAAAAGGCTGTCTTGCACCAGTGGAGTGTTTTTATGACATATCAGAATCCGCAAAGAAAATCGAGTCCCAGTTATTTTAAGCACTACACATGGAGCCCATTGGCTTATTCTCGGTGGATACGTGTGCATGTGGGTAAATGATGAAGTCTCACCGGTCCGGTAGAGCATTATTACTGGTACGTTTCGTTTGGTTACTGTTGCTGTCATGCACACTATAAGCCAATCAACACTCAAAGGCACAGCAGGGAGGAGGGTTGGGCTGTACTTGGTCGTCAACACAATACAGCGTGTTTCTTTGTAAGGTCCATTCTGCCTTTTGGGTCAGCAGAGAGCCGGCCTGGGTAACTCGTTTACTCTGAAATGCAGATCCAACATGGGGGGTTTAATAACAGGTAAGACACGCAGCGGAGGCCGAGACAAAAGGGATGATGTCACTGATGAATTTCCAATGCCTCCTTTTTCCATGTAAGGCTAAAACAGTAGCAGGGCTACTGCCATACCCAGTGATGTTGATGAATGGCCGCTCAGGTTTCATTAACAATGAGATAAGTAGAGGAGAACCAAGAGGAGACACAAACCAAGAATCGTATCTCCTCACACGCGCGCACACACACAATCCAACAAACAAACACACACGCAGAGAACAGACAACCAAGCCAATAGCATTGTAATCCCTCAACACCCCCCAACCCCCCCCCCCCCCCACCCCCACAACTACCCAGTCCCCCTCCCTCCCTCCCTCTTCCAGTGAGTGGAGAGAAATTAGATCTGTTGTGTTTGGTAATATGCCGTGCCTTGTGCTCCATGCTCTGAGGGGAATCTGATTAGATGAACACCATGCTTTTCATCCATGCGTTCTCATCCACTCCTACATTCATATGCACAACCATCAGAAACACAGCCCTTGCGGCACGCGTCGCAGATTCCGTAACATTCTTGCATTGCAATCCTGACTGCGGTTGAAAACCAATTTTACAAACCCAAATATCACTGGACATTAGTCATATTGTGACTGGCAACAGTATCAGGCAGCGAAAGATGCGGATGACTCACGGATGCAGGTGGAGAGGGTGGGGTCAGGGATATAGCCAGCCTTACAGATGCACCTGTAGCTGCCGATGGTGTTCAGACAGTCTCCGTTGAGACAAACCCCCTGCAACTGGCACTCATCGAGATCTGCACCGGAAGAACAGAAGAGCCAAGTAAAGCCGTGTACATATGAAGATTCCACGGTAAACCGCACAAACCACACATGCAGAGAACACAGCCGCAACAATGATAAGCTCACACCGCACTTTCACGCAATAAGTCACCCTACGGCTGTGACACCTAAAGACAAAACAGGAAGTCACAAACTGGAAGTCATTCTGGGTAAGATCATCTGCTTCATGATTAACACGGAGGTGCATTACGGCAGAACAGGTGGTGTGAAGGGTATGCAAAGCGGTCAATTCCTCCATCTCTTCAGTATGTTTCATTATAGCCTAGCTGCATTCGTATTATAACCTTGGTGTTGCCAGGACATGGTCCAAGGCAGCTCCTATAGTTAGAGGTTCTTCATATGGAGTGGACAGTTTCAGGTCTCGGGCATAAATCCCGCACATGGAGTAACCTTGCAAAAGAAAACATTGATTTCCTTAGTTCTAATTTATAAAGTTGGCCGTGGGATTAAAAGCTTCATGCTTTACATCCTCATCCTGGTCCACCTCAGAGGGGTCACGGTAGACAGTCAGCTGAGGAAACATGTTCAGGAAGAAACTGTACAGAGCAGCTGGAAGAACGTCAACACAATGCTCTCCCCAAATGATGTACTTCTTGACCACAGTAGACAAGGTAACCTTGTATCCTGTTCCAACATGGCTGCCTTGAGCTCACTTCATGTATTGTTCAGTTGCTTCGGTATCTAGTTTAGAAGTCGTACTGAGAGGGCTGAATTATGAAGCATGTGGCTGAGAGATGTAAAAGAGAGCTTTGTTCTGTTCAGGATTCCATGTGATTTTACATATCTCGCTCTGTTAAACGCAGTTCAATATTCTCCCTTAATATGTTGTTGTTGCAGTAACACATTGAGAAGACTACCGCAGGCGCATCACTCGTCCATAGCTAGCCAGCAGCCTCACGCAACAATGTGGACAGTGTACTTGACGAGAGCGATTTCACATCAGCCTGAGACAGTCAAACAGCGTCAGACGGCATGTTCATATCTTTCCATGTAAGTCATGAATGTTTCTGAGGACACATCACTGGAGGATCGGCTGGGTTCTGTCAAACTGTAAAGGAACCACTACATTGGCTTTGGGACAGTAACTTCATTCCCAGTGATGTTTCCCTGGAGTGGGTAAATGAGGGAGTTCCTTCTTGTCCCTCTGTTAGAGGGAGATCTCAGGAGAAGAAAGACATTTGGTAATTTTCTGCCAGGAATATAAATGAATGGCAAATATCATCAACGGGACGCGCCGTTGGCTCGAACATGTCTCCACCCGCAATTTTATGGCCTCCACACCTGCAAAACTTCTTTAAGCCCCGCCCCTCACCATCTATCACCGCGCTGACAGAATAATGACCCAAAACGCCAGAAAACAGCCGAGAGGTGAACGTAACGAAGGAGAAGTATATTTGTGTCCCCTTGGGGGCCCACAGAGAGCGACAAAATGCCTGTGATGACAGACTGAAACGGGCGTGTTCCTGGAGAGAGGATATCACCGTTCATTCACCGCTTTCATCACACAGGACTCAGATCAGGAGCATTAGTCACCGCACCAACTTCAGCGGCGCCTGAGAAATGCTAGTGTGTGTTTGAGGAAGATTGGCTCGTCCGAAACAACATGAGCACTTTTTCACGACAAAAAGTGCTCCCTGGGAAATTGAATCAGAACCTGGATCCGAACCAGGCCCGCCCAACTTGTCTTTTCCTATTCGTCTTTTCCCCATTTTTTTTTTCATACTGGACGTAGTCGCAGCATATCCTGCAATTAGTAAACACACATCGAGCTTCAAGGAAAACAAAATGGAGATTCAATGTAATGGGCCCTGTAAAGGAGGAATAATAAGGGGAAGAGGATGTGGTGGATTACAGGGTGAGTCATAGCACCTCCACAGGAACAGCCAAGTCTGGGATGCTGGGCCCGGGGCCATCACTCTGCTCTCCCCAGCCTGGCAGCACTCTGCGAAGGCAGCAGGCAGGCCTTGGCTCCCCTGTCAGAGCTCTTCTCCATCTAGCCACATCTCTCGATGCGCTGTAGGTGAATTTGATTCTGTTGAAGAGGAGGCAGTGATGCCAAATGAGGTCCCCCGATGTATTCGGTGCATTCAGTGTGTTGTCCACTCTTCCAGTGGGATTGTCAAGGGTGTGGTCTAAGACAGTCTAATTGGGAGGAGTTGTTCCCGTAGCAGAAATGCCACAAGTTTAATTAAAAGCGTAAGCTTTTAATATTAAGTTATTCTGTAGTATCTGACAGATCAACAGCAGCAATCATGGTGAGGAAAGGAGGTTTGTGTCTTCAAGCTTAAAGATGAGAGCAGTAGGAGTGACATCTGAAGAAGGGAACAGGGATGAGTCCACAGACATGTGTTGTACCTGGACACATTGGAAAACTCTCTCTCATCCATTCATCCCCTCCCCTTGTGTACTGCTGAGCGAATGGGCCACAGTAGGTTCAATGGTCACAGTGAGACTCTTCTGAAAGTGGTCAGGCACGCCAGCACCGAAGTATGGTAGTCACTGCTTGCTGGCATATCCAAATTCAATACAGATCAGGGAAATCTATCAAACACTGCAACTCTGTGTTTGGGTAAGAACAGGACGGATCAAAGATGACGAAGGGGAGCCAATCAAGAGAGAAACAGAAGAAACAACTTCAATGCTTTTTTTGGATTTCAGTCAGCACTGAGGAGATAACAAATGACAGCTGGTACACCAGTGAGGTAATGGAGAACGGACAGTGGAGGACAGGAGGGGGCGACCAGGAGCGGGAGCTGCGTACAGACAGACAGGCCGACACCTCCCACAGATGGAGTAGAACGCGGAAGAAACCAACACAAAGCGAGAGAATTATCTCCTTGTCAGAATGAAGCCTCGTCTCTGGTTTGTAGCCCAGGTTTTTATGTGGCTGGTGACAAATCATTTCTTTAAGGCTCATTTCTCTTGGCGAAGCCCTCCGCCACGCTAAGAAAACAATAGACTCTCCACTCTCTGTGAGGGAAACATAAGCCAAACAACAGCAGCAGTAATCACAGACACAGCAGTAGTCACAGATACAGCAGTAGTCACAGATACAGCAGTAGTCACGGATACAGGAGTAGCCACGGATACAGGAATAGTCATGGATACAGCAGTAGTCACAGATACAGGAGTAGTCACAGATACAGGAGTAGTCACAGATACAGTGAACAGGAGGCAGGCGGCAGCTCGTACCTTGGCAGTGGGAGTTGTTGATGCGTTTGTATCCTTGGGGGCAGTCGATTGATTGCCTGGATCCTCCTGCTGTCAGAGGAATTGCCAGAGAGGAAAAAGAGAAAAAGAAGGAGATTGGGGTGGGGTGCCGAGAGAAGAGAGTTATTTGGGCACTGAGGTACAAGATGGTACGGTATGTGGCGAATGGACATTGGCTAGGGGCTGTTCTTAGGTATGACAGAGTGCCTGGATACAGCACTTAGCAGTGTTGTGAATATATTTCCATATGACATTCCTTATCGCTATTATTAACTACTTACCAACGTCATTAGAACAGTAAAAGGTATACACGCTCTCATATCACAGCCTTCAGCCAATAAGCACTCAGGCTGCAAACAAGAATTTTACTTCATCAGTCCAATTATGAGACTTTTCTGACTCAGAAAAATAATAACATTTGTACCCAACCTTTGCTCACCAACAAGTGATTCTCAGGCTATAAGGACATAGGTTTTAAAAGAAGTATTGATAATTTGGGATGTCTCCTGACTTTCGGGAGTCAAAGGCAGTTGTTGACTCATTCTGAATGGTTTATGAAGGTAAGTTCTCTCTACTCTGCCCTGTTCAATGTGAACATGATCCGTCTAACAAACTCCTTTAGTAAGAACCTGTGTTCTATCACACTGAAAAACACACAGAATGGAGTTTTTACCATTCAGGGGAAGGACCTCGTATTGCAGCCACACGGTTTACCTCAGGTCCTCGGGCTAGAGGTGGCATCAGGAAACATGGCACGGATGTAACCAACATGCTTTTTAAAACATTCATGACAGGGTGCTTAAACCCACTGATCTGAAATAACTAATTCATGGTCCTGGTCCTTTTGGCACAGGTCTCTCTTACTAGCAAGGTCTGATAGCAGTTTGAGGAGAAGAATAGTAATCTCAAGCTTACCTCCAGGGAAAATTAGATTCAAGGCAAAATAAAACATCGAATACAAAAGGAAACCTTGTTTGCTCCCAGATGGATGTGAGTTGCATGCCAGCCACAAAATGAAAGGGGAAAATGTGGGTGCCCTGTCTTTCACATGGTGTACACATGCACAGCAACTGATCAAACCCATGACCAAACACTTCCTCTCATGCATTTAACTTTCTTTTCCCTGGCCACACAAACCTCAAGGACAAAACACAACAGAAACACCCACCTACAACTGCTTCTAAATGCCAAACATGTAGCCAGACTATTTCATTTCGAAAGGTTGACATTAATTACTTTGATTGTAAAAAATAAAGGAATGGAGCCAACATCTGTTAATGAAGACTCTGGTTATGTTCCAATGGGCTAAAAGAGGAAAAGGGAGGAACAAAGCCTAAAGGCATAGTCAGACTCCTCTAAGAGGAACCATTAAACCGCATCTCCCATGGTACAGCTGGCTCAGAATAAATCTACCCATTTCAAAGCTCAGGGGTGATTGCAGATAATGACTGAACTAGGGCAATCTAGATGTACTGAGAGAAATACTGATGGAGAGCTTTTCGGGCCCTGTAACCGGGTGGCACCCAAATACCTGAAAGCAGATTGCTAGCTTGCTAAACTAAACAGGGAACAAGGCTATGTTTGTTTGCATCTTAGCCAATTTATTTACCAGCTACAACTGTCTCCAGGGAACAATGGTCGGGTTCACTTATGTGCGCTCGTACATAAATGCTAACCTCAAGCCCCTACCATTACTGACTCTCAATACACCCATAAGTTAACACCGGGACATTGTACCCTCCACATGCCTTTTTGTTCGTCAGATTTGTTTTTTGTTCTACACAGGTTGGTTCAATGTGAAAACCAATGAAGTACAGGGAGAAGAAAATGTAAAGGCTGACCTTGAAAAAAGCCTACAAATTCAGGAAGACAAAAGTATAAACCAATCAAGTTAAACTCAGGCCCAATGGGGAACAAGCCCTTGGCAGAAAATAAGATTTGATGAAAACGACGGCTAACTGATTAAAAAACATAAGATTATTTGATCATGTTTAAAGCTTAATGATGTAATCTCCAAAGTGTGCTGAGGGTGTGGAGTACTTGATTCCTGTCTTTTTCTCCGGACCTACAAATGAAGATTTCACGAGCTTTTATTGAGTAAGCTATTCACGTTAGGAAACCCAACTCCCTCCAGTTTAAGGATGAAAACATATACTACATTTAACAATCCAAACACATCCCACCACGTCTCTTTCTGCCTTCCACTCAGTGCTCCATTCTCCTGCAGGTCCGAACAGTGTTAGCATGAAGGAAGCAGAGATCGATCAAGAATTTAGAGAGCTCTGTAAACAGGACCCAGTGGACATGGTTGAAATGGTCTAAGGCACACAGGCCTAACCTGCCCTAGCTGTCTCCATTGGGTGACAACCAGCTAAAATAGATCAGGAAGAGACAGGACATACAGACTACTGGCCCAGAGACACACCATCTTGATTCTTTTAACAGATCTCTTCTCAAAATAAACCCACAGGGCCAAATCCGAATAAACACAAGGGTCCTATAATGTTCTCAACTTAATGTGACTTCTGCGTCTTTATTTTGCGCGTTGCCAGCGGATGCAAGTGGCCGGGCAACTGGTGAGACTGCATTAAAGTATTACGGTGTTGATTACACTGGCACCAGGGCAAGGGTCTCAACTATGTGAGGATGCTTGAGATGTGTCAAACGCTAAACTGGGGATCATGATTCAGTGTTTCTGAAATGCAAGGCCAGGATTCTCATTGAAGATAGGCTAGCAGTGCCTTTAGAGAGCAGCTGCTCTGGTATTCCTGGGCCAGACATACTGTTGTTACTTGCAGCAGCCTACATTATATAACGGGCCCGTGACATTGAGAGACAGGCTGTCATGTTTTTGAAACCAGACCTCTGCATTTCGGTCCCCAACATTTTTGTTAGCATCCCAGCACAGTTCTAATGTTCCTAAACTATAAACACAAAGGGGAAAGATCAAGATAATGTGTCTGGGTTTGAGTCTGGGTCTGTTCAAATGACGTTATTGCCAAATATGGAAGAAGAGCGGCAATGTTGTAATTCTTGTCTGGGGGTTAGAGAGGGAAAGGTTTTCACCACTTAAGAAAGTTATTCAAGGATGACCATGTCGTGAGTCAGTGGGCTGGACCCTGAGGTCTGGTTATTAGAACATTACTGTGGTTCTGGGTCTGTTTGCTATGTGAGTCAGCATTCACACTTGTGTGTCTTCTCTGAATTCCACTGCGTCTCCAACTACCCCACAATCCACCCCCCTCTTTCATCATTCTCAAGCTGTGAAAGAAAATTCCCCCCTCCTTTGGCAGATGCTCTGTCCCAATGTGTTGGTTGTCTCGACACAAAAACTCCTCACAAAAAGTGAGAAACTGCACATGCCAGTTAACTGCTTCCACAGTGCCAGCAGGGAGTATCACCTGATTTATCTTCAACTACTGTGTTTTGGCGGCAAATAGCCACTGACTGTTCACATAGCTGAGACAAATTTCAGAGGGCTGAATTGTCCTTATTTGGGTGTACAGTTCATCTGACTCTGACCCAGTCTATCCCATGACAGGCCCTCTCACTCCCCATCTTTGTCATGACAAAGGTCAGCCAATATGCTGACTTTAAATACCCACCAGTAAAAGACGGTGACACGTATGACAAAGGTCAGACACTGTATCTACTCTACATGTCCACCAGTCATAGATTAGTACTTGAATAACAGGGGTACTTACATGGTTTCGGGCACTTCTGGCATTTGTTGAACCCCCAGGATGTTCCGATGCTCTGACAGCATTCCTCTTGTTTGCTGAGACCAGGGAGGATCTTTCCACACTGGCATTTACAAGACAGTGTGAAAGAGAGAGATGGCAGACAACAATGTTAGAGAAAGAAACACAGATAGAAAACAAGTTAGAAAGGAACCGCAGAGGGACAGATTAAGGGGTGAATTCAATTGTTTTTAGAGAAAAACTCCCACCACTTTCTTCGATTTGTCTGGCTGCAGTAAAAACAATAAGGACTCACGACATGACACTGTCAGCATCCCACAATGCCCATCTGATGCTACCAACCCCCACTCTCAGACAGAACAGTTCTATTACAAAACACACCCCGTGGTCCAGCCTCCGTCAAATCAACACACACTGACAAGGGAAGACTTCCTACTGTGACTTCCTAATCTTAACGTCAATTTGACTGCAAAACATATACCAAATTGAATGGTGATGTGAGGTGGATAAGTTGGGCGAGGTGCCAAAATTGCAAATAATTTTGACTGTATTAAAGCGCTGTCATGGGTTACGGAGCCATTTCTAGATGGGAAAAGTTCTTTGATGTTGATAATATCTTTATCTCTGCGTAAAAACGTAGCAGACTGAAAAATGAGAGGAAGGCTCTACACCTGAATTGATTTAAATTCATGCAGAGTCGTTTTTGTCCTCACATCAATATAGATGTGTAGATTTGCTTCATGGACGAACAGCTACTTTGACTGAGGTTATATCAATTTACTGCACTGAAGCAGAACTCATGAGCTTCTGCATCCACAAAGCCCAACACTACCTTCTCTCTCCACTCTCTTTCCTCCAACCCCAACTATACAATGGGGGAAGACAGGCTTGTGTCATCAAAGACGCACTACGAACAGTAAAAACGCTTCGGAATTTTGGAAAAACAAATTGCCTGTACATATGCTTTGCTTAAACACCCATAATGAAAGGGTTTAAAGCGCATTAATGATTTGCTAGACTGCTATATAATAACTAACTTCCTACAGAACTACTAATATCCAAATTTGAAATAAGGAATCTCTCTTTCCTATTATAAATATTTCCCTAAATTGACCAAAGCCAGGTGGTTAGTGACACAGATTAAGCATGCTGGATGGCTGTGGCATGTATTAGCACCAGTAGCAAGTGCCAGTAACAATAAAACTGTTGGCTATATCTTTTCTGAACTATACATAGTTAGCCACCAAGTGCCCACTGGTATGAGCTAGTTGGGTGGGAAGATATCAAGTTGGAACTAGCCTTAAAGATAAAGTTAGCTATCATTCAGATGTAACGAGAGGGGTTATCAAACAAATGCCTTTGGAAATAGTCTGCTTTGTTGTCGTTAGCCTGAGAGTCAGCGAATGTATAATAAGACCAAAGCTTGCAATCAGGAAATCCATCCCAACCATAAAAAACACATGCACGTTCAGGTTATTTCAAATAAATCCTAGGCTTGTTTGGGTCTTTGAATGATAGTGTGGATGTGGTTTCCCATCACTGTTTTTAGCTGGTGAAGACAGAAACTATTCGGCCTTGCTTCAAGAGACTGATTAAGCTATTTCTAGTTATGCTTTGTCTTTCAAATAATAAATAAAAGATGAAAAAGATTTTTGATTAGTAGTACAAAGCAGTCAATTACATGCCTTTTTTCTTGAGTAGCACACAGGACACCTGGGCCCATTAATTTTCACCATCTTGTAGCGTAAAATAAATTGTAAATGGGATTTATTATTTAAAATGTGTCTTATTTGCATGCACATCTCAACTCAGGCATCCATTTGGTTGCAGGCGGAATACATAATATGAGCATGTTATATTTTAAGCCATTTGACATGGCACTAAATGAAATGCATTTCAATGTGAGCTACTCTTCTCTTTACCCTTTGTGGGTGGAACCGAAGTGGTTGAGAGGGACACATCTTTTCAGCATTTGAGCCTACAGTTCTGCTCAAAAGTCTGCATACCCTTAGACCTTAATACTGTGTATTGCCCCCTTAAGCATCAATAACAGCATTCAGTCTTTTGTAATAATTGTCTATGAGGCTCTAATTCTTGCAGGTGGTATAGCTGCCCATTCGTCTGGGCAAAATGTCTCCAGGTCATGCAAAGTCTTGCATGAACCGCACGTTTGAGATCTCCCCAGAGTGGCTCAATGATATTAAGGTCAGGAGACTGTGATGGCCACTCCAGAACCTTCACCTTTTTCTAATGTAACCACTGAAGGGTCAACTTGGCCTTGTGCTTAGGGTCGCTGGAGAGTCCAAGAGCATCCCACCTGCATCTTTTGTGCAAAAGAATGCAAATTGTCTGCCAGCATTTTATGAAAACATGCTGCATTCATCATGTCACAAGATTCGCCGTGCCTTTAGAGCACACATACACTCAAAACATCAGTGAGCCCCCACCATGCTTCACAGTAGGGATGGTATTCTGTTCACTATAGGCCTTGTTGACCCCTCTCCAAACATAGCGCTTATGGTTGTGACCATTTGGTCACGTCACTCCAAATTACAGTGTCCCAGAAGCTGGGAGGCATGTCAAGGTGTTGTCTGGCATATTGTAACTGGGGCTTTCTGTGGCATTGGCACAGTAAAGGCTTCTTTCTGGCAAGTCCACCATGCAGCTCATTTTTGTTCAAGTATCGTCGTATTGTGCTCCTTGTGAAAATGACAACTTCTTTTCCAGAGCAGACTGTATTTCTCCTGAGGTTACCTGTGGATTTTTCTTTGTATCCCAAACAATTCTTCTGTCGGTTTTGGCTGAAATCTTTCTTGGTCTATCTGACCTTGGCTTGGTATCAAGAGATCCCTGAATTTTCCACTTTTTAATAAGTGATTGAATCGTACTGACTGGCATTTGCAAGGCTTTGGATATCTTTTACATCCTTTTCTGCCTTTATAAATTTCCATTACCTTATTACGCAGGTCTTTGACAGTACTTTTCTGCTCCCCATGGCTCAGTATCTAGCCTGCTCAGTGCATCCATGTGAGAGCTAACAAACTCATTGACTATTTATACGCAGACACTAATTGCTCTAATTTAAAAAGCCACAGGTGTGGGAAATCCAACTTTAATTGCCATTTTCACCTGTGTGTGTCACCTTGTGCGTCCATAACAAGGCCAAACATTTAAGGGTATGCAAACTTTCGATCAGGGCCATTTGGGTGATTTCCGTTATCATTATGATTTCAACAGGAGCCAAAGAACTATGTGATAATAAATGGCTTCATATGATCACTATCCTTAAATAAAAGATTTTTGCATGATCAGTCATATTGTCAAAATCAATGGCAAAATGTCACAATTTCTGCCAGGGTATGCAAATTTATGAGCACAGCTCTATCTTCCTCCACGTTCTCACTGCCCACTCAACACCTCGCCTCTCTTGCCCACTCTTCCCTCTCTCCTCCACCTTCTTCCCTCCCCTTCCTTTTCTAACCCATCCTGCCCCCCTCTGACCTGTATGCCGGTGGTCTCCTGGAAGCATCGTCCCAGCTGGCTCTTGGTGGAGACAGGCTGGTACTGGGGGAAGTAGCGCTGCTGTGTGGGGTAGATAATGTTGTGTCCCTGCTGCTGAATTTTCTGGCTGCTCTCTGAGTGGTGGTAGGTGTAGTGGGACTGGGTCTGGGAGTGGCCATTCTGCCTACTCTGTCCGTTGCCTTTCACCTTCTGCCCGTTGGCATCCAGCTGGGACACCTGGTGGATTTGCACCGAGGCCTCTGGAGGGTGCTTCACGTGAATGTTCACGATGTTCGGGGCATATTTTACTGGAGGAGGAAAGGCACAGAGGAAACATGGGGTCGAAGTAATTAAGAAAAGCAGGTTAATGTTCTACACCTTTATCTTTATGCAGCTCTACACCATTGGGAAAAGAGAAACAACACTTTCTACAAAACCCAAATTCAACCCAGAAGTGAATGTGCTTGAACTCTGTGTTACCAGGGTTCTGTCCATTGCTGAAGGTTAGAGGCAGAGTATGAGTGGAGTGGATCTGGGCGGCCTGCTGCTGCCCGTGATGGTGCTGCTGCCCGTTCCCATTCTGAACCGGCATCTGGCAGAACTTCCCGGTGAAGCTGGGCGGGCACTGACATTTGTCCCTGGCACTGCACTTTCCTCCATTCATGCAGGGCAGATGGCATACCACTAGAAAAAACCCACAAAGAAAAGGAAGTTTAGCCAGCTGTGTTCACAGGTGATAGTGAACCCAATGACATCTTATACACACTCTCTCTGAGCTCTATATGGGTTATTGATGGTCGATTGGTTAACTTTAATAATTAATCTTTAATTAAAGAATGCCTTCAGCAAGTATTCAGACCCCTTCACTTCACATTTTATTGTGTCAAAGACATAATTCATAACTGATTAAATAAAAACGTTTTGCCATCAATCTATATGCACCCAAAAATTACAAAGAGCCCTGCTTGCTCTGGCTGGCACCTCCATGTCCAGCTGCTCATTGTGAATGAGATGTGAGCATGATCCTTGCACCACAGTACTTCAAAGATGTGTTTTTGACTGTGATCACAGCTTTTGAGTCTTGGGTAGGCCAGCTTTGCACACCTAGATTTGGGAAGTTCCTCTCATTCTTCCTTTTCGATCCTCTCAAGCAGTGTCAGATTGCATGGCGAGCGTTGGTGAACTGTGACCTGCAGAAAGCCCCACAATGTTGTCCAGAATTGGCCGGACCACTCAAGGACATTTACAGACTAGTCACAAACCCACTCCAGCATTATTTTGTCTTATTGCTCCAGGTCGTTGCCGTGATGAAAGTCCAGTGTGTTCTAAATCAGATTTTATTTAAGGACGTCATTGTATTTTCCACCGTTAAAATTTCCTTAAATCCTGATGTCTCCCAGTCCTTGATGCTGACAAGTATCCCCATAGCATGAGGCTCCCAACACCAGGCTTCACCATAGAAATGGTATTTGCCAGGGGATTACATTTTATATTTATATTATATATTAATTTTTTTGGACTAAATATAAAAATGTGGAAAACAAAAAGGGGTTTTATACAATACATTCACTGCAGCACAGAATAGTTTTTCTGCAAAAAGTATCCCTTGTACATTACAGTAGTGGGTGGAAAATATAGTGTGGTTGGAATTATAACACAAACCCTCTCCAAAGCTAATAAGCACAAGCAAATTAACAATATGATATCAAAATCTGATAAAAAATAAAAAATTATAGGTTCTCTAAATAACTTGCTTAAGCTCAAACCATTTCTCAGTGTGCTGCAAATTATAAAAAACTTTAACGTATGTAAAGTATTATTTAAACAGTAATTTTGTTTTGTTTATATTTTACCCACATAGTTATTCCTTTGAAAATGTTGACACACCACAGACTTATATTTTGAAAGCATTTTTCCAGCATGACGCTAATCTTTTGTAGCCGACTATAGCTATCGTGTTGTGCCAATTGGTTAGCTAGCTTGCCTTGCACATTTGGTTGTCGCTCAGACGATGGCTACTTTATATCAATGTGACAGCCACTTACAGACAGTTCAACACAAATGTGCACATGCACAGACACAGCCAGTTACCTTTCTCAAATCTCACTCACTAGCTTTTGATACTCCGAACGAGGGGTGCAGGACATTATCGCTCTGCTCAGATGTTCGTGCTATTGCAAACTGCGCGCGATGGTAAACTGCGCACAACTTGGGGGAATTTTTTGTATTTCATGAAAGATTTTTTTTCTGTGGCAGCGGATCACATTTTAGCAGCGGCAGCTAAGGAGGCCATGGTGGCTTAAAGTCGGTATCCCGCTGTTTTGGTAATAAGCCGAGGGATGGGTTTGGAGAAAAGCAACTACTCTCAAATTCGTAGACAGAGCAATGAAAGTTGGACTATACATCGTATTAATATAAATGTTTTATGGATATAAAGTGTTCATTTACATTTAGTAAAGCTACTGTTGTTCAGCCATCGTTTTCGTCTTGGTCCACATCTTGGTCCTCGTCTTGTCCAAACACTGCTTCACTCCCATCATCAATATTCATCACAAAGACGCAAGGACGTGGATGGCAAATGATCCATTACGCCTGGAGACTGCATAATTCTTCAGCAAACCCGGCCTAATTGAGAAGTCTGTAATGTATTCATGTATTCAGCCCCAGGGTTTGTTTTCCATCCTGACTCTGACAGTCATGAAGAGCTTAGCCCTATTCTCAGGGAGACCGCAGGCCCAGATAAGGCAGCTTGAGGCTAAGACCCAAACCACATGACAGAGGTGTGACCAGAAAAGTATTACTATCCAGAGAGGCATACAGAGTCAGGCAGAGTAAACACTGGGAATGCAATGTCATTAATGTAAACGCCTTGCTGTTCATTCAACTACAGTAATTGCAATGTCTTCACTGTAAATGCCTTACAGTTCACTCTAGTAATTGAGTAAGTGTGTCATTCTTTTTTACCATCTCCCTCAACCTATCATTGACACCTAGTCACAATACTCTCTTTTTCTCTCTCCAAGTTGTCAGTCACCCATGGCTTATTTATCCACAAAGGAATTTGCCTTACAGCTCCAGCTAGTTTCCTAATGCACCACACGCCACCACAGCATTCAGCTCAGCTCACCACGCACCACACGCCAGGTTTGAATATAGAAAAAAAAATACAGAATCAAAATTACAACATTCACCGCTCCATTCCGGCAGTCATTTTCAGTAATTGCGAGGCTGATGGACATTTTGTGGAGCGTTTGTTTGCTGATACGTCCTCTGGAAAAGTGTTGAAGGAACCGGACCCCCAAACCCAGGGTATTTTAAATATGTGTCAGTGGCGTGTGGGTCTGGGGCATGAATCAAGCTGTCAGTCGAGCCAGGAGCCGACCAGCAGACAGAGACTGGCAATGGACAGAGAGGGCAGCGTCTCTCTCTCAGTCTGTCTCTGTGTGTGTTGGACTGTGCTGCCTCCCTAGAGTCCCCCACAGATAGAGGGGAGAATACCTTCTGCCAATCACGGTGGGCCATCCCGGCTGACTGGATCCGTCATCCTGTCTACCAGCCCAGTAAAGCACCTCAGCAAACCAAGAGTCAACTGCTTGTGAGAGTGAACTTGTAATCACCCTCTTCTGGCAGTGTTACACGTTGTAGGGAAGCATGTCAAACAAGGATACACGTCTGAAATTCCTTCAAGGCGATGTGTGTTATAATGTTCCACACAGGTAATTCAATCACATGCTTTCCAAGTCTTCAGAGGCAATCTCAGACTTGATCCTGGCGCTAGTGTTTCAAATTAAAAGGGTGTTTTGAATTTATTGTAGAGGCGTTCAAATTCATCATAGAGAAAGTTACACATGTTCCATCTATAATAGCAACTGCAGCTACAGAAAAGAGGCTGGTCTTTTAACACGCTGTGCACATACTGATAATGTTGTCTGTTTAATTGTTGGACAGGCAGGGTTTGCTAGGATTTACCACTGTGACACATAAAGACAGCTGTAATAAATCTGCCTTTCCCCAACCCTCTCATTATGGTGAGAACAACAGCACACCCAAACCTCGCCTCCTGCGGCCCTGGACTCTCTTTGGCCTGTCAGACTCCTGCCACACGCTGCTATTTGAAGTCTTCTCTCATTCTGCCAAGCCCCAGCCTGTACCCTGCCAGGCCAGCTCTGTGTCATTACTGTGCAGCTGGTGGCATCAGGTGATTTCCTGGTAGATACACAGGTTCTGTTCTGTCTTGGAGACAGGGTCCATGTACGATATACTTTGAAAAGGCATGTACAATGCCTTCGGAAAGTATTCAGACCCCTTCACATTCTGTTGGGTTGTAGAATTAATTTAATATATTTTTCTTTGCAATCATTCTATCTTTGTCCATAATGACAAAGCTGAGTCAAGTTTATATGAAACTGAAATATATTATTTTATAAAAATAAAAAAAGAATCAGATATATCTCACATACATACGTAATGAGACCCTCAATTCTTTTTAGAACTGCTTTTGGCAGCAGTCAGAGCTTTGAATTCTTAGGTACGCCTCCACCAGCTTTGCACACCTGGATTTGGGCAGTTTCTCTCATTCTTCCTGGTAGATCCTCTCAAGCTCTATCAGGCTCTTTCAGATTGGATGGAGAGCGTCAGTGAACTGATCTTCAGGTGTCCCCACATAAGTTCAATGGGTTTCAAGTCCGGGCTTTGGCTGGTCCACTCAAGGACATTCACAGACTTGTCCTGAAGCCACTCCAGCGGTGTCTTGGCTATGTGCTTAGACTCGTTGTTGTGCTGAAAGATGAATCTTGGCCGCAGTCTGAGGCCCTGTGTGCTCTAGATAAGGTTTTCTTTAAGTACCTCTCTGTATTTTTCTCAGTTCATTCTTCCCTCAACCCTGACCAGTCTCTCAGTCCCTACCGCTGCAGACCATCCCTTGATCATAATTCTCCCACCATCCTCCACTTTTGGGATGGTATTAGGCAGGTGTTTTCACCAGACATAGTGCTTGACACTCAGGCTAGTTTGAGTTTGGCTAGACCAGAGAATATTTTTCCTCATGCTCTCAGAGTCCTTCAGGCGGCATATGCTTTTTACTCAAGAGTGGCGTCCAACTAGCCAATCAACCATAAAAGCCTGAATGATGGAATGCTGCAGAAATGGTTGTCCTTCTGGCAGTTTTTCTGGTCCCATCTCGGCAGAAAAACTCTGAAGCTCTGTTTGTGCCATTGTGTTCTTAATCACCTCCCTGACCAAGGCCTGTTTTGCCTAGTGAGGTAGTTACTGTAGACAAGATGGCCAGCTCTACAAAGAGTCTTTGTGGTTCCAAATTTTACAATGACGGAGCCCACTCTGTTCCTGGATCTATGCCTTAACACAATAATCATTTGAATGGCTATGGAGACTTCGACCTCATGTCTTGGTTTGTGCTCTTACATGTACTGAGAAGTGCACAATCCTATATAAACAGTTGTTTTCCTTTCTAAATTATGTCCAATCAATTGAATTGGCCACACGTGGACTCCAATCAGGTTCTAGACACATCAAGGATGATCAAATGACACAGGATGAATCTGAGCTCAATTTGGAGTGTCATGACAAAGGGTCTGAATACTTTTGTATTTTCACTTGCACACATTTCTGAAACCATTTTTTCCATTCCATTTGTCATTGGTAAGTATTGCGTGTAGCATGATGGCAAATAATATATATATATATATATATATATATATATATATATATTACAATTACATCATATGTAAATTATACAATCAGTCATTAACACAATAAAATGTGGAGAAAGTGAAGGAGTTTGAATCCTTTTTGAAGGCACCATATGTACCAATCTGACTGGTTCTTAAAATACTGCCACACTTGTAGCAAAAATGGCAATGTAAACAGAGTAAGAGCTACGCATGATAATCACTGGTTTGGTGGAAGCCACAACCAAATCATAAAGGATGTGCACAATGGGACATGTCATTTGTCCTGACCACAGACCTGCACCTCTGGTTTCTACAGATGAGGGTTATGCATGCACATTGCCAAACCTTATAAGTAACTTACGACTGCTTCTAGCTGACTGAAATCAGGGTTGCCCTTCTCCTCGCCAACCCTCATAGGGTGATGTCATGGCCAAACCAGAAGACGCAGCTGTGGTTCACAGAGGCTAATGAGATCATCGTACCATATCATGACTGATTACTGGGGGTGATCAGCCCCCAAAACCAACCCATCTAGTAGCGTCTACTGTTAACCCATTGCCTTCACCACTAACCACACTATGCCACAGTGGTTACTTATCTGGTTGTGGGCAGGAAATAAGCTGTTGTGTGGCAGAACATCAAATGGAGGGAAAATTGATGAAACTTTTTCGAACCGACACTGAACTTTATCAAACCCAATTCACTTCTGATAATGTTTTTCAGAGATTTCATTTATTCTGAGGTTTACAGGTAATAGTGATGTGAATGCCAAAACTGCCGTAATACTGGGTAAATGGTTTGGTCTTAAATTTACTGCAGACATGTAATCTCTACTGCCTCAGAATTCAATCAGCTGAGTCAGACAGAATGACCTACGGAATCTTATACGCGCCATATGTTTTCTCCAACTACCACTAAAGAAAAAGACTCTCTCACCTGGTGGGCTGTAAACACACACACACACACACACACACACACACAAGCAGACACTCAATACGGTAAACACTCATGCAAAAAGAATCAAACACATGCACAAACCAGTCTGACTCATTTCCTGGAGTAGAGAACGAGACCGAAAGTGAAAGAGAGAGAGAGAGGACTGGATCCCTGGAGGAGGCTCATTAACACAGACTTGTGTTCTCCCTCCGCAGGCTTGGGGAGTGTGATTAGAGGAGGCTGGGTCAGCTGCGCCGTGCAGAACCCCTGGGTGCCTAATGAGATTTTAAGACAGGGAGTCTGGCGCTTAACAGAAGAATCCCACTTAGTGGTTAGCGCAGCAAGACAGGTTGGCCCAGACAAGGCAACCCTAGACTCACGAGAGAGGCTAGTGGCTGGTGTTTACTGCGGGTACAGGATCTGGCAACCGGAGAAGGCCCCATCGCCCCCACCACCACAGGCAGCCCGTCCACTGAGACTATAAAAACAGGGCCACTTTTTCTTGCCTGCCAGGTAGGGATGACAAAAAAACGATCTACTAAGAAGAAGAAAAAAAAAAACTTGGGTGGGGGGGGGGGGGGAGGAAAAAATGACAGTGCTGCGATTATAAGCTAATGAAATCTGACAAGGAGGAAATGACAGCTACCAGAGGAGTAGTCGACTCCAGCCATCTCCAGGTCCATATAAGGCTGGAGCTGCCCAGCTCATAAACTCCCCAGCACGCTCCGCCACTGGCAACAGCTGGACTCCCCCTTTCCTCTATAGCTACAGGCAACACCAGATGATCGGCCGGCCACAAATTGCGTACGTGGGAGCAAGGGCAGCCTTTAAAACTCACTGGAAGTGTTTTGGTTAAATATTTGGCACTCACCTTTTTACAGGGCAGACAGAGAGAGTGAGATTTTAGACTTTTTTCCTTTCCCCGCGAGCCTCACATGCTTTCAATTAGGCACTGACCAAACACCTGATTACACTCTTTTGGCCCAGTGAGAGCCAAAACGCACTATTAGTGTGTAATGCTCATTAATCAAGTCTCATACAGGACTCCAGACACATAGGCCTCCAGACAACTACCTCCACCCAAAGTCAACAAGGACATAAAAGAAAAGGGAATGGGATCGCCTCCATTCCAACCCTCCTCACCTCTTTAAAAACTGAACAGGTTACCTGAGGAATTACAAAGTTAATAGAACTGGCCCAAGAGCCTAGATGAATCAGTCCGCTACTTTCTTTACCCATTTTTTTTTACAGGTCCAGTATAAAGTGGAGGGGTAGAGGGATGTTGAAAATACATCCCGTTATCTTTCTCAAAAAGCCATTCAGTTTAACCTTAAATGTGATGATATTGTCTAGAACAGTGGAATTCAACTTGTAGTCCAAGGAGGTCTGCAATAAGTAAATGAAACATTTCTTGGTATTATTACAGTCAATTTTACATTTTCATAATTTATACTGTTTATAATCATACTAATTAGAGGCTGATATTTACAGTTCTACTTTCACTTAAAATGTTTACTCTAAATTTGAATTGCAAGATATTTTATGTTAAATATATTTGCATGACTCTGTGAATGGTGGTCTTCAAGAGCTTCTGACTGTGGTCCAGATTTGGTGGTCCGCAGAACGGGAAAGGTTGGTAACCGCTTGCAGCAGACACACAAAATAAACTGGCAGTCATGGCCGTCTTTAATAAGGAAGCCTGGACTGATCCAGGAGGCTCACAATACTTGGACAGGCCCTGCACACACATGGGACCAATACGCCAGAAAGTATGGGTCTGACACAAACCACTGAGGTATGGATAAACTCTAAAAGGGTTCCTTAGACTATTGTGACAGAGAGAGAGAGAGAGAGAGAGAGAGAGAGATAGAGAGATGACGGGTCGAAAAGAAAGAGAGAATTAAGAGAGAGATGGACTCAAAAAGTGAGGGAGAAACGCTGTTGCCTTATCAGTAAGGAGCTGATATGGAAACCCAACAAAACTGTTTTATAATCAGCAAGCCGGCAGACTGTACACTATTAAACTTTGCAGCTGGGTCCTTCTCTCTCCAGATGCATGTCTAGCGGAGTTGGGCAGCAAGAGAGGCGGAGGGCTGTCTCCGTAGGCAACGGAGGGTATTGTGGCAGCCCCAAACCAGCAGGCCTTCCAACTCGGAGCGCTGACTAGGCAGGACAGCAGCCCAGAAGGAATGTGGAGAAAAATGAGGCTGCTGTTGCTTGTAAATCAGTCAGATGCTGAAATAAAACGGTTTTCTCATCTCAGTGCCTTTGTTTCCCCCAACCCAACCACCTCCCCACATCGCCAAACCGTTCCCATTCATATTCTCAATGGATGTATTGTGTTTTAATTGCACGAAATGTGGTAATAACAGTACAACCCACCACTATTATCCAACCCCCTTTCCACAGGACTGTAAAGTACATTTTTCCTTAGCAGAGCCTCCAGCAGCAGAGTATCATTTAGTGCTGTGTTTTGTGGGTAAAAAATACAGTTGCACCTCGCCCTGGATAAATGAGTCACAAATCACAAAACAACTTAAGCTTGTTAAAGGCTTGGTAAGCGTGTTAATTGGCCAACACCCTGTAACAAGCTGAGACAGATCCCTGCTTCTCTTATCATGAAGTAACACTCTTTATTCACTCAGGCATGGCAAACGTATTCTATCAAGGCAAACAAACGTGGGACGCATTCTTTCACTGCTGCTGGAGACCGGACTGCACACCGAAAATAAAACTGTACTTTCTCTTAAGGCTCTAGCTTGTGCTACTTCTTAGCTGTTTTGGCCCTGAGCACGGAGGGAAGAGGCAGCCTGGGAGAGACTGCATGCCTGGACAGGTACATTAGGCTGGTGCCACGCCAGGTGCTCCCATTTAAAGAGGCAGTCACACAGACCGAGCAATGCCTTAGGCTGTGGAGTTAAACAAAGCTGCAAATGACAATTTGATGAACTTGCCTGCAAATCACAACGTGATATCGCCAGGCTGACGTGAGATGCCGCCACACATGGATCTCGAACCGAGTTGAGTAACACAATACACAGTAAAGAGTTTCAAATTATTATTTTTGACCCGCTCAGCAACGCCCAAATGTACGATATGCATCAGGGTGTTGACGCTACGGTATTGCCCCGGTAACCATGGGCCGCAGGAAGCAGAGTGAGAACTCTCATATCTGTGGTTGATGCTGAGTCAGACTGGAATTCATCCTGTTTGGGTCTTCCCACAGGTCTACGTCAGGACACGGAGACAGCAGCAGGCTCCTAATAAGGATGGGGGCAGGTGTTCCAGGGTCTGTGCAACACATTAGGAACACCCACCTCCTGTGCTACTGTAATGCTGTCACACTGGTATTCTATATAAGGTCAGTCAGATGCGTGACTATATTCTGTTCCATGAAGGAAAATGCAGTGGAAGAATTATCAAAATAGTCAGACACATCCACAGTGTGTCACATACAGACACAAACACACACAGATAAACAGACACAGCATAATAACCAACTTACAATCGGAGGGCTTCTCTCCCATGATGCACCAGACACAAGGCAGCCACCACATAGGATGAGAGCAGGACGGTAGCTGACGGAGAGGGGCACTGATAAGACTGATCAGAGATCACTTACCTACTCTGAAGTTAGGGGCAGTGAGCGTGTCAGTGGCGTGGCCGTTCTCACTGATGATGGTGGTGGTGTTCCCCAGCTCACAGTTGTTTTGGCACCGGCCTCCTGCACATGTCACCTTGCAGATCGTGGGTGTGAAGACCACCTTGATACGGCCCGTGTGGTTCCCCACTGCCGTATGGGATGCACAGCACATCAGCAGACCGAAGAGGGAGAGGAGGGAGGTTCTAGTCAGTCTTGTATCCATTGGTTGGTTGGTAATATAGTACCTTGAGTGAGCAGTCACGAACAATCACCGACAAAGAGATTCAGTCAAGACAATAACTGACAGGACTGTTGTCGTCTCTATTCACATATACTCTGGTGTCTTTCTCTTTCCTTTTTCTCTCTCCTACTGCTCCTAAATCCGGTGGCGTCTCTGAAACATGAGGAGGGAATGAGAAAAAATCGGCGAGAGAGCTCAGCAAACAAAACTCTGGGATACACTCCAATTCTTCATCAACAGTCAAGTTCCCTGAGAGGTGCGTATTGGCAGATCACAATGCCATGCTTTATTGCAAAGCGTGGGCATAGCAGCCTAGTCGGCCCTGGCTTCTCACTTTCCCCCTCCCTCCCTCTCTTCTGCTTTTTCCTTCTCACTTTCTCTCTCTCTCTAGTCTCCTACCTAGCGAATTTGGCGTCGTTGTCTGAAAGAAACCTCTTCCAAAACGCTTTGCTTTGTATCCTCCTGAGATCCCCTCCTCTGTCTCTCTCTGGACGGATGGATTAAGTGATGAAGTGCCCACTGTACTGAGATAAAAACCAGTCTAACCGCCCATCCTCTTCCTATCCGATACTCTGCCTTCCCCTCAATACCAAACCCAGCCCTCAAGACAGACAGACAGACAGACAGACGGACGGAGTGGGTGAGTGAGATAGAGAGAGAAGGAGTCTAGCAAGACAGAGAGAAGAGTTTTGACCACAAACATCTGTCCTGGGTCAACCGCATCCCTTTACCAGACTACCCTCCAACTTTCCCCCTTCTACTTTAGTGTATCCAGAGACACAAGTCTCTATAGACAGTTCCTCAGCACCACTTCCTATTTTTGTCCATTGCACTTCTCCCTTTTCCTTGCAACTAACATCTCCCTCTACGTCCTGGCTTTACCCCCCCCCCCCCCCACCCCTCAAAACTTTTCCCAAACCCCAGACTCCTGAGCTCAACGTTTCGTCTGCGGCTGTCAGCTGTTCACCCCAGACAGAGCCGAGACACAGGGACCACGGCCAAAGGAGGAGAGGGAGAGATTTTTCTCTAAACCAGAGAGCAGGCAAAACCACTGGATCAGAGGCTTTGGGCTCCCTAAATATTTGCTATAAGGTGAAAAAAGATGTAGATATAAAGAGGAACTAATGGGAAGTAGTTAGACGCCAAAGACAAATATACAGTTGGTTTTAAACCCGAGCCAGGCTGGCATGATACAGGTAACAGACACTGTATCTTAAAGACATTTACAAAGTCTATTTTGAAAAATGTCATTTTCAAGCAGAAGGAAGGAGAGCCAGCATTTGCAAGCAGGCCTCGGTCTGATTGAGTCTGGCATGGTTGGGATGATGGGGGAAACGATCTGCATTAACAACCTGCTCGGCTCCTTTAAGACCCAATAGACATATCAGGCTCCACTAAGCCCATGGCTCCTATTAGGGGTCTATACACACAAGCCATCAACCTCTCCATCAAACTGCTTTTGCCTGCTGAAAGTTCCTACAGTCTTTACCTGCAGTTTAATGTCCCGCATCACACGATAGCTTTCTGTGTCTGCTATTCTACGCAATCGCTCCAAACTGCTCGGTTGGGCAAGAGGAGCATCTCTTTTAAGACATCACCTAACACAGGGTTCAGTCTCTCTGCCCTCAGGCTCTGGCATACGGCGTATTACGTTGGTTTTCCTCCATCACCTAATCGCGCCATACCCGCGTCTTCTCCCCAGGGTCTGAGGATTCATTCAGTCAGCACCACCCAGTAGTTCGTAGCTCTTTACTGAATGTTCTTGGGTTTCTGGGTGCTTAAGTTGCTCCCGCGGTGGCGTCAGTTGAGTGAAGGCCAGGGTATCAACGCTGACAGGAGGCATTGAGACTTAGACTTGGGAGAGACCTTGGAAAGACATCTCATTCAAAATGGAGACCTACAGAGGGCAATGCCTTTCTGACAGTTCTCTCCCTTCAATATGTTCAACAAAAGCCTTAACTACACCAACACAGCCTGGAGCACAAGAGTCCCAGGCGTCAGCAGTGATAAAACACGTCCGCCTTCATACCCCTTCAGCGTCCCCTCCCTCCATCTCTCCTTTGCCTCCAGAAGTGTGCGCAGGCAAGTCCTTGACGCAGCACAGCAGACTCCCAGCTCTGTGGAGCATATGGAGAGAGGAGCTGGAGGAGCGTCTCATACAAAACACAGACATCAATCAGCAGGGAGGACGCAGGAGCTCATCGGAGGAGGGGGCCGGGAAACACACGGGCCAGACAGGAGAACACACGGGCTAGACAGGAGAACACACGGGCTAGACAGGAGAACACACGGGCTAGACAGGAGATCACACGGGCTAGACAGGAGAACACACGGGCTAGACAGGAGAACACACGGGCTAGACAGGAGAACACACGGGCTAGATAGGAGAACACACGGGCTAGACAGGAGAACACCCGGGCTAGACAGGAGAACACACGGGCTAGATAGGAGAACACACAGGCTAGACAGGAGAACACACGGGCTAGACAGGAGAACACACAGGCTAGACAGGAGAACACACGGGCTAGACAGGAGAACACACGGGCTAGACAGGAGAACACACAAGCTAGACAGGAGAACACACGGGCTAGATAGGAGAACACATGGGCTAGACAGTAGAACACACAGGCTAGACAGGAGAACACACAGACTAGACAGGAGAACACACATCTGCTTGAAGGGCTTCGTCTGCTGGACCTCCGGGGGTTCAGTGTGTCCCCATATGGTAGGGAAGGACGGCAGCCTCAGAGGCCAAAGCGGTGCCTTTCTGTGCGACAGAGAGTGCAGGGGCCTAATTTGCCTGTCTGTGTAGGAGAGCCGAGGGCTGGTGGGGAGAATGGCTTTCCCAGACACGGCACCACAGCTGGCTTCTGACAGGCCGTCTGTCGCGTGGGACAGGGCTGACAGAGAAACGGCGGGCCCGGCGATTTAAGAGCACAAACATTCTCCCCTGTCTTCTTCAGCAGGCAGCGTACCAACACCACTGCACACTGGGCTAAAACCAACAGTGACGTGCCTGGGCAACGAGGTACCCCAAGACTTGAGAGGAGGTCCACAGTGACGTGCCTGGGCAACGGGGTACCCCAAGACTTGAGAGGAGGTCCACAGTGACGTGCCTGGGCAACGGGGTACCCCAAGACTTGAGAGGAGGTCCACAGTGACGTGCCTGGGCAACGGGGTACCCCAAGACTTGAGAGGAGGTCCACAGTGACGTGCCTGGGCAACGGGGTACCCCAAGACTTGAGAGGAGGTCCACAGTGACGTCCCTGGGCAACGGGGTACCCCAAGACTTGAGAGGAGGTCCACAGTGACGTGCCTGGGCAACGGGGTACCCCAAGACTTGAGAGGAGGTCCACAATGACGTGCCTGGGCAACAGGGTACCCCAAGACTTAGTGACGTGCGTATGTGCTGCAAGTGTTTCCTGGGATGGAGAAAAGCTTTGTGTTGTGTTCTGGGTTGCTTTTTTTCCCTCTCTGTCTCTCCCTATCGTCTCTCTCTGATGTCTGGACATGCCGATCCCACACTGGAGCTCTATCAAAGTGGACTGGGTTTATTTGTAGCTGTGTGGCTGGGCTGGGGCTTCCTGAGGACTGCGGCCACAAGCGCCCCAGAGGGGAGTGGGAGGAAGACTGTTGTGTCTGTAGACTCCTCCACTAATAGCACAGAGACTGTCTGGGGAGACCATCTTGGAGCCATTCACTTTCAGGTCAGCAAATTCATCAACCCATCCTAACCTAAGCAGACATCCACTGGGAAGTCTAACAGGCGGTTAAAAGATGTATACACACGGCCAACACAGAACTGTATACCTAGGTGTACAGCATAGCAGATGAATAACCTTAAATATACAGTAAGATGAAGCCACCCCCAAGCCTTACGCTATTCATGGGTCTCACTTTCAGAAGCCGTTTAACTGGGCGCACCCCATTGTAAAGCGTAAATGTCAGGTAATGTGTCTTCCATGGTGAACGCAGCGAGGCTATTCAGTGGGGGAACTTTAGTGGGAGCTGATAAGAGCAAACTGAAGCTCAGCCTGTACCATTCATATCCGTCGGTGGCACTTGTTGTTTCAGCAATTGAGGGTTCCTCTGTTGGATGACACAGTTTATCGCCTTGCTCTGTCATTTCATTTTCTACCCCCACTCTCTTGCGGCTTTTATCTGAAATTGCCCTCTGAAAATGAGGCTAATAATTCATTTTAGACAGCGCCAAGCAGCAGGCAATGTTTAACTCTTTATGCCTTTACCACTGGGGCTGCCCAACTTGAAGCTCAGCATTCCCCATAAGTTAACAGCATTACAGCAGATGTGGACCTGTTTGTGTATTTTATGTGTTTTTATATATACACACATCTTCTATTAAATTTTATAAAACTGTATAATGCATTTAAAGTATTCAAATCTCTGAACAATTCTCTCATATTACTGAATTACAAATGGTACATTGAAATGTAATTCTGTTTGATATTTTACTTTAACACACTGAAACAAAATCAATTATCGAATGGTGACATTGACTTAAAATGGTAAATATTTGTAAGCCAAAAACGGAAATACAGTATGTTGCTTGCACGAGTATTAAACTATTACACACAAATATTCAGAAGAGGCACCATATGCTGCAATAACAGTGTGTTGGTGAAGTATTTACCAACTTCAGTTCTTTGATTGGGCCACTGTAGGACATTCACCTTTTTGTTCTTGAGACACTCCAATGCTGCTTTGGTCTTGTGCTAGAGAACATTGTTCAGCTGAAAGGTGAATTTCCTCCCAAGTTAATTTGTTTTAGTAGACTTATCCATTCTTCTTTCAAGTCCCTGTTGGTGAGAGGTATCCTCACAGCATGATGCTGCCACCACCCTATTACACGGTAGGGATGATGTGTGATAAGTCATGGGAAGTGCTGGGGCCACAGGCAGCGTTTTGAATTTTAGACAAAAAACTCTCTCTTGGTCTTATCTCACTATAAAAAAAAAATAAATCCACATCGTCGCTGGGTCACTCTCATGCTTACATACAGTACTTTTGAGTAATGGCTTCTTTCGGGCTACCCTTCAATACAGGTCATTTTAAATGCAGAGCTTTTGATTTGGTTGACTGGTGCACCATTATTCCACTCCCAGACACTGAACTCTGTAGCTTCTTCAAAGTGGTTGTTGGCCTCTCTGGGGCTTCTCTCACAAGGCACTGTGTTTGAGTGCTGAGTTTTGAGGGACAGTCTTTTCTTGACAGAGCCTTGGTGGTGTAATGTGTCTTCCAATTTCAGATTATTGATCCAATTGCACTCACTTGGGATATCCAAACAGTTGTATAGTGTTCTGTACCTTTCTTTGAAGCTATGTGTTTGCATTGATTTATCAGTAACTTCTTTCAGATTAACAGCCTGACGCTGATCCTACAACATTTTGTATCCAGAAAATGTGAGAGTAACTTTGTGAGACTGGTTGAGAGGTGGAGGCTAAAGGTAAGATTATTGTCTCCTCAACTGGGCAATTTCTTTCATCTGTGTAAATTGTGGTCTTCCACGGCAGAGGGGTTGTATAACAACTCAAATGTTATACATTATATGTACATATGTATCATATATAAAAAAAATCTCCTTTTACAGCTAATTTACTATGAAAGTATGCTACAGTATCAACACATTCAACAACCAGGGAGCAATTAGGGCTAGCTGTATAGGTCAGGGACAAAATGACAGTGTTTTTCATCTTGAGTCTCTAGGATTAGAAGAAGCAACCTTCAGTTTACTGTCCAACACTCTTGACCACTACGCAACCCAGTCACCACATAGAGTAAAACCTACTAAATACTGAAAGTAAACAATGAAAAAAGGCTCTAGCTTCCCTTGTGCCATTTCCCAAAAAACACAACCCACCAGGGAAGAGTAAGAAAATGTATTTCACATGCAGTCACTTCTTTGACTTGCAGCTAGGCAGGTGATATAAGGGAGATCCTCATCTAAGGATGTACATCTTGTTCTCAATTTCAACATTATCTAAATCTCCAATAACCATAACCAATCTGTCTCTAAATTCAAAAATAACGTTTCCTTTGCACCAACTTTCACGGAATACTTAAACTGTGGGGGGAGTCGGCCACTACAGGCTCCTATAATGTGAGAAATGGGTACAGCGCAAATCCCATGTTAAAATAATGATAGACTGACCTAACTTAAGCAGAGCTATTGTGTCTGTTTGACAGTGATTAATGGTCTGCTTGATCAGACTCCAGCTGTTAAACAACAAACAAGCCGGTGTAATTGGCTCAGCTGGATCAGCTGACACTAGCTGGTGTCATGCAGTGCGGTCTGCCCAATGAGAAGAGAGCCAAGTGAGACACTGTCACCCTGTCACAGAACTTCCCAGGCCCTGATACCAGTTGTCCCTAGTCTCCGCCCAGGACCTGACAAGCAGGGAGAGCTGAGGAATCGAAATACTCAGCAAAAGGCACTATTATAGAAACAAATGCAGTTAAATTGTGAAATCAAACATTTTAAGTTTCTGAATACTTTGCGTACTACTACATAACCAATGGCTGGTAAAGAGATGGAACATTTCTGACTCAATAATCGCTTCACAAATACTCGCTGACTGAGATCAAAGATTTGTATCTGCGGGCAGACAATTCTAGTCGCTAACCATCTTTAATGGAGGAATGTGTTTCTATAGAGTTAATCCACAATTAAAGGACGTGGGGCACTGAAGGAGGTCTACTCACCCAGGGGAATGGGTCTGTCAGGCTGGTGTTGGACGTGCGTCTGGGTGTGTGTGGTGTGTGTGTGGTAGTACTTGGGCTTCAGGACAAACTGCTGGCTACCAGGCCGGACTCTAGAAGGGAGAAAGAACATACACTATAAAGAACACTTTCACCTGTAGTGGGTGGGGAATTCCCTTTCCCACTGAAGTCATGCATTAGCGATTAGTTCTGAAACTGGCACCTCACACGGTATGATGGAACCAAAATCCTCACACATCGTGTATATATAGAATCATTATTTTGAGAGATATTATAGACTATTAGACTTTTATGAACCCTCCTAAGGCCCACATCTCCTGTGTGAAGATGACGGGCGGAGAGAGGGTCATGAGACAAGACCACGGGCCAGAAATCCAAAGTATGAACCTAATCTCCCTCCGAGGAAGGGTGAGGAAACGCAGATACCTCCTCAACACTTGGAGAAGGAAGGAAGAGTGTTGGGAGCTGGTCCAAAACAACAAGATTGCACTCTGTAGTCCTTACAAAATGGCTTAAGTAAACAGGACCCAAAGAGTTAAATGACAGCAAGGGCAAGAGGATAATATTGAAACAAGGCATCCACTCCTAACCACTATGCTAAACATCTGTCAGCTCAAATAAAATGTAACTTGTTTAAACTAGAGAAAGATATATCTGGTCATCTGGTTCAGGACCGCTGAGCGATATTGCCGGAGGCAGCAGTGGTAGAGCAGAGCTTTTCTCTTTACAGCATAACCGTATCAAATTGTCAACTGCCTCAGAAAAACCACTGGGTCATGGCAACAGAAGACAAAGGACAATTTTTTTAATAATAAATTTAAAAAAAATCTGAGCCTAACAATATGGTGTCGATACAGGCTTGTAAACGGTTTCTAAAAAGGGGAGGATAAAGTGACAAAAGCCCTGAATAATCTTCATACGCCTTTAGGGAGACAACAATGCACTGGCCAAGAAATAGCTTATCATCAGCAGAGGCACAGCCAAGTCCCCGTTTCCATTCAAAACCCAAGTATTTCATTTACATTTCATTTCGACAGCTAGCTAGAAGCCTCCCTCAAGCTACTGCACTAAGTAATGTACACACATAACATAAAATAAACCCACTTTATATAATAATGATCATGTCCTCCAGTCCCATATTTAAGTCATAGCGTCTCACTCATATACACAGAAACTTGTTTTTTTCGCTCCTTGTGCGGTGTAGAAAACTGGATATCGATGTTGACTAACCCTTAACCCTTATCTCAACTCCCAAACCTTTTGCCTTAACTTAAACTCACCTAATTCTGAACCCCAAATCATAATGCCTAAACCGGAAACTAACCCAAATTCTAACACTAAACCAAACTATACAGTGGCTCTCTAAAGTATTCAACCCCTTTGGACTTTTCCACATCTAATTGTATTACAACTGATCAATAGAAATAAAGGTATTTTTGCCAAAGTGCAAAATAAAATCAGCAAATTGTTCTAAATTAATACTAAATATAATACCGAAAATTATTGATTGTATAGGTATTCCCTCATTTGCAATGCCATACCTGAACGCAGTGGTACAACCAATTGTCTTTAGAAGTTACATAATAAGTTAAATTGAGTCCACCTGTGTGTCGTTAAGGTGTTTCACATGATCTCAGGTTAAATCCACCAGTCTCTAGGTGGTTCCACGGTTGGTTTGAATCCTTCCTAACAAAACCTACATTATGAAGACGAAGGAGGCAAATCTGGAATTAGATTCTTCAAAAGCACCAATCAGGGGTAGGGTATAACAACATTTGCAAGGCATTGAATAGCTCGCAGACCACAGTAACGTCTAATATTAATAAGAGATGGAGAGAATATGGCACAACAATGAATCTGTGCAGAACAGGCCGTCCTCAAAAACTTTAAAATGTACAATCTTCCACAGCTGAGCAAAATGGCAAAATGGATGCAGCAAAGTGAAATCCTGGAAGAAAACCTGCTGAAATCTGCAAGAGAAGATTCATCTTTCAGCAGGACAGTGACCCCAAGCATAACGACAAAGCCACATTGGAGTGCCTTAAAAACATAGTCCTGGACAGGCCCTGTCAAAACCTCAACTTCAATCCAATTGAGAAATGGAAATAATTAAACATTTAGTTTGATTGAGCAAAAATTGCTGTGTCCAGATTTGCATAGCTGCTTCTCCAAATGGACTCACGGCTTTAACTGTTGCCAAAGGTGCCTCCATCAAATATTTATTGAGGAGTGAATACTTATGCAATCAATTACTTTCTGTTTTGCATTTGTAATTAATTTAGAACAATTTGTAGATTTTCTTTCCACTTTGACATTAAAAACCTTGTGGGAATAATATGTCAGGTTTCATAGGTTTGTCGGGATATCAGGTCCTCACATATACTCGGAACACAAACACCTGGATCACAAACGCACACAAGGTGAAGTCATCTTTCAATGACACCTGGCTGTGGGCTTGACATTGGCCCTTATTACATCATGTAATCTCATTGAAGTCAACATCTGAAAGGCTTCAACTGACTTTTTTAATGAGAACTGGGTGGGTCACCACAACAACCAAGTGTGTCATTGAAAGCCCTTGTCACTTTCACCAAAGAAAATAAAATAAGCAAAAGCAAAGACGAGGCTGCTACGTCAACTTCTCTCTTTCCACATCTCCCGGTTGATTCATATAAAAGGCCACTGCATACTGAAAGCTTTTTTTGGAAAGGAAAGAAAAAGGTCCTGTGGTCTCTTCATTTTTTACGGAGCTGTATATATATAAAATGTGTACATACGCTCTGTTACGATGTGTGAAGTGTATACCCGTGTTAATGTCCACCACCACACTCTGCCAAGGACCAAACGAAAGATAAAACCCATCCTGGTTTTGAATGAACTGGGAATTAACTTGCTTATGTTATTTTCTTTTGTGAAAGTATATAAATATATATATATATACAGTATCTCACAAAAGTGAGTACACCCCTCACATTTTTGTCAATATTTGATTATATCTTTTCATGTGACAACACAATGTTTGGACATTTTCATTTAGGGGTGTACTCACTTTTGTTGCCAGCGGTTTAGACATAAATGGCTGTGTTTTCTTTCTCTAAAATATTTCAGTTTGTTTTTCAATTTAATTGTTACCGTTATAGGTCACATTAAACATGGAAAAAGTTCTGACATGATTTATCTTTGTCTCATTCTTTTACATCACAAGAACCTGACATTTTAACAGGGGTGGGTAGACTTTTTATATCCACTGTATGTGTGTGTATATATGTATACAATTTTGCAGGTTTTCCTACTTACAAAGCATGTTGAAGTCTGTAATTTTTATCATAGGTACACTTCACCTGTGAGATCACCTACCAACCACATAAGAATTCCGTCTCTCACAGACCTGTTTGTTTTTCTTTAAGAAGCCCTTCTGTTCTCCACTCATTACCTGTATTAACTGCACCTGTTTGAACTCGTTACCTGTATAAAAGACACCTGTCCATACACTCAATCAAACAGACTCCAACTTCTCTACAATGGCCAAGACCAGAGAGCTGTGTAAGTTGTAAATTGTAGACCTGCACAAGGCATAGGCAAGCAGCTTGGTGAGAAGGCAACAATTGTTGGCGCAATTCTTAGAAAATGGAAGAAGTTCAAGATGACGGTCAATCACCCTCGGTCTGGGGCTCTGTGCAAGATCTCACCTCGTGGGGCATCAATGATCATGAGGAAGGTGAGGGATCAGCCCAGAACTACACGGCAGGACCTGGTCAATGACCTGAAGAGAGCTGGGACCACAGTCTCAAAGAAAACCATTAGTAACACACTACGCCGCAAGTTCCCCCTGCTCAAGCCATGTCCATGCCCGTCTGAAGTTTGCCAATGACCATCTGGATGATCCAGAGGAGGAATGGGAGAAGGTCATGTGGTCTGATGAGACAGAAGTAGAGCTTTTTGGTCTGAACTCCACTCGCCATGTTTGGAGGAAGAAGAAGGATGAGTACAATCCCAAGAACACCATCCCAACCGTGAAGCATGGAGGTGGAAACATAATTCTTTGGGGATGCTTTTCTGCAAAGGGGACGACTACAACGTATTGAGGGGAGGATGGATGGGGCCATGTATCACGAGATTTTGGCCAACAACCTCCTTCCCTCAGTAAGAGCATTGAAGATGGGTCGTGGCTGGGTCTTCCAGCATGACAACGACTCGAAACACACAGCCAGGGCAACTAAGGAGTGGCTCCGTAAGAAGCATCTCAAGGTCCTGGAGTGGCCTAGCCAGTCTCCAGACCTGAACCCAATAGAAAATCTTTGGAGGGAGCTGAAAGTCTGTATTTCCCAGCGACAGCCCCAAATCCTGAAGGATCTGGAGAAGGTCTGTATGGAGGAGTGGGCCAAAATCCCTGCTGCAGTGTGTGCAAACCTGGTCAAGAACTACAGGAAACGTATGATCTCTGTAATTGTAAACAAAGGTTTCTGTACCAAATATTAAGTTCTGCTTTTCTGATGTATCAAATACTTATGTCATGCAATAAAATGCAAATGAATTGCTTAAAAATCATACAATGTGATTTTCTGGATTTTTGTTTTAGATTCCGTCCCTCACAGTTGGAGTGTACCTATGATAAAAATGACAGACTTCTACATGCTTTGTAAGTGGGAAAACCTGCAAAATCGGCAGTGTATCAAATACTTGTTCTCCCCACTGTATATATATGTATGCACACATATTTAAATGTCCTTGCCACACAAAAAGACATAGAACGACCTGGGAAAATTATGCTCGATGGCTGTGTCCTTGTAAACTGTTTAGAGGCCTTTAGGGGAGCATCAGGTGCCAAACACAGCCTCTGCTTTCATCCCCCACCACCACCGACCCCCCCTACACCCTACCCCTCACTGGGTGAGAATTGTTTAACTTCTGCAATTGAGCGACGCCTTTCATCTGCCAATACAGTCGTGGTGTGCAGACTGTCACAACAAACCAATATTTGGGTTTCTTTGCAACTGGACCATGCATAGCATTCTTTGCTACTCGGACTGTAAAGTGCAAGTGTGGGCCATACTCTACAGTGTGCATAGCTGGCCATTATTTGCCTTGTTCTGTAATTTACTGTTTATGGGTTTCCATGTGATTGCGTTTGATTGGCCACAATTGCAGTATCTGACATTCTTTATAGCTCTTTGTGGCCAGAAACCCAACACTTCAGCTCATACAGTGCATTCCTGCCTTTGTAACATGTAATCGCAGACCTATATGTAAAATATTTGGTATGCTTGTTAGTGCACCTATGAGGACTAGCTGGGCTAGGATAAAGTTGGTTTACATTGGAGCATGACTAAATGGAAGCAACTGTCTTTTCCCTTTGGCCACTGTAGAATAGGAGCATTGTTGTTGGATCTGTTGTTGATAGTGGCCCAAAATGTAACGTCAAAATGTTTACAAGAGATACAGACATCCGGAACTCAGAGAATGACATTTTTCCAAAGAGGACAGAGAGGGTAGGGTAGAAGAATATGGTAAAGGAAGATATGAAATAGAGACTTACTGCCAGACATATTCAAATACAAAAGAGAGAGAGACAGAGCCAGAAAGACAAAGAGGGTGAGAATGGAACTGAATTGAATTGAGAAAGAGAGCATTTCGCAACTGTCCTCACTTGTCTTTCTCTCCTGTCTCTCTTTCCAAATGCCCTGCGGTGATCTAATCTGCAGCGCCTGCCATGCTCAAATGCCTGCCTGATGTAATGTGTTTGAACAAAGAAGAAACATATTCCAGCCCCGGTCACATCACAAAAAGTGACAGTAATTATCTTCTTTATTAGACAGAATATGGCCAAACCAACACTTATAATAATAGCACTGAATGGTGTCCTGGCGCAAGCTAGCAAAGAGCACCCTACATTGAAAAAGTTGGGTTTTTTCCCCATCTAGGATGGACAACCACACAGTTCGAGAAAACTTGAGATCAATGTGAGTAAGAGGTCAGACTATAGGAAAAATGCAATTCTTTGATCTAACTTGCCTCCCCAAAACAACTTTCCAAATCTATGTATTATTTTTTTTTATGGCTCACCAACCAACCACATTCGACATGACGATACCACCAGGGCCCAGATGGGCCAAGAGAGACTTTGCCCAGGGTTACTCTTATCACAGAGCAAACAAAAGTATGACAAAAAAGGTAGTATCTCCAACAATAAAATCCAGAGGATTTCCCATAATTTAAATGAGAAAAGCACTCTTGCAGTGATAGAAAATCAAAGAGATTGTGTGCTGTACAGGATCCCCTTATCTTGGGCATGATTAGACACTTATACTTAAAAAGAAAAACTGAATTAGCCAGGCTGAGTCCCAACTCAAATGCTCCTCCTTTCAGAGAGTCTGTAGTGGTTGTTTTGATGTTGTCAGCACGATGCATTAATAATGAAGGGGGCTGTGTTTTTACTGGTTGTTTCTGTTCCTTGTATCCGTCCCTGTATTTTGCACATTCAAAACCACAGGGACAGCCACCCAAGCTAAATCCTCACCCATTACAACTGTTGAATATTCAAATCCAAACAATGATACTGCATGTACTCAACCTCTCTGACCTAATGGGAAAATCTGAAAAATCCACAGCAAAAAACACCATACCAACCATCAAACCCTTCAAATACCTTTTAAGTTTTTCTCCCAGGTTTTGTTCCATTTTCTGCATTGTTGGAAATTAGAACAAGTCTCTGCAAATTGTCCTACCTCACCTGAAAACAGTGGCAAACTACCACTGACTCCAATGAGAATGTGGGGGAATGTTTTCCAAATGTAACATAAAATAAGAATCTACACGCATGGAGCCAGTAGTTTATTCAAAAAGTTTAGCTAATAAAGAACGCTGTAGACATCCAATGGAAGTGTGACTATAATGTGATTTTGGAGGCATGGTTAACTGAGATAAAAAAAAAAAAAAGAAAGAGAACCAATTAATGCATTTCTTTTATTTCTGAGCAAATATTCCTGAAAATATGGCCTCCTTTCCAGACCAGAGACTTAAAAAGCTGATCCTTACTGTGAGAAACTGAGTTCACAGCTGCTTATAAGTTGTACTGTTTAATATATGGAGATAGGCCTATAGCATAAAACCCACCTATTCTCCATTACCCCAGGTGTAAAGGTTCTGTTGTATCATTCCTAATATACAAGACCATAAGTCACTTAGGCCTGCTAGCCAAGCTTCAGTTGGGCTGAAGAGAAGAAAAACAACTGTGAAAACATACAAAAAAATGGGAGAACGTTTTTACAATCAAGGTTGTCCTTTCAACAGACCTATGAATAAAATCATTACTTACTGTACAGAAAGTAACGATATGCTGCTGTTCTTGTAAAGTTCCTTCTCTGAACTCGCTAACTTAACAAACCCCCTAGTAGCATGTAGGGAATTTTTGGCCTTGAGACAACATCAAAACATTGGGGTGGTGAAAAGCTGATACAAATCACAGTTTCAAACAACTTGCAGGACAAATTATTTCACTGTGGGGAGAGGGTCTGATGGGTGCTTGCCATTTCCCCTCCTTCCCCAAGTGATGTGGTTTTCCTGCACAAAACTTATTGAAGAATGCTGGTGTGGAACGAGTGCTGAAACCAGTTGGCAAAACGTAAGCGTCTCGCAGACAACATCCATCAAAGCAAAGATTTGTCATGATTTTTAGGGGCTGCTTGTCCCAGCCTCCATCCCGGCTGTGACGGATGTGATACAGTACCAGTTGTCCTCCCCTTACTCTACACTGCCTACCACAACACTACCAAGGTTTTTCAGAGGACGTTTGACAGAAGTCTGGACAGACCAGCCAACCCACCAAAAACCAAGGCTCACTTCTGATACCTTTCTACAGCTCCGACTTCAAAAACGGAGACTGGGTTGTATTTCAAGACAAAACAAACAAGTAAGCGAACCTAAAGTGTTCAGCACCTGTGCAGGACTACTTTATAAAACGTCCCCACAAAAAAAAAAGTAAGCAATGAAGACAACATATGTAGATACAATATTATGTCTGGGGCTGCAAGGACGCAAACACAGACAGGAAAACAAAAGTTAAGGAATAACAGCCTGTATAAGAGCATATTTTTTCATGAATTACTGCCAATGCATCCAGCGATAAACAAAAGGTTTTTTGAAAAGAACATACCAAATAATCGGTCACGTTACAAAGGCCTTTTACTATTGTCACAGTGCACTACAGGAGTCTTTGAATAACATTCACTTTCCAAACATTCCATTGTGGTAAGACTGCCCCTGTGGAGGATCGATAGAACAAAGGGCTTTCCTATTTCACGAAGGGTGGTCCTACCGTCCATCCCCGACAGTCCCCAGCTCCAGTGCCAACCTCAGCCAGTTGAGTTGCTACTGAGCCTCAGTGGGCGTAATGACACACGGCTTCCCAGACACCCCAGGAAGAGGTGGACACCACAATGCCGCCAGGCTACAGCGGCGGAAAACAGAGAGACAACAACTCACTGCCAATCGAGAGAGAGGTGAACCGTAAACTCTTAAATCGCGTCGGACGGTTCAGCAGTGACGGGCCCGCCTCCACTAGATGATGACAGGTGCCTTTGCTCCAGCCAAAATCTACGTTAGTGGGTGACTGCTGGGGTGGTTTCTTTATGACAGTATCCACGTTACTCTGGGCTCGGTGCCAGCAGGTACAGAGGGGGGCTACAGTGGAATGGCTCACTGTGAGGTCCGATTTCTACGCCTCATTAAATACCACAATGAAGGGACGGCATCATCATTCAGCAGAACCAGACACACAGGTGGAATTATTCATCGTAGCAGTCAAATTCAGAAATGGGGTTTGGAGCAGAGACTCAAAGGACGGCACACGGCTATCCAAATAGATGTTCTACTCACACCATTTTTTTCTCGTCTTCAGCAAGGCTTGCTGAGGTCGCATGCATTGTGACAGCAGGGGCCTTGAGTCGCTTTGTAGCTGAAGTGTGGTGAAAATAGGCAGTATCATATTTGCTATTCTGGCAAGCGTGGAGGTAAAAATAAAGTCAGTGTGAATAGACTGATCTATACTATTTTCTGATTGGCCAGCTAGCTTAGGGAACAACTGGCAATTCCATCATCTAATACTTAAACTCCAAACAGAGGGGCGGAATATAATTGCCCAATACCAGTTAGAGGCATAGTTCACATAATTTATCTTTCCAAATAGGTCAGATATATACAGTGGGCCATCTACTGAGAGTGTAAATGCCAGAGCTTTCCTGCAGTCACATGGTGAATGTGCTCTGAATTCTGATCATGCTGTATGACTTTATTAAAGATAAGCAGCTTATCTCTGCTTAGTCCAAGGGATTGAAACTCTGAGAGATAGCGAGGAGATTGTTGAAATGAATCCAGGGCTGTTAACAATGCACAACATAAGGACTAATGATAATTTCTCTCTTTACAAACACATCAATTCAGTGGTCACACAAACTGTGAAAATAATATGAAAGTATCAGGAAAAGAGGATTCCTGACAGAGGATAGACCCCTTTGAAATTCTTTGAAAAAGAGGGAAAGCAAATCAAAATGAAAGCATTTTGGTCGAGAATCAAATTGACTATAAAGTCCCCTAATAATCGCTTACGTCAGTTTCAACCACATTAACGCAAATTCCACCCTTTTCACCAGAACCCTGGCAAGGCACAAGCCGCTAATCCCCATTTAAATTGAGGGGAAATGAAATGAGAGAGGCTTTCTTCATCTTTACAAGGCATGACTGATACATTTCAAAGGCCAAAAAGAAGGCCTTGCCTCTCCAAGAATAATTATTGTTTAAGGAACACCAGGAGAGATTACCAGGCTTCCAACAATCATGTGCCGAGAAACCTGAGAGGGGACAATCCGTCACATGTTCTCTTTTCTCTTAGAGTAGGAAGTCACAGCTAGAGGAGATAGCACTTCAGTACCGCAACCCAGTTGCTGCCTACAGTATGAGCCATTGTGACTGCATAGCAGTGGTGAAATATCCCACCCTGGATAACACATGAAACCAAGCCAAAGTTCACCCTACCTTACAGGGCAAATATTACCCTGGTGATCAAATAAGAGCAGGATATAACTTACATATACAGTAGGAAGAAGCTCTGTCCTCTAGAATGGGCCGGGTCACAGGAAGTAAGGGTTTTAGTTAATGTACCATGTAAGAGCTCTGTGGGAGAGCCATGTTTTTATTGATTTCATTCAACCTTTTATTTTCCAAAAGAGACTTGGACAGAAATTGCAGCACACCATTTCAAAAGACACTGAATCATAAAAGAGCAAGCACTACATTTTGAAAAATCATTGTGGGGTTGAACCTTGAAAGCTATGGGAAACGCTGCTCCTGTCGGAGTGACAGTCCAGGTGTTGGGATCTTACTCCTCGCCGGGCTCCAGCAAGGCCACTGTGCGTGGGAACAACAGAGGGACGGCCAGGGGGAGGAGGAAGAGGGGAGGAACAGTCACTCCGCACACGGATCATAGTCTATCCACGGACCCCTTGACACAGTATAAATAAACAGAATGTGACAGCCTCGGAAATAGCCACCTCTTTCCAGCACACTTCTTAAATAGCCATTCTGGTTTCACAGAGTATGTGAATACGTGTGACCACAAGCACAGGCCTGTGTATGAGAAAGCATGTGTAAGCTGATTGCTCCGTTTGTTTAAAACACATTTTGATTTGAATCATAGTTTGTTATACAATTTCTCTTGGTAGATAGAGTCAAAAGTTGACCTTAATGCCAAAATACTGTATGTGGGAGATGACAGTGCTAAAATCCATTTTGGAGACCCCACCATAGCATCACTAGAAAAGGAAAGATGAGTTTGATAAGCTCAAAAGGCATGTACATGTCATTTATTGTAGTGGTTTGAAGAGATATGTAAAATCTCTGATGAATATTTCTATGACTGAAATGACAACTGTTCAGTAATTGATAGGGTCTTCCAGGGGTTGGAGCCACTGCCTCCAGTGCACATGTACTGCTGTAATACAGCGTATGTATCTCTTAGCACTGATCATGTTCTGCAAGTGTTCTCTTTACACACTTTACATAGCTAGGTGTTGCTCCCACCACTGCCATTTTGTCTCATTTATCAGATGCGGAACCTCCCCTTCAACGGTTTTGTAGAGTACTTTAGGATGCATTGGGGCAAAACACTGGTACTAAATTCACGATGATGTTAACTTCATAATTACTTTGCCATATCATAGCCAAAGATGCTGAAAAATAAAAGCCCCCCCACGGCAATACTTGCAATGATCATCCAAGTATCACACTATTTCATAGACAGCACATGAGTGACATTCACAGTTTGTCCATAGCCGCAGGTAACCAGAGTTTGTTTCGCAAGGCCCGGTCATTCTGCCTCCTTAGGCAATATTTGCAATAAAAACGACAAAAAAACATAGAATCACTATTTAGACTGCCTGTCTTTGTTTTGCTATTTGTGTTTGATTTGCTATCAAAATATTGCCTGTTTTTTTCACAATTTTGTTACAGCATACAGTGGATTCAAAAAGTCTACACACCCCTGTAAAAATGCCAGGTTCTTGTGATGTAAAAGAATGAGACAAAGATAAATCATGTCAGAACTTTTTCCACCTTTAATGTGACATAACGTGAACAATTCAATTGAAAAACAAACTGAAATCTTTGAGGCGGAAAAGAAATACATAAAAAACACAGCCATTAATGTCTAAACTGCTGAACTCACAATAACCTGGTTGCATAAGTGTGCACACCCTTAAACTAATACTTTGTTGAAGCACCTTTTGATTTTATTACAGCACTCAGTTTTTATGGGTAGGAGTCTATTAGCATGGCACATCTTGACATGGCAATATTTGCCCACTCTTCTTTGCAAAAGCGCTCAAAATCTGTCAGATTGCAAGGACATCTCCTGTGCACAGCCCTCTTCAGATCACCCCACAGATGTTCAATTGGATTCAGGTCTGGGCTGTGGCTGGGCCATTCCAAAACATTAAACTTCTTCTGGTGAAGCCATGCTTTTGTGGATTTGGATGTGTGCTTTGGGTCGTTGTCGTGCTGAAAGGTGAACTTCCTCTTCATCTTCAGCTTTCTAACTGACACCTGAAGGTTTTGTGCCAAAATTGCCTGGTATTTGGAACTGTTCATAATTCCCTCCACCCTGACTAAGGCCCCGATTCAAGCTGAAGAAAAACAGCCCCAAAGCATGATGCTGCCACCACCATGCTTCACTGTGGGTATGGTGTTCTTTGGGTGATGTGCAGGGTTGTTTTTTGGAATTATGCCCAAAAAGTTCAATCTTGGTTTCATCAGACCAAAACCCATTTTCCACGTGCTTTTGGGGGACTTCATGTTTGTTTTTGCAAACTTCAGCCGGGATTGGATATTTTTCTTTGTAAGAAAATGCTTCAGTTTTGCCAACCTACCCCATAGCCCATTCATATGAAGAATACGGGAGATTGTCACATGTAGCACAAAGCCAAAACTTGCCAGAAATTCCTGCAGTACCTTTAATGTTGCTGTAGACCTCTTGGAAGCTTCCCTGACCAGTTTTCTTCTCGTCTTCTCATCATTTTGGAGGGACGTCCAGTTCTTGGTACATGCCATATTTTCTCCACTTAATGATGACTATCTTCCACTGTGTTCCATGGTATATCTAATGCTTTGGAAATTCTTTTGTACCCTTCTCCTGACTGATATATTTTAACAGTGAGATCCCTCTGATGCTTTGGAAGCTCTCTGCGGACCATGGCTTTTGCTCTGAGATGCAACTAAGAAAATGTCAGGAAAATTCCACTTTAAATGAATGCAGGTTTGTAAAGACTTCTATTCAACATGATTTTGAATGTAATTGGTTAACCAGGTTATTGTAAGGTTTTTTTCCCCTCGAAGATTTCAGCTTGTTTTTCAATTGAATTGTTCACATTATAGGTCACATTAAAAGTGGAAAAGGTTCTGACATGATTTATCTTTGTCTCATTTGTGACAAATCACAAAAATCTGGCATTTTAACAGGGGTGTGTAGACTTTTTATATCCACTGTACATCTATTAAGTTTGTTGCACATGGCAAAATTTGTGCTGTTGTATCCGACACAAAAACCAGACAAAGATGTTCAAACTTTGTTACTGGCCCAGAGACAAAGAACCAACACTAGCTTTGGAATTCAGTAAAAATAAAGTTCCTTTCTGACCCCTTGTGGTGTGAGTAAAGCCTATATACAACAAATGTGTGTCTGTGTGTGTGTGTGTGCGCGTGTATGTCTGTGTGTGTGTATGTCTGTGTGTCTGTATGTCTGTGTAATCGTGAGTGTAAGTGGGCATGTGTGTCAGTGGTGAAAACCCTTCAACCCTTAACTCTCTCATCGCTCCCCATTCCTAGTATAGAAGGGGGTATCTCTTTACCTCCTCCCCAAAGAAGAGAGGTGAGAGGTCCTGGTGGGCTGGTGTCTCCCTGGCCCAGCTCTGCTGACTCCCCTAAATACTTGACGACACATGGCAAAGCTACCTACTTAGGCTGCCTCTCTCTCAAGAGGCTCTGCCCAGCCTTCTCATACGGAAACAGAAGCCCTTTGTTGTAGTAAGTGCCCACTGTAAACTATTATTTTCAGCCACTGCAAATCCATCTCACTACATTTAAACACTGTTGGCAGAACAGCTAAACCTAGAACCAATCAGAACTCCCATACATAGCCCTTGTGAACAAGGCGGCCAGCTTCCATCTAAGACGTTAAACACAGTTTTATTTGGAATCGCTTTGTCGTGTGTGATGAAGAGCCTCTACAGGAGCCAGCTTCCAGTGACTGAAATAAGATAAATATTTGTGTTCCATTTAACTTAAAATATGAATTGTCTGGATCATATGAAGATGTAACCTCTTGTGGACAGACTACGTAGGCATAAATGGTACTGAATATCTGTCATGAAACAATGAGTTGATGATCAGGATTAGGTTTAGCGCCTTGGACAGAAATGTAATATGCAGGTGTTTGCACATTTGGATATTCATTAAGGGAGCGGATAATTGGCCCATGGACTTGATGGTAATTTTGAATGAGGGTGGAGCTCTTTGTTCCAGTTTCAAACTCATCCATTTACACATTTAGACCCAGCACTTAGAGCATCTGACCAATTACAAAGACCATTATAGATGCAACTTAACCGATATCAATAAAGATGCAACTTGCTTGATCATCTAGCTAATTAACTGAAGGAAGCAAATGTTTCATTTTAAACACCGGCTATGCTGAAACCCGACATCCCCACCCAGGCTATCTGTTCTGGTAACACTAGTCTCTGTGCCTTCCCAACTCAACTCCTCCCCAGGTCAGTCAAAGCCCTTCACTGTCCAGACACCTCAACTCCTCCCCAGGCCAGTCAAAGCCCTTCACTGTCCAGACACCTCAACGGTAGAACCAGCGTCCACCCTGGAAGTCTCTGCCTGTTCTCCAAAAACGTTTGAAGCCCTACCTTTTTCAATGGGCATTATGTAGTGTTTCTGCATAGCAATTTAAGAAAATGTCCACAACAGTTACATACCAGAAATGATTTTGGGTGCAGTGCCACGCATGTGGCCCTCCCCTGCATCAGCGTGGGCCAACGCCCCAAGGAGAACCACTTGGCCCAGGGCTGCAAAATAGGGCCATTGAAGGCAAACTTGGCGGCCATTGTTTGAGGAGTTAGGAAGAAGATAAAAAGGCCCCAGGGGAAGCAGCTCTGGCCAGATGAAAGAAGGGAAGATTTTGGAACAGAACCCCGCCCAGCGGTTAGCACTACAGTTGTGTTTCAATCTGCCTTCTCTTTGTTGTTAATGAAACACCCTCCTGGACTCTGTACACTTCATGTCCTGTTTACTTTCCAAGTGCCTCTCTCCATTACAGTGAATGCAAACGTACATCCTAAAATTCAGAATTTCTATCATTCAACAAAAGACATGCCACAGTCTACACAGATCACTCAATTCCCATTTAGATTAAGAAGGCAAGCAATGAATAATGTTTATCTAAACAGCTTTTTCAAGTTGAAAAATATTCAAATCAATCAGTTTTATAGCTTTTGTGAGCTGGTTCACCAAAAGTGACAGTAAAGCTAGCCAAGCGGACGAGAGAGTTAGTTTGAATGTGCTGGGGTGTTGCTCTAAGATGCAAGGAAATATGGCATAATGTCCCTTTAAGGATTATTTTAACAATCCAGTAACTGTAATAAGACAACCAGACCAGCTCTCGGAGGCTGTTCTATCCTGTGGTAAATATGTATAGTGCTGTTATGCTTTGCATAGCATTTTGGAAATTCATATTTGTGTTTTACTAATTTCCACATTTTTTGTGATTGCGAATTTCGTGCCAATCCAATGTTCTATTATTTATGACTGAGGGTGAGACATGTTTTCATTAACGTACATTTCATAAAAAAATCAATATACAGCTCCGGAAAAAATTTAAGAGACCACTGCACCTTTTTATTTCCTTTCCAAAAAGTCTTAATTTTTTCCGGAGCTGTATAATAGATCAATTAATTTGTTTTACAGCACTAGTCTAAGACAAAACCCACAGAGAAAAGATGGTGTTTACATGAGATGCTCGGGTTGGAGAGAGCATGGCTCTGAAGAGAATGGGTACAGACTGCCATTAACACATATCTATTTAAGCTGTTGCACTCTCAACGGTACAGCCAAGGTTTAAGTTATGGCATGGCTACAAAACAGCCATTGGCTTCAGGTCTTGCCATCAGCCATTGAGGAAACACTTACTTTGAAATCAATTAAAGAAGCTACATTGCCCATGTTGCGTCCAATTGGAGGATCCAAGCTCAAGAACCACCAACGTTTGATTCTTGATGGCTGGCATGTGTACATTCTTCATGGAAATAATACGTTGGCTGGTTTCTGGTGTAGCAGATAGAACATTTTAAATGTACATTTTAATCATGCAGACAAAATGCTGAAGCACACCAGAGACACTACTAGTCTTTGTTCCTCTTATCTTTTCCACATGAACCTGGCTCTAGTCTGAACAAGTGACTTCAGACATCAAAAGGTTTTGAGACCAACTAACACTGGTAGCATAAGAATGGTGTGTAAAACATAGACAAAAGGAAGAGGATTTTCCTCATTGTGAGATTAATGGGAGGTCCATGCTTTTTTGTGTGACTGGAGCAGACATAACATTGAATAGTAATATGTTGTTTGGGGATACAGAATTTTGGTGGATGGTGGTGGGGAGAAAAACATTGAAGCAAACATGTTCAGGCATCATGCCATCAGTGTGAAACTAAAAACTTTCTATCACTGAATGTGTTAAATGCCGTTACTCAGAGTAAATACAATAGCGTCTACTACAGCTAAGCATTAAATATGCCAGAAAGAACAGGAGAGATGAAAAGTCAGGGTAGATGTAGTGGGAGAGAGAGAGGGAAAGGGAGAATTTATAAACATAAGATCTTATTCCAGTCTCAACAAAATATCTGGCAAGACTGGGTGTGCTGGCAACAGCTGTGTAATTAAATCGCTTTTTTTATTTCATTTTACGTTTCACTATATCCAAGGAAGGGTTACAAGAGCCTGGCAGTCTGAAATATCTGAGCGAAGATCTTGCTTATTTCTATATAAACAGATCATTGACAGGGGGTGAACCTGTGCAGTCTCGGCCTTCAGCACTTACATTCTCTGGCCGCGCTCACATGCTCCACCATCAGCCCATGCTACTGTACCATTCCAAGTCCTCCCCATGAGAACCAACACACTACTCTCTACCGGTAATGAACCCAGTGAACTTAAACAGAGCCCACTCCTAGTTTATCAGCACAACTGTGCCAGATGAGAAAGCGTGAAGGAAAGAGAGGAAGAGACAGCGAAACAAAGAGTGAGAGAGGGTGAGAGAGACAAAGGAGGAGGATATCCACATATTTCAGCCCCCTGATGCGGTTAGTTGATTCTGTCTCAATACCAAGAGCAAGCACCTTGCACACTTAGAATTTGGAGCTCATCCTGTTCAATTAATTCCAGAGGGATTCTACTCAACTGCTGCTAGGATACGGTTGCATTTTTTCCTTTAAAACAATGAAAACCAGCGGGACGAGAAATAGCCAACTTCCTGGGTGTAACTAGGAATATATTGGCACCACAAAGTAATTCCTGCGTCACACAGACACAGACACACACAGTACACACACATACAGTAAAAGGAGCTGGAAACATTAGCACACTCACAGGAAGTCTGTGGCTCACACTGTGAGAGAGGGAGGAGGAGAAGCACAGAGAGTGTTTCATCAGTCAATACTTCTCCCTCTGAGTCAGCCACTACCCCCATGGGTACTAAGAGGTGAGGTCCTTCGTTCCTTACACGCCCAGCCACCCTTGACCCTAACCCCACAAAAGGTCAGTAGAAGCGCTTCCTGTGAAGAAGGGGCGCATGTGTAAGGACTAGTGTTTTACAGATTAGGGAATGATTAGTTTATAGCAGATATGATTTCAGGACCACTTATGTTCGAAATGAAGAATTTAAAGCTGATGTTGGCCCATGACACGTGGCTCTGCTGGGTTTCCTCAGACAAAGGCAGGAAAAGAGAGAAGGAGAAAGTAACAGACACTAACAGAGCCCTTACTAATGGAGTTCACTGACCCAATCCAACAATCGGCATGTCCTTCTCAAAAACTCAGAGTACCCAACACTTTGCATGTTTGAGTCCTGTCAAAGGGTCAGGACACTGAGAACCACCAGGGCTGGAGATGAAATACGTCAAAGCCCACACCAGGAACACTCCGTACAGTACAGTGGCTCTCCATAAGTGTTGACCACAGAGGTCCATTACATTAGCAGAGACGTGCATTCAGAGTCTAACGGTCCTCACAGGTGAAGTATGTGTTTAGTGAATGTCCTTAAACCTTGCTGCTCTAATGTAGACGTTAGAGTGAATAGGAGACGGACAGACGATGTAACACGGACTTGTTAAAGGCAGCGGCTGTAAGAAGGAAGGAGGCTAAAGAGCCACTTGTGTTGCACGTCTCTGCTTCCAGTCGCTTCACTCGTCTAGTTTCCCTCTTTTTTCATCCCTTGAGTAAATTAAGTACAAACTGCAACAGCACGTATATTTCCCTCTGACAGCACATGGGGGGTTTTCTCGGCCCCTTTAGGCACGACCAGTAGCGTTCCTTCAAGTTCTCTTGTCTGGAACTGGTTCTTTGGTGCAGCTGCTGAAGCCAGACATGAATGCCCGCACATACTCACACGCACACAGTTGTGTTGGCCATACAATTCTCCTCTCCTGTACACTGAATAAAGGAGGACCAACAGCTCCAGAAAAGGCAGAGCCCAAACCAGACCTCTTCAACCACACTTTGATCTCTCTCAGCACTCCCTACCAACAAATCCCCCACTGTTTGAAGGTCTTCAAGAGGGTAGTCTGGGGATTCTATGAGGTCAGACACTGAGGTCCATTGATCCTACTCTCAAAACAGACCTCTCGAACAAATGGCTACATAGGACTGATGTGTATCTGTGTTCTTGTATGAGAAAAAGCATCTGAACAAAGGCACATTCACACACAACTTTAGCCATGACATTTTACGTCGTCTGGCTATACCTACTGACCCTTGCCATTACAGTAACATTAACCTGTCTCACATGATTTATGTGTTTGAATGAAATGATAGGGCCAAGGCCTAATACACAATCGAAATAACTAAAATTACAAATGCATATTACACACCCTCAGTCCATAGGTATCATATTGTAATTTGTCAAACAATACTGAAAATGCCAGACACTGAAAAAACACTGGTACAAAAAATCCTGTAGTAGCCGTTTCAGCATAGAGGTTAAATAAACCAAAGCCTGGAAACAGGTTAACTCATTAAGGAAGATCACTGTGGAGGTCTGACCATTTAAATCTCCTCAGTCAAGGAGCCACACTCCTCTGCCTGACAACCCTCTATTGGAATGGGGCATTGCAAAAGGGCATGTGTCATCTGTACAGAGGAAGAGTGTTTGGCTAGACAACCAGAACATTTGTCACGTTCCGGGGATTAGGCTTCATTGACATCAGCCGTTTTCCCAGTCATCCATTAATCACAGAAAAATCTCAGGGTTTCCTATCAACATATCTATCAAGTTTGGTCGGAAAAGTCTTCAAACTGCACAAATTAATTAACGCTGCTGCTTCTGCGTATCTAACTGATCTGATTATGAATGACTGACCTGCTGATTTTCTTTCACGACATATCAAATGACATGTCCCTGCGCTCCCATGAATGATGGGGGAATAGCTCCCTGTGAGAAATATATCCCCAATGGAAATTGGGAGCAGCTTTCAAGCACACAGATCTGGAAGCAATTACACTGCTAGAGCAACATAAAAACCTCAGACGTTTTACAGTGAACACACGTAAAACACAGCACATAAAATGGATTCATTAACATTTTAAATATCATTCATCAATATCAGAACCGGGTAACCGGTGCCAATTTTTTTTGGACCCAACGCGAGGACATTTTTGACATTCCTATCAACACGTTGCCCCACATTCGAGTGGAAACTGAGATTTAGTCAAAGTCTGCATTCACTCCGATTACTCGTGACAAGGCAAAGGCCCTGCACCGTGTCGGATGCGATTGCAAATTTTCCAGCAGCCTACCGTAGTGACAGGAAAAACAAACCAACAGCCAACCGCAGCAGGAGTTATCACCGTCTCAAACCCAGTACATTAAAAACCCGCCGAGCGATTGGATGGATGGTGATAATGACACCGTATTCAGTTGACAAACCCGGCTGAGGGAATCCAGGGTAAAGGCCACTGAGAAAACCCTCAAAGAAACACTACTTGTGTTCCAATTACTCTAATTGCTATGTAGAACGGGCCGGAGGACTCGCTGTCTTCCTGGAGCACTGTGGGGACTGGCAGGGTTCCTGCATGATTATTTACATATGAGCCATCATACCAAATCAGGCTTTGTTTGACAGTGCGCATCACTCCCATTCCAACTATTAACAAACGGCGAGGAGCACCAAACTAAAACAGACCTGAAGAGAGGGATGGCTTAACCAAAGCACTCCGAGCATTGTCATAACATCCATATACTGCTCAACACAACACACGGGTGCCAGTGGTGGCTCATCAACCATACGCTGCGCACGTAGAGAGAATACTCACTGCTGGGGCCGGACCAGGTGGGGGGACTGATTGACGGACAAGGTCATCTGGGCCATGTTGCTGGCCTGAGGGTAACCCTGCTGGGGAATAGGCCGCTGAGGCACCACGTTCTGCCCGTTGGTGTGGCCGTTGCCCGGCTGGGACGGGTAGGAGGTGGTGGGCATGGTCTTCTGCTCACACGCTTTGCCCTTGGAACCCGGCTTGCAGACACAGAGCTGGGGTCTCAGACACATTCCTCCGTTCTGGCACTGGGGCAGGCAGTTGGCTGCAGCACAAAACATGGGAAGGAGAACCAGAAATTGAGCGAGAGAGAGACACCAGTGTGTACATGCTCACAGACACATGCTTGTATACACGCAGCCATACTGTACACAAACTCCAGACGCGGACATAATATCCCCTGTTAAATGCCACTTTTATGATGTCATCTCAGGGAGGCCTCTGGTATTTCAGACATTTATCCAGGAAACTTAGAAAGGGGGGTTCATTTAGGTGCCATTAACTCATTACTCAAACCAGATGTAATGTACAATTCCGGACAAATGTATCATGAATGAATGGTTTACCAAACATTAATCTTCTGTTTTTTCAAGGTTAACAACTCTCTCAAGTACTTAGCTTTCATAATAATCTAATTGTTCTGGAAAAGGCAGAGCCACATGGATAGAAACTCTGCGACAGAACCTAATTCCCGAACAATCGGAGTCAGAGAAAAGTGTTCCCATGCCTCTCTATGTGTCGTTATTAGCAGCCAATAAAAACACCACCTACATGGTTCCACACACGGCGAATGTACCCCCCACACATCGAAAAGCTTAGAGGTTGACCGGGCTTTTCTCAAGCGGAGGCCCTGCAATCAATTACCGGAGTCCCCGGCGTAATGACATCATATGTGGTGGGCTGGGGCAACAGTGAGAGGGACTGTGTGTGTGCGTGTGTGTGCATGCGTGCGTGCGAGCGTATGATGTGTGTGTGAGTTGTTTCAGGAGGCTGGCAGGTAGCCCGTAATAACACTGGGCTTTATTCTCTAAAGGCACAGTACTAGGACTGTCATTTTTCAACTACAAAGCCTGCCTCACAGCCACAGTGACCAAAGCCTCCGCCCTCAGACCCATGTAGACAACCAGACATATTAACAACCATGCAATCACCGGTAAATAATCACGTGTCCCAAACCTTCTGGCTTTTGGCCACAGGTGCATGCGAAGCATGAGAGGAAATGGCCAAGCGAGGGACCTGTCTCTCCCGGGCCCACAGGGGCCCACAGGGGGCCCCTGAGGCTGCGGCTCCACCACACTCATCTCATTACTAACCTCATTAGCTTCTTTTGATTTGGGAAAGTGATTAATGGGAGCGACGGGAAACCGCATCAAAAAGCAAGTCAAGCACCACTCAAGGCCTTAGAGACATCCCTCTCCCTATCTGTGGGTGTCTACTGCTGGCCCCCATCCCTCAGCACCGACCAGACCTTCGGAGGCCTCAGGGAGTGGCTACATCACAGAATACATCGCTCATGCTGAATTATGTTTGGGTTTCTGCACACCCCATACTTTAATTTTCCACTCTGGAAAGACTTATTTTCCTAGTAAAGTACATTGCTTAATTTTTTTCGCCAATGTACCTTTAGTTCAGCTGCGATATAGTTTCCTTACAGGCCAAAGCGGGGCTACTCAACAGCACTGTTCTGGGACAAGGGTATGGTGTAAGGGATGCTGATTTAAGTGTTAGCTGGGGAGGGAAAATAAATCAGCAGGAAAGTGACGTCCTACTTTGATTAGACTACAGCTTGGTTGGCTCTCAGGGAGCGTTGCCAGAGTTGTCATGGAATACAGACATGAATTTGTGTTGACTATATTAAGAACATGGGGAAATCAGGGCACAACAGCATGTGACAACTCCAAGACCAGTGGATGCACATACACAATGGGTAGTCGCTCTAACTTTCCACACAGAAGTTCCCATGCAAGTGTTACGGGACATGAATAACCCCTTATCCAACAGCCCGTCCACACTAATCCCTCAGAAATCACTGGTTCCCAAGACAGGGTGACCGAAAGTTTGGTGTTATTTATTTCAGGTCCAAAAGAGTGCAACAGAGGTGTGGATATGAGGTTTGAAAAGTGTTTGAAGACGACTGTTCTGTCTGTCTGTGACATCTTTCTCCTCGCTCATGCTTTTACTCAACATAAACTGTTTCTGTCTGCTCACCTCCTGTACAATATCTAGGACAGAGACAGATCACCTGGCCACTCTGTACACTGAGGGACCCTGGGCCTCAATGGCCCTTTCTATATACACGACAGTTCATTATTGTGTTTATTACTGGGGTTGACACAAGACCACATTGAATTCTGTGCTGTCCATTAATGAGCAGAAGCAACTTCCAGCCAAGGGCCAGACACCGTGGGTCACTGAAGCATGTGGAGAGCGGAGTCGATTAAGACATTCCTGTTGCCATTCAATTGTGCCCACACTTGGTTCTCAGCCCACTTAACTAACGCTATAGATCCAGGGGATCTGAATGGGCACTGCAAAATGACAGCAGCCAGAGACATTTCCCTCAATCAGTCGACTAATCAGCAACCTGCAGGAGGTGAGGTGAGATGAGCACTGCTTAGTGTCCTCAGTCTTTCTTGTCACACATATCCATCCACTGTCTACAGTCTGACAGATGAACAGATGTCCCTGATAAGAGTCAGGCTGCTCTGGCCCTCTGGCTCCAGGAAAGACGGCCAAGTCGTGCTCACCTAGGCTTGGCAGGCACCTTGCGATTGAAATGTATGGTATGCATGCGTACAGAGGAGATCCAGAGACTAAACACGCATTCCTGGCGGCCCTGAGCAACCAAAGAAATCTATATAGAAAATGTGAGACAGGATATTAGGTATGTCAAGCTGTGTAATCGTATGAAACAAAGAGAATAAACAAAAAATTAGCTGTATTTTACCTGGTCAGGAAGGTGTGAGATTATAAAACATTGGGTTTCAACAGGCTACAGTCAGTCTACTGCATTTCTCCTACAGGTTGGACTATCAACTCACCCCTTGTCATCACATCGATAACAGCATCCTGTGCTTTAAGGGTCATGCCAGACAAAACATTCATATATAAAACGGTTGAACCTGTAACATAACTATCTTAATTTGGTGGTGGGGGGGGGGGGTCAAGCAGCCTCTTCATAACACTGTGAAATATTCCGGTGCTGTGCAGCAAAGCTGAAGTGAAATATTTTCATGTTCTGTTTTGTCTGGCCCAGTCTGCCTACTTCGGGGTTGCACTCAGTTAAGGCAGAAACGAACCGGGCAGCTTTTCAGAGCGTGCGATTACCATGCGGCTCCACATTGCGCATAGCCCCGACAGACTCCAGAGGAAGCAGGGGGTTGAACCTGACGGAGGTGCTGCTGCCCGAAGCCCTGAGGGATCTGGAACACCATCTAACACAGGTCTCTCTCAGACAAACAAAAGTAAAACTCTAGTCAATCTCTTTATCTTTCATTTCTACACCTGTCTTTTTATTCTGTTCCTCTTGAATTGAACTTGAGGCCATATGGTTATTCGGGCATATTGTGTGCAGAGGTGGACATCTGGAATATTAAAGACAAACCTCGGAGGTCGGCAGTTAGTAAAGATAGAATAGGTACAGGAAATGACAGCTTCAGTGTTAATACACAGCTGAGTGTTGGTAAGAGCATACAGCTGCCATCGCCAAGGTCGTGGGTTGAATTCCCACAGGGATCACAGAGGCCTAAACATTCTAAAAATGAATGCATTCACTGTACTGTAAGTCACTTTGAGCAAGGGGCATGTATTAACCTATCGTAGGCTTATTATTACGAAAAAATCCATTTCTGGGGAAGATGTCGTAAATCTAGTCTAAAAGGTAAGCACTATTCAGCCATTCAATAATCACGTGACAAGTCTAAGTTCTCTCAGAATCAGGAATATACTGAATAAATACTTGGGATGTTTATAATCTTTATTTGATTATAGTCAATTAGGAGGACATATGGGAGTTTTTTGTATCTGAAAAACATTCTTGAAATGATCTGAATGGCATATCTGAATGGCAAGACAAATAAATAAACAGACCCAAAACATGTATAACATCTTCAACACTTGTGTCATGGTTACAGAATGATGCCACATGATAAGAAATGTCAATAACAGCTTCATGATTAAACCTGCCCGGCCGAGGCCAAATGCCTTGTTTTAAATAGGTCATCTTTCTCAATATCCCTCACTCAAGGAGTGTGTTACAACAAACTACTTTTACCCTAAAATGCACATGAAGTCGAGTATGCATTGTGTGTGGCTTTGCATGGAAAATACCCTGGATTAAATAACCTAGTGGCAATGCGTGGTAAGATTTTCACAGCTTCTACTAGCTTACCCGCAAAAATTAAAAAACTGGGCTTGCCTTGGTAGGAGGCTGGGGGTTGTGAAAGAGCACTTTATTCAGCATGCTAGCAGGCCACGTGTTAAGTGTTGCCAGAACAAACAAAAGTAAAATCTATTAAGAAACCCTTTTGTTGGCATTTTCATTATGGAGGGTGGGTGGGTGGGGGTGTTGGGGTGTCCTGGAAATCAAACTCCATTAAACATTTAGGAGGTGGATTTACAACCTAGTCTATCTTCCATGACAAGGTAGGTGGGGAAATGAAAAGAGCTGTTCCCGAAAAACAAATTGGGCTAAAGACATATACGGAGATGAAGAACGATCCATAAAAGATACATGACTGAAAGCAGCACAGCAGTGAGTTATTATCATATTTTTCCATGTAGGAAAAATCAAGCAGAATGAAAAGAATGAAATGAGAGGGAAAAGGCAAGTATCTGCATTGGTCGGGTGACACTAATTAATCAGTCACAGTTGCATTATTCATCACATTTATGAGAGTTGTCTAAAGCAATTCATTGCCGTAGATTAATGATAATCACAGAGAAAATGTCTCCTTGCGATTCATCCCTTGAGGTTTACTACTGTAAATATTAAAATCACAGCCAGTGGAAAATCTTACAAATGAGCAGTGAACACTGAATGACCTGAGGATAAACTTAGAAAGAAGAATATTTCAAGAAAATTCTACCGTTTTCCCAGAAATAGCAACTGTACAGTAAAATAAATCTAGTGACACAGATCTTTGAACGTTTTTCATACAGCAGTTGTTGAGAATCCTGTTAATCTTAAAAATGTACTATCCACCCCCTGATTCCAACATCTGGCTCAAGTAAGAAGTACTGCACTATGTTCCTGACATCAAAAGGACCAATCAAAGCCATGGAGTACTGAAGGAAAGTCCACTACTGATTCTCTTCCAGAAACCTTACACAGGGTTTCCCGTTCCCATGTAAACAGGAGCGATACCCTCATGCATGCCATCACACCCACATCCAACATCGACCATCCAGAGAAGGGCAACTAGGGGACTGGACACAAAGGAGCAGTGGAAATTCCAATGTGTTTAAAGAAAAGAAACAAAGACTCCAACAAGAAATACGTGTATGTTAAAAAACGGGCCGACATCACAAGACTAATGGCCCACGACCAAATCAACACTGAACGATGAAGACGTATTCATATGCCCATACATCCAAACAAGCACCAACGAAGACATTCACATGTACCCCCGGCACCAAGGCAGAGGCAGACTACTCAATGGAGCCCAGTCTAAAGTGCGAGCTAACCGGACCCGAGTAGAGCAGGCTCGCCGGGCCAATTAAACGTTTAAAAGGTAACCCTTGGTTTCCCCAGGAGGTCCACCAGACACAAGGTGCAGAGAGAGAGAGAGAGCTGTCTGTCTCTTACACGGCCTACTTGGAAAGGCTATACTGTCCAATAGGAAAAGCGATTCTAATGGTGATGCTGAGCCAATATATATATTATGCTCCTAACCGGTCTCGCCCACTCCTATGCAATAACAGTGTTGTCATGGCTTCGCTACACGGGTCGAACGCCGTCACAGTCCCGTCATTGTTCCCTGGTGGGCACAGTCACTGCCCGCGAGGTTAAAAGGAGCAGCACAGAAAGGTGCTGTTCTCCAATCTGTCACTACTAATCATAGAAGGGTGCCTTCAAAACACGTCACTATGTGTGTCCAGGCGAGTTTCCAAGTAGACCAGGGAAAGGTAAACTGGTTCAATGCTGGGATTTTGGCCCGTGTGCTTTGTGATGAACAAAAGAAGAGATTACGAGGTGCCAGTAAATTCGAGACTGTGGTCAAGACTTTGGAAGAGCAATATGAGCGGCTAACATTTTGGGCCAGGTGCCGTGTGTACTTACGCTTGGTGCACCGCTGCGATCCAGAAGCCTTACTCCATCCGTGACAGCACTGTCCTCCGCAGACATTCACCCTGCAACAACAGCCAGAGAGAGAACTGTCACACGCAAAACCAACTCAGACTGTATAAAACTAACATGCCGGTGGGCCTAATGACCCACCTGTGACCTGGCCCGAGATGACCCAGTAAAACTGAGCCAGATCTGGCATTAGGGCTTCCTTTCACGGGAGGTGAAGCTGAGCGCCCCCCCAGCCTGGTGGCCCGTGCTTTGAGTGTGGGAATGTCGCCGCTAATCTGAGTGCCTAGACTGGGGCCCTGCAAATCTGCAAATAGAGGTCATGGTCCCGAACACAAGAGGATCTGGGCCATTTCGTTTCATTATTTAAATTCCTTTGAGGATTCGGTATCCTTTTAGTAGAGTACTTCAAATTGGCTGTTTTTGTTTCAGTCTACTGTGTGGATGCTAAGTCCTGCTTTCCTGCATCAACATGAAAAGGTTCCTAATTGATACTCTTACTTTAGACAAAATGTCTCAAACAAGTACAGTATTTGAAGTTGTTTCATCAGATAAATCTACAGCTACACAAAACTAATTTAATATAAAGTGTTGATCTTGCTTGATTTCTATTGGAATTATTTTATATAAATAAACATAAGATTACTAATGACAGTGGATAAATTGACAGGTCTAATGTGCCTTTACTAAATGAATGCGTAATGGAGGAATTGTACCCTAAATAGACCAAAAAATAGGATCAGGCCAGTAGGCTCGGGTGTAAATGAGACACGTTTTTGATATTGTGAAAATGGGAAACATGCAAATATTTCCACAAAAAGCGAAAAAATGTTCACATACACCACACAATTTTTGACAGACCACATTGTTCCCAATCAAGAGAAAAAGTGGGCTATAATCAAATGCATACAAAATTAAGTGTATTTTCAGTTAACCATCTTACCCTGACATTTTCATTTGGGGACTCGGGTGAACGTTGTGGCTGGTGTGCCGAATGACTTGTTGATGCTGCGTGAACTGTGTGTCCTGGCGAAAAGGGATAGGGTTTGCTTGGCTACCCATCCTACGGGTTCGGACCTGGCCACCGTAACTGGCCGTGAGCTCCACATTGTAGGCTTGGGGCTGTCCCGCCGCACCGGAGCGCGAAGAAATGGAACTCACATGTACCCTGTCTGTTCCGCTCGGTCCAGGCTGCAACACGTAGTACCTCCTAAAGCCACTCTGATCCATGGACACAAACGCCGGTGAAATGAATACACATAGAGAAAATAAGAGATCCCATCTGATCCAAGCCATATCCTCTCCGTATCCGCGTATGGACTGAATACTTTTTTAAACTTCAAAACAATTTTCTTAAAGGTCTGATGGTTCTACAGCGCGGTCCGTATGTGGAAAATAACTCCTGTGTATCTCAAAAAGTTATATATTCCTGAGCATATTCGTCTATGCCTTGTATTCCAACCAAAAATGAAAAACAAGAGCTCAAAACGTATGCTTAGGTTTAAAAAGTTTAAGTCAAATAGGGCATGTAAAAATGTGTTATGAGTCTAAACTGACATCCCTGCGCATTTAGGGGGAGCAGGGCAGCAGATGTTACGGCTGCTACGACTACGTCTGTGCAATACTTTACCCAGAAGAGATTGAAAACTTTAAAAAGTTTCGCAGTGTTAAGGGCAGGAGTTAGTGTCGGAACTGAACAGCCAATCTCCGACAGACATGACGTCAGCAGTGGGACGTTTATTGGAACACACTTGTGCGGCTGATCCCTAAAGTTTGGAGTGGTTAAGGTTCTAAAGAAAATCCATTCCTTAAGAGTCAAGGCGCATTAACTTTCGGCTATGGTGTTGGGCGTATTTTGCTCTCAACAAAGTGACAGTTGGCTAGTACTGAGTATAGGCTGTTTATTAAGCAGTTCAAACAAGCGTATGCGACTGTATACAGCGCTAACAATAATGACCTGTTAATAACATGCATCAAAACGCCACGAGGAATAATATGGAAATAACATTTCAATGTATGTTAAATTCATGTGGTCATGGTCCTCGATCTCATTACGTCCGTCTTATTTACACACGTACATAAATCAGAAAGTATGCGCAATAAACTGTAGCCAAGCATTAAAAAAAAACATAGTTGCACCATTATTCACCAAATAACGCCTTTGAGTTACTGACCACCAACATTTCACGGGCTATTTTTAAGACATACCCTTACTGCACGCAAACTGCAGGGGTTAAACAGTACCAGCGACCCCTGGGCAACTCCTCAGCAGTGACTCATTCGATTGAAGACTGCATGGGATTTTCCAGGACGGAGTTCATTGAAGACAGTTCTATGTAGCACTGACGGTGTATGAGGACCTCCACCCAGACGAACATGAACCCCATTTAGTCATCGTGTTCTTTGGAAAACGTAAAAAAGTACCATTATGTCTCATGGCAATGGTTCTCCAGTACAGGGCCTCCAAGTTCTCTCATAACCTCTTTGACCCCTATTGAAGTTGCAAGTGGATTGATACAGTGGTGTCATCCACTTATTTTTAGATGGAAACTCTTGACTTAAAGAATGTAAGGGATGGGAAAACAGGGGCTAGGCCATTTGATGTAGAGGGGGCGACGGTAACCAGATCACAATATCTGCCGACAGCATCCTGGAGTAGATGGAGTATGTGGAGAACTAGGGCGAGGCACACAATGTGTAATCACTAATGATGCAATTTAAATGTCTGGGCAAAAATGCAATCTCACAGTCAATGATGAAGTATGGGTCAGCTTCATGTGCCCAATCTGTAAATCTGCTCAGAAAACAGTCATGCAGCATGATCAAGGACAGAATGGTCCCAAATGAACGCTCAAAATTATTCTTAGTGTCTGCGGAACGGTATGTAGTAACATACATGAACAAGGTGTCAAATCTGAATGTTAGGAGACGGAGAGCATTTTGGGTCACAATGTTTGTGTAGAACAGGGGTAGTCAACTCCAGGGTTTCCGCTTTAACTGACCAACCTCAGACCTGGGACACCAGGTGAGTGCAATTAACTTGAAAATAGAAACCAAAAGCTAGGCCGTCTCGGATGGAAGTAACCTTTCGCTGCTGTGTGATGCAATGTAATTCTGTTGTGTCAATGACATCATCGTATTTCAGGTGCAGTTAGAAAGATGTCAAGCTTTTTTTGAGTAACACCAGGAATGGTAGGAGAGAAGAAACAGGTGACAGAGGCTGAACCAGCATCCCCTAATTCCAACATCAAATACAGACCTCTCCAAACATATGATGTCAGTACAGCAAACGTTTGTAAGTCAATTCCATTTGGGGTTGTTACCATTAGCAAGCATTTATTTGACTCTCTTTTCCCTGCATATGGTTTAATGGTGCATAGACAGTACATGAAAATAAATCCACTCAAAGAATATTTAAAACATTTATTGAAATTTTATGACAACTCTGGTTTTGAATGCAAATAAATTGTAATCAAGACATGCTGAAGATAGGGAATGTATACATACAGAATATGTATGGGTGACACACATCCTAAATCCATATTGCTACCAGGATGAGGGGGAAAGAAACGTGTAATAACATTTGTTAAGGACAACAGCTGTGACAAATAACACGCTTGTATCAACTCATATAAAAGTAATTCTCTTTTTACCTACACGGTATGCTTTTCCGTCAATGCAAGGCAGAGTCAGACCATGACAAAGAAGCACAGTAAAACAATCTCAAAAAAACGATAGGTATGATAAAGCAAAGGCAATGCCAAGGTCATTTTCCTTTGGGGAAAAAAACACAATGGCGCAGATGATAGTTAGATCTATGTCAGTAGCCCCCCAGGCATGATGGTGACGAGGAGCAGGCTGTGAGGGGGCCCCCCCCATGGTGTCGGTTCTGTAACAGCGAGGTGGGACGACACTTTCACAGCCCACTGCCTCCCAGATGAGGAACATCCACTGTCCTGTCCTGCTTGTGGATATCCCTCAGATACTTACATGTCTCATCGGCTGAGTCCACAGTCCAGCTGTCCAATTTGTTGTGACTAGCACATCATTAAGGCAAGCGTGGTTCTTTTTTTAATTAATTTTTTTTTTTTTAACATACATTAGCTTCATCTTTGTTTAGTTTATGACTGTATCAACGTTGTGAGTTTGATTGCTCTACTGGAAAGGTGGGTATTCCTGATATCCTGCAGTGTTATCAACCATGATTTATCATCAAATGCTTTAAAATTACACTTCTCTGAAGAAAATGCGTCACCTTTCCGTTGGCAGTCCTTTACAATTACACTCCATCTACATTTGCGTTTTCTTGAAGAAGAATGTCTGAACAGTAAAAGGGACGTCCTCTTGTGAGGACCAGGGTGATGGATGCAGGTCACCTGACAGTGTCCCATGTAGCCATGTCTGCACAGGGACAAGCTGCTGTAGGAGGGCTTAGAAACCTCAGAGGTGGGTTTTTACTGAGGCTTTGAAGCCGATTGGCCGCGCAGCAGACCGCTTCGGTCCTGCAGCTCTGTGATCAGTTGCTCCAACTCCTTGACATCATCCCTTATGTGGCTGTGGATCTCTTCCGTAGCAACGTCGGTGTGCAGTTGCTGAGGAGGAACAGTGGTTGAATGATATCTCGATGAGAGGTGAGTCATGCAGCTCGGTAATGGTTTGACATTGTGTTATGTGGTTGGGATCTGGCGTACAGGCAAACCGAAGCGTACCTTGGCTTTGGTGACAAGACTCCTCAGGCTGAGACGGGTGGAGGACAACATCTGTAAGGCCTCCTGGGGGTTAGTCTTCTTTTCACTACAGTGGAGGGTCACTGTTAACCCATACAAGTAAAATGAAGAGACAGATGATACACATTAGCGTCAAACCTGGAATTTATGTTGTTTCTAGGTGACTATTTCATGAAGCTGTTAGAAAGAAGGCAAAGGGGAAAGTTTTCATCAAGGCAAAGGATGGTTACTTGGACCATCCTTTTCAATAATTCAACATTTACTTTGAGATACAACCCTGCCATTAGTTGAAGACAGACCAGCCAACAGTCTGACTAGTAATTTCTTTTTCTAAGCCACTCATTTTTTCTAAGCAATTTGCATTAAAAAAGGAAAACATTCGTAATTTTCCAGGAACTTAATTCCAATTAGGGCTGTCACGATATCACATTTTCACCACACGATTATCATGGCCAAAATAATTCACGATAGCGATATTATCACCATATCTATAGAAAATGTGAAGAAAATTAAATAATGCTACCAGTCAAATTAATCATCAACTTTGGTTAGTGTGTTTTGTCTCTTTTTTGGCAAATGAATTACACTCAAAATACAAGTGTAGGGAGGTGGTGAAAGTCTGTAACCAAAACTGTACAAAAAAATAATAATACTTAAGCATAGAAAAAGAACAATTACACTTAATGGATAGTGAAAAGGCAACCAGATGAACTGATAAACAAAAGATCCACAAGGCCTAACACTGAGAGGAGTTTTTGGAATAATACAATGTAATTGTCTCCTTGCAAATAGGCTATGAAAACGTCTGTGTGTTAATTCAAATGCCACTGTATAGGCCCAGACTCATAGATTAGGCACATGCACTGTGTCTATAGGTGACATGAACATGCCATAGAAAAACAGAGAGGTGTTCCTGGAAAAATACAATGTCCTTTTCTCCAAGTGAAAAGGCTACAAGAACGGCATCTCTTTGCAGGTCCCAACCCTGGGGATCCAGTAGGGCTGAAGAGTTGATTTATAGATTAAGCACATGTATCGTTTGTCTATAGGTGACATGAATAAGCTATCGAAAAACCAAGAGGAGTTTTTGGAAAACTATAAGGTCATATTCTCCTACGATATTATCATGTGTATTATTAACATGATATCAATATTTTATTTTTTAAAAATCATGATTATTGTCAATAACAGTATAACGTGACACCCTAATTCAAACAGAAGTTAAAACGAAATTATTCTAGGCGAAATTAGTACAGAGACAGCACCTGCGTGATAAAATGACTGATTGCTGGAGTGACAAGCACCCACCATGGAAGGGTTATGAGGAGAGATAAAGGTCGAGGTTCAGAGGCCATGACCTGGCCTGGCGAGACACTGTGGCACCATGGACCTGAGCATGACTAACAGGTCCCATGGAGACACAGACTGTGGCTTATACTTCACATGTGTTGTGGGTTGGAGGAGAGGAGTCATTTCTCCTGGGAGTTGATGAAGCTCCACCTCCCCGCAGGGTGGATTCTCAGGCCTGCAGTGTGTTCAGTGGGCCCCATGTCGTTACCCAGAACACACTTCACCGATCACCCCTGCCACTCGCAAACGACCAATTAGAAGGAGACCTTTCCCAACAATGCCTGTTTAATCACTCCTGTGATCACTGTCTGAGATAACATGATCAGAAATGTCCTCTGTCACACTTCCACTTATGTTTTACGGTGGACTGTGCAGTAAACAGGCATTCAGCAGAACAAAAACACATCAATTTATTTTGCAAAATTGTACCAATATCGAGAAACACCTTATCTATGGTAGCTATGAGCCAAACAAGGTCATGACTAAACCTCAGAAGAATCATTGTTGTTCTCTGCTGCTTTCAGGAACAAACCAAAACAAAGCTATGTTCCTCAGAACAGGATACTGATAGGATATTTCCCCAGCGTCGCCGTGTCTTTTGTCTTGGTGTTTACCAAACACATTTAATCTTCCCGGCGCACACTAGGAACAAGCTGCAGGCTGGATTCTTCTCTATCTGCACGGTGTCCCTGCATGGTCTTGTTGAGCGGCGACAGCCTGAAAGGGTCTAAACAGGGTGATTTATGAACGTGGACTCCATCCTCCTCGTCCCTGTTGTTCTCATCACTCACTCTCCTTCCTTATCCCTTTGCTCCACGTCCAGACCCAGAGAGGTTCCAGAATTCAGTGGAACCAGGGGTCTGTGGTAGAGGGAGTCCACCGGGTTCTGACCCATTATCTATGGCTGATTTTTGAGGGTGGGGGTGGGGGGGGCAGGCGACAGTGGCAGCACCATATGTGTCGGGATTCATGCCACAGCCCGTGTGTTTCACTTCTTTGATCTTATGTTACCAGGTAAGTTGATGACTGAGAACAGATTTGAATGTGCAGCTACGATCTGGGAAATTGTAATAGGGATGAGAAGCCTGAAATAGTTGAGGGTATGAAGGCCGGTTTGGACATTCAGCCGGGACACTAGCGTTAACAACTCTAGTCTTAGAACGAATTCTGAGGGATCTTTAGAGACCACCAACATTAAAGGTAACCCATTTAACATCTCATCCAAAAGACGGCCCCCTGTGCAGGGCATTGTCCCGTTTACTGCCCTGGGGGCAGTACTGGACCCGAACGCCACTTCCAGCAAGCAGGCGGGCAAGTGCAAGTCGGCATGCAGACGAGCCATGACGACAGCATCAAGCCAACACACGCTGGAGAAGTCTCCCCCATTACCATTCCTTCTGTGTAGCACCAGCCGTCTCTACTGTCTCTAATGTTTAATTCAACACAGCATCCGGCTGTAATGAAAAACCTGGGGATTCTGGAGATTAACAACTTTACTGGAGTTCTCCTATAGGAGTCCTCTGTCTGGCTGCTGTCGCGTCTCCATCCCCCAACCCACTTGCCTCGCCCGACACTAACGCACAGAGTAATGGTTTGGATGGGGACTGCGTCTCGCAGAGGGCAGTGGGGTAAGCGGCTTGTTTGTCTTCTTTTTACTCTTCTGCTGTCTGCCATCCATCATGTCTTCTCCCCGCGCAGCCAGACGCTAAGGCCTGTGGGAGACGTGACATTAAGCGTGATGGACTATCCTCGCATGTCCCTGCCAACATGCAGCGGTCACGTGTGTCGAAGGGGTCGCGGGCACGCGTGTGCGCGCGCGCGCGCGTGCGCGTGTGTGTGTGTGTGTGTGTGGTGAGGTGTGTGACAGTGGGGCAGGAAGTGCCCAACTCACCGTTGGCCAAATCTATGGCTCTCCTTATCACCTCCTTGAATGTCCCAGTGTCTTTCTCCCAGCCGCCAGCCTGCACCTCACAGCGATGAGCCTTGGACAGGAACTGCAGAGCCTGACACACACACGACACATTTAAAACAACTATCCAACCAACAAATACTGCGAGCTACCAATAACCATAACAATCCATTTGGGTCATGACAAACACACAGTAAATATTTTATGACGTTAAACTTACAGAAAATGAACAAATCATCGTTGCGGCCAACGGGAGGGGATAAACACAGTGGAATAACAAATACTGCACGGATCATGTGGTCACGTGTGGGGTATGATTAGGGAACCGCTTCATCACCAGCCGGCGTAAATACACGAGAGCCATCAATCACCACGTGCCCACGTGCAACACCGTGAAATTAACTAGCATGTCATTAGTTACCACCGGCAATACGTTTATAACAAGCCTATAAATAGTTTGTAAAAAGGCGCCGGTTCCATAATGAGCACTGAGGGCACAGGTTTTCACGTCTCGTGTTCTGTCGGCACGGAGACACTTCACAAGGACGTGTGTAGGACTTACTTTTTCGTTGTCCTCGGGCTTCACACTATGCCCGTCTCCGTACAGCAGGGCGTAGTGACGCCAGATCTCGGCGTCGGTACTGTGCCGTGACGTGACACGCCCCAGGAGCTCCTGGACCTTACTCCTTAGAGAAGAGGCCCGGTCGCCGCGGCTGTCGGTCATGTCTTCCACCACCGCCCGGACCAGGATCTCAAGAATCTGAATCACGGAGAAGAGAAGAGTCGGAATGCGTGAGCTGTACGGAGACGGGCATAGTGTAAAGCAGTAGGGAGGAGTTGGATGGAGTTGAATGAATGCTTCTGTCTAAGAGAAGTGCATCAATCAATCACGTTTATTTATAAAGCCCTTTTAACATCAGCAGTTGTGCTTTTACAAAACACCCAGTCTGAAACCCCAAGGACCAACAGTGTTGAAGCACAGTGGCTAGCAAAAACTCCCTAAAAGGGGCAGAAATTAAGGTAGAAACCTAGACAGGAACCAGGCTCGGAGAGGTGACCAATCCTCTTTTGGCTGTGCCAGGTGAATATTTCAAGAGTACAAGTTGTAATAATTTAAACGCATGTGGGCTGGGGGGGGTCAGCAGACTGGCAGTTGGAATCCTCAGGTACTGTCTTGAAAATAGTGGGAGGCTCATTGTGAACAGGACCACACAGCCTTTAATTATGTCTATCCTCCCTGAACGTTGGCCGGTTGGACCCACTCAATATCTTAGGGTTGTGTCATCCTCTGTTTCCAGTTTGCTGACTGCTATCTGAGCAGGAGGCTAGTTCACCCTGATGCTTTCCACACTTGGTTTCAATTTCACGTCACACCCAACTGAATGTGTGGCATTTGCCGTCCGCTTGAACGCAATATGCTTGGCATTGAGAGCGGAATATCAAACCAGCCAAGAATTCATTTCACTTGTTTTCTATTGCAACTAAAAATGTAAATGTATCACTCACGATCACCATGGAGCTCAATTGAAAGCTCTTGAATAAACAGCCTACAGGACAGAACAACGCCACACCCTCTTCCTTCGTTTACATGACTGAAATACTTTCCCATATAAATAATGCAATTACAATATCACGCATGAAAACAAAGTTAGAAGGCAACACACACCGGTCAAAGAAAAGCATCTTAGAGCTGTACATTTAACTGCGTATTCAGACATTTGGTGTTTCATAAGAAAACACCAGAGGATGAGATCACGGGGAGACATGTCAGAAGGTCTGTCCATGTGATTCGCTAAAAGCCAGGATGTACAGCAACGTTCCAGGCCTCATCCTGTCTGTCCAGGAGAATGTGATTGATGAAACCCTCATGCACCACTCCAGTCCGAGCGCACTCAGCAGACACTGGGAGTGAGACCTTCATCAGAGGAGAGGAGGGGCCCGACGACCTGGACACATCTCCCCCAGGTCTGTGTACCACATAAAGTGTGTCTCCCCTTCATGCATATCTGGGTGGTGTGTGTGTGTCTGTCATACACTTCTGGACTGTGTGTGTGGACATGTGTGGTCTAGATTGGAGTGCGTGCATAGCGTGTGGGTGTAAATTACAAGATGTCTGTGGGAGTGTGTGGGGCTCTCCATGCTAGTGTTCGTGTGTGTGTGCCTACAAATGTGATTGCCTGTATGAGTGTGTGGGGGGCCTGGTTTCCCAGAAGTCAGCTACGCTTACTCCCTTTGAAGTAGTGTCAGTAGCTGTTAACGAACAATGTAAAATACAGGTGTTTTCAGAGTTAAGGATTTTACAACATTCATGTAAAAAAGTACACCCCTGGAAAGATATAAGCTAAATACCAACCACATCCATAAATAAATGTAACCCAATTTAACAAATCACACACGGAAAAAAATTACCCATTCTAAACATGCAATTAAAATGAACCGAAATGCAATTCCCTAGTGTGAAATAGCTCAGATTTCCATGTGTCCAAATATGCACCAAAAAGGCACATTTCCAGGGGGTGTACTTACATTTCCTTATGACAGTATATCCCAGATGTGATTTTCATGTCAAAACATAGCAAAAGGCTAATTAGACCTGTAGCCAGGTCCAAAAACACCCATTCACAAGGAAGGACTTCCAATTGACACTGAATCACATCAACAACACTTCCTTTCCTGCTGTATGATGTGTGTCTGAAAATCACTTCTGACCTGCATGTCAAAAGAGGCTGTTTGAAGACTCCATGCCAGGAGAGTCGACACTGTCTTACCAAATGACCCGGCTCTTAGTTAATGGGCTGTTGGTCCAGCAGCAGGCAAGCTGGCACACTGCCTCTGCTAATGCTGGCCTGTATGATTGTTTTGTCTCCAGTTGGCTGAGGCGCACCCCGTCGTTGGAGGAAGAGAATCTGATCGCTCCAAGTGGTGTGGACTTCAACAGGAGGGAGAGGAAATGCCCCCTTCACACTAAACCAGGACCCTCTGCACCACGTCCAAGCCTGACCCCTTCTTCTCCAACCCAAACAAACAGCTTGTAACCAGGCCATCTGGGCAACTGTGGCCATATCTGGGACTTATCCTTCCAGACGGCTATTACACTGAACAGCAACATACCCGAGCTCCTGGCCCCAAAGCAATCACTTGGTGTTGTTGAACGAGATGACAAAAGGCCAGTAAAAGTGCAGTGCGGTACTAAACAATCCAGTAAAATGGCTTGATAGATCCTTAATCCGTTTTAATGAAACCTATTATCGGTGTCTCTGAAAGAGAAAACCATAAACAAGAACGGGGTAAAATGAGAGCGCTTATGTAAGGGCGCTGTGTGTGTGTGGTCTACTACTGTAGGACAGTCAGGCGAGGATGATTTCTCCCATCTGGCTGCCGTCTCAGTCCTAAAAACAAAGCAGTCTTTCTCTCGAGGGAATGTGAGTCTCCCTTCTACCTTTGTCAAACATATCTTATCCTACAATTTTTTTTTTACCGGCCTCCCAAGTGCAGTTCCAGAGTGTTCTGATGTCTGTTTTCCCCTTTTCACCAGTCAAGTGTAACAAATGACTTGTCTTCAAATGCATTCTGGGGCGCCCTCTGTTTCCCCCAGCATGTGTACAACCCCCCCACCACTGGGTTTGGAAACGTAAACGTTCATTACAGGAGCAGGTTCTCAGGTGCTGGAGCCAGCTCCATTCTGCAAAACATACACACGCATGCATGCACGCACAAAACCAACCCCTTTCCTGACCCTCAGATAAGGCGATGATGTATCCATGTGTTCCATTGATAGATCCCCCTTTTCCACACCTGATTAAAAACTAATAAAACCGTCTTTAGGTGTGTGATGGGTTCTGTGTGGGTAGTGGGTTTAACGAGAGGCAGTGCACAATATATCAAGGCAAGAAGCAGAGGATGGGAAAGGCGGGTTAACAGCCATAATCAGGTCTGCCCTTTGCCTGCAGGCTCTGAGAAGGGGTTAGTCGTCAGAGTTGTCATGCTGGTACAGTAGATGGTGAAGGGGCCAGTCGTCAGAGTTGTCATGCTGGTACAGTAGATGGTGAAGGGGCCAGTCAGAGTTGTCATGCTGGTCCAGTAGATGGTGAAGGGGCCAGTCAGAGTTGTCATGCTGGTCCAGTAGATGGTGAAGGGGCCAGTCAGAGTTGTCATGCTGGTCCAGTAGATGGTGAAGGGGCCAGTCAGAGTTGTCATGCTGGTACAGTAGATGGTGAAGGGGCCAGTCAGAGTTGTCATGCTGGTCCAGTAGATGGTGAAGGGGCCAGTCAGAGTTGTCATGCTGGTCCAGTAGATGGTGAAGGGGCCAGTCAGAGTTGTCATGCTGGTACAGTAGATGGTGAAGGGGCCAGTCAGAGTTGTCATGCTGGTACAGTAGATGGTGAAGGGGCCAGTCAGAGTTGTCATGCTGGTACAGTAGATGGTGAAGGGGCCAGTCAGAGTTGTCATGTGTTCATGCTGAATGAGAGCTCTAGTCATCCACTGGGGTAAACTCCGTGTCAGATGGTCATTTCAACCTGGAAGGTCTCAGATATGATTCACCAGCTTTAACTGTCCATGATTAAGGAAATGAGCACCAAATTAAAAGCCTAAATGGGAGGTTTTTGATTGCAAGTTTCTCTCCGGTAATGCAAAGAAACGGATCGTTCTCCTGGATTCCTCCCGTATCCAGTTATAGCATGAAATTAAGAGGAAAAGTAATATTGCCCCTGAGGGAGACAGCGTGATGGGAAATGTGGTAAAGGTTTGATGTGCACCGAGTAACGGGAGCACAGTTAAGTGAGATTGGATCCATTTGGAATGAAGCCTTTTTTTGTGACGAGGGAAAAGAAGAAACATATCAATTTCCCTGTCTCTAAGGAGCGTGTGTGTGTTTGTGTGTGTCCCCCCATAGCGGGCAATTTCAAGACTTTGGGAAACAACTGCACACCTGATGCACAATTGGTGCACAAGAATGTGGTTAAAAAGAAAACGTTTTCTAAATAAGGGGTATAATCTGACCAGAATCTACAATTCCCTCAGAGATTATCTTATGAAAAAGATAAAAGTGACAAACACAAGACCTAGTGAGCAGCAGACCTGCGATGAAGAGACTGCCGGGCGCTTCACACTACTACAGCAGTATCACTGCGACAGTATCAAGTGACAGTAACTCACCAACGTCAACCTTGAACCACCAAATGTCTTCCAATGTCGCTTTTCAAATGGAGAAAAGGGCAGCATATGACTGTGTTCGAATCCTAAATACAGCGTTTAACACATTTTCTTCAGCAGGACCCACTGAATGAAAAAAAAGAAGGTATATGAAAGAGGCCCTTATAAGTCAGTCTTAATACTGGCTTCACTTCATTCCATAGAAGAGGAATGCATATTGGCCCATAGGGATTGAATTTGTAAAGTACCCCCCGCACAAGTGGGTTAAGGAGCTATGACGTTGACCGTCACTGCTCGTCCAACAGTTCAAAATACTACACAGAGTTGCGGTAGGCAAGCTTAAAAACACGATGCAGATTGCAGAAAATAGCCTACTCTCTTCAAATATGGTTATGAATGAAACTGTGCGTCAGTGAACCGGGAGGAGTTGGATATTAAAAGGTGCAGGAGGGAGGGACTGAAGACATGGGTGGGGACTCTAATGTCAGCGACCAAAACAGCAGCACCAAACTAAATACCTTGTGAGTGAGAACAGACTGTGGTAACAGACCATCACATTAACACTCATAAACCAAATGGGAACATCTTGCGATTTGATGCTCAAAGGCCAAATAAACTGGGGCCTACTGAACGAAGACTGAACAAAACTGAACGAAGACTGTTGGAAAACTAAGTAAAAGAATGTGATCCAGATGCCAATTACTTGGACATATCCCTAACAGCAGTGGGTGGCTGCTGACGACCTTTTCAAGTAGTGTGCTTTTACATCTTCAACCCAAATTGATGAGGCGCTTGGATCTTGCCAAGCATAAATGAATCCTTTGAGCAAGAGAAGAGCAAGAGAGGATGGGGGGGATGAAGATGTCGAGCACCTCCCTCCCACCACTACGACTGACTTTGCCAAGCTAATTAGAAAAGGCAATGAAACAGCTCCAAACAGGGCTGTGCATGTTAAGTGGCGCTCCAGTTGGGGTGCGGGACGAGGGCCGGGGATGATGACTGTACCCCCAGGAGCACAGAGGCCCCAACCCCCGGATATCTAAAGCCCTGTTTGTTATGTAGAGCGTTCACGTTCAGGCCCAAACATCTTAGTTGAAGTTAATTGCTTTGGAGGCAGACCATATATTCCAGGGCAGAGGACTTATATTTCCGTTTTGCTCGGTGGCCATGTTTGAACTTGTTTATTCAAAGTCATTTGTTAATTTCCTATTTAGTATGCATTGGTGGATTTTCACTTAGCAAGCAATGATTCTAAGATTTTTTTTGTAGATTTTCTTTAATGAAACCAAATGAAAGCGCCTGATGATCCTAGCAGGTCGGGTATTACCATTGCCGTGGATATATTGCAGAGAAAATCTTCAGAGTGTGAGTACGGTCTTCAAAGGTCTACAGCTCCCAATGCAATATGAAGACCTGACACCCTATTAGATATCAGAATGGTGAGAGTGTCAGCAAAATGAGCAACTAGAGGAGGAAGAGTTTTCCTGTCATGGATGTCCAGACGTTCCAGGTCTCTGAGTCATCCGTCAATGGAGCTCTCGGACACACAGTTTCAGTTTTAAAAAGGTGGCAGAGGGCTGTTCTCATTCTGCTGGGTTCAGGCCTGGCGAGGCGCTGGGCTCTGAGACGGAGCTAGCAGGGGAGAGAGGGTTGGATGCACTTCTGTACCCTGGAACATATGGAACCAAAATGACTCTGATCCATGGCTCCTTGCTAGAGACGTGGCTGCTACAGAAATGAGCTGTGACAGGGCCAGAGCAGAACAAGCAGATGAGAAGCGCATGGCTCCAATGTGCCATTTAAGGCACAACCCAGGTGACATATGGGTCCTGGTATGATCAAATCCCAGGTTACGATATACGTCCTGCTGCTAAATGTGAACTAAGACATGGGGCCTCCTGGCAACAGGAACAAGGATAGTTTTTTCCCAATAATTTTAATTGACATAGTCTTATCCTGAGCAACGTGACATAATCAGGGCATACATTTACATAGAAAACTTAACATGCATGCAGGCCCCCTGTTGGCATTACAAACACTGGGCCTACTGAAAAGTTTACATTTTACTTATGTACACACATATGTACACACAAAGGAACATAGTAGTTCTGCCAAGCCGCCCCTTGACTATGATTTCAGTTCAGTTTTGGATTTCCCCTTCAAGACAGGGCAGTCCGGCCCAAGACATGGTCCCCTGGACAGTGCTGTTACCTGTACATCCTTGAATTTCTCTCTCAGGTCCATGAGGCGATGGTAAGCCTTGATGGCCTCTGCAAACTCTCCCACGTCAATGCAGACAGCGATGAAGTTCTCCCAGATCTGCCAGTGCTCGTAGTTACATTTCAGAGCCTCCTGTAGGGTGCGGAACGCCTTGGTCCTGACACACAGAGGAAGTGACCGCCGTTAGAATTAGAGGCGTCACAATCATCTGAACATCACTGCTGCTGACGACTTGTCCAAGGGCAAGTTGCAAAGTCATAATAAACGGATGCGTGGCAGTCACAGGCCGGGCAATAAAACGTATTACTTGGTAAAACGTCACACGACATCGTGTTTATTATGGTGTAAATGGGGGAAACATTTGAAGTATGAAAACAATGGAAGTGGCTGGTAAATGTGTGTTCTTTTTTATCAACCTGCAACAGTGCCTAGTGGACCTAACGGTCACACACAAGCTTTATTAAATCACTTTTCTACAGAAATCTTCTTAAGTGTTTCCTTGTGTTTCAGAGCAATGTAATTCGCCGTTTCGCATTATTGGCCTCAGTACACCCTGGCAAATTAGGCACCCGCTTAAGGAGAAGTGGTCTTGCCCCTGGAATCACAAAACTCCCTCCCTGGAGGATAGCCTAGCCTGACTGACACGGCTGCGTGCCCCCCCCGTGTCTCTGACAACTTCGTGAAACGCAGGTTACATAGTTAGCGGTTGATCGTCACAGCCTCCCTCATCCTCCCTCTGATCCACCTCCACTCACACACATCACAGGCTCCTTCAACTGAGGTTTCGGCTGATTTAGCAGCGGTGCTAACCAGGTAGAAGTCGCTGTGATTTTTAATTTCAGGCCTGAAAGCACAGGGCTGATTTGAACAGGGGCTGAGGGGGAAATGTTTCCCTGGAAGGAAACTGCAGAGCTCCCTGGTTCCCAGACGCAGAGAGTTGTGCCAGGAAGAACTTGTGGTTTTCAGGGGAAATAAGAGCACCTGCCCGTCGTGCGGTGGTGGGAATGCACTAATTGACTTAAGCCTAATCTGGGTGATAACCCGTGTCGGCATGCATGGACCTGGGTCCTGTGGTAAACTCAGGAGGGAGCTGATGTGTTATCTTTCCCATTACTACTGCCCAGTGAGTTTCTGAGGAAATTGAAAAGCACTGAGGTCAGTTACGAGACCAAAGCGATGATCAGAGTAGGGGTGTGGTGGGGGGGGGGGGGGGGGGGGGGGGGTAGTGTGACATCAATCAGTTTCATTGGCAGGTAAACCGTTGCCATCTGTGGGTCTGTGGTGATGTTCGGTTTGATAAGTGTTGTAATGCTCGTCAACAGACACCAGCTCATCTCCTGCCCTACTCTCGTTATCGCCATCCGACCAGAAATCAATACTACAAGGCTGAATGGAGGACTTTTGGCAATCTCTCTCTCTGATCTAGGGTGTGGTGGATGGGGAAACTCTGGGATAACACGGCTAAGCCAGAACATTAAGATCTGATTCCTGTCTTTTTTGGATCCCTGTGATGGAGCCTGCACAAATGGTTAGGGTGGACGGACATGCAAGTGACAGTATGTGTTTATTCAAGCCCTGCTGAGCCAACAAAACCTTATTCTAATAGCTAACCCTAAAGATAACCTTAGCCCAGTGAATTGTGCGCACTAGTGGGAGGATAGAATTACGGACCATTGTTTCAAAACAAGGAGACACTCAAACATTGAACCTGTCACGTGTAATTGAACATGGCGGAACCATAAACTGCGCGTATGACTGAAGTCTCCATCTCCCAGTCCTAACTGCTCAGTCACTGACAGGTTAATAGCCCAGTGGGTGTGGCTGTTCATACTCACTTCTGACCCATGCGGATATATGCCGTGGAGAGGTTGTTCCAAGCTTCTGCGTTCTAGAGGAGGGTGGGAGAAAAATACAATTTACAGTTCACACACAAGAAAGCACAGGGTTGTTTAGAAGCTGTGACGGAAGACTGACTCAAATCTGTCATCTGTTCTGCTCCACCAGAACGTTACCTCTAAATGGAGTGGGAACACATTAAGCCGAACTGGGAAGTCTGCTGGAGTGTTATAGCTTTGGGTTATGGGCATAGAGAGCTCTCCACTTGTCTGACAGGGCATGTTATGCCTACATTCCGGGAACACAAAGTAAAAGTCCACAGAAGGCAAGTATGTGTGTGTGGGTGTGTGTATCGCTGGGTATTTGTGAGTTAGATATACAGAGAAAGGGGAAAGTTGGCACACTGACGTAAGACCTGACACTGGGTTCATGTGATCGGCTGTCCTCGTCTATGCGCTTAGCTAATTTCTGACATTGGGTTCATGTGATTGGATGTTCTCCTTTAGGTATTGATGTAAGGTTGACATTGAGTTAATGACTGGCTGTCCTCATCTGTGCGTTGCTGTAAGGCTGACATTGGGTTCATGTGATTGGTTCTGTCCTCTATTCACTGATGTAAAGTCTGGAAGGGATGTGATTAGATACAGTAGCAGTGCACTTACATCTGGCTCCAGTCCCACACACCTTTGGAAGGCCTTGGCAGCTCCCTCATAGCCCTCCAGGGCAAAGTAGGCACAGCCCAGAGAGAACCACACCCCAAGCTGCAGAGAACACCCAAACATTGTCAGACATGACCAGAGGTCGGATATCCTAAACTGTAACATTGGTGCTAAACGCTTACTCCCCACTTCCCATGGATGACAAGCAAACAATGAGCTCCGCCTGCCACACTTGAATCCGAAAGCCAAACCAGAGCCCCCCAGGGTCTGATGTTCCCATCCTCTGCTAAGAAAAGCCCGGCGGGAAATAAATGACAGCTGCCGTTTGAGTCACATTCAACGGCAGCGCTAAAGCATCACATTTCACACAGGTTTCAAATCTCGATGGCTGATGCCCACGTTCAATCGATTCCGTGAATGGAATTAAGGACGGGGATTCTTTTATTTATTTAAATAAAGTTTTTGTGGGTTTCTGATGTAGGTTGAATGTCACATTGACACAATGCTAAAGGCAAGGTAACATGTACCTGTATCTGCGCCCTAACAGTCCTGCTTTTAAGCCTCCCCGCTACACTCACTGACAGGTGCCACACATTAGATGAGGGGGAGGGGACCGGTTATGTAGCAGCCTCCTGTGCTGGTGGGAGAGCTTGCCTCGGAGGAAAGCCCACCCACTAGGCTGGGTGAGTGGTAGGCAGGAGGCCCCATTTGTCACTGACAATATGGGCCTCCACAAACCCACGCACTCCACCACCCGCACACTGAAATGTTTCTTCCCTCATGTCACTGCTCAAGAAGCCGAACTGTCACTCCATCGTCATTCTCCAAAGATGAAAATGTCCAGGGAACTGCAAAAGCTCTCATATCTCCTTGGCAATATTGAAACAACCCCTTTGGAAATGGAAGGGAAAGGTCATGGAGGCAAAACAAACCAAATAAAAACATCCTACTGCTGGCTGACCCGCTGAATTAAACATGGATGCAGGCCAGTAGAGTGAAGGAAAACAGGAAATAATTTCCATTTCCTCCATTGCACTGCAGCCAGGGTCAAACTGACTCCTTCTTTCTCCTCTTCACCCCGACATCTCCATCTTTCCCTCCTCCATTTGGCAGGGGTGGTTACGGGGTGAACGGGCTGCCATCTGTGCGCTGTGAACCAACAGGCCAGGATCTGGCCATCACCGCCTCACCTTTATTCACTACTCTGGGAAATGGAGCGTGTGTGTGTGTGTGTGTGTGTGTGTGTGAGCAAATGGGGGTGAAATAACATTCATTCCAGTTCTACACCACGGTGCCAACTGATTCTCTTTAAATGATTGCTTGGGTTCATCTATTCATATCACCAACAGGGAAGTAAGCAGCAGGTCGAGTTTAACCCTGTGTGTTCTACCCACGAGCCCTAACATGACAAGAATCAACCTCAGGGTCTCCAAAAGTTTCCAATAGTTTCGGTGGTCAGTTCACCTGCATGGTGTTGATGCGGAGTGACTTCTCAAAACACTCCACACACTGCTGGAAGTCTTTGGCCCGGAGGTGCAGAAGGGCCTTGGAGCGCATGGCGCGAGCACTGCGCCCATTTGACAACTCCCAAGCCCGGTCGTAATACTGGTGGTCCCGCAGTACATCCCCCAGCAAGCAGAACAGACTGGGGGTTTCCTTCAGCTCCAGCTCCCTACGCAGGATCTCCTCTGCCTGGGAGAAAGGCAATGGAGACAGGGAGGTGGGGACAAAAAAGCAAGAATAGTAAGAACAGGAAATAAGAGGGACAGAAACACGAGAAGGCCAGTGGGTGAATGAGACGGAATTGGTAATTTGTTAAAGTTCCTTTCAACCGGGCTTCTGTTTGTTTACGACCCTCTGGGCCAGCCACTTACCATTCCCTGCTAACAACGCTCAGGCTTTGATTTGGTCTGGGACTGCCACAATCCACTCAGTGGGAAAGAAAGCTATTGGCTCAATCAAGATATTAAAACTGTTGTCGCCCCCACTGGAGACACCACATCCACCCTTCCTACTGCTGTCCAACGTGTCTGGTCCACCCCTGCTTACAGCTAATTACATTTTAAAGTTCTGTATACACAAAAACACAGGACAATAATTGGGATTCCCATCCCTTTTTTGGTAGTTACAGTACATATGTTCATTTCGAGGTATGCCAGTCTGTCCCCGGCAAGGGTGAGTGCTTTTGTTTTAGATGGATCCTAATTCTGAAGGCAGAACCTAGGCCAAGCACAATGGTGCAGACTGGGCAACCAAGGAGAACCGGGTAACTCTAGTCCTATCAACCACAGCACTCATCAGACCACAAGACCCTGAATTCAAATCAACACGTCATTACAAAAAACAATACGGCCTGCAGAGTAGAACAGGCGTTGGATGAAAAAGTGTTTTTCAAATCAGCATGAATGGTAGCTCAGCATGGAACGCTGCAGCATTGCTGACCACAGACTGGGTTGAAAATAAACCACAGAAAAGTGAGGGTAGTTGAGCAGCTCCACAGATCACACAACAGTACCGGAGACTGACATTTTATATTATCAGTTACTTGGGTTTTCCTCTCAAAGCTTTTCGTTTCCAATTATTTACCCACAGAGCAGAAATATCATCATGACTCTGTGGCTGTGACATGATTACAGCGGCAGTATCGGGCACTCATATTTCACATATCTGTATTTACCGTGACCGCACATGATGGTCGAGGACAAACTCATCTTAGAGGACATGTGCATCCACATTTCAAAGAAATCCCTTCTTTCTCTAGTGAAAAAGCGAGCCAAGAATGTACAGTCCAATCTAAAAATCATTTCCATTGGATCTTCCTTCAAATATCGATATCACACAAACTGCCATCCTATCAGCCACACCACTGGTACTGGCCCACCATTTCACACTCATAGGTGGACACCATTTTGTGATTTAAAGGCTGAACACCCAAGCTAGAGGAGGCAATTTGTAAGAATGTCTAGATTTACTGCCACAAAAAACATTTTAGAAGATTTGAGAAGTTATGTGAGGACTGCCATACATCACACTCCTAGCAAATATAATTAACTAATTAAAAACATATCACTGCAGCCTTGAAATGCTCTTAGAAGGGATTAAGACAGGCTGAGAGAATGTGCTTGAATACAAAGAAATACGTCCATAGACGTTCTGGTGAAAAGTGATTTTGAGATGGGTTTATGTAACCTTGGAGCATGGCCACCAGTTAGAACCCCTACCATGCTCCTCCATAATGAGGAGAGAGCGAGGTAGGAAAGGTAACGGGGGAGAAACGGAGGGATTCAGCAGTCTTCCAAGTACAGACAGGCTTATTGTGCTGGCAAAACCACATAATTAGTTCTCAGAATTCACTGACCCTTGCTTAAGGGTAGAGCGGAATCACACTCTGGCTATATCTGTTGTTTTTCTTAATGGACCCTGCCTTACTATGGAAGCCTTGATACGTTTTTGTGAGGGCCTTTTCCCATGGTGCATTTGTACACTGAAGGGAATCCAATCAAGCTGGGAATATTTCATGAAAATGCACAATAATTGTGTGTTGTGAAGGTGAACATGAATGGGTCCACTGTCTGAACTGCATGTCCTGGGATATTCATATGGGAGTTAATGCCCCATTTCTACAACAGAGGTGCTTAAAACATTTGTCTATGTCATACATTAAATAAGAAAGTGGGTAATTAAGTATATTTGTTTTGTTCAATGTTTCGTGGCCTGGATACTTTGTATGACAGGTTAACACAGATGGCAAAAAAAGAAGAAATGAAATTGACTATGTTATTTGTATGGGCTTCTTTATAATGTTTACATTCACTAACATACACTAAGTACATACACCTAGAGCTAAATGATTTGGAAAAAATATTCACTCTGAAACCATTTACGGAATTGGAACAAACAGAAAGGCAATTTACTTATGTGATTTTAAACCCCTAGTTTACAATCATATAAAATGGCTAAAAGTAGAGTTCAGATTCATAAAAAGAAATGCTAATCACTAGAACATGATTACAGTGTAACTTGGGAAGGTGTTGCATTCCAGAAATATCACAAACGTCATCTGGTTTGGTGTGTGTGTATGGTAACACATCATGTCAAGATCAAAATACCTATTTGTGCCCCTCATAAGAAAGATCATTGATGCCCATGAGTCCAGGAGGGGTTACAAAGCCATCTCAAACAAATTCCAAGTACATCATTCCACTGTCCAACAGAAATGGAGAAAAGCCCAGGCCACTGGCAATCTACATTTGATAGTTCCTTCCCTACAAATTCAGGGAAAGAGCTGACCGAAAGATGCTTACAGATTGCTCTGAAAAAGTGTAATATCAAGGGATCTATAGGACTCTTTTGCTACAATCAATGTTTAAGAGCATTAGTCAGTCAGAAAAAGACTACCCAAACTTGGCCTATAGTTCCAGTCAAAGGTTTGGACACACATACCCCTTCACTTGACTGGTACTGTACATGGGAGGTCAGGAAGGAAGAAGCCTCTGCTCTCCAAAAACAATAGCAAGACAACTGATGTTTTTCAGGCAACAGCTGGGTAAAGACCAAAACTACTGGAACAATGTGTTGTGACAAACCGACACTTTGAACCAAAAAACGTATCAACATACATACCAACCGTAAAGTACAGATGATGTGGCTTTATGGTATGGGGGTGCTTTGAAACGTGCCATCACTGAGTCAGCCATGAATTCCATATTACAACAGAGAATTTTTGAAAATGCGAGGCCATCTGTCAAAAGGCTGAAACTAAACTCAACGTGGATCTTGCAACAGAACAAAATGTCTCAAAAAGAAAACATTACGGGTTATGGAATGGCCAAATGAAAGCGCCTCGCTTCTGTGCAAAAATTCACTGCCCGCCTTCAAGTCCAACCCAAAGCTGCATTGGTTCTACAGTGCAGGGTTTAGTTTCTCCAGTCTTTTTGTGTGTTTTCAATGAATCCTGTCTATTAATTCACCAGTCTATTAATTGAAATAGTAGCAAGGCTAGCATGAAGCTGTGGATTGGGGTGTGTTTGGGTCAAGTTTGTGGTGGTGTGTTTGGGCCAAGTTTGTGGTGGCAATGCACCACCATTTGGAGTGCAGTACACTAGCAGGGGTTGCTGGGAATCATGTTGCAGACAGGATAAGGAGGCAATAATGAACTGACAACTTAAATTTGAAGGACAGAAATGTGTCAAGGACCAGATCAGGTCTGTAGGCATGGTGTTTGACACAGGTGGTATCATGTATATAAGACATGCAGATTACCTCAAAACATTCTACAGAATTTGACTAAATGCAAGCTTTTCCTCTATTTATCTGGGTGCTGCCAGGTCAGGCTTATTCACATAAAGCATGCGTTCAGACACAGAGCAGGAACAGCAAGTTTAGTATTGAGAGACAACTGGCTGGAATCCACCCAAGTCTACTCCAGACAAATGGATTGCCTAGCATTTCTATCATGTTACACAGAACCCTGGCTTGGCCCAAAGTGCCTGGTTTTAGAGTGAAGGACTTTCTTTATTGACCAGAATGCACCCCTGTAATCAGATTGGAAGACAAAACAAGTTGTAATTTAATAACAGAGCACAATGGCCAGAAGCACTAGCATTCAGGGCTGGGACTGTGAGTAGAAGCTAAGGACGCATTTGGTGGCTAACCCGTAACGGCGTCCGCCCACACAGCTCAAAATGACAGACATCCCAATTACATTATGGTAATTCATCTTTAACAAGAACATGCAGCTCCTGTAATTAAGCAGCAAGTAAAGCATCCGTTCCAAACATTTGCCAACATGCAATTAGCGGGAAAACAATTTCAAACCGAGCACCTAACATGAGTGTTTCCATATGTGGCAGAGGTGAAAATCGCAGATTTTAGGGGTGCTCTGCTAAGGATGCACTACTATGTTGAGGGGTACTCTGCTAAGGATGCACTACTATGTTGAGGGGTACTCTGCTAAGGATGCACTACTATGTTGAGGGGTACTCTGCTAAGGATGCACTACTACGTTGAGGGGTACTCTGCTAAGGATGCACTACTATGTTGAGGGGTACTCTGCTAAGGATGCACTACTATGTTGAGGGGTACTCTGCTAAGGATGCACTACTACTTAAAAAAGGTCACCTAAAGACATAAGAACTCATGCAGAAAAAAAGTTCCAAATCAGGATTGTTTAAAGACATAGGCATAGGAAAACAACTGTTCATCCTTGTTTAGTTTACAATGATTTAAATAAAAATTAACCTAAACATTTTGGGTAACATGATGTACAGAGATCTGTTCTCCAAACGGTCATTAGAAAGGCTGATCAGCCAATTTGCTGGCCAAAGGATCGATGCCTTAGTAGTTGCCAAAACTTGGAAGAGTTTTCGATATGAAAAGATTTTCCTTTTCTCTTCTGTAAAGAAAATTAATAGAAACAGAACAGGAGCACTGGTTTCAATCTTAAAATTAAACATGCATTCACGTTTCTATGGTCGTATGAGGGAAATGAAATGTTAACATGACACATAGTAACAGCCTCCAGCTCGCCCTTGAATGGCAAATGGGAGGAACGCTTTAACCACCTGTTAAGAAATAAAATGTAAGCTTTATAATCATGGCCGTCATAGCTGTTTTTAACATGCCATTGCCCTTAGAATTGGTGCACAATGAATGGGCATATAAAAGCACGTTTCAGTGCAGGAGCAGCGAGCTGAGCTCATATATGTGACAATGCAGTAAAACTATGCTCTGTTAATGTGGTTGGCTGATAAGATGCACGACAATCAACAAAGAAATACACAGCGCAATATAATTCCACTAAATTATGCAATTTAACCCACATACTGATAAGCATGATGGTAAAACGTGTCTCTAGTGGTTGGTATTCCTATCAACTGATAAAAAAAAAACATTACTGGGAATAGGATTGTTTATTCCACTGATTTATTTTGCACGCAACAATATAAAAAAAAAAACTGCTTTATTTTATTCATTTTTGACAAAAGCTGGCAATTACCAGAAATCCTGGGGTATGTGTGTGTAAGTGCATGCATGTATGAATCGAGTGTGTGTGGAATACTCATTTCAGCTCAATCTCGCCAAGCCCTGTTGATCTAGAAAGATGGATGTTGTGATACTAGCTATTAAAGAAAATTTATGAGAACCCTGTGATTCATGTGGAAAGGTCACTTACAGAAAGGACAAGGGCTGATGGAGAGAAAAACTCTGACCAAAATCTGAAAAAAACATAAACAGACATCCATTGTCTAACATTTTGGGATAACACCCAGAAAAAGGATGCGACAAATCCAGGACCGATTTCATCAATAATCTTCACGATCACAGCAGGATGGCAGACAATGTTACAGGGTTCTTTCCTTGGCCTGGTGTAGCACGCTGTTAGAACTTGACAGAATATCCTTTGACAGGTGCAGGAGACCAAGGAGGTTCTGACCTGCAGCTTTTTTATTTTTGCCAATTCAATTCTGACTGAAGGCACTGGCAGGTCACGCAGGATATAAAAAATAAAACACCTGTAAGTTTTCCGCCAAAAAAGTGATCCTCTACCGATAGGAGAACCAACAAAAACAAATAAATCACAAGACTTCTGCATCTATGATGCTTTATTCTTTGCCTCACTGTCGGAATCAGAGGGTAAACTCTGACATCTGACTAAATCAAAATGTTTCCACAATTATGAGACCATTATTGGAAAATTCTCAAGTTGTACAAAAATGCTGAAGGATGGGGGGCCCTGCGAGACCATAGTCCCATTCATACCAAAACAAGCAACATTTCTATCCAGGGACAATGGGTCAGTAATAATGCCCCAGCCAGGTGTCCCTGGGTCAGTCCCAGTAGGGGGACAGGTCAGTAATAATGTCCCCAGCCAGGTGTCCCTCAGTCCATGTTGTACCTTGCCATGCTGGCCCATTCTCTCCAGGCAGATGACGGCATCCTCCCACAGCTCCAGCTTCTCGTAGATCAACAGGGCAGAGCCGGTGCAACCCAGGTCGGTCAGCAGGCTGGCCAATTGTTTCTGTAGATGGGAGCGAGCAGAGTGGTTCAGACATGGGATGGAACAACTAAATGGTTTCAAAGCGTTGAGGCCCCATCAGCCTTTAACACATTATTTAAAATGAAATCCCTTCTGCTAAGACCTGTGTTTGTCTATCCTGGAGTTGGCAGTGGGCATGTTCCATGAGGCAATATTCCTGTTTAGCAGTATTTAGGCTAAATGTCAGACGACTTTGCAAGATACATCGATAGAACTTATACTCTTACAGAATACAACCACAAACTATTTCCACAACAGAATCAAGGCTGCACCATCTCCACTCATTGTCCACTCAAAACCACTCAATCTACTGATTGCACAGTAGATTGAGTAGTTCACATAGGTGAACGTGCTGAGTAAAGCAATAAAAATGGGAAAGGGAAGGTGGTTGTACTAAAAAATATTGTTAATAAAAGTAGTAAGAGCAACCCCGCCCCCCAGGAGCAGTGAGCATTTTCAGAATTTGCTGAGGCACCAAACCCAATTTGACTGTCTAATAGAGAACCAGGAGCAGAACCTGTGTTGTCACTGAGTAAAGACTCTGTGTGGTATCACCTTTCGCCATGCACTTTCTTCAGATATTTCACAGGTTGGGTTTCAGATTTAAGAGATCTGATTTGGTTTGGACATTCAGTAAACATGTATTATTACTACATCTGTGTATGCCAAATGTAGCAACGGTCTATGTGACTGGCATTCCTCAGTCATGTGTGGGAGAGGAATCGGCTGCACTACAATGTGTGTTATTCAGAATGAAGTGCTGATGCTGCCAACAGTTCTAAACTGGGTTGAGACGACCCTCCTGCTCGGTCTTCCCTTTGTTTATTTGACAATTTTAGTGGACAGAGCTGGGAGGGTCCAAAGCAGTGATTCAGTACACCTGGAACAGGGGATAAAGGCCCCAGTAACACATTCTTCAGGGAGAACTCTCTCCACGCAGTCACTTACTGGTTGGAGTCATGATGATTAAATATTTTTTTTTTGTAAATATCCTTTGTTATCAATTTAATCTGACGGGCGGTGCCCACTTTGAGACAGTTCTTAGACCTGAAACGGTGGGGTAACAAGCAGAATACATTTCATCACAGATAATCTGTTCTAACTAAAAATCAAATATTCATACAAGGTCCTAACTCAATACAAATTCTTAAGAGGTGGTGAATTTGAGAAATATTTTTATCCTGTAGTTGCATGTGGTAAACAGAAGCAGTATGTCTTATTTCTAAGGATGTACATGAAAAACCCACTTATTCCAGTAGTTGATTATACTGTAGTTAGGTTCGCTCTTTACTTTTCTCTCTCTTCAGTCTCATTGATGTCAACACCAATGCTAATTAAGAGTTAACTTTGGTAAAACAGCAACATGGTCAAGAGAAAATTATGCAGTTGACTAGAACTCAGATTTTCTTTTTTTTTACAGGTTCTGGCTCATTCGAATTCAGTAATGTTGGACTGGGTCTAGGCTGGGGATTTAGCTCATCGAGTTTGTGTTGGACCAGGCTTCATGAGATGAGAACTCTAATCATGTCCACATGACCAGGGAGACATTGGAGCCAGGATGTGAACCAATAGGAAATGGCAGACATTCAGGCTAATAGGAGACAGCAGCACGTCATTTGTGCCTCCTCTCTTGTAAGCAGGAATACTCCTGAGATTCTGGTTGGAGAACTTCCCTGAAAGCAGGAAGGGCAGAGGCGAACATTTTCATTATATGGGTTACATATTGTAAGCAAATCCTAATATATCAGCTATATCGACACATGCCCCTATACATATTCCGGTACGCAGACACGGCCATTGTTACATGCCAGGCACACCTCTTGCTGTGGTGGAATTGCATCAGCACAGCCCCCAAGACTCTCTGACTTGCTTGCACGTTAAATTCCCCAGGGAGCAATCGGGTGCCTTCAATTCCAGCTTTATTGCGGTTTGCCGTTATTACATTGAGCCTCCTGATCTCTCTCTCTCTCTCTCTCTAACCATTAAACCCCTTTACAATCTACCTCTTCCTCTTTGCCATATCTCTGCATCCCTCCCTTTGTTTGTGTGTCTGGCAGTGTGTTGTGGGCCTCCCACTGCCTACCTAGACTAAATAAACATCTATTGCATTGACTGGTTGATTTGAGGAGGCGTTGGACATCTGAAATATATACAGTCTGAGAGGAAAAACAGACAGGCCTTCCATGATATAGTCTACCAGGTTGATGAAGTTCCTATTCTGTGGGGCATTAACTATCTGTTGGAAGGGGATGAGGGACAAAGGTGCACTGTATTACTGGCCATCAGATGGCCTTTGGTTTGAAAGCAGCCAACAACAAGCTTCAGTATGACATGTAGTCTGAATGTCAAATGTCTAAATTAGATCAGGGCTTTGATGCACTAGCTAATCCAAGATAACCATCGCTGTGATGATGAATGACAAGACGTTAGCGAAACTTGGGCAAGAGGTCAAGGCGGACACTGTCAAAATGCAGAGGTATGTCATAAAGCAACCCTGTTGAAGACAGTCTGAACTTAGTGTTCACTCATAACCACGACATATAGCTTGACCCATCACGATTAACCAATTAAAGACAAAGCTTTGATGAAGGACAATGCCCCACTTGTTAACTCAGTTCAAGTGAGGCAGCTCAAAAAAACAACAAAAAGCGAAACCTATTCGAAGTCAATCAGTGTAAAATGAAACAACCAGCAGAGGCGGAGAAAATGACAGGGTGTTACCTGGACCACCCATCTGGGAGGAGCCTGGCAGCAGTAGAAGAGTTTCAGACGCTCCGTCACAGGACAGCTCTTCTCCTCAAAGTAATCCACTATGGTCTGGAACAGAAGAGACAACCAACATCAACCAGGCAATATGCCAACAATAAACCTCTGTGAAAAAACATTTCAACTGCAAAATCCTCAGCACAACTATGCTCACTGATTGAGGTGCGAATAAAGCAGGTCTAAAAGCCCATTGATGGACAGTACCAAACCCGGATATCGGGTTTAGATTTCGGTTACGCCTTAATCTATGTAGTATTGACAGGTTATGCAACAAGGAAGTGGCAGTAAGGTACTTAATGAACACTGGCTGAGGGCATCCAGGAAGACAAGGAAGAAACAGTAAACACAGTTATCACAGCCAAAGGAGCCACAGCTGACTGCTATCCAATTGTCCTGTTCTCAGTCTCCTATGGTGAGACCAGTCATTTTATCAGCGGGTCTACATGCATAGCAACAACTCACATTCTGCCAGCTATATGAAAAGAGATATTTGTCTGTCCCTAAAATGGTTCCCAATTGCAGTTAAGTCTTTAACAACTATGAGATTGTCTTTCAAATTTTTGAATTCGAACATCCAATACCACGGCTCATAAACTTCAACCTAAGAGACTAGGCCTCAGTCCCATCATTATGGCTGGGTTTTGAGGGGTTATCAGTGGGACTTGGAGAGGGTCCAAAATCCTGTAATGAGATTTAGATCCTGATTACCCAGGATGAAGTGTTTAATTATAAGCAGTGAATGGAGTTGGGCAGCTTGGATGTGATTGGCCTCTGTGTGCAGAAACGTGGTGAAAATAAAGTAATAGTGGAACATTATATATTTTAGAACCTGGGACAGAGAAAACTGAAAGAGTGGATTCACAAGTGGGACACAAACAAAAAAAAACTAGAAACACACACACAGAAATAGTTAGAAAAATAAAAAGGGGGCAGAGAATAAAAATATTAATGATGTCCAAATGACACTGCTTCAGTTTAATACAAACCTAATGGCAATGATCATCGATCATTTTTGACCAGTTGTCAACATAAACAGCTCAAAGAAATTAAGGGAGCACAAACTTTAAAAGATCAAAATCTTTATTGTACATTGTGAAATTCATTGAGAACAAAATGACGTAACAACAGTTAACAGAAACCAAAATCACAAACCGATTGAGGGCTGGATTCAAACTCACACCGAAAATCTAAGTAAACAACCGAAATCCCAGGCTGTTCGAACTTACGTGAATTCCATCACGTCAACTTATAATGTGACTCCATAGTGTGTATGGCCCCCACGTGTCTGTATGCACTCCTGACAACGTCTGGGCATGCTCCTGATGAGACGGGAATCCCCCAGTGTCCTGGGGGGTCTATACCCAGACCTGGATCAGGGCATCAGTGAGCTCCTGGACAGTCTGAAGTGCTACTTGACAGCGTTGGATGCACCGATACATAACATCTCAGAGGTTCTCAATTGGATTAGGGTCTGGAGAAAGTGAGGGGCAGTCAATGGCATCAATGCCTCCCCAAACCATCACTGACCCACCGCCAAACCAGTCAGGCTGTATGATGTTACAGGCAGCATAACGTTCACCACGGCATCTCCAGACTGTCACGTGGTTAGTGTGAAGCTTCTCTCATCTGTGAAGAGAACTGGGCGCCAATGTTGGACCTGCCAATTCTGGTGTTCACTGGCGAATGCCAATCGAGCTGCATGGTGCTGGGCGGTTAGCACAGGTCCCACTAGAGGATGTCAGGCCCTCATGGAGTCCATTTCTGACAGTTCGGTCAAAAACATGCACACCAGTAGCCCACTGGAGGTAATTTTGTAGAGATCTGGCAGTGCTCCTCCTGTTCCTCCTCACACAAAGGAGCAGATTCCGGTCCTGCTGCTGGGTTGATGCCCTTCGACGGCCCTGCCCAGCTCTCCTCGTGTAACGGCCCATCTCCTGGTATCTCCTGTAGTTGTCATTTATGCGCTGTCCAATGTCATCAACTGCAAATGTTGACATCCTAACAGCAAAATCCAGAAGAGGAATACATGGAGCTGAAACCAATCAGCAGTCATGATTAAATTATAAAGCTATTGACTTCAGGACTTTTGACACACCAATATGAAATACTTTCTATTCACATATTGACCCATGCCACCAAAATGGAATGTGTCAATCATCTACTGACCTTATTTTGCACAAATGGAGGCTTGCACATCGTCTAACACTGGAAGGTAGAAAGGCAGAGACCAGAACCTATATTTCAAAGAAATGGTTTACATTTATTCGGCAGGTGTGAAACTACTGGCAACTAGTTTCAGACAACAAACAGGCATTGGAGGTCCACTGCAGTTTGAAAGGATGACGGGAGGAGAGCAAGGTGGGTTCTTCTGAATGAACATCAACCTCATCTGGAAATGAAGTTTCCAGTTGGCTTGGTGCAATCGGTTTCACTTAATGGCATGCCGGGTTTGTTCGAAAGCAGACTGCGGATGACTAATAACTAATTTTGTTTCTCCACAGCCAGTGGATATATTCAAAGCACAATCACAAACAGGGACTGGTGTGCGGTAAGCCCTGGTAGACCAGAAGCCCGAGTGAGACAAAGAGCAAGAGAGAGAACCACAAGCTACTAGGGAGTAGTTCAGAGAAGATTAACTGGTGGGGATGACTTGTGAGCAAAAACATTATGATTCACTGAACTGAGTCATTAGTTGCTCTGTAAGCAATTATAGCATATACTGAATCTAATGTAAAGTACTGTATATTTTAAAAAGTATACAGTAAATCAGAAAATGTAGTTTGTACTCTTTTGTCAGACCCCATTTGGCAATTTTCGCTGCATTTTAAATTCCCATGTTTGCATGGAACAAAACCCACAATATATGTGTGTCATACACTTCAAAAGATATCAGCTTTTTAAAAAAGGACAACGGTTTCCCAAATTATTCACCTTTCTGAAAAAAACATACATGTAATTAAAGCATGCCAAGAAATGTACACTAACCAGTTTAATCATATAAAAATATTTACACCAATAATAAATTGCTTATTGCTCTCCTAAATGCCTAGTAAAACCACATTATTTCAATATGTACTAGGTTATTATATTTAATAGGTCATATATACATATACACACGATATAAAAAGTCTACACACCCCTGTTAAAATGCCAGGTTTCTGTGATGTAAAAGAATGAGACAAAGAGAAATCCTGTCAGAACCTTTTCCACTTTTAATGTGACCTATAATGTGAACAATTCAATAAAAAATAAAAAAATACTTCCAGGAGGAAAAATAAAAACCTTACAATAACCAGGTTGCATAAGTGTGTCATCATCAAGTGGAGAAAATAGGGCACAACAGGGACATTACCAAGAACTGGACGTCCCTCCAAAATTGATGAAAAGATGAGAAGAAAATTGGTCAGGGAGGCTTCTAAGAGGCCTACAGCAACATTAAAGGAACTGCAGGAATTTCTGGCGAGTACTGGCTGTGTGTGACATGTGACAACAATCTCCCGTATTCTTCATATGAATGGGATATGGGTTAGGGTGGCAAGACGGAAGCCTTTTGTTACACAGAAAAACATCCAAGCCAGGCTGAAGTTTGGATTCTGTGCCTCTCCTCTCTTCCTCCAGACTCTGGGACCTTGATTTCCCAAGGAAATGGAAAATTTACTTTCATCAGAGAACATAACTTTGGACCACTCAGCAGCAGTCCAGTCCTTTTTGTCTTTAGCCCAGACGAGACGCTTCTGACGCTGTGTCTTGTTCTAGAGTGGCTTGACACGAGGAATGCGACAGCTGAAACCCATGTCTTGCATATGTCCGTGCGCGGTGGTTCTTGAAGCACTCACTCCAGCTGCAGTCCACTCTTTGTGAATCTCCCCCACATTTTTGAATGGGTTTTGTTTCACAATCCTCTCCAGGGTGCGGTTATCCCTATTGCTTGTACACTTTTTTCTATCACAACTTTTCCTTCCCTTCGCCTCTCTATTAATGTGCTTGGACACAGAGCTCTGTGAACAGCCAGCCTCTTTAGCTATGACCTTTTATGTCTTGCCCTCCTTGTGCAAGGTGTCAATGGTCGTCTTTTGGACAGCTGTCAAGTCAGCAGTCTTCCCCATGATTGTGTTGCCTACAGAACTAGACGGAGAGACCATTTAAAGGCCTTTGCAGGTGTTTTGGGTTAATTATCTGATTAGAGTGGCACCAGGTGTCTTCAATATTGAACCTTTTCACAATATTCACATTTTCTGAGATACTGAATTTGGGGTTTTCATTAGTTGCCAGATATATTCATCAAAATTAAAAGAAATAAACACTTGAAATATATCAGTCTGTGAAATTAATGTATACATTAAACAAGTTTCACTTTTTGAATGGAATTACTAAAATAAATCAACTTTTTGATGATATTCAAATTTTATGACCAGCACCTGTATACATATATACGTGTGTGTGTGTGTGTGTGTGTGTACACTGTATCACCGTCCCATATAGAAATAGCTGGAATTTTCTTTCCCAGTCAAAGAAAGAGTCAAAATCAAAGACATAACAGACATTTACAGAAGTATCTATGGTGGCTTGCTATCATTTCTTGTTCTGAAATATTGTACTAGTGGTCGGGATGGCAGTCGTAATGGTAGTTGTAGCAATGGTAGTATTTTTATTTAGTTAATGGTATGTGGTGAGTAATTAAAGTGGGTTAAATTGGAATAGTATAGTTGGGTTAGTATTGTATGCTAGAGTTAGTAAGAAGATACTGTAAATTGGTGGTGGCAAATAGGTTTGCAATTAGAGAATCTGACAAAAAGACACTAGATCAAAACCACAAGACAGAATGTGAGAGTTATCTGTCCTATTCCAGAGAAAAACTATAAACCTAACCTGCCCCCAGGTTGATGAAACAAAATGTTTGACACCGATTTCAATGTATAATATATAAACCTGCATTCAGCCAATTACAATGAATGGGGATACAACATTCTTTACAGTTTGACGCTGGAATATCAGAAGAAAAAAATCTAATTTGAGTCAGTCTGTGCATTTCAACGCTGAAAGTGTGTGAGGAGCTGAAAAGGACGCAAAATAGGAGTAAATCCACTTTTTGCTTTTTTAGTGAAATCATTTTTATGCAAAAACACCCACATAAAATCAACAATCTTTGCAAAAGTCAGTCAGTATCATGTCAAAGTTGGTTTGGTGTGTAAAGCATAATTGGATCAAGAGCAGATGCGATTCCAAATATTTCCCAATGAAGCCTACACAAAGCTTTTATACACATTTCAAAATAAAATGCATCAAAGACACATAGGGCTGTATACAAGTTGTTTTCTGAATTTTAATCTGTTTTTAGAGCAGCTTGTCAACCCCAGCAGATATTAATGTCATCATCACCAATCAATAGTTTTTTTTTTTTACCTACAAACCCGATTCCAAAAAAGTTGGGACACTGTACAATTGTGAATAAAAACAGAATGCAATGAAGTGGAAGTTTCACATTCTATATTTTATTCAGAATACAACATAGATGACATATCAAATGTTTAAACTGAGAAAATGTATCACTAAGTTGACTTTAAATTTCATGGCATCCACACATCTCAAAAAAGTTGGGAAAAGGCCATGTTTACCACTGTGTGGCATCCCCTCTTCTTTTTATAACAGACTGCAAATCTCTGGGGACTGAGGTGACAAGTTGCTCAAATTTATGAATAGGAATGTTGTCCCATTCTTGTCTAATACAGGCTTCTAATTGCTCAACTGTCTTAGGTCTTCTTTGTCGCACCTTCCTCTTTATGATGCGCCAAATGTTTTCTATGGGTGAAAGATCTGGACTGCAGGCTGGCCATTTGAGTACCCAAATCTTTCTTCTATGCAGCCATGACATAGTAATTGATGCAGTATGTGGTCTGGCATTGTCATGTTGGAAAATACAAGGTCTTCCCTGAAAGAGACGACGTCTGGATGGGAGCATATGTTGTCCTAGAACTTGGATATAACTGCCAGCATTGATAGTGCCTTTCCAGATGTGTAGGCTGTCCATGCCACACGCACTCATGCAACCCCATACCATCAGAGTTGCAGGCTTCTGAACTGAGCGCTGATAACTTGGGTTGTCCTTGTCCTCTTTAGTCCGGATGACATGGCGTCCCAGTTTTCCAAAATGAACTTCAAATTTCGATTCGTCTGACCACAGAACACTTTTCCACTTTGCCACAGTCTATTTTAAATGATCCTTGGCCCAGAGAAAACGCCTGCGCTTCTGGATCCTGTTTAGATACAGCTTCTTTTTTGACCTATAGAGTTTTAGCCGGCATTGGCGAATTGCACGGTGGATTGTGTTCACGGACAATGTTTTCTGGAAGTATTCCTGAGCCCATGTTGTGATTTCCATTACAGTATCATTCCTGTATGTGATGCAGTGCCGTCAGAGGGCCCAAATATCACAGGCATCCAGTATGGTTTTCTGGCCTTGACCCTTATGCACAGAGATTGTTCCAGATTCTCTGAATCTTTGGATGATATTATGCACTGTAGATGATGATAACTTCAAACACTATTTTTCTCTGAGAAACTCCTTTCGGATATTGCTCCACAATTTTTCGCCGCAGCATAGGGGAATTGGTGATCCTCTGCCCATCTTGACTTCTGAGAGACACTGCCACCCTGAGAGGCTCTTTTTATACCCAATCATGTTGCCAATTGACATAATAAGTTGCAAATTGGTCCTCCAGCTGTTCCTTATCTGTACATTTAACTTTTCCGGCCACTTATTGCTACCTGTCCCAACTTTTTTGGAATGTGTAGCTCTCATGAAATCAAAAATGAGCCAATATTTGGCATGACATTACAAAACGTCTCACTTTCAACATTCGATATGTTATCTATATTCTATTGTGAATTAAGTATAAGTTTGAGATTTGTAAATTATTCCATTAATTTTTTACTCACAATTTGTACAGTGTTCCAACTTTTTTGGAATCGGATTGGTTGAAACTATGATGCCAACAGCATATTACGTATGCTAGCCATGCTACAAGTTTATATAAACAGCATGTAGCATTGAGCAGTCACATCTAAATTATAACAGGACAACCTCTAAAAGTTACACAGAGAAAACAGCCAAATACAGTGAACTCTAAATATTTCATCAGTGATGTTTTAGTCTGTTTTTTGGCTTTATTCCAACACTGGATTTTAACTTATCCAATAACTATTGGGCAAATTGCAGACTGTCAGCTTGAATTAAAGGGTATTTCTATTCATAACGGTTGAAACATTTAGTAATTACAGCACATTCTGTTTGCCAATTTTCGGATGCTAAATGTATTTGGACATTAAAATGTACAACCACGCTCTTTTCCTTCTGTCTCATGACTGCATGTGAAAGGGATGCTCAATTGGATTCAGATCAAGTGATTGAGTAGTAGTTTCCTTATGAAGGCCGGCATGATTTGCTTCGACACATCTTTGGTCATCATGTTGTCAAACACCAGCAAACGCGAAACCTAATATCAGGGCTATACCTGCTGCTCTGTCGTGCATGCACTAGCAATTGCAAATGGACACACCTGCCCAATAACAAACAGCTGTGAAGACAAATGTCTAAATACTTACAGCACTCTCCAAAGTAGGGAAAATGCGCAAAACATGCTGTCATTTTGAAATGATTATTTCAATATTAATGAATACAACCTTAAAGTGCAGGAACACAGAGCCAAAGTGTCACTGTCCAAATTCTTCTGGTACAGTACAATCCTACATATTCTACACAGAGGGAATTGATCAAGATAGCAAAAGCAGAAACAAAGCCCAGACAGATCCCTGTGGACCCACCTTGTTGCTTCCTCTTAGAAGTCACCCTAGTTGCTGAAAGGAGCAGGACGGGATTCATCATTCCTGCTCCGACATGAAACAACTCAACACATGACACATTTTCTTCACTTTTTCCCCTATTTCCCTTCAGCAGCCAAGGAGATTAGAAGTCAAAACACATCGCCGTGAGGGAGAAAGAATGTGAAACAAAGCAGAGGGCACTCCCCAACCCCCCTTCGCTCCATTCCCCCAACTCTCAGTCATTGGTGCATGTGAGCCGCCTGTCAATCCTTGCTCTAATGCGGTGCTTTTTGGGTTCTGGCATTCTGGGGGAAACGGTGATCAAGCGTGCTGTCTCTCAGGGGATTGGGCCGGGTGGCGATGAGGTTGGTGTCGGAGGGGGGTCAGTGAGTACTTGATGTCTTCCTTACATGGTGATAGACGGGTGGCTCCCATCCCCAGGAGTCTCCCCCATAGCGCTAGATGACTGAACCCCCCCCCCCCCCCGCCTGTCACACAGCAAGCCCACGAGGCCCCCCTCAGCCGATTCACCCCCTCTAGGCGCTGTCTGTCAAATCAGGTTTGGAATAAGACTGCTGAGCTCCATGTGCAAACATTTGAGGAGGGGAGGCTAGAGAGATTGAAACCAGACTTTTCTCTTTCCTTTGTCACAAAACCATGGATGAGTTCTACAGTGTCTGGCTGGTTTAAGAGTCTCCTGTTCTATTCCCGACATCCAACTGTCATAGCCCGGGCCCCAACCTCCTGCTTTATGACTCTGACCTTGTCTAGCGACGACTGACAGCTCACTGAACACCTGGAGCACTGAAGTTGTGGATGGAGAGAAAAACAGGCAGACACCATGATGTCATCCAAGCACAATTTGAAGCAACCCTGAGAAGAATATAAATTATTCCCTGATCATACCTCTACGCACGGGCACAAGTATGTGTGAGAGATGGTCCACACTTCAGCTGGAAAAAGGGTTGCGCAGAGAACAAAAGATGTGCGTTCTTGTGAATGGTACTGCAGTGCATCTCAGCACGTCACTAGACAAGATGGATACCCAGAATTTAAATAACATTTACATAAAATGTAAATACAATTTCTAATTCACACTATAAACAAGACACTGTCCCTGCATCATAAGGCGAGCAGCGCTTCCACCAGACCACTGACCAGGAAGATGCATTACCCCCCTGACGGTGTTGTCTACCTGGCAACTAACGAAGTGGCTCACCGTCAAACAAGTGCTTCTGCTAGTGTGAGATGTTTCAGTTGCTTCCCAAAGACACATTTTTTTTTCGCCTTCTGTTTATACATGGAGCCAGCCCAGAGTTCATTCATCACCACTGATTCCACTCCAATACACATTGAGCGATACATCGTCTTTTGACCTCAGTAGCCGGAGGGAGTATCTGTCAGGAAAGAGTATGTGTAACCTCAGAAAGGTAGTGTGAGACAATTAAGATTTTCACCGGGTTACATTAAAAAAAACAGTCTAACTGACACGTCTTGCCAGAAACGTAGTTCATCTTAATAGAACTTTGGTAGTCTAAAAAGGGAATAATTAACCAATCCCACTAAGTACCTTACCACAACAGAAGGAAGCTCATGCTCAATTTCTTATGGTATCACAGAGCGAAGAGGCTGTACATACCCTGGTTGCCAGTTCCACACTAAATCAGCTCATCTAGGGGGTTTTACAACCTGTGACTTCCTCTGTAATGCGATGGCAAATGGAAAGATGAGCAGGAGGGCAAACTGGTTTCCCAGACAGACAGATATTCTGTCGGGAAAGGCAACCTGTCGGACTGTCCTCGGCTGGGTTATTCACAAGACGCCTGCGTTTGCAGACGGGGCACAGTGGGAATACTGATTTAAAGAGTCTGGACGCATGCATTTCAGCAGGCCCACAACACATTTTCTGCACGCAGACTGTTGGCTAATGACGTGACGCATAGCAAGACTGGTAGAAGTCAATGTAAATCCTAGAATAGAATTCTGCAAGCGTTAACAGATCAGGATCACTTGCATTACAAAAGAAAAACAGGTAGACACGGAGCATTTATGCGTCATAGGGAATCTAGTTGAGTAGTTTCATGTGACCCCCTCATCTCTCTTACCTGTGTCTGCATCATAGCCCTCTCCACCCGTCGAGAGCTGCCCCTCTCCAGTTTGGTCCTCAGACACAGTGCCGTCACCTCCACCGCCCAGAACTTAGGCTGACACAATATGCACTGCAGGGAGAAGGAAGAGATTTCAAGGAGATTCAAGACATTACAACATGGACGTATAAGGACTTCAGTGCCATTCAGCCTTCTGGTAAAGAGTGGGGTGGGGGTCATATGTTGTGTGAACAGAAGGGGGAGGACAGAAAAGGGAGGCCAGACCCGCTTCCTGTGTGAGACAGGAAGTGCATTAGTCACTGTGGAGTCAGTGGGAGCCCAACCCTGCCAGAGCGGCAGTACATCTCGTCTCACAGGATGGGACTGAGGTCATGTCTACCGAAGGGCGGTGGGGGGGTTGGCTAGGGCGGTAGGAGGGTTGACACCAGGGGGCAATTTAACCTTACTTGACATTTGAAGCTAGATCAGTATTTCACAAAAAGAAAGTATTTTAGGATTGAACTACAGCAACATCTAAGAGGAAATAAAAAGTCCAGAGCAAAAAAAATGACCAGAAATAACCGGTGGCCGACTGGCAGGAGACACCCGCATCATGAATCGTTCACCACCAGTAGCCAGGGGTGGACAGAAAGGAAGGAAGCTGGTGGACAGGGGTCAGGGTTTGCAAAGGACCCCTGGGAAACCAAACACCCAGGCAAATTTGACATCCGTCATTACTTGTTTGCAGATACCTGTGTGGGTTCATCTGACTTGAAACATCGGACCATTGCGGAGACTGTAAATGATAACCAACGTTAGGAATGAAAACCCCAGGAAAGTGCAATCCCTCTATAAAACATTCAAGAACAAGCACTGATCCCATTTTTTTTTTGTACAATTGGAATAAAGTCTGAATTAACTTGACCAATTTCTGACACTGATTACAATCGCCCAAACAATCTCGATTGCAACATTAAATCAGCGGGGGGTCAGTGCCCACTACATTATTATAAAAGCACCCTTGTCTAGCAGTAACCTATGTGAGAGTCATGAAGAGGAGACTAAGTCAGAGTTGAAAACAGATGGACATTCCTATGTCTTTGCTTGACAATTTCAAGGGTAACGGTTTCAAGAACATTAAAAATTCAGTGCTTGGATCTATATGCAATAAGATACAGTCAGGAAAATAAAAGATTACGAAGGTTTCACACAATGTGACAGTTTTGGGCAATTTATACTTTTCCAACGGTTTCCCCCAGCTACTGTATTGTGTCTAGCATCTGGGCGATGTCTGAACATCTGATATAAAAATCTGCCAAATTAGTAGCAAACTAATCCCCGGAACTTAAAAACAAGGCAACATCTCACCTACTAGAAACATTCAGCCATCTGACATAAAACCAAAACCCATTGGATGAACAGTACAGTGAGTGGAAAAGGAGGAAATATAGCAATCCCCATCAGCATGGCAGAGCACATACAGACAGGGATTTAAAGGGGATAGAGAATGCCTTGGAGGAGGATGGAGGTGTAACACACCCCATGGGACACTTTCTTTCTTCCGCGCCAAGTTGCAAGATGATTATGCGACGTGGACATCGTTCCACAAGGTCAAAGAAATAACAATTGAAGATTGAGTCATCCTCCTCTCACATTGCCGCCCTCCACCCTCCTAATAACCATATCACTTAGACAACACATCCACTTCAGCCACAGCCTCTGTTCTCAAAACCCTTCCCAGAAGCCCTCAGTGGGACCAGAGGCAGAATGGAAACAACATTTAGCAGAAGACACAGCAGAACATATCCTGCCCCAGCGTGATTTCACACAAGAAGGCTTTTATTGAGTTAGGGAATATAGTAAGTCAGGTTGCCACATCTGTGTGAATAAAAAAAAAAGTGTTAAAAAATCTGACTGGATTCTTTGGAGTAATACTTAAGAATGATATAGAAGAAATTGCTTTTCCAGCTTCAGATGAAAACTCCCCAATGTTCATGCCCCTACACCTTGGAATTGCCATCAGAATTCTTCATTAAATATATAAAGGCATGGCCATTTGACATACAGAATCAATATATATATATCTTTATCTTTATGTACCAGACCTAATTGAAGTATATTTTTTGATTTTACTTAAGTTGATCGGAGTCTGGGAAATGGTAGGTGGTCATCCAGTACACCATGTTCAATTGGGGTATACATTTGAAGTGAAACAGAGGCTAAACTCCCTTAGTCGTCCATCAAAATGGGAAAGGCCAAAGAACACACAAATTAAAAGAGAAATTCACAAATCAGCTAATAGCTACAGTGGATATAAAAGGTATACACAACCCTGTTAAAATCTCAGGTGATGTAAAAGTTGTGATGTAAAAGAATGAGATAAAGATAAATTGTCAGAATTTTTTCCACCTTTAATGTGACCTATAACAAACAATTTAATTAAAAACAAACTGAAATCTTTGAGGGGGAATAATAAAAAACTCACAATAACCTGGTTGCATAAGTGTGCACAACCATAAAATAATACTTTGTTGAAGAATCTTTTGATTTTATTACAGCACCCAGTCTTTTGGGGTAGGAATCCATTACCATGGCACATCTTGACGTGGAAATATTTGCCCACTCTTCTTCGCAAGTGATCCAAATCTGTCAGATTGCGAGGACATCTCCTGTGTGCAGCCCTCTTCAGATTACCCCACAGATGTTTAATTGGATTCAGTTCTGGGCTCTGGCTGGGCCATTCCAAAACATTAATCTTCTTCGAGTGAAGCCATGCTTCTGTGGATTTGGATGTGTGCTTTGGGTTGTTGTCGTGCTGGTGAACTTCCTATTCATCTTCTGCTTTCTAACGGACGCCTGAAGGTTTTATGCCAAAATTGCCTGGTATTTGGAACTGTTCATAATTCCCCCCCACCCTGACTAAGGCCCTGGTTCCAGCTGAAGAAAAACAGCCCCAAAGCATGATGCTGCCACCAACCACCATGCTTCACTGTGGGTATGGTGTTCTTTGGGTGATGTGCAGTGTTGTTTTTGCACCAAACATACCTTCTGGAATTATGGCCAAAAAGTTAAACCTTGGTTTCATCAGACCATAACACATTTTCCCATGTACTTTTGGGGGACTTGATGTTTGTTTTTGCAAACTTCAGCCGGACTTGGATGTTTTCTTTGTAAGAAAAGGCTTCCGTCTTGCCAACCTACCCCATAGCCCATTCATTTGAAGAATATGGGAGATTGTTGTCACATGTAGCACAGAGCCAGCTAGTACTTGCCAGAAATTCCTGCAGTTCCTTTAGGCCTCTTGGAAGCCTCCCTGACCAGTTTTCTTCTTGCCTTTTCTTCAATTTTGGAGGGACGTCCAGTTCTTGGTATGTCCAATATTTTCTCCACTTGATAATGACTGTCTTCACTGCGTTCCATGGTATATCTAATGCTTGAGTCATCAAATTAATTTGTACCCTTCTCCTGACTGATCTTTCAACAATGAGATCCCTATGATGCTTTGGAAGCTCTCTGCGGGCCATGGCTTTTGCTCTGCAATGCAACTAAGAAAATCCTACTAGAACAGCTGAACTTTATTTGTGATTGATCAGAGTCACTTTAAATGATGGCAGGTGTGTAATGACTTCTATTTAACATGAGTTTGTATGTGATTGGTTAATTCTGAACAAAGCCACATCCCCAGTTATAAGAGAGTGCACACACTTATGCAACCACATTATTGTAATTTTTGATATTTTCATATTGTATTGTAGAATGTGATCCAGACAAAAGAATAATAATCTTGTAATAACCTTCTCTCATTTTCTTCTGTAGATTATACTAAAATGAAGTTCAGAGCTCTGAACAATGTCAAAGCGTTCAGTACAAAGATTAACTTCAAAGAAATGCAAGGGGTAATCATCAATATCATGAAGCCCAAATCTGCACTTCTAAAAAACACCAGAAAGTAAAATATTGGCTGACACTGATACCGATATTCTTTTAACACATTTGGCCGATGTGGATAACGATACAGTTTTGTAATTTTTGTACCGATATTACTGATGTTTTATCATTTCTGAGTGAGCAATAAGTAAAATGATACTCTCCGATGATCCTTCTACCTTAAAATCCAGATACAGATTGCTGGCCTATATGTATGTGTGCATCCCTACTTCACAACAGTATTACTAAATAAATGTGTAATTTCAGTGACTCTAGAAGGAAAAATTATAAATGGGGTAGCTATCTAAGACAACTGTTCCTTTTAGACAAGAGTAGATTATTACAGTGTTCCTTTTTGCTCAAAGATCAAACAAGGTTAGCTTTGTCTTTATTGATTACATTTTAGATAAGGCTTAAATACTAATATAAAGACCTAAGATCCTCACACAAATGTAAGATTGGGATCATAGGGCTAGCCTGGTGGAATGTGCCTGTTATGAAGAGGCATTCTCTATCTTTGTATGATCTTATCTCCATCATCGCAAGCTTCTAAGCTTATCAGTCAACACTACAGTAATATGGAGAGGGGAAAGACAGGTCAGCCAATATAACTCACAAACACTGCTTCACCAGTGTCATTAAGCCTCAATGACCTTATCACATAACCACTAAATCATATACACCAGACCAACCAAAATTACATTGTGGTAATGCTATCTAAAACCCCAGTGAAAATGCAAGTTAGTGGTGTGAAATGCTAATCATGAGCAGGGGAATTGGTGTAGTAAAGAATAATCTGAACAGTACGTTTGTTAGGGGTGCATTTGATTGATATCATATAGTTGCCTCCATAAAAATCAAACATTAAGATGACAAAATGCAATCAACATTAACATACAGAATTAACTACAAGGTTGTCTATGAGGTGAACAAACGGTAATCACATGATGCTGAATGTGTTTGAAAATGCTAAACGACTAACGTTGAAATTGGAATGGGACATTACCCCGCCAGTAAATCATCATCATTATGTAATCATTCCGCTAGAAGGTAGGAAAAACATTAATCATAGAGCAATTAAAAGCAAATAAGGATGCAGAACATTTTTCATAAGCCACGCTACAAACAAGCAATGGGCAATAAAAGGCATGTTTCAGTTACAGCTATGAATCCATATCAGTATTATCGCCATGGAATAAAAATCTAGATTCCAGAGGATCTTCACAAACAACAAAAAGTAGTAAACTAACACAAATCAATTGCCTAAAAAAAGGTGCATGTATGTGTCAGCAGGCAGTGCAGTTTCAAATGAAGATCCATCAGTGTTTAATTGGCTGGGGTTGCTTGGCTAACCACATTAAACCATAGCACCTGTCTGTGAACTCATAGTGGAGTAGCAGGCCGGAGGCCCGAGGCAGTGCTGAAACTGCCAAGAACCTCGGACCAGTAAATGGAGTGGCCTGGCTCAGAGCTAGCATGGGTTTTATTTATTACTTTCTGACTTCATTGACAGTGTTGACAGTCAACAGTGTATTATGCAGAAACACAAAAAAGATACTACAGTCAAGTAAAAACCTTAAACTTTAGAGGCTAACATCACACCTTGGTTTCTTGGTGCTAATCTGTCCTGCTACAGAAAAGCAACAGAAGCAAATATATCTGGGTTTAGAGCAAGAAAAGAATGCAGACAGTCAATGGGAAGTTAGTCCGTTTGAGAAAAGGTGGTGGGGGGATAAAAGTTACTAAGAGCCATTTCCATTTTGATCCTTCAAGAGATTTTTGGATATAAAAACCCTTGGGCGAGCCGCCCCAATTTTTTTTGAGGGGGCCAAAAAAGAAAACGCAGAAAATACACTGAAATCCATCCATTACTTAAGAAAATGTTTTACTGAGCAGCAAAACTGTAAAGCCAATCCGCTCTTAACGAACGGATCGCTCTTCGGATATGGTACAGAAGTTTCTGGTAGCTACCAGCGCCCTAGTAAGATAACCGTTTCCATACTGACAGTGAAATGGTTAAAATATTTAAAGCGAGAGAAATCACCCACAATGAAGACTGTACCATGTCCATTAGTTACATTGTCTATACATTTAAAAGTTAAATTCAAATTCAGTTCTTGGCTAATGACGGGGAATTCCAACTGTTCCCTTAAACATAACCTACATTGGCCGTATAATATGACAAAAGACTAGCATTTCTGACAACTGTTAACACGCAGTTCTAGATAAATTGGCTAGACATGAGCATGAGAAATGTTTAAATGCTGACAATTCTCCACTCTTTCAATTACTGTAGATATAATGCTTTCTCAAATAATTAAACTAACAATGATCCATTACATTTCTATACACACAGCTTTTCATGGGACCTTAAAGCACGTTAAAATAAGTAACTAACACCAATCTGGGAAAAGCACTTCAGATTTTAGTAAATTACAGGCCAGAATGGTCTACACAAACCAGCCATATGAAAAAATTAGCACACTTAAATTGGTCTGATATATAGTATGCTAATTAACCTTTGTAAATTGAGACTTTCTTGCAGCACTGATTTGAGTTGGAGTTTAGCTTCAACACAGCCAATGGGGTAGGAGCAAAGTATTCACAAACTAAAACGCAGAACAGATCAGCAAGCAAATGCCAAAACTACCCTGAATTAATAATCAACAGACATTAGCTCATAGCTGTCACTTATTTATCAGCACATTTCAATGGCTGCAAGCAAAAGCGACAACCCACACATTCCGCAAAGCTCTCTTCATTCTCATTTTCACATTCGATTTCTAATAATCCTTTATATAAACGGCAAGCAAAATAAAGACAAGACTTCTGTGACTACATACAGTAAATGTGTTTTTTGTTTGTATTAATTTTTTAAACACAGATAGCCATTTTTTTTTTTTACAGTTGATCATTTTAGAGGCAGGTATAGTTAGGGTTCAACAAATTGTAAAAAGGGGGGTGTGGGGGCAGGTTTGATGGAAGGCACATCAGAGAGGTGGAGATGGCCTCAGTGACATGCTGACTGGAAAACATATCTGTCAGTCAGGGAGCTTGGGTGATGGCATCAGCCGACCTCCACAGAACCCATGTCTCTAATGCAGACAGACAAGGCAGATTTAACACTCCTCACAACCCTGATTCAGACCGAAGGGGACAAACGGAGTTTAGTGGGAGATGTACTCTGACATTGAGAGGGAGGAATAATTTGTTCTGAGGTGCTAGGAATGATAATCAAAATCAAGGCAAATTGCGATAACAGATTACAATTAACCTCCTATTTGCATTGCAAGGTTTGCATTTCACCACTTAAAGTTTTCAAATTAAACAAATAAAAAAAAGGTCTGCCAGTGTCAAAGAGGAAAGTCAAAGGCTACCACTGAGTTGTCTTTAATGTATCTACTGCATATCTACACTGAATAGCCCAATGCAAATGGTATCACAGTTTGAGAATTAAAATGTGCAAATATACTTTCTTCATAGACAACAGATAAACTTTGAAAACCACTTTAAACTATATTTAAATACATTTCAAAATATACATGAAAAGCCAACTCTGCTTAAGACATCAGACTGGAGCGGACTAGGGAGATTTATGGCGGAACAGCCACATAAACTCCAAGGCAATAAATTAACCTCTGCGGCCGTTTGGGCTTTCTTTCTGACCGAACTGGGCTTTCCAAATAGATTTCCGAGATTCCTCTTCTGGACCTTGAAATTGCAGTACATTCTTGGGCTCATTCCTAGAGCGTGAGCCAGTGCAAAGACATCAGTGGCCCATGACAGGACTGTGCAACTGACAGACTTTCAGATGTGCACAATTGCATGTGTGTCCCAAGACTCGACACACACTGTCTCAGGTACAAATGGTATACTTCAACACACAGAAAGAAGTATTAAATCCTTATTGAAACAAAAAGTGGCCACCTCAACACTGTTTTGGTAAAAAGCAACGGTATGGTCCCTGGAAAGGTGGAACAGTTTAAACGCAATTTATTATTATTTGTTTTAACAATGTTTTGAGGGAACACAGTGTTAGTAACCATTTATATTAAAAAAAAATGTGGGCTCTGATGGGGTATGACATTTGAACTAAGCTCATGTGGCAATTATACGATATAGTCTTGACAAATCAAGGGGTAGACCATTAATTATTAATATACGTCAACTGGATGTAGAAACTAATAAGTATAGCTTTTACTGAGCTGTCTGAAATATTACAATGTATATGATGACATGTTCATTTTTGAGGACACCAGAGCAACTAAGGATTTTATCAAAAATAAAATAGTTAACTAAATCATGGTAATAGTCACTGATCCCTGTTAAACTTTGCAGGATGATTTTACAGGTCACAAACACAGATATGGACCATACCTTGGTGCTAACAGAATTCTTATGAGCGTTCCAAAAGACTAAGTAGAGTTCCGATGAGCAGGGCCAGACATGTGACAACCATCTAACCAGCCTGCAGATTCTTGGATCCACATGTAGGCTGGGAAGATGCCTGCTCACACAGCTAGCAGATGCTCTGAGGCGTCCAGCAACACTAAACAACAATGAGATTAATTGTGTCAGCCCATTGTAACAGATTAACTATAGTCTGGATGAACATCAACTCAAGGCTGATGGAGAAAGAATAGGACAAAACTGAACATTATTGGATAAATAAATTATGCAAAAACTGTCCAACATATCAACAGAGCTTTGTTAATTTCACTGCATAGCCAAAATAGGGGGAAATTCATTTTTGGCCACATTCTCCCAAGGTTGAGACAGTAAAACAGAACTAAAAATCAGTTTGGAAGAGGTCTTGGTTTAACGCAAAGTAAACATGAAAAATCATTTTAAAGAGGTTACGATCTACCGGAAAAGGATACACTTATGGAAAAGTCCATAAGTGTATTCTGCCCCCATCACCTGGCCAGTGGGGACCAGAAATGACTCAGTCAGGGAAAGATGGTCCAGTAGAGTGGGGGAAACAAAATCACATCAACTCATCACTGATCCCTCAACACTTGCAGGAAGTCAACCACAAACAAGACAAACAAGGGTGACGTTAGGGCAACACAGACACTGACCTCAAGGACACCTATAACTGACCACTAACGCGGTCTGGCTGTTAAAATCTTGCCACCAACTTATGCCATGTCATGATCAGGATTATTAGTGAAGACAAGAATGAAACATGCTCCTTCAAATCCCATAGGCATTGACTGTGACAGAAAATGTGTGAGCAATCACTTAGCACTTACAGAGTAGAACATTCATTTAGAATGAAACTGCAGTTCCAAAAAACAGTTCACCATTTTAAATGCCAAGGTATGCTAAAATGCTGCCTCTGTCTGTCAAACTGTAAGAAAAATATGAAGAATCCAATAGCAATTAAAAGTTAATTATCTCCATAGCCTTGACATTTCATTTACCAAAAAGAAAAATCAATGGCTGTGGCCTACTGAGAAGGCTTACAAACGCAGCATTGGGCATTTAGCACAAGTAATTACCTCTCCATTGACACAGGGTCTTCACGCTTTTCAATGTTTCAAAAGAAGTCACTGTAGGACTGTGGGACAAAATACAGATGTCTTCAGCCTAGGAGGGAGGATGATACTGCCTGACTCACTCTCACCTATCAATTAGCGCCCCTCTGTCGCTCCACCTCCCTCAATCGACATGAATCTGACAGAGGGTGGGCACAGTCGAGCGAAAGACAGAGCAAATACTGGATTTCCTTCAGCTGTGAAAAAAAAGAGAGAATGCCTCCACGGAGAAAACAATGCCACAACTGAAAACAGGTTATTTAAGAGGAAATTGCTACATCGCGGTGGATGGGTCAGGGACGATCAGTACTTAATGGATTTTGCTACAAACCCATTTACTCCGACAACATCATTTGCAAAGGATACTGTATCACTCAGCTTGTTTCAACAGGACTTCATTGGCAAGGCAGCAATACATATTTGAATATTTCAATGACTGGTCCTAAGAACTGTAACCTACACTCACTGATTAAACCTTATGGAGGCTGTAGCCGAGCCCCACATGTAATACAGCCTCCTTTGGAGTATGTAAATGTGGGTATATACAGTGTGTTTATATAGCCTTAAGACTATAACCAGATATACCTCTATGTTCACAGTATTCTTTTGAATAGTGTCTATTTTTACATCCATCTGTTTTATATTTATTATCAAAATCACCAAAGCCAGCCTGTTGCAATACTGCCTTGGCCTGCCTTTGTTAGTGCTATCAACCCAACTGGGGAAGTAAGGAGATTTGGAAGAAGGAAACAACTCGATACAAGACCGCATGACGTGGCTAGCTATCATTGTGGGAAAAATAAAACAAGTGTCCAGAGAGACAGTCACAAAACTCAACAACTATAGGAAATAAATCGGAGACAAGCCGCGCAGCTTGAAGACACACCCATGGGTGGCGGTACAAACCATCACTGACAAAAAAAGACAAGTGCTGACAAGCAGAAAAACATTAAAAGCTTTCCAGGTGCACAGAGCCAACCTTGGGATCAGTTGATGACATCAGTCAAGCTATGGACCAGAACATTGAACACGTCACCAGCTTAGTGCAGACCAGGACAGCCTCACAGCTTTCCATAGTTAGGAGGGATATGAAGTGGATGATATCAAGTTTGCAAAAGAGCAGACGCCATGGTGGTGGGAATGAAGTTAAGCTGGAACCCTGTGGCACCATTACCTTGTAGGTAATATTGCCATAGGAGGTATTCAATGCTGGACTGGGGTCCTCCAAGGATGGAACTGTCAACCTCATAACGACTTCACATGGAAATTAATTTGTGAAACATTTCTTGAGTAACTCATGGCAACGGAGGGTGCTCCTCTTTTTAATAGGACAGTTTCTCTCACAAGACGTTAGGTTTAAAATCGCTGGGATTCAATTTCAACACACAGGCAGATCCTCATCACTTACCTTAGATTCAAATCATGTGGATGAGTAGACAGACTAAGACATTTTTGCAAAGCCTGCAGAGCGTTGTCAACACCTGCAATGGAAAGTGTCTTCTACCATAATGCATCCCCACTCAACCAACTGCACACATAGTTTAAGACTACTTCCTCCTCATATAGCATAAGGAATTATGAGCAGTTACATTAAGCAGCAGACATTTTAACTCTGACCCCTACAAAAGCACCATTTTAAAAACTGTATTTAAAGCATTTAACGACCAGGGCTGTGAAAAAGGTCTCTAGGGTTTAATTTCTGTAGAAGTGCTAGCTCAGCTGCGCTATCGTTTATACTTTTCTTCTAGCTGTAACCCAAATGTTAATCTGAAAGAAAAGGGGGAAAAAGGTGTTCTTTGTGAATTCTGAATGTCACCTGCTGTCATCCACCACTGGGAAAGTTATTCTTGGACTCTCTAGTCCTCATAAAGTATAATGTACATCCCATGCATTTAAAAATGACAGTAAGAGTAGTCATCTGACAGACTTGAGCAACAAAAAGTAATTGCAATATTCCAAAATGGCTACCTTGTTAACATTCTTTGTTGGGCCCTACCTTCAAATATTTGATTGATTCATGGACTAGAGCGGGTTTCCAATCCTTTGAAAATGGATATTCAGAATTGATCATCCCCGCTTATGATTTTAATTTACAATTAAGGACAGTCTTTGTTAAATGGCAAAGTTAAAGAAAATGTAGATAGACATTACAAGAGCCTATAGGTCTAGACTATTTACATAGTTTAAAAGACAGAAATGTAAGGCCAATGTAAACATTCTACTGACAGCACCAGAACAGTGGGGGACACAGTCCCCTGCCTCACCTCCCTACCTGGCCTGGCACGTACAGTCGACAAGGGCACAAACACTGAGACGTGGCAGAACACAGTCACAGGAAGCAAATGTTGAAATTCACCTCAGAAAGTGGCAATTCTTTTTCCAGAGGGACTGAGATTTAACAGCAAAAAGATGATTTTGGCCCTGGGCGATGCCAGTTACTGGGTCTGCTTGAAGACAAATTTTATTTTTTGCTTTTAATTTCCAGTCCGTTATGTTTCTTCCGGACGGCATCAGCTTTGCCCTGAATGGACCCTACCCTCACATAGCCTAGTTGGCCGGCCAAGTGAGTAGACTTCGGAAGGACTATCTGATTACTGAACATGACGTCCCTGAAGTGGGGGATTGTCTCCAAATAAGCTTATGGGTGGTGAAAAAAAGGAGCTGGACTTTGAAACATTAGCCAAAACTGCAAAACATTCTGAGTTACAGCAATGGAAAACTACAGCTGTGAGAAACCGCACCCAGCCCTGTTCTCTGCCGTGTTTGGAACCATTTCAGGACTAGAATGGCTTCCCATCACAATGGGATGACCATGTATCCACCTGAGTCAGGGGCTGCAAAGCAGGGTGGTGGGAGGAGGTTACTAGTTCAGACAGTGGGTGGGATGCTGGATCTACCAAGTTTGCATAAGTTATCTGCGGGCAGTCATTCCACTAATAATACCCTTCACTTTCAAGACAAAGCTGAGACATGGCATCCACCCATTTATGTTTAAGACATACTCCTCAGTGCAGAAGAGTAATGTAAAACTATACAGGCAGTGTCCTTTTCTGCCCATACCAGACATACAGAGAGATACACCTCAATCAGGGACCAAGTTAACCACGCCCCTCCCAAGATAATATATAATGGAAGGCACCTAATGAATGTTAATGTATTGTGTTTACCATGACAAATGAAAAAATAGGATAATATAGCAACAAATGAAGAGGAAGAAACAAAACCAAATAAAAGCCTGAACAATAACTAAGCAGATCGTCAGTTAAAATAGTGGTGAATGAATAGTCTGAAATACATTGGACAGCCATAGATCCTTAAAAATGAATAGTGATCCTTAAAGGATAGTGTCTGGACGTTTACCTAATGCATTTAATATGTTATCATGAAAACTGACAGAGGGAGAGAGAAGGACACTGAAAACGGTCAAGATAAATGCACATAGAGAATGCATTTGAGAAGGCATTTCATTATGAGGTGATATGCCAAATCACGAACAGCCTCAAAAATAGGCAGAAGGTAAAGCTAACAGTTAAAAAAATATATCCTTAGTAGGCTAATGATATAATGAAATGGATATAATGAAATCAATCCCTAATTAGTTAAGGCCATCTAAGACCACACAATTTAGCAGTCTTATGCCACCCTTTTTCCAGCCCAGACAACATTTCCACAAAGGGAAAAATTATACTGTGGGTTGTAAACAATTTTCAGATGTCTTGGCTAGACTGGCTTTACGTCTGCTAATTACATACCACTATGCACAGTTGTAGGCACTATAAAGTTCTGCCGGTGTTCCTTTTTAGTATGTTATGAACTGATTCCTGGTGACCAAGCAATAGGAAGAAGGCAATACTGAAGTTCCAAAAGGGATATAATGAAGTTGGGAAAACCTATGCAGTTATTGAATGAGTGCAAATTATTTTTCTTAACATCATGACAGGGCAGGGGAAATTAGTCCTCAAGCTAATTCTTGCTAAGCTAATTTAATAAATGATACATTTAGGGAAGTATTACGTTCACTTCATGTTGGTTAATAACAGCAAAGCTGAACATCCACTGACGTAGCTTTGCAAACAAATAGCATACCAATTGCAGAATCTTGCGAATTTTACTTGACAGAGGATATTTGGGCAATAGTCTTGCCAATTGGAAGCTGTGGATTATTGTGACCAAGACGACACTAACAAAAAGTGCAAGGTGATCTTTTATGTGACAGTGTTAGGACACCCATTTAACGATCCACACAAAACCTGCCCCCTATGGAAGCCAATCTCACCTTCAGTGCTCTGGGGCATTTGGATTTGATCTGTAAACCAGAAGGAAGAGTGCCCCTTACTGGCCCTCCAACACCCCTTAAAGCTGCAACTGGTCTCCCATCTAAGGACTGACCAGGAGGCAATCCAGCGATGGGATGCAGGTCATCCACAGCTCAAAGTGAGCTACCGCTGTTGGGCATTGAAACTACCCAATCCTTCAAGGCCGACTTGTTTCGTTTTACATTTTTCCCAAAAGCCAAAACCGGTTATAGCCACCTAACAAAAGCCCGGGCAGGGTGATAAGTACATCCTCGTCATCTCTTAACCAGTATGGACCCATGCCAGAACTGGGGCATCTCACCAATTAGGCAAGATTTGAATTCTAGTTTAGTAAAGATTGCCTGCCATGTAAAGACAATGCATATTTTGATAGTATCCACTATAGGCATGTAGAAACAGAGTAGAGGCTTAACAAGACTAATCACTGTTATACTTTACACAAAGCAGCTCCATAAACCAATCTAACCCTACATGTATCAAGACCATTGGTGCAATGTATTTAAGACTTTGATTACTTTCTTTGAGAAGGCATCAAAAATTATTACGAGGGCTTGAGGAAACCATATATCTTTATTTTCGTTGTAAAAGTGCAGGAAAAACAGATGGACAGAGGGAGAAATAAGTTGTGATGAGTTCCATGTGGAAATAGCATGATTGAAGCCGCAACTTGAGGCCTAGGCCACATCCTTTCATTTCAAACAGAAAAGCACTCAAATACAGACACACAAACCTCTGATTTGCTTTGCCAGTGGATAAAAGGGGGGAAATATTAACTTGCCATGACAAAAAAAGCTGCCAAGGCACGGCCCTTGTGTTCCTCTCTTTTACAACTCCCTGCAGTGAAACGCAGACGAGAGCAGAGAGCCTAAGCAGTGTACACCTGCAGCTATGTACCTCAGACACTGGGATGCGGAGAGGGCTGGGGAGGGAAGCTTAAAGTACACTTAAGGGCATACATGGAGCAGGAGCCGGTACAAAGCATTGAAGGTGTATACGTTGGGGGAAACAGCAGGGTAGTTTGGCACTGGTCTGTAATAAAACAACAGCATACTGTATGGAGAACGCTTAAAACAACAGCATACTGTATGGAGAACGCTTAAAACAACAGCATACTGTATGGAGAACGCTTAAAACAACAGCATACTGTATGGAGAACGCTCAGAACGCATGGTCTTTGACATGGGACAATAATCCTAAAATTAGACACTGACAACGTGGACTACTTAGTGATGGTATTTTGCAGATAGAAAAAATTACACTAAGTAATATGATGTTTGAAATGAAATAAATACGATATGCAGGACTGTTACAATTGTCTACCTAGTAGCAGTAATTTAAAAATAAATAAAATGAATGGTGGTGCATATGTTACTAAAAGTGTTCACATTCATTTCTGCAATGAATTCCCAACCCCCCATATCAGCGAGCTCTACCAGGGAGTGTAAAGAGCACTGAGTAGGGGCAAGGCAGGCGCCACTTTGTAGAAAGGATTAGTGGAGCAGAAAGGATACTTCCCTCCTGGTGAGATGAGAGGGGACCTGACACCCACATTAGGGCAGGAGGGAAGAAGACAGGAGGGGGGTGACCGAGAAACAAGCCAGCATGCAACTCCTCCTCTCATCGGGCACCAACATATTTTAGATTCCGATAACTCAGCAACTCCTACATGTACCCCCCACTCTGAACCACAAACCCCAAAGGGTGTCAAAATGAAACATTTGCTGTGGTTTAATCAATGAATCTTTCTAAACTCGCGTGACTCAAGATTTTTTTTTTTCTTTTGCAGACAGAAACAAAAATGACAGAGGCAATGCGGTATCTAAACATGATGAGACAAACAGTACTTACTGAGGTGAAGGCCAGGAGCTCTTCTTCAGTCAGCTTATGGACAGGGTTGTTCTTCTGGAAATCATTACTGTAACAGAGACACGACACCCTAATCAACATGGAGCTAAAAAAATTGTCTCTACCCAACCACTATTGAGTGCAGTGTATTCTCCTGTAAATCAAGATGTTCAGATCAGATTTTTTGGTCCCCCTGGTATTGATTTATTAATGGTCAAGCGCTGAATTTAATATTGTTGACGACCCATCAGTGCATTAGCCGTTAGACAAGACGGTCAGTGTTCTGATAGAAAGGGCTTTCATTGTCCCCCCCGAGTCTGTAAAGCCATTTATCTACAGCACAGCACCATCTGAGGAGGGCCGATTGATTTCAGAATGAATTGTGTTTATTGTTCTTTTTGATTAACAGTTGAGAGTGGTGTCGCGATACATCAGTCATGTGCCTGCCTGGCCAATCAACATTTGGGCAGGTATTAGATACTCCCATGGGCAAAACAAAGTGATACCCATAAGATTATAGTGGGCCAGAGTTATGGTCTACAGAGGTTGTGTGACCCTACTGATCCGGGAAGAAAACAAGCTAGATGAAAGCAATGTAAAGAGAACGGCTACCAAGAATATTCTTTCACTTGTTAAGCAGCCATTTTAGATGTTTGACATGCACCCATAAAAGGTAGAAAAACAAAATTTTGAATGGAAACTTCTGTGGTTAGCTCCAAAACCAGAGCAGTTTTGGCAGAAGGGAAGAACTGAAGCAGTTTGGGGGTGTTAGTAGTCTGCTTTTCAATAAAAATAAAATAGATTTCATGGAAATTATATTAAATAATAACCAGTATTTGTTCTACATAAAGCATCTTTGGAAAGTCTTCAGACACCAACACTTCTTCTGCATATAGTTTTTTTTTCATTTGTTTTACATCCCTTTTAGACGGTCCCCATACAAGAACGTCAAACCGTTAAGAAACTTTTAGTGATTGGTGAACATCAGTCCTGCTAAAATCGGTCCTGCACCTAGAGAGCAACTAGAACCACTGCATTACTGCTTGAGTCATACTAAGCCGAAGCTGACAGAATTCTGTTAAAATCTCTAGGTCCATTACATGAAAGAAATATATTCGCTGGGTTGCTGCAATTCCCTTCGCATACCTTTCAATCACAAAAAAAGATCACCAACCGATTGAGGGCTGGATTCAAACTCACACCAAAAATCTAAGTAAAAACCATTGAAATCACAGGCTGTTCCAACTTGCGGGAATTTCATCATGGCAACTCATAATGTGACTCAGTAGTGTGTATAGTGTATGTGCCTGTATGCACTCCTGACAACATCTGGGCATGCTCCTGAAGAGATGGAGGATGACGTCCTGGGGGATCTCCTCCCAGACTAGAATCAGGGCATCAGGGAAGTCCTGGACGGCCTGTGGTGCTACTTGGCGTTGATCGGATGCACCAATGCATAACAACCCAGAGGTTCTCATTTAGAATCAGGTCTGGGGAACGTAAGGGCCAGTCAGTGGCATTTAATGCCTTCATCATCCAGGAACTGCCAACACACTCTGGCCACATGAGGCCAGGCATTGTCCTGCACCAGGAGGAACCCAGGGCCCACTGTTAAGTAGAGGATTTCACCCCAGTACCTAACAGCAGTGAGGGAACCATTGGCTAGTATGAGGTGGTATGTGCGACCCTACCAAGGATACACCTCCGCAAACCATCACTGACCCACCACCAAACCAGTCTTGATGGATGATGTTGCATGCAGCATAACGTTCACCACAGCATCCCCAGACTCTTTCACATCTGTCATATGTGATCAGGGTGAACCTGCTCTCATCGGTGAAGACAACAGGGTGCAAATGGCGGACCTGCCAATTCTGGTGTTCTCTGGCGAATGCCAATCAAAGCTGCATGGTGCTGGGCTGTGAGCACAAGTCCCACTAGAAGACATGGATTCTGTTTCTGACATTTTTTAGAAAAGGTAGCTTGCTGGATGTCATTTTGGAAGGCTCTGGCAGTGCTCCTCCTGTTCCTTCTTGCACATAGGAGGAGATACCCGTCTTGCTGTTGGGTTGATGTCCTTCTACAGCCCTGTCCAGTTCTCCTTGTATAACGGTCCGTCTCCTGGCATCTCCTCCATACTCTTGAGACAGTACTGGGAGACATAGTAAATCTTCTCGTTTGACGGCACATATGGATGTGCCATCCTAAAGGAGGTGGACTACCTGTTTAACCTGAATGGGCTGCAGGTACCGCCTCACACTACCAATAGTGGCAAGGACACAAGCAAAATGCAAAACTAGAGAAGAACCAGTCAGGAAGGATAAGGAGAGCGCAATTGTCTGTGGCCACAACCTGCAAAACCATTCCCTTTTTGGGGGTTGTCTTGAAACTGCTTCTCCAGTGCACCTGTTGTCACTTTCATTTGCATCAAAACAGGTGACATTGATTCACAATGGCTTATGCTTCCTAACTGGACAGATTGATATCCATGAAGTTTCATTGACTTGTTACATTGTGATGATTAAGTGTTCCCTTCATTTTTTTTTTTTGCAGTACACACACGCACACACCTTTTGCCATAAATATACATACAATACCCCATAATGATACAGAAAAAACATGTTTTTAGAAATGTGTGCCAATTAAGTGAAATACTTTCTTAAAAAACATAGCTGAGCAGGGATTGCTGGTTACATACTGGCCATGTCTTCTAAAGTGAAGTGGCCGTAAGAGAGAGTTGTGTTCTATGCGAGACCTGCAAACTGCATAGGGTCATAGGTTTGTCTAGGAACCCATCAATGATCTAAAAGGATTTTGGTCACATTACAGAGACATTTTCAGCATATCACATCAGACCAAACCAGCCAAAATATTTCGTAGTTCATTCCTATTGAACGGCTGTTATGGTTGACTATGAACTTTGATTACACTTTTCAGAATGTCCTTATTTGATGGAGCTTAGTCCAGTTATAGAAGTGTCTTCGCAGCAGGAAGAGAGAAAAAAATGCTGTTTACTCCTATGACACCCATTATCATAAAAACATTTTACAGAAGGTCTGGCCCTGGGATAACAAGTGTGGGATTGGATGACAGAACTGAATAGAAAGTTGCAATTTCTGGCAGCAGGCCTTTAATCCGGATGTCTGCAATGACAAGGCAGATAATGGTAACAGTGTATTTTGGTTAGGCAGGACACACCTAGGTCTAGTCCAGTCATTTAGGTTAGTGTCATAAAAAGGGAAACCAAGCAGCAGCCATTGTGTTCAGCCAGCAGACATCCCAAACACTATTGTATTAAAACATGAACTCAAAATGGATTTATATCTGGGGATTTTGTCACTGATCTAAAAATTCCATAAAGTCTAAGTGAAAAATAAAATGTAGAAATTGTTGAATATTTATTAGGGATAGTGTTCTTAAGATGCTGTGAAGTGAAACATATCGCTCAGCGTTGAGGCCAAAAGGCGATATTCTGGTGTCATGAGACCATAGGACCTTCTTCCACTTGGTCTCAGAGCCTCCCACCTGCCTTCTGGCAAACATTAAGCGGGGATTAGATTTAAACAATGGTGCTTTTTTTCGCCTCCTTCCCATGAAGGCCACTTTTGTGAAGCACCCAGGTTATTAATGCAGTATGCACAATGTCTCCCAGCCACGGAAGACTAACCCCTTCAGAGTTGCCATAGGCCTCTTGGTGTCCTACCTGACTGGTGCCCTTCTTGCCGGAAAGGGCTGTTCTAAACAGATTCAAGGTTGTGCCATATTCTCTCCATTTCTTAATAACAGACTTTAATGTGCTATTCAACACCTTGGAAATGTTCTTAGATCCAACCCCTGATTGGGGCTTTGGAAAACCTTAATCCGGATTTGCTAAGAATGTATCTTTGTCTTTATGATGTAGCTTTTGATAGGAATTGTAGAGACTAACTGAGGGATCTCCCAGAGACAGGTGTATTTAACCAGAAATGGCTTAACTGCACACAGGTGGATAACATTCAACAAATTGGGTGACTTCTGAAGACTTCTGGTTGCACCACATTCAGATGCTTCATGACAAATGGATGAACACTCATGCAATCATTTATTTTCTGTTTTATATTTGAAATGATTTTAGAGCAATTTAAGTGTATGTTTCACATTGATATTATGGTCTTTTGTGTTTATTAGAGGCAAATTCTCTTGATAAAATCCATTTAGATTTAATGTTGTAACCAGAAAATGTGGAAAAGGCTAAGCATGCCTCTACCATCTGATCTAAACACGGCACCTGTTCTGCTATTGTATCCAAACATTTGTCTCTGTAGCCCATTTCCCCACTCGTCTGGCAGTAACAGTATGGAGGCGTTCTCCAACATGTTATACTTCAGTAAGTGCATTTTCCCAGAGTGGATATTTCTACTTTAATTTCACTTCACAAATAGTTACAACACAGTAGTTGTAGTCTATTGGCATACAAAAACATCAGGATGAACATGAATAGCATCGTTATAGTGGCTGAAAGGAGGAAACCCAGCAGCTGCTTTGAGTCAGGTCAGGATCACGTTTTTATACTTCTGGTTATCTTGTCTAAATCCCTTTTTAGTTAAATGTGCCTTTTTATTTAATCCAATGGTGCCTTAAGGCATCAAATAACTATTTTATTAAAAAGGGACTACAATTTGTCAAGTAATAAATCCTTTAAAGTAATTGTTGGACTGTCTCTCTTTGCATGCAACTCTAACTCAGGGAGAGCATGGTCACATGGTCAAGCAAGCACATGGTCACATGGTTATTGCTCTCCCCCCACTACTGATATTTTAAAGTTGACATTTTCTGACAGACAGCTCACGGGCTTACAGTTTTTATTGTGATTAGTCGATTCGTGAGAGAGAACAGACGACTACCATGGGATAAGGGGGAAGCACAGGACGGAAGTATCCAGAACGTTTGCTATGAACGCTGGAACTTGTAATACTTCATATATTTAATTATAAATCGGCAGAGTAATCTCAAAAACAGTACTGAATGAACAATGTTTATTCAATCACAAAGGTTGGTTCCTAAACCCAAAATGGCATGGGACAGTGCTAGTGTGTCCTAGGGTTGAGGATGAGTGGACTGACACATACCATAAACCTGTCCAAATATAATTGGTAAACAATGTTAATGTCCCAGAACAGGTGTCTGCACTGTGGGTTAATTGGCAATGTTATTCCCGTAGGCAAAAGGAATTTTCAGAGAATTGTAAAACATTCCATTTGATCATTTTGAAGTGTTAATAAATGGCTCTTGATCCCTGGCTGTGACACCACTTTGAGGGAGAAGCTAAATATATATGCGTTTTCACACAAACACACATCTACATGTAAGTAGAACAGGACAAACATGAGAACACTAATGGACCTCAACAGGACAGGACGGTGAAAAGAACAAGGAATAAAACTAAGACTAAGGGCACCACGGTGAGGGCTAAAGGACCACCCCGTCACACAACAAAAGCTAATGAAGTGTGACGACACCGTTCCTTCCCTCTGGGTGAAGTTTACATCCCTCCCACCCTTTCTGCCAGCCTTTCTTGCTTTACTCACCACTCTCTATCCTGCCCCCTTTCTCTCCTCTCCTCGTCCCTTCCTATCTTTATTTCTGTATCTGGTTTACCTTTCTTGCACTCAACCCACCCCCCTCCTCATCACTTCCTGTCCTGCTCATCCAGTCGGCATCTGTCACAGTGAGCTTGGCGGTGAGGAGGAGAGCAAGAGCACTCCCTGAACTCTGAAATTCTTCAGACTCACGCCCCTAAGCAAAGAGAGTAGGGGAGGGGAAGAGAGAGTTGGCCTCACAATCGCCTAATGTTCTGACACCTCTCAGGAATGGGAGAAAAGAAGGGAAAATGCCAGAAGCAAGAAGCAAAGACATCACTCAACCAAGCATATCAGATGGAGGCTTTGGAAAACAGATTCCACATTAAAAAAAAGATACCCGAAAAGCATGAAAACAAATACCTGCATGGAACAAAACAACAATGATTCAATGTTAACCATAATGTGGTGAAATTATTCAACCCAATACCTTTAAGCTCTTTGTTTGGGATTTTTTTAAACAGCAGGTGAGGTTTTGAATAGATTTCTCCTTTTTCAAAGAACAGGAGAAACACTAGTAAAAATTTAACTTGTCTCATCTCCCAATCACATTAATATCCCTTACCTTTCACATCGTCATTGCTATAGGTAACAGGTATGTAGGTGAACTTTATTACACACACAATGGCTGCCTATTCCCTATAAAGCACCTGTGAAAAGTAAGATTCCACATTGTAGAATAATAGTAAGGATTTCAAAGTTATGATGAAACTGGCTCTCATGAGGACCTCCACTAGAAAGGGAGACCCAGAGTTCCCTCTGCTGCAGAGGATAAGTTCATAAGTTACCAGGCTCAGAAAAAGGCAATTAATTGCAACTCAGATAGCAGTCACAGAGTTAAAAAAAGAGAAACATCTCAGCATCAGCTGTTCAGGAGACTGCATGAATCAGGCTTTCCTGGTCAAATTGCTGCAAAGAAACCACAAATGAAGGTCACCAATAAGAAGAGTCTTGCTTGGGCCTAGAAACACAAGAAATAGGTCTGCGATTTATTTAGAATTCAAGGCCCACACAACCAGCATAGCTAATAACCAGCATAGCTAGCATTCCGCAGCAAACGCCATCCCAACGAGTTAGCGGTTAGTGTGACTATTTTGTTTTTCAACAGGACAAAACACACCTCTAGGCAACGCAAGGGCTATTTGACCAAGGAGGAATGTGATGGAGTGCGGCATCAGATGGCCTCCACAATCACGAGATCCCATTGAGATCGTTTGGGATGATAGCGACTGCAGAGTAAAGAAAGAGGCCAATAAGTGATTAGCAGGTGAGAACTCCAACACTGTTGGACAAGCATTCCAGGTGACTACCTCATGAAGCTGGTGGAAAGAATGCCAAGTGTGTGCAAAGCATTCAAGGCAAAGGATGGCTAGTTTGAAGAAATACATGTATTTTCATTTGTTCCAAATTTTTTTGGTTACTACATTATTTAATGTGTAATATATCAGAGCTCTTCACTACAATTCTACAACTTGGAAAATTTTATAAATAAAACGGTCATTATTAGCATAATTTCAGCAGCCCCTCTTTTTCCCCCTTTTTTTATATACACAATCACACCAAAAAAGCCAAAATATAGACCGACAAACACAATACTATGTAAAGTGGTGCGTCATCCCCTTGCTTTTATATCTGGGATATGTGAGGGCCCACACTCCAGGAAAACCAACAAAAGAAATGGGGAAAAAACAATCGGCACGTGGGTTGGTCTCGACTGAGACTGTAACAATGTGTGCAGTTGGGAACCCAGTGCATTTGTCTGACTGTCACTCGACAACCTCCCCAGACCTGGAAAGCGGCACATGTTCTTGTTCTAGTCATTGTGCCATATGTTCAGCACCGATCCTGTTTCTGGGTTACGTACAACATGTATCTCGGGTATGTATATTGTGAATTACGACCAGATGCACGACCTGTCTTAGGTTGTCCCGATATCACAGTTGGGATCTTACCAGTCATTGGCTAACCAGCCCACTTCACTGGCAAAACTTCAGTTCACATATCAGGGAGGATTGGAGGATGTAATATATGTCGCAAGAGTTCTTCTCAAGCAGCCCGTAGCACACAGCAGTTTTATCATGTGTTACAATGAAAAAAGGTGCAGCTCCCACATGCCGCAGCATCCAAAGTCCCCCAAAGCATGAGCCAAATCCGCTCACGCGCTTTTTTTTTTTGGCACAACAAAAAAAATACAAATGTTGCCTATTCAGACACACTCGTATAATGAAAAGATTCTCCCGAGACCACCATCGGAATCTCAATGGGATTAATCCATAATTTTTATTCACAAATGAAATCAACAGTGACATGTCTTACCAAACTCCCAGGATGACTGCCTGCTCCTCAGCACTGAGATCCGGCAGCAGGTACTGTTCAGGCTCAGCCAAGTTGATCTGGTTCAACACCGTCTCATCCGCCAGGTCGAGGTCCTGTGGGTCAAACACAAACCAGACAGATTGATCACACGGTTTAGTCGCAGCAGGAGGTAACTAGAACATACTAAAACCTGTATTACAGGGATACACTACCGTTCAAAGTTTGGGGTCACTGAGTAATGTCTTTGTTTTCCATGGTGACATATGAGGTTGAATAAGAAATATAGCAAAATGGTAAGGAAATAGTCCTTGACATGGCTAAAAATAATGATTATTGACAGAATACCAGCGGACTGCTTCTTCCCTAAATAGTTATTGTATAGTTTGGAGCTAGGCTTTGGGTCATTGTCCTGTTGTAGAGCTATGTTTTGGGACACTGTCCGGTTCTAGGAGGAAACTGACTCCAATCAAGCATCATCCAAAGGGTATGGCATAGCGTTGAGTGATAGTCTTCCACCTTCAAGATCCTTTTTACCCCGTACAAATCAGTCCCATTACCAGCACCAAAGTACCCCCAGACAATCACATTGCCTCCACCATGCTTGACAAATCACATCAAGCACTCCTCCAGCATCTTTTCATTTGGTCTTCGTCTCACAAATGTTCTTCTGTGATAAGAACCCTTCAAACTTACATTCATCTGTCCATAACACTTTTTTCCAATCTTCTCTGTCCAATGTCTGTGCTCTTTTGCCCATCTTAATCTTTTTACTGGCCAGGCTGAGATTACTTTTACTTGGCAACTCTGCCTAGAAGGCTAGCATCCTGGAGCAACCTCTCTGCTGTTGACATTGAGAATGGTGTTTTGAGGGTACTATTCAATAAAGCTGCCAGTTGAGGACCTGTGAGGCATCTGCTTCCCAAACTACACACTAATGTATTTGTCCTCTTGCTCAGTTGCACCAGGGCCTCCCACTCCTTTCTCTATTCTGGTTAGAATCCGTTTGATCGGTTCTGTGAAAGGTGTAGTCAAAGCTTTGTACAACATCTTCAGTTTCTTGGCAATGCCTTGCATGGAATACCCTTCATTTCTCAGAACAAGAATAGCCAGATGACTTCAGAGGAAAGTTCTTTGTTTCTGGACATTTTGAGCATGTAATCAAACCCACAATACCTGATGCCCCCCATACTCAACTAGTCTAAAGAAGGACAGTTTTATTGTGTCTTTAATCAGCACAACAGTTTTCAGCTGTGCTAACATCATTGCAAAAGGCTTTTTTAATGATCAATTAGCCTTTACAAATGCTAAACTTGGATTAGCAAACAGTGTGCCACTGGAACACAGAACTGATGGTTGCTGATAATGGCCCTCTGTACGTGTGTGTAGATATTCAAACCAGACGTTTCCAGCTACAATTGTCATTTACAATATTAACAATTTACATAATTTTTTTACTCCAAACTTTTGTATGGTAGTGTATATACAGGCAGGGAATCCAAGATGGATAATGCAGTCCTTTCAGCAGTTTTCTGACAGCAACTAAAACTGATAGATTTAGAGATGGGAGTAAAAAAAATTTAATAGAGATGACTTTTCCATGACAGAGGGGAAGGATGGTTGATTCCTCCCGTCAAAAAATACTTCACTCTTAACCCTGTCTTCCTCTAGATTTTGTTCCAGGAGAAATGTTCAAGGCGAAAAATCAAAGCATCTTGAGTTAAGAGGACATACAACAAACCGACTATGCTTACAGCCCTTAATTATTTTCATAACTGGGAACTGAAATCACAGTAAACAAAAAAAGATCGGGGTTTTGGACACATTTTTGACTTGTAAACAAGTCTGGTGCACACATAAGCAAAAAACCGTGGAAATGGCCAACAGCTCGCTACCCAAATTACTTGGTCAGTGTAAACACATTGTAGGGTCTGACTGCCAGGAACACCCAGGACAAATGGCTCCATCTTGAAGGGTTTTGGAGTCAGGAGTTCCTGGTGGTCTCTTCCCTGTGGCTCTCAGAGGAAGCTAACGTGTTGTACCCTCTGTCACAGGCTGTACATGTGCTCAAGTCAGAGTACACACTCACTATTACACACTAACCCTTAAGGTGAGTCTTCTACAAGAATATACTGTGTGGCTTAGATGGTTTATGCCTTCACCTGCATGCACGCCTAATATCATTGAGACAGTTTAATGATTACAGCCAAAGTGATGTTTTATTTGCTTTTCCTTCATTCTGTAATGTTTTCCAAACCATTTCACCTCCATCTGCCATCACTCACCAGCTGATTCAAGAAACCAGTCATCTCTGGAAAATTGCAACTCTGGAGCTTAACCTCGTGCTTAATTTTTAGGTGATACGGCTCTACTTCACCTGCATTCCCCCAACAGAATCCCTCCACCAGTGCATGACACACTATATTCCTTGGGACAGCTCAAGAATGCTACTGAACTCCCTCTGACTGACAGCACCTTCTCTGAATATTTCAACCAGAACTAGGCAATAGATCAGAGTAGACAGAAAGGTAGTGACTACGCTTAGCAAATGCTATCGCACCAAAACAGGTTGAGTACACAACACTAGGATGCAGAACATTCGTACTATGCAAATCCCTCTGTCTCACAGTCAGCCGTGTTACATTGTACGTAGTGTTCATGTTCCTCAGTTCTCAGCTAAACTTCTTCATGACATGAAAATATGCACAACCATTTTGTGCCCTTACTGTAGGAAGAGGCAGATAGTCATTGCCACTGGGGTTGGCCCTGTTTGCCTGTGGTGTGTTCATTGGACAGTCTGCAGAGTCAGATGTTTTCGGTCTCTCAATTCATCTCAGCCAGTGACCTATGGCTTATGATGGGCTTAATTGAGTCCATTTACCCCCCCTTGGCCTGTAATAAGGGAATTAGTGATGCGTAGCAGAACCCGATTGCTAACTGGATGTCTGCCACAGCCAGGAAGACATCTGAGGGAGGCCAGCGCTGTTTTTAGATATGAGGGTGAAATACACAAGACGGGAAGGAGAAGACAAGTACGGCGGTGGGATTCCAATCTAGGACGCATGGTCCAAAACATCTCGGATTTGATTGCAATCTTCTCTCTTTGACAGAGCAGGCCGACTTCCTGATCAGTCAATAAGTTCACCAAAATACAGTAGTACTATGGGGTCTAAAGGTCTAGATGTGAAATGCCTTTATGTAGCTATGGTCCCAGTACAATTTTCACAGTTTTCGTTAGAGTGATTCCTCTTTGTAGCGTCCCAAGAACATAGCTTGTCAGCATGATCAACCAAAAAAACTGCAGATTATCCTTGTTGTAATAATGCAGAGTTGCCACTCTCTCCATTTAGTTAGGGCTCGGAGTGATGAAGTCTTCGTACTAATACGGTCTATTGCCGATGAAAAAAAGAAAAACTGATAAAATGACTGGCTGCCTGCCAAATTGTCTGGAAAAAAAAAATCATAATTGTTAAGTTTCCCAAACTTTCATACTACTTGCAAAGTCCTCATAAGGGAGTTCAGGGAAGTGTACCCTAACTGGGCAAAACTGACAGATATTGCCTTAATTATCCTGATTTACAGCATGTCCACAGAGACAAATAAAGACAGCCTCAAGATCCGGTCATCGGGAACAAAACGTAACCAGGCTAATGCCCATCGCAAGCTGCTTCAAGACAGACATTAGGCAGTTTCAATTGCCCAAGAGAAGTAGCTCACTTTAAGCAGGTCAAAATCTGCTGCAGACACTGACATGTTCCACTGATATGCCAAACAACCCGGTGCAACTGAAACAAAGCGCACGCAGTGATCTAAAATTTAAATGAAGCAATTAAGCCCTAACCTACAGATTCCACAAGACTGAGAATGCAGCATGCAGATGAGCTCTACTGAGACGTTTCTGGTATTTTGTGCATAACCCCAGCTGGTGGCTGGTCTTCTGACCATCGGATGGGTGAATAAGTCAGACGAGGAAATCCAAAGCTGGTGTGGTTAAATGGTCTGCAGTTGTGAAGGTGGATCTGCCAAATTCTCTAAAACTACATTGGAGGGGGCTTATGGTAAAAAAATTAACATTAAATTCTCTGGCAACAGCTCTGGTGGACATTCCTTTAGTCAGCATGCCAACTGCACGCTCCATCAAAACATCTGTGGCTAACCTGCATATTTTACAGTACGGCAAAGTGGCTTTTCAAAGCCCCCAACACAAAGTGCACCGGTGTAAAAAACATGCTTTTTAATGACATTCTTGATATGCCACACCTTTCTGTTGGATGGATCATCTTGGCATAAGAAAAACACTCACAGAGAGACGTAAACAAATGTGTGCATGAAATTTAAAAGTACTAAGCTTTGGTGCATGAGATATTCCTAGGTCATTTCTGCTCATTTCAAACTGTTTGGAATAATCATGAATCGGCATTGAATTTGAAGACAAGAAACAGAGCAAAGGTTAATTTTAAACTGGAATACAAATAGACTTGAAAGAGCAAATATGAACAATTATGATCAAAGAAAGAAGAGGAAGTGGCAGGACTGTCAAGCTGCCATTCTCACATTGCCTGCAGACTGACAGGTTGGCTCCTACAACGTATGAAATGTGCTCTTATATCTGACACAAATCTAAACAAAATACTTCAGAAGAATGTAAATATTGCATTTACGGGACAACTTGCTTCGTTTCAACTAGTAATCTACATTACTATAAGTTAATCACTAAAACCTCAGTTACTCCCCATATGAATCACATGACCCTCACTATAATATATGGCGTAAGGCCAAATGAGATGTACAGGAGGACAAAGAGTGACGCCTCCTTTGGGAGCCGAGGATAACCTCCATGACAAACACACACAAAAAAGGACCAGTGTCTGATTTAGTACGTAGAGGTCCATGCAGAACCTCAGTAGAATAGAGAAACACAGATGGGATGAAATACGATGCAGAGAAAACATGATGGATCACAGGGTGGAGAGGGGCAGGCCAGAGTAGGAGGAGCTAAACTACATAAACAACCAGAAACTAGGCTGTTGAAGAACCTCTTGCTGCCTCCGTCATCAAGCGCCCCCTCAGTCCATCAGGAAAGCCTGCAGGTGTGTGTGGGTTTGACACTCACCTCTGGCCCTGCACAGTGTGGGGTTCAGTCCAAACCGGGGTCCCAAACACACACCAGAGGGCCCCAGGCGCGTATGGGGGCACTTTCCGCAGGTCGGGCTTTAGAGTGTGTGCGAACCTAGTGTGCCGGAGGGGCTCTAATAGGCACTTCATCATGAGAAAAGTGACACAGTTTGGGCCCAAGGTGAGAGTGAAACAGCGGGCTGCTCTGTGGCTCCACTGACAGGAGCTCTGATTGCTCTAGCAGGGAGAGGCGAGGAAGAGACGATGATTAGACAGACAGACAGACACTGGCCCGTATGCTTGGCTGGGTGGAAGTCCCTGGACCGAGGGGGTCAAACCATTATTGGATCATAAAAGCGTCATTGTCCCATGACAGAGACGGCTGCTGTCTCTAATCTGACTTTCGATCTGCTGGGCTCACAGGCTCCATGCATCTACACAGGTTAACGGGTTCATGGAATGACAGCTGGGGGCAGGGGTGATGCAGGGTAACTCTGCTTCCATGAGTGTTAAGTGGTAACCCCGTGCACTGTATATTTCTGTATCTGAGCAAACTAAATCTATTGAAACCAACAATCATCTTGGTTCATCTTCCACATTTCATGCACTGCATTTGGTGACCCTTATAAATTGAGGGCGGGGGGGGCTTGAGTATAGCATTACAAATGGCTAACCGGGATCTCACACATCAGCGTAACCACACGGTCATGCTACAAGCACATTTCGTTTAGAACAAAGAACATGAGGTAATCTGTGGTGAGAGGACTCTCCTCAGATCACTCTGCCCAGGGTTGAGAAGCCCTACAGTGGTCTGCAGAGTAGATATGTAGAAGCAGGTAGAGGTAAGTGAGAGACAGTCAATGGGTCTGCGTTTCATGCAGAGCTGGCAGGCTTGCGCAAGGCAGCATGTTTCCTCTCACTCCAGGAGTCCTTCAGGACTCTTGGACTATTCTTAGTGCTGCAAGTGTCAAGAAAAGACGGGTCAACTCAGGTGATCCTTTATTATCCAATGAAGGGGAAGTCATGCAGATGCCTCTAACATGCCGTAAAAATACATCCAACAGGTTTTAAAATAAAAACAAAGACATCGTAAGATTCGTAAAAAGCTCAGCTGCATTGAATCTCAGGACCAGACCGGAGACGCTTGAGGAACGTCTCCTGAGAAAAGTCCAAAGAAAGCCTTCCAAAAGCATACTTGGCACAGTTAATGTCTATACATGACCTGCGTAAATGAGGCCTTGCAGTTGTTCAACCCTCCAGCACCACAACATGATATCGGCAATGGAGGAGGGGTAAAGATCTCCCTCTGCTGGTGACACTGAGTATTACACTGTATTTGCCCCCTCATGTCAGTGAGGCATAGAAAGTGCATACCTTGGGCAGGCTGGCCAATGGGGTGGGAGATAGGGTCATGTCGCTCTCAGGCTTGGTGACGGGGGAGTCATCTTTCCGTCTGACATCCAGGATCAGCTGGGCAAGGAAGTTCTGCTGAAAGCGAGTCCGTTTGCCTAGAGCACCTGCGTGCAGCAAAAACCTCCCGCAATGACTATGTTATACTTCCTGAACAAAACTATTGACATTTAAAAAAAAAAAAAGCCAGGCAGCTAATGTACGTTGAGACAAGGTCCGAGTCTCTTGTACCTACCGGTCATGTCCATCTCCAGGCCAGAGAGTTCCTTGGCCTGTTGGAAGTGCTCCTTGGCTGGGCTGTACTCATAGTAGGTCAAAGAGATATAGCCACACTCCAGATGGAACTGGATTAACAGGTTCTGGAGGGTTTCATCAGAGAAGAGGGTCCCGTACCTCATTACTGCAGAGATGAGAGGGATAAAAAAAAAAGAGAAGATTAGCCTATTCTGTTTCAGTCCGATCTCCATTTCCATTGACATGATAAAATTAACGACGGCCCATTTAGCAAAGTGGTAAGTACTACAATAGAACCCAATACCCCATTATAAAAACCCAGCGACGGCACATCTCATTTACAACATCAACAAAAGGTTGATCACGGACAACCACCGAAAACCGCCCAGAGACTTAATAGCTGAGCACACTTGCAGACATTCCCAAGGGGCTATTGGTCAGCAACACCTTGAGCAAGGGACCTTGAGGCGACACATTAAAGAGACAAGCAGGCAGCGGATAAGAGAAGAGGTGTTTTGGCATCGTCCTTCGCTCTACCTCTGTCTGTCCGATATGATTATCAGGTCTGGCTGAAGGCCGTGTACGGCATGGTGATTATCCCTGGCTCCAAACGTGTATAATTCATAGTGCGCCGTACCCTCGACTTCCCCCATTCAACATTTATGAGGCAGCCCAGGACCACGCCATGGAGATTTACTCTGTGCCTTGTGTGTCACCTTCACCGCAGTGATTTCACACCAGGAAAATCAGCTTCCCAGGCTGCTGCGACATCTGCAACGGGAACGGGCATTTCCGTGGGAACTAATAACACCTTAACTGCCACGTGGGGTAGGAAGGGCTCCACCTTGAGAGGGAGTAAGATGACTGGCAGGAATAATGGGCTGGGAATGGAAAGAGGTTTAGGTCTTTTCCCAATGTCACCTCTGACTAGGACGAAACAAACCATATGGATGGGTTATGTGTCGTGAACAATCCCTATGCTTTGGCTAGGTCGCCATGAGCAGGCGGTCTGTTCTGAAGGAAACATTATAACGGGGCAGGAGATTCTCCTGGGCCAGATCACATACAACTGCACCTGTGTACCATTTCAATAAGCGTCAACATGTTCTATTCCATGCATACCGACCACGAACCTAGGAGCCAGGACGCAAGGAGGCACCGTAAGCAACCGAAAACACAGCTTCAGACCTCAAAGCAAGTTACAGTTTTTTTTGTTTTTTGTTCTTCTAATCAGGGCCTAATTTAAAACACCAAGGGATGCAATTTATTATCAGGCAAAAAAGAAAACCAGCAGCCTACGCATCTTGCAGGAGTGGAATACCCCTGCAGATATGCATGGGCCCACGCATGAAAAGTGCCTTCACCTCGACAGGCTTACAGATAACACTTTTATTAGGTCTGTTATCAGCGACTGATTTGTTAAGTCCCAGGATGTGTTATGGTAGAGTAAAAAACGATAATTCTAACAATAACAGTCAGTGCATAAAAAACTGAATATTATCTGATCCTCTGTCACCTCGGAAACCAACAGAGATGCGAAAGGGAGAAGGGAAAATGGATTGTAAAAACCCCCCTTTCAGTCTGCATGCCTTTCACACCCCATAGCTTACAGAGAGCACTAAAAGGGATTGTGTGGTCTTTCGCTGGCTGCTCCTCTGGAATATGGATTGGCAGTTGGTTTTCATTGCCTGTAGAGCCTCTTCACCCTTTACACACTGCTCACCACACGCACACTCAAAGCATTTTGCAGAGGGCAACTACAGATGGTTTTCCAGCAGACACCACGCCGACGTCAGCAGGCATGCGGCACACCTTTGATGCATTAGAATGTAGGGACCAATGCAAACAGGCAGTAAATAATGACCAGAAACAAAACCAGGTATACTGAGCTCGCTGCCACAATCGGATAAGCTAATCTTGAATGGACCACGTCGAAACAACCATCTTGACTGAAAACACCTTCCAAGTAATAGTACTACTGAGTTGATAGAAAACCTTGCTAGTTATTTAACTGAAACAGATGAGGTCGGTTTGATATGTTTCGGAGAAGAACTATGTTTTCATCCATCAGCTAGCTTGCTTTTCCAACCAGCTGTCCCAGACAGTGAGAAAACACATACAGCATTCCATCATTTTGTTGGGTTGTCTATCCATTAACAGGAGGCAGAGTATATACAATGGGGAGAACATGCATTTGATACACTGCCAATTTTTCAGGTTTTCCTACTTACAAAGCATGTAGAGGTCTCTATTTTTTTTTTCATAGGTACACTTCAACTGTGAGAAACAAAAATCCAGAAAATCTCATTGTATGATTTTTTAACAATTAATTTGCATTTTATGAAATGACTTAAGTATTTGATCACCTACCAACCAGTAAGAACTCCGGCTCTCACAGACCTGTTAGTTTTTCTTTAAGAAGCCCTCCTGTTCTCCACTCATAACCTGTATTAACTGCACCTGTTTGAACTCTTTACCCGTATAAAAGACACCTGTCCACACACTCAAACAGACACCAACCTCTCCACAATGGCCAAGACCAGAGAGCTGTGTAAGGACATCAGGGATAAAATTGTAGACCTGCACAAGGCTGGGATGGGCTACAGGCAAGCAGCTTGGTGAGAAGGCAACAACTGTTGGTGCAATTATAAAAAAAAAAATGTTCAAGATGACGGTCAATCTCCCTCTGTCCGGGGCTCCATGCAAGATCTCACCTCGTGGGGCATCAATGATCATGAGGAAGGTGAGGGATCAGCCCAGAACTACACGGCAAGACCTGGTCAATGACCTGAAGAGAGCTGGGACCACAGTCTCAAAGAAAACCATTAGTAACACACTACGCCATCATGGATTAAAATCCTGCAGCTCACGCAAGGTCCCCCTGCTCAGCAATGTATCAAATACTAGTTCTCCCCACTGTAGGTGTGTAAAGCTGATCCTATTATTCAATGTTAGTTTACTGGAGTAACAGTTGCAATCATATGCCGACAATTAAAAAAGCAGGGAAAAACCAACACCTTCTCTCACTTTCTCAATCACTAGCTCCAGATTTAACATTAGTAGTTATATCAGCAACTACCAGTTACCATGGGAGCTTGGTGGTGTTTTGGCCACCATGATGCACGGGTTACCCACTTGAAGCAAAATTTGTAAGCACAGAAAAGGATCTATGATTAACAGGAAACATTTTGGACTACTATGCACCAACCAAGTGGTAGATCTATACAATGGGCAAAACCAATGTCGGACTAAAGGGCAAGCTGAAATATAACAGGATTATGAAGAACCATGTGTCCAGCGCTGCCTCGTGTCCAGTTCTTTAACTTGTTTGAGGAACAGTAGAAGACTATGTCTATGGACAATGTCTAGGAAATATTAGCCACCTGGCTACACCAATTAAACAAACACATTCACTCCATTAAACAATAGGTTATGTGGTGGTTTTCAATGAAGCGACTGTAGAGCACTTAGAGCAGTTTATAGACCCACCAAAGAGACCAATGGGAAACAGCACAAAAACCATTCCAAGACTTTTCTCCACCAAACCGGGCTCTTTTGGCACTCCATCTATCAACGGTGAAGGGTGCAAACCACAGGAGGGCCACGGCACACCCCTCTGTCTGGATGGCTCCCTGTTTTAGATGTCAGGTGATTCCATCATAGACAACACCACCACAACTTTGGGGAACGCAGGACGCCGTCCACAGAAGGACTATTCATGGTGAAAGGCAATAGGCCGGCATACAGTAGTTCTATTTGTTGGGAGAAAATAAAAACACCTAAGGGAGAAGAGAAGACGGCCTTAGGAGCCTGAGGTCTCCTTGCATCTAGGCAAACACAGGACATTTCCCCCAGCATGAACGCAATGTGTCTGGAAGCGGAGCAGGCTTCAGCAGCCTCATCCTGGTGCACTGTGAAAGGCCATGGAGCCCGGCAAACTCTTAAACCAGACCAGATTTATACTCTTGTGGGGTGATGCATAAATCTGGCTGGGCACGGGGGGGTGGGGTGGGGGGATGGGGTTGGCACTGGTACTTGGGGTTTTTAAACAACCCTTGTTTCCAATAATATATAAAGAAGCTGAAAAGACGGTGAGTGCCATGGCACAGACTCCACTGACAGCCAAACAGACAGGAGGCTTCGGTAGACCAACATGCTTCTATTCGCAGCCGGAGCGGTATTCAATACCAGGGCCTCTTCAAACCCACCTAGACCAACAACAAGCCAGCCTACAGATTCCCTTAACATACCACTGACTGTTATGTTAACGTCACACGGGAGAGGTGTAGGCTTTCTAAAGGGTGCCAACAATTCTTCCTCCACACAATCTCCCCACAAAGCCCTCCAGGGCTGCCGCCCATTGGTGAGAGAAAATGAGGGCTCATCATAGCTTTCTAGGAGGCGGGCTGTCAGGCACCAGTACCAATGTTTAGATCCCTCGTATTGACCAGCACATGCCCAAGTGTCCTGGCCCACACAGACTTCCTGACACAGGCTAGCTGGCCGCCTTTATCCTCCAGGTGGTGGACAGAGATCCCAATGCTCCCTGACATCTCCCTCCTCCTGCTTCCCAATTAACTCCCTCCCTGCCTGCCTGCCCCGTCGTCACACGCTCCAGACTCTCTAGTCAGACGGCGAGCGGCGGGGAATGCCAAGACGCCAGTGTTGGAGGCGTTATTTCATGCAGGTTTTAATGTGGAGGGAGAAACAGGAGTCAGATAGATGTAGGTGTATTCCACCAAAGCAGCAGAGCGACCATGCAGAATATGGCTGTCGACGGGCTGCACATTGATGGATTGGCATTGATGTAGCTAGTAAAGTAATGTAGATTGGTGTGCCTCTCCGCCTATGCTTAAGATGGCAGACATTTCAGAGTAGCAGAAGAGCCCCGCTTGTCCCACCGTTCCTTCATTACCAACTCTGTCAAAATCTGTTACTTTGCATGTGTATTTTTTGAACAAGGCGATGGGACCACACAGTTAATAGCAACTGCATCACTGTCATAACCTGGGTCCCCGGTGCACCATCAGAACAGGCTGAGTCAATGAAGATGGTAGGGTGAGGCCTGCATGTCGCAGTCTTCAGGCAGTCATCGATTGGCAGGGATTTGAAACCAAGGGTCTTGAAATGGATTCTAATCCTGGGCAGCACAGAACTGAAATGAATGTTGGAGGGGTGATCACTGAGATATGCAGGTCACTATTGGAAAAGCAGATGTTTTGTAGCTGTCTCACCCAAGAGTAGTCCAATTAGGTGAAACACTTGCCCCTAAAAGCTAAACTAATGTCACACACAATCCACACCAAGTCCCTCTCTGCCGGCTGCTAGAACAGTAACCTTCCTAGTAGAAACAAGTTGAAATTAAAGTGTGAGATGTTTTCCTGTTCAGACATGTAGGCATTAAACCCCTTACACAAGACCACACACCCAATCACAGCCCTGGGGAATTGGGATCTTCTCAGAAAAACCTTTAGACTGGCCATCAGACAACATTAGCAGCATCTGATCACCCACCCAGAAACCAGTCAGGACCAGAACTGCTAAGCATCAGAAGCAGGCATTGAACATAATGGTAGTTCTGGCTTAGGATGGTCAGTTTTCTTAAGGCACTAACACTGACTCCCATGTCGTCAACTCAAAGAAATTGGCACCCTTCCGGAAATTGAGCAAAAAATTCAAGAAATAAACACTCAAACATAAAGAGAACCGTATGCTTTCATTCCAACACAGCAGTTCTCCAATAAAAAAAATAATATTGATTGGTACATTTTGTTCTGCAAAATATACATTTCAAAAGTATTTGCACCCCTAAAGAATATTTTTATAAAACCAAACCAAGTGGCGTCTGTTATGATATCCTATGTTTTTTAGTTGGTCTCTGCCTGCAGGACCTATATTGATGCCTTTCCCCTGTTGCTGTCCCCCTGGGGTACACATTTGAGGTCACAAGGATGTAAAATACAATGTCAGCTGTCAGCTAAAAGGAGACCGCTGGTTACTGACTGACAGATCAGGTAAAGGAATGGTGAAACTAGCCAAACACTGCAATTTTGTTTTGTGTGTTAGGAGATGTTGCTCTTTTCAGGTCTAAACTCAAAACCTACCTGTTTAGAATGGCTTTTGTGTGAATTTCCTCTTGCTGTTTCTATGTAACCTTTTATGATTTTATTGATTTTATCTACGTCAACATTTTTTTTTTATTGCAATATATGTTGTTTTGTTCTTGGTTCCCTGATGTGAAGCACTTAGGATACCTGCTGGTTGTTGTAAAGCGCTATACAAATACATTTTGATTGATTGATTGTTAAAAATACCTAATTTGTCTTCTATTTCCATTTATATTTAAGATATTTCATATTAACACGCTTTACCAACAAGCCTATTATAAGAAATAGTATATCCTACAAAATACCCTTGTATGGCGTATTCCAACCTATGACCCAAGGGTCTATTCAGAGAGTCCTATGACAGTCACATACACAGTTCCTAACAGGTGGTATGGACAGGGTGTTTGGGACCCATCAGTAATGGGACATCACATTTCCTACCTAGTGTCCTTTGTACAGAGATAGTTAGTTCTCTCATACATCGTGTCAAGTTTAATTCAATTACTTTCATGCATACAGTAGCCCTTGTAGTCATGTGACTTTGACATAGAACAGTCATTCTTGTCATATGACTTGAATTCTAAGTGGGCGTGCTGTACACTAAAATAACAGTGTATACAGTTATTTTCTCAAGAACCCTTTTAAAATGTCACATTTTTTATAAATTAAATTGAAGTTCACGTTTTTTTGGTAACTAACAACGACTGAAAAACACGAGGCTCTGTGTTGTTATCCACACTAGGGGAGGCGTCAGAATACATTGATTTTAGGGGCGCCAATAGTTCAGAAACCTATATTAGCAGAAGCATTTTACTAATGTTTGTGTTTGAGAAAAATTTATTTTAACGAAAGTATACAGATCCCGGTTATGTTTGAGCCCAAAATAGGACTAATTTGTTTTATTTTTTGCATTCACTTTTGATCAATTTCACAAAGGGTGCCAATACCCTCCTTCTCTACAGGATATCTGACTAGTTAGCATTGTTCTCATTAGATGGGACACTAAGGCTTACATGGCAGAAAAAGGCTATATCATGAGCAACAACAATCATTTTAATCTATTTATATTCATTATTTGTAAGAAATGGCAGCAGCAGACCACAGATCAAAGACTGACACATCCCTTTTTTGCTAAAAGCGCAAAGGACCTAGGCATGCTCCGAAAAAAATAACAGCGTAGAAAACAAATCAGCCTAATTGAAAGCAACAAAAACAAAACTTAGCTGGATCTATAGTCCACCAGACCAAGAGAGTAGCCTACTCAGGCTACTCTGACAAAAGTTGAATCAATGTCTGCAAGAACACAGTATTCTAAATAACATAACTGTATTATAGCAAATCCTATGCTGGTACATTACAGTAACACAAAAACACCATAGACGTTATCACTCAGGGGGCCAAAACACAGGATGCCACAAGGCAAAATAGACAAGTCGTTTGTTAACACCATCTGCTCAAAAAAACAAGGGTTCACTGTTTTTATGCAAAGCAAGTCATGGTATGTATATTATATAAGTCCAGACAGATGTAAAGAAACAGTCAAATTCAGAGAAAACGCAGTGGAAATGCGTTTATGCACATATGGATAACATACAATAAGATATTAAAAAACGCTTACATTTGGTGGTCCATGACTCAGGAAAGTATGTTGATTATTAGGCTATCGACAAACTCAGAGTGCTGAGTTAGATGTTCACTCCCAATAGTTAAGGGTCTACTTATTTCTTATTTGTGATGAAAGCCACATTACTACTGTCTGACATAAAACATTGCTTTATTATTTTATTAATCTTTGTATGCCTAGCTGTACTGCCTAAGTGTTGCTGCATGTGAGAGTGCTGCTTGGGCCTCACAACTATTACAAAAGACTGCACACTGTCATTGACGCTAAAGGGGGAAATACACAGTATTTAGAAATAAGGGTATGCAGACTTTTGAACAGGGGTCAGTAAAAAAAAAATAGATTGTTGCCATGTTTTGTTTTACGATTATGCCATTTTGTTATGACCTACAGTTGAATGTGATTCCCATTAGAAATTAAAGACATGCGTTTTGCCTGCTCACTCATGTTTTCTTTACAAATGGTACATTCATTACCAATTCTCCAAGGGTATGCATACTTTTGAGCACAACTGTTCCCCTGCTTAAATTACAGGTGCGTCATATGTAAATAAGGACAGGTGCAGCAAGTTCTTGCATCAACGGCTTTATCCGATTTACCAATCTGCGATGACATCAACCCTCATTTCGACCAGGTGCGACAGTTTGAGATAGTAAGCCACTCCCAACGTTTGAATCTGAGATCTTTTTTGAGAAGGTTTCATTGTCTGCATTCCTACTCCCACCAAAAAGTCGGTTTGGTAGAAACCCACCACTGGTATTCCAATGCGTATTATTTTTTCATGTTGATGTTAAAACATTAACATCAAGATGTATTTAGGCTATGATTTGGTCCTGTTATGTGAACTGAGATCAGAGATCCTGCAGAGAAAAACATAGCTTTGATCTAACTTGTATTAAATGTATGAAATTAGCACCATCTTCCCAAGTTGTGCCTTCTCTAGAATTAGCCAAAAGTCTATGGGTAAAACAAACTTGTAAATACTTATCAGCAGATGCAGAGGCAAACGAATAGATCATGAAAAGGTTGGATCTGCAACCACATCCTTATTTTGAATAAGTTCAAGTGAAATTCTAACTACCGTCCCAAATCCCAAGATTAATTCAGGGTTTGATAACTTGTTTGTACAGAGGCCTGCCTCTTGAAAGATTAATAGGTTACTACGTCCTCCACTGCAATTCATGGTGCAATTACAAGCCCAATGTGTCAAGACAAAGCTGACAAAAAGAGCCAAGGATAAAACATGTGCAATTTCACCCCCTTCAACAGTGTGAAAGCTCAGACACCCTGACGGAGACATCACACTGCAGTCAGACACGAGTGAAAAGGGGGGAAACGTTCTTGTTGTTAGGGCCTTGGCTGGCAAATCCTTCCAGTCACAAAAGGTTTCTCTTCTGATTCCAAACTGAAGTGGCGTCCGGTGGGGGAAAACAAAAAGGTTAGCGTTCTGTCGGCTGTCAGCTGGAGGAAGGGATGTCATCTTTAAGGGGGGATATGAAGCGCAGAAGATGTGTCAACGCTGACATGAGCCCTGCGCCTGTGAAATTCTGTTTTATTTCAGTGGCCCAGCCAGCCAAACACTAAATCTCCCTAAACTGATTAAGAACAGCCCCAGATAGGGAAAAAATAATATAAATGGCTTATTTTTAGGGCAGGGAGCATAAATACTGATGGGGGACATGTAATGGCAGAATCAGGAGAAAACTCATATCAGCAAGAGAGGGTGTCTGCAGGGATGAGGGGGATTTCCTGTTCCCTTCGTCATTGTATTTTTAATAGTAAAAAGAAAACGTACACCTCATTTCTACAATGTCACGTCTGCTCCTTTCAAGTGTGATACAAATCAAAATTTGAAACAGAAAAGTTGTACTTCTCAGCTCAGCATCAATAGTGGATGTTTCCACAGTTTCCAACAATGAGAAAACACAAAGTTATGGATCACATTTAATAAGCTCAATAACTCGACGGCTGACATGGATTTGCCGACTAATAAATGTTGTCTGGCAGGCAGGCTTCATAAAGTTAGTCATCAATCACTATCATAACAAGATGAGGAACCAGACAGGCCTAGTTCAGCCAGCCTGCAATTAGAAGGAATGAATGTTGAGAATGAAGATGAACTTTACACTGACAAAGCCATTTCATTTCTTCATGGCACAACACCGTTCGTTTTTCTTTCATTAGTAAATGACATTGATAAAATATCTATCAATATAGGTGACGATAACTAACTACTTCGTCAAGTTAAAAGACAAGAGAATCCTGGAAAACCCTCCTCTTTTACTGCACAAGGGGTTGTGGTTTATATTATCCCAAAAGGCATGCACAGATGCATACATCTACCAGAAATAGTCACGATATAACCGATTTTATTTTTATTTTAGGTTGACAATATAACATAACTACTGAAGCTTGCAGATAGCGAGGTTTTAGTCTATCCTGGACAGATCCTAATGACTACGTGGTTTAGTCCGTGGAGTTACATCGAACACCAGTCCACTGCGTAGCAGTCCGGGTCTCTAACCACTACGCTATTTAACAATGGGTAGTCAATCAGTCAGTCAGGCACTCAGTAAGAGACATTCGCTGTTTTTGGCAGGCTCCGCTTACGTGATCTGCAAAAATGATGAATTAGTCAAACCGTAACTACATTCTTTTCGACTGTAATGGTTTTACTACAGGTATGGAATTGCATGCAATGCACTGTAGCAACTGAAAGCGTAACAGTTTATTCTGCTGCAAAGAGTCTCGAGTTCAACTTGCTTTATTGTCCAAGTTAGATTACAAAAAACATTCTTAATGGTGATCTAAATTGGACTTGTTTTCTGTAGCTGATCGATTCAAATTACACTCAACAACTTAATCCTCCCAAATGTCCAAAGAATCCATAAGACAAACGTGGATTGACTCTCTTAAGGTACCATTTAAAGGCACCACATTAATACAGTTCAATTTCCTTCAAATTATATACAAAATATGACAGTTTGCATTATCAGAAATTATTTAGGTGGGGGGGGGATTTTTAAATTAACTGTATTGTTATTTAGGAAATCGGAAAGAATTTCATTCATCCTTAAATGGACAATTTCACCATTGCTCATCTACTAATGTACTTATTACTAATAATACACTAAAAAGATGATTGGAGTATTCTTTAATTTGAGAAGCATAAGGGAATCCCTCTACGTTCTGAAAGGACATTGTCAAAGGGTATTGTAAAGTACCATTTATATTTCTTATTCAAAGAACCATATGAACAACCTAGCCGCTCTACACCAAAAGGTTCTTTAAATTGTTCTGGGGAACCATGACACCTACAGTTAGATAATGTCTAACACAAACATCACTGAAATACATTCAATGGCTCTATCAATCAAGGACAAGCGTGACTACACACAAATGGACTTGTAACACAATCGGCATATCATTGAGGCTTTGCAAAATGGAAGACGACATTAATACATTCTTTTTCAGATCTCGCCAGTCCTTCAATAAACGTTCAGACATAATACTGTGTTGTTTAGCACAAAAATATAATTCCCTAACTACTGGACAAGTATGTGTGAAACAAATCTAACTGACTTAGAAATGGTTCAAACATAATACAAACCATCTAAGGGTCACAGAGGGTGAAACAACCGTTTAATATTGAAATAGTGTGTTATTTTATCAAACAATGAATTGTAGTCCTTTAGGAACTACAAATCATGGTTCTCAGAGGATGATTAGCGAGAGTCAGAATACACACATAAGCTTCCCTTGGATGGTTTCTGTCAGTTGTGCCAACCTTATCTGGTTGCGCAAGCCCTCAGTTTTATATGCTGGGGTCACAATCCTGATGGATAAGAACCCAGATGTGGAGGTCATGGGCTACCATGGTTACAGAGCCGTTTAAATGTACTGACAAATTCTCAAAAAGACATTGGATATTGTGGTACTGAAGTGAATAATCTGGTAACAGGTCTGGTGGACATTTCTGCAGTCAGCAAGACAATTGTACACTCTTAAAACTTGAGACATTTATGGCATTAGGATGTTTGACAACACTACATTTTACAGTAGCCTTTTATTGTTCCCAGCACAAGGAGCATTTTGTGAAATGATAATGTTGCTTAATCAGCTTCTCAATATGCCACATCTGTCAGATAGATGGATTGCCATGGCAAAGGAGAAGTGCTAACTAACAGGGATGTAAATAAACGTAGCCACAACATTTGAAAAATGCGTATATGGAACATTTCTAGGATCTTTTATTTCAGCTCCTGAAACATGGGATCAATACCAATCACAAGCAAAGATGTCCTCTCAGCTCTAAAGAGTATCAGTACTGATAAATCAGCTGGCCCTGGTGATCTGAACCATTCTGACATTTGCTGCTGACAATATTGCTTTGCCTTTAAACTAGATTTCAACCCCTATCTATGAATAAATTGTTATAATAGATCAGTGGTTCTCCAAAGTTTTACACCATGTACAACCTCAGAATATATGATTTCACTAAATATACAGTATATCCTCTAAAGGGAGCACCGTGTACCACCAATGGCAAACATACCACACTTTGAGAATCAGTGTATTCGATGAATGGAAGTTGACTTAATTTTGTTTCTGCTAATGTTAAAAAGAGCAGACCCTTTAAAACTCTTCCCTCCCATTACCAAAAAGTCCTTGAAAACATCCTTGAACTGAAGGAAATGAATGCACCAGTAATGTTCTGTGCCAGTTTCCATCGGGTTTTAAAAAGAATCACGGCACTAATAAAGCTATCATCAATGTTACAAATGACATACTGGAAGCACTTGCTGCTGAACAGCATCATGTTGCTCTGTTCATCCATTCAAGGTGTTGGCATAGTAGACCAGGGCTTCAGAAAACTCTCCTTTAGCCTCCCCTGACATTTTACATTATAGTTGCAACTCTACTGGCACCCAAAATTCAATCAGTCAAAGCTTTGATGATTAGTTGACTAACTGAATAAGGGGTGCCAAGTTAAGAGGAAAACTATATTGTTTAATTCACAGATTTGAAGCAGAACATTTACCATTTGCAAATCAGTAATGAGAACTGGTCTGAGGTTTTCAACACTTCTGCTACACACTAATGTATTTTGGGTAGAATTATTCTGCGCGTTAAGAATCTCATTGTCATCAGTGATGATCCAGAACAGCAGGTCATGTCCTGCATTTTTTAGTGTTACTTGCCATGAAGCAAGCATAAAAGGCATTTGGTTGTTTGGTAGGCTCACAACACTGGAGAGCACATAGACGGGTTTTCTTTTGTAGTCTGTGATGGTGTGCAAGCCTGGCAACATCCGACAGACATCAGAGCTGGTGTAACAGGATTCCATCTTAGTCCTATAATGATGCTTCGCCTGTTTGATGGCACGTCAGAGGCCGTAGCAGGATTTCTGTGGGTCCAGAGATAAAGGGAATAATAAAATGTGCTTACAGCTGAGATTTTCTTAAGTGGACTCCTTTTAGTTTTAAGCCTGTCAGGAAAATTAACCAGACTTTTCTAACCCACCCAGCACTACTGAACCACTGCAAATGAAAGAAGACTCCCATTTAGAGGAGAAATGTCCACTTTAGACTGAACTTGCCAACACAGCAACACATACGTCATGAGCACATCAATCTCTGGCTACATTTTGCCTACACACACACACGCACGCACGCACGCACGCACGCACGCACGCACGCACGCACGCACAAACTCAGAAAAATATACCAAAGTCCAACATAAAACAGGTATACAAAGCGATCAAGCAAACAGTAAGGGAAAGACAGACATTTTGTAGATTGTGTGCTGACATGACTATTTCAATAATCTATGTAAAAAGGACAGCTGCCTCCATGTGGGAACACAGACAGACACCTCTTGAGAGCATACAGACAGCACCACGTCACCTGCCATCAACACTGGAGAGCATACAGACAGCACCACGTCACCTGCCATCAACACTGGAGAGCATACAGACAGCACCACGTCACCTGCCATCAACACTGGAGAGCATACAGACAGCACCACGTCACCTGCCATCAACACTGGAGAGCATACAGACAGCACCACGTCACCTGCCATCAACACTGGAGAGCATACAGACAGCACCACGTCACCTGCCATCAACACTGGAGAGCATACAGACAGCACCACGTCACCTGCCATCAACACTGGAGAGCATACAGACAGCACCACGTCACCTGCCATCAACACTGGAGAGCATACAGACAGCACCACGTCACCTGCCATCAACACTGGAGAGCATACAGACAGCACCACGTCACCTGCCATCAACACTGGAGAGCATACAGACAGCACCACGTCACCTGCCATCAACACTAAACCAACTGCTGACGTCACCCCTCTTCAAATACAAGGACTAAATCAGAAATGACAGCTACATCATTTCCCCTCTAAAATCTCTAAAGCATGTTCATACTTCTGCTCCCATACCCTGCTGTCCCACTCAATGCCAACAGGAAGGAGACGGCCAACAAAGATAAAGAGAGATAAACCTTTGGCTTAGTTCGATGTGATCCATGCCATATGAGAATGGAATGCAAATAGGCTTTGTTTTCAAGCAACCAAGTCAAACACAAACATGATGTTTAGAAATTTGATTGGTTTCATTGGATACCTTTATTTTCTTTTTATATACCATCATCTTAGTAGTGGTCCTGTACCTCAACTCACATGTATATTGTTCCATCCACTTGACTGACGAAAATGCATGAGTTTTGACTTACCTTTTTCCATGCTGCTGTGGGCCAAACTGAGGAGCTGAGGGGAGCGCTCTTCCAGGATCTGCTGGTGTAGACTCACGTAGCGCAGGGTCCACCACGGCAGTAGCTACACACAAAGCAGTAAACAGAAACAAGTGAGAATGTTTCTTCCATTAACAGGTAACGGTTATGTGAAAGACGGAATGGGAGAGTGAGTGTTTTTGTAAAACAACTAAACACATTCAAATGGGGTCACAGAGAGCAAGGAACCGAATACGTAACTACTACACTTGGGCCAGAACCAAACAGTACCACACAAATACCGTGGCAAGAGCTTACAGGATTCTCATCCTCAACATAGTGTTCAGACACTTGGCTTAAAAGCCAGTTAAACCAAATGACTCACCACCAGATATCTCCCTTAGTGACTGAAAAATAAGACAAGTGATGTGAACAGACTTGACTGTTCTGGGTAGCTGTGTAAGCTTCATAGTACAAAATGTGATAGATGAAGCCAAAAACAATCTGCATCCCAACGCTTTGCAAAAGTTTACAGCAGCTGTTCACTAAAAACAGCACATATCCATATACAGGCCATGTCATATACAAGCCTAACAATGTCAACTACATGCACATTTCTTTGCAATGGGAAATAAAATAGTTCTAAAACTAAACTCGGCCTCAAGCGAACATTTTGCAGACTTGACACTTTAGTTTGCTGTCCCGCATGTCTCATTGATCACATTGATCACCTTAAGTTGTTAAACGGAGACTCAGGTTTGGTCCAGTTCAGCCCCTTGGAACATACACACTGTACAATGCTATAGCCTACTTAAAATGCTGAAACAGCCACAAAAACAGCCAACTCCCACTGTTTTTCAGCTCAGCCCAGAACACCAAGTGTCAGGGAAAATAACAACTTCAAGCCGTCAGTGGTTCTTTCCTCTGTCCTGGTCTCTTCCTTTCTCAAAAGGTGGTAAACAATTCAAAACGGCCATTTATGTATCAGGCAGGTAATCTTCAATCTCATTTGCGAAGCACAAGCCCCTGCTATCCCACCCATGTCACTGCATATTGCATTGTCTGCCTTTCTCAAACAGTGCACAATATAAACATAATTAAAACAGGTGTCTGACCTAAAGCGGTCCAGTGTTCAGAGCCGTCCCTCAACATTATTTGCCCAACACTTCTATCAATAAAGCTATAACATGAAAATATATTTAAAGAAATATTTAAAAGAACAGAACTATAAACTCTTTAGAATGCTGACCAACCAACTTAGTCAAAATAACATTATAATAGGTTGACATAGGCTGTAGAGACATCCATATCCCTTTCTATCATCATCTTAGGATGCTGTGGACAGATTCTCAAAGGGAGCCAATATGCAGCAAATTTAAATACCATTTAGGGGCTTATGGATGTAAAATAAAGGGTGCAATTCAGACATTCTGAAAGAGGGAATTTTTCCATTCAATTCCATCACCAGAATTTTGCGGCTTCCTCATAACAGCACATATTATTACAATAACATCTTTGAAGCATTCCAGGACTTGTTTTTATTTTAACTAAAAAAAATTCAAAAGCACTTTAACCACTCTATAAGAAACTTATTTTTAATCCACTATTCTGTAATTCTGGATCCAGCCCAGGTCCAATATCACAGTCTGTTTATTAATAAGTGGTTGAGCAGCTCATTACTAAAACTGGAACAAAAGCCTGCCACCCAGTAGCTATTATGGATGAACATCATTGTTGAAAAACATTGCAACATAGCAAACATGTTTGATGCTTTTATAAAGAAAAAAAAGGAACAGAGCAAGCCTACTGCGGCCGGTCCGTGAATAGAAAGGACAAATGTTGCTGCCCACGCAGGATTCGAACCCAGGTCTCCCATGTGACAGGCTGTGCCTTTAACCACAACACCGGTAAGCTATACGTCTGCTGAGTGTTTGTGTACTGTCTCGACATTTGAGCATTTTGTCACGCATTAACATCACATCAAGGTTGAATATTTAGCTAGACACCACTAAGCATTGTGTTAAACTGACTAACATTTCTTATTCCGCTTACTTCCAGAACAAATAGCATATATGAATTGTATGGCTTTTGCCACTGACCATTTTAAAAGCTTATTAGCCAGTAATAGGCTTACTAGTATCGATTAACTTACTACTTGGAATAGTCATAAGAATTGAGCAATTTCGAGTGAGTATGATGAACTTTACACTGACTAAGCTATTTCATTTCCTGGCACAACAACGTTCATTTTTCTTTCATTTGGGAATGACATTGATACAAAAACAATCAATATAGGTGACGATAACTGACTTTTTCGTCAAGTGAAAAAATGAGAACCGTGGAAAACCGTCCTCTTTTACTGCCCAAGGGGTTGTGATCTATAGGAGCGTAAAAAGCATGCACAGGTGCATACTTTGAAAATCCACCATAAATAGTTTCAATATAATTGGTTATTTTAGGCTTACTATAATGTAGATGCTCATGGTTGTTGCAAGCCAAGTCTTTGTCGATCGTGAACAAATCCTAATGAATAATGTTTTAACTGTGGAGAGACTCGAACACCGGTCCCCTGCATGGCAGTTTGTGTCTATAATCACTACACTATTTAACCAGGGGTAGCCAGTCAGTCACCCAGTAAGAGACATTTGCTCTTTTTGGCCAGCATTGCTTACACGGTCCGGCAAAAACAGCTATGCTTATTTCATAAAGCTTAAGCAAGCCCACAGAGTACCATCAAAAAAAGTTACCTCTTCTAGTTTAGTAATATTTGTACATTGGATGCCCAAATCAACACAATTTATTACCATTTAAAACTGGGTGATTTCAATCCCAAAGCTGATTTACAGTTAGCTGTGGTATTTGCAAGGAATAAGGCAGAAGGGGGTGTGGTTTACGGCCAACAAACAACGGCTAAGATCTGTTACGCATGAAGCATCACAGAGTTCATAAGCACAATAAGGAGGCTCGGGGGTTTGTGAAATATGGCCTTTTTACATAAGCTAGGCACTATGTCCAGGCCCTCTGGGTTGAGTCCAGCCTAAGAACAGCCCCTAGCGTTGACCTGGGAAGTGAGGGTGCTGGAGCCTGTCATAGCCTCAGCACCCCCCGATGAAGAATTTCAGAGTTTGAACGAAATCGATAGACACGCGTCACTGCTACCGACGGGAATGCCTCAAGAGTCTGTTAGTTTGTTTGTTCCTGGGGCGCCTATGAATACTGCTGACGGGCACGCTTCTTCTGGATCACATACATAGACTTGTGCTCTGCCACTGTCTGCACCCCCTGATTAAAGCATACTCCTTCTGCCATGGCTCTTAGACGTGGTATTTTGGCCAGACACCAGACCCACGCGCCTTATTGCTTGGTTATACACACATTTTATATTATTTATTATTTGTTTCACTGAACTGAACAATGAATGTGCATTTTCCAAAGACCAAAGGCCAATCAAGCACAACAGACCCAAATGAGGCAATTAAACACTGCTTCCCTTGTATGGACTGAATCAGAATATAAAGGGGATGTGATGGGTGTCGTTGCACAACCACAGCTTCAGCTGGATTAGTAAAGGACAACATAAGGCTTAGTGACAGTGATGTACGAAATCTCGGTCTTACCTGGAGGACATCAAACTTGGCAGAGCAGTTGACCAGCAAAACCCTGGCCAGTAGCAGTACGAAGGGGTTCCCCACCAGGCTGTACACTGACTCTCCATCCAAGAGAAGACTGCCAAGCAGGGCTGAGGTCAGGGCCCCAGGCTGGGAGAGAAAGGACACAGAGAGGAGTAACAATAGCATCCAGCAGAGGAAAACTAACAGATCTATTGTGGCTCCGTTGCATTGTCCCCATAATAGATGCCTGAAATGACAGCAGAAGGCAAGTAAACACACCCAGAAGACATTTGGCTGATGTCTGTCTCCAGTCCACAACTTTCAAAAAACAAAAAGGGATTTTTCTACAATAGAAACACTTGGGCGGGCAGCCTAAACGTTTATTTAGCCCACCCAAGAAGAAAATGGCAAAAATACATAGAAATCCACCCATTACTTCGGTGAGAAAATATGCGTGCATGTTTTAAGAAATACGGTACTAAGAAGCGAAGTTGGCCATCTGATATCCAAACCAGTCTTAGAACCCATTCTTCAAATCTTGGTCAGAATTGCCTGGCAGCTACTAGCTAGCCAATTAGTAAGATAACCGTTTCTCTACTGACGGCTAAACGGTAAAGAAATTTTAAGCGAGAGAAACCGCTTTGAAGACTCAACCATGTCTAATAGCAATGTTGTCAATACAAGTTAGCTATGGTAATGCTGTAGCATGTGTTTTAGTTTTGCGAATAATTAGACGGGTGGGTTCATATTTTGCCTGCAAAACCATGGAAAAAGGAAAAATAGCATAATACTTCACCTCTCAAAGGGGCTACGAATGCAAACTTATCAAGCTGACCAAAAACATCTAAATAACAAAACTTTTGAAATGTTAAATAAAGTAATAATAATGATTTCAATGAATTTCAATTACCCTCAGGAAGTGCTTTATACAATTCAGGTAAGTTTTTAGTTTGGAAAATGGATTGTAAGCTAGTGAGTCACTGAAGCTGGGGTAGAGGTGCTTGATGAGCAGGCTGAGGGACAGCCGACAGGGTTTGGAAGACTGAGTGGCCCAGAGAGTAGTGAGACCGTGACTGAACCAACAGGGAGGACAGCAGTGAGCAAGGTTTTGATTTAGGGATTACAGGAATACAATTCTGACTCATGAGCATATACAGTATACATTCTTATATAATGTGAGTGTAGGCAGTTATAAAGCCTCTAATAGATAAGGGCATTATAATGTACAGGACTCAAAAAAATTAAGGGAACACTTAATCAGAGTATAACATCAAGTCAATTAAACTTCAGGGATATCAATCTGTCCCGTTAGGAAGCATAAGCGACTGTGAATCAATGTCACCTGTTTTGGTGCAAATTAACTACTGCACTGGAAAGGCAAAGGCAAGACATCCCCCAAAAAGGGAATGGTTTTGCCGGTGGTGCCACAGACAATTGCTCTCTCCTTATCCTTCTTGACTGATTCTTCGCTAGTTTTCTGTTTTGCTAGTGTCCTTGACACTACTGGTAGCATGAGGCGGTACCTGCAGCCCATTCAGGTTGCACAGAGAGTGCAGCCCCTCTAGGACGGCACATCCATGTGCTGTCGCAAGAAGGTTTGCGGTGTCTCCCAGTAGTCTCAAGAGCATGGAGGAGATACCAGGAGACGGGCCGTTACACGAGGAGAGCTGGACAGGGCCATAGAAGGGCATCAACCCAACAGCAGGACGGGTATCTCCTATGTGCAAGGAGGAACAGGCCACAGGACCACTGCCAGAGCCCTACCAAAATGATCTCCAGCGGGCTACTGGCATGCATGTTTCTGACCAAACAGTCAGAACGCAACATGCTAGCCAACAGTACCCTGACTGACCTGAATCCAATTGAGGACATCTGGTACGTTATGTATCAGGGCATCCGACGCTGCCAGGTAGCGCCACAGACTGTCCAGGAGCTCACTGATGTCCTGATCCAGGTCTGGGAGGAGATCCCCCAGGACATCATCTGCCATCGCATCAGGAGCATGCCCAGACATTGTCAGGGGTGCATACATGCACACTTTTGAGTAACATGAGTTGCCGTGATGAAATACCCACTAGTTGATTTCAATTGTTTACTTAGATTTTCCATGTGAGTTTAGATCCAGCCTGCAACCAGTTGGTGATTTTAGTTCCCATTGACCATTATATTTTGTTCTCAACGACTTACACAATGTCCAAATATATTTTGTGTGATTTTAAGTGTTCCCTTAATTTTTTCGAGCAGTGTATTTATTCAAAATTGGCACAATACATGTCATGTATTACTAGTTTTCCTATAAGTAACCTCTTTACATCCTTCTTTTAGTCAACATTTAAGAAAACAGAGGGCAAGTGGTTTTGATCCCGAATAACTTTAATGTTAATGATTTTATAGGCCACTGATATCTCTAAAACATCCAAAACAATGTGACATCTAACTTTGTGGATGGGTTATTCTCGAAATGTTTTGCCACAAATGATCAAGATTGATAGCAAATGATATAGAAAGCTAAATGTGCATGCAGTGTTTGCAGGGCCATTGTTCTCAGCTTTAATCATGGGACATTTTTTTTAACTTCAGGAAATTAGCTTTAAAATAAAAAAAACATCTGAGGAAAATTTGTAGAATTTCAAGAAATGGTTTTAAAATTGTATTAAAGATAAGGAGGGCCCTCTAAAATGATTACATCAGAGGGCCAACGTTGCCTATCACTGTATGCCTAGCCATGCCCCCTGACCACGCCCACCACCTGAACGCCTTTTTGATCCAGAAAAAACACGGATAACATAGTGGAACATTAGTAAAGACAGTGACTTATTGAGCTGATCTACAGTACCTAGTCCCCAGACCACAATGCATAAAGAGAAGTACCATTTACGGGGTCATCTTCACAACAAGGCAGATAAATCAAAGCCTGGAAAAGTCTTCAACAGCAGAATCTCTCTCCTCCTGTGTAATGTGGGATTAAGTCAACCAATGAGGTTCATCGGACATTGGGGGAAACTGCGCTCGATTCGGCATAATTGGGACCCAGAAAAGGTTCATTACTAAGGCCTGTCCCTCCCTCTGCACCCCCTCCCTTTGCAGACTCTATAGATCCTCATTACTCAGGGCTCATCCGTCCTCACTATTCATCACGGTGTTTCAGAGTCACAGCCCAGTGCTGCCGCACCCCTCCACCGACCCTCCACAATCCTTGCATTGAAATGGCTGATTGGTCTAGAAAAGTCCTCTCGGGGATACAGAATATCCTCTAGGAACATGTTTAGACTACTGTAATTTTCCTGCTTGAAAAAAACATTTAAATAATATTTACATAATATGTAAATATTATTTTCTATTCAAATTATATGACAACAAAGTCCCGATGGACCAGAGGTAGGCAGTAAGTCTCAATACGTGCAAACAGCTCTTTGGCCTTCCATCCTGGACATGGTCACTAACATGGAGCTCTCCACTGAGAAGGTGTAGTTGTTGGTGATAGTAGAATTTCTGTGGTGCCAATTTGAGATTGTTTTAAGTTCCTACACAACAAAATACATCTACACAACCGTTCAAAAGTTTGGGGTCACTTAAAAATGTCCTTGTATGTGAAAGGGAAATGTTTTGTCTATTAAAATAACATTGAATTGATCAGAAATACAGTGGAGACACTGCTAATGTTGTAAATTACTACTGTAGCCAGAAACGGATGATTTTTAATGGTGTTTGTACATAGGAGCACAGAGGCCCATTAACAGCAACCATCCCCACTATGTCCCATTGACACAATTTTGCGAATGTAAGTTTATAATTTTAAAAGGCTAATTGATGATTAGAACTCAATTATACAAGCACAGCTGAAAACTGTTCTGCAGATTAAATAAGCAATAAAACTGGCCTTTAGACTAGTTGTGTAGGGCCGGTTCCGATTATTTGTGATCAAGGAGCACAATGGCCGATATTTGGGGCCGATATATAATCCTGGTAAAACATTTTATACGGTAGTAGATTTTAAGTACTAGAAAACATTACAGTTGAACATAATATTTTGAAGAATAAAGTGCATTTCTTGTGAACTTAAATTTCATATAGATCAAAATAATTAACTAAAGAGCCTCCCAAATCCGGTACATTTTACTGTTTATAATCTTTATCGGGTTTCTTTCCTGTAAAAATAAGCAAAAGGTTTCTGTAACCTTTCTGTGGTGTAGCCATCCGCATTGAAAGGGGTTTTCAAAAGAGAAAGTTAAGAGGGTCAAAGAACTAAAATATGCTTAAATTATGAGAGTACAAAAATGCTTCCCTTATTACAGCACAAAAGCATTGGAAATAATTTGTGTAAGTTGGTTCCAATTTTATGAACGTAATGTAAACTACATGAAAGAGATTAACCCTCACGTTCATGTAGTTTGCTAGGTAGCCAGTAAATTGCAAATGATACCATTTTCTCACAGGAACAGAATTTCCTCACAACATAAGTGAAATCTTCAATGTTAGCAAAGTTGGCGTTACTTTTGTTAAACCTCGCTACCATCAAGTAAAAGCATAAACAAATAAGGGTGAGGATTCTGTTATATATTAATTGTTACCATACAAGCATTGTCTAGTTGCATTTGCACTGACGTTGTTACGCAAAAATATCACATCATAAACTCAAACGTTAGCGTCAACTATCTTTCACTGCAACTAAGAACATTAGGCAGGGACTTTTGCTTATCAGATGTGGCTGATTTATCATGTTTGGATTCAAAGACGTGATGTGCAATTTGTCTTATCAAATGATAAGAACTTGTATTGAGGGTGTTACACTGTTTAAGAATTATTAGACCTTACAGTGGCAAAATGTCAGTGGATAACCTCATGGTGAAATGCAAAAAATCTAAAAAATAAATAAATAAAACCTAATAAACCCTAAAATCTCTGTCACAGGCAATATTTAAATATATTTTTACAATAATATATTTAAATATTACCAAGAATATGACATCCAGTGGATTGTTCTGCTCTGGAGCATTCTGTCCCAAAACAGGCAGCCAGCCAATGTCATCTGGGACAGCAAGCAATCTGGAGAGATTTTGTGTGGAATTTTAGGACCCTGAAGGACCCCCAAAAAAATGGTGAAAGGTTAGTATGTCATCCATAAAATGAGTTTCATTTGCCCTTTTCGCTCACTGATACACTACATAGTAAAATCCTGTTGTCATTTGGGATAACGCTAAAAAACAATGTTGATTTTATGCAAATAAGTTTATTTAATAATTATTTACATACTTGGAAGTTGAAGGTCAATGCTGCAGATTTCTACTGGTAGCCAAAACAACTGCCTGATTAAGGTGACTCCCTTTTACTCCCTGAACATAAGTTGTGCATGTAGTGCAAAAATAACAATTTTAGTCAGGAGGGATAACGCAGATTTTTCCACTTAAAACGCATTATTCCATTTTATGGAGTTGAGAAATCAACAATAATAAGTATAATATGATGCCTATAAAACATTCAGACATTTTACATCTTAAATCACATTGAAGTGTTAAAATGTGGGTAAAGAACATGAACAAGTAAGGACACGTTTAAAGAGAACACAATGAGAAAAAAATTGTGCAAGTTTTATTTTCTGAGCTCTAAATATTGGTTACAGCCTCAGTTTATATATTCATTAAGAATTATTGATTTAATATCATAATTTGAAAATTCAGTAACATTATCCCCAATGACATTTTGACTGGTGTCATCACATGATTCTCAATTATGTAAACAAACATTGTTTGAAAATAAGATTTTAGTAATTAGGAAATAACATCCTCGTAAAGGCAATAACTACTTTTAATAAGAAAAATTGGTCAGTTGAACACCTAATTCGTCACTGGGCAGATACTGGACAGAGAATGTTTGGGAAAAAAGTGTCATGGACAGAAATCTAAGTTTGAGGTGTTTGGATCACAAAGAACAACATTTGAGAGACGCAGACCAAAAGAAAATATGCCATCAGTCAAGGATGGTAGAGGCAATGGGAAAGTTTGGTGGTGGTGGTGGTGGTGGTGAAGTGGGAGATTTGTACAGGGTAAAAGGGACCTTGAAGAAGGAAGGTTATCGATCCATTTTGCAAACACTACGCCATACCCTGTGAATGGCGCTTGATTGGAGCTAATTTCCGCCTACAACATGAAATGACCCAAAGCGCCAAACTATGCAAGATCTATTTAGGAAAGAAGATGTTGGCAGGTATTCTGTCTATAATGGAATGGCTACCACAGTCACCAGATCTCAACCCTATTGAGCTGTTGTGGGAGCAGCTTGACCATGTGGCACAAAAGTGCCCATCAAGTCAATCCAACTTGTGGGAGGTGCTTCAGGAAGCATTGGGTGAAATCTCTTTAAAATTACCTCAACAAATTGACAACTAGAATGCCAAAGGTAGGAAAGGCTGTAATTGTTGCAAATGGAGGATTCTTTCACGAAAGCAATGTTTGAAGGACAACTATTATTTGCACTCTTTGCTGTATTTCCTATTCAAGCTCATTTCATGCGTTAACATGGAAAACCAGGACATTGCTTAGTGACCCCAAACTTTTGATCGGTGGTGTATATAAAACTAACGGTGTAAAAACGGTCTAGGTCAGCCATGGGGAGCGAGAGGTGGCTGGCGGTATGTGTACTTGGGCATAGTGACAAGACATACGCATTTTACAATACCTCAGTGAAGGAGGAGAGAAGAGCCGGGGGCAGCAGGTCAGGGACATGGATGGTGACGGGGGGACCTGTCCAGTTACTCTGGACAAAGAGCTGCAGGCAGGCCACTGCCAGGGCCAACATAGACCTCTCCCTGAAAAAGAGGAGAGCAATGTCACAATGAGTTGGAGAGCAAAAAGGGGAAAAAAACATGAAAAAAAGAACAGAGAAAACCAAGTCTGGGGGAGAGAAAGAAAGTAATAGAAAAGGGGAAAAGAACAGAGATAAGAAACATTTGATAAAGAAGATTGTAAAAGGAGTGAAAAAAGAATCAAACAAGTCTTAAGAGAGCGCACAAGATCAGTACATTGATGAAAAGATACTAAAACAAGATAGCCATTTTAATCTCCACATAGAATCAGGCCAACTTTCCAGAATGGATCTAAGAGGCTGCTCCAGTTCGCACAGATCGACTCATTCAATGGAACTTCAGGACTGTCCAGGCATAGACAAAATGGGGAGAGCAAAAGAACAAAGCTTTGCCCCATCAACGGAATTGCATGCATGAACAGTACGTACACGCGCACGCACGCACGCACGACTGGCCTAGCAAGACCTGAAAAGGGCTTTGCAGCGACGTTCCCCCTCATCCAACCCGCCAGAGCTGGTGAGGATCTGTAGAACAGAATGGGAGAAACTCCCCAAATACAGGTGTGCCAAGCTTGTGGTGTAACACCAAAGTCGACTTGGAGGAATAACTGCCAAAGGTGCTTTAACAAAGTACTGTGAAAACGGGTCTGAATACTTATGCAGTTGTGAGATTTCTGGGGGTGGTTAATACATTTGAAAAAAATCTTAACTTTACTATGAAATATTTTTCTTATCCATTGTAGTTGTAGAATGGATGCATGATTTGGACAAAATATTGAATCGCTTTTTTATCCAAACATTGCAATCATGATTATGAACAGCTATTTTCAAACAGGTGGGTGTAAACAGTATAGATAACCTCCCTTCTAAAATTAGATAATGGAAATCATTGCCTACATCATGTGCTAACAAAACAGAAAACAAAAAATAAGTCCATTTGAAACAAATAACACTTACTACAGATTTGAAAGCACAGACTGGGTCTAAAACACCGTAGGGTTAAATCACTTAATGGAATGGCATTTCCGTCACTGCCAGTTGGTATGCAACATTTCTCAACTCTTGAGCAATTTTTAGAATGTAGAAGAGGGGAATGCAACAAGCAGGGTGAAATGTTAAAAAAGGCAAAACTTTTTTTTTTCTCATTATTGAAACAATTATATAATGTAATAGATGAAAAGGCTACCTAAAGCTCTATGTACAGCTTCAAAAAGTTACCTGTCAAATATCTTGATGCTCAAAACCAAAGCTTTCAGAGCGCTTCTATGGCATCAGACACGCTCAATGCACAATGTTAATTTTACTAAAACAACGGGAGTGTGGGCTGGACCACAGGCCTATGTTCAAAGCCATCATTTCCCCACTGCTATTATCAAAAAGGTATTAATGCCTGAAAATATACAGTATCAGTCAAAGGTTTGGAAACTCAGTCTTGGTAATTTCTTTATTTTTAAAATAGTTTAGGTTCTTCGAAGTAGCCACCTCTTGCCTTTGTGACAGCTTTGCACAGAATTGCATTCTCTCAAATAACTTCATGGTGTAGGCACCTGGAATGGATTTCAATTAACAGGCTTGTTAAAAGATAATTTGTGGAACTTTTTTCCACCTTGAGCTTATCAGTTTTTCAGCAGCTTATCAGTGATGTGACAAGGTAGGGTTGGCATAAAAATGTATGTACTGTAGCAAGGTTATTATAGTTTTGCATTTCTTATTAGTTTTTATTTTTATTTCGTTTTGACTTTTTGTTTTTTAAAGTTTAGTTTTAATTAGTTTTTCAAGTGGGTTTGCTAGTTTAGTTTATTTTTTGAAAATGCTTAGTTTTAGTTTAGTTTTTATTAGTTTTAGTGTTAGTTTTAGTGTTTTTTTTGTAATATGGGCTATTTGTCAGGGGCAAGATTCAAAAAGGTCAGAAAAAGTATTGTGTAATAATAACTCAACAAAAACTATGTTGTTTAGGGGCAAAGTGTTATGATATGTATATTTGGAGCAAGGCACAGATTCACAGATGTTAGCACTCAAAACCTGTGATAACCATGAATCATCATACATTTATATGTCTAGCACTAGTTTTATGACCTTTGCCAAGAGCATAAATAGATAGAACTAAAAATGCAGATGAAGTTTTTAGCCATCTGATTGCTATTTAGTAGATTTGCTTTAATGTTTCGAAAAAAGTATCTGAAAGGGATAGTTAAAATAATTCCTTCATTAATAATGTTACACAGAACTTTATTATATTAAATATGGTTCACGCCTTCACAAAATATACACATTTAACAACCTAGAGTCCTACCAAATTCACACCCCATGGAAATTCCTTTAACGTTAACTCTTACAAAATCCACACGCCGTACCAGAAATCTAACGTTACACATCTTCTAAACAGAATTCACACACTATACAAATACCACAGCTGTACAATTTTCACACCCTATTCTAAATTTATACAATAGCCTTCTGCCTACTCATCTGGATTGAAGCAGCAAACATTCAGTGTAAAAGTAAAAATGACATTATTTAATATTTGAATCACAGCTTATAGTGTTTTGACATCGACAACCCAAGTGCATTTTACCTCAAACTTGCGAGTAGTTAACTTTCTAAAGAAGGCGCAATCGCTTCTCGGGTAAACATTAACACACTGACAAAATTATATTCAGAATAAAAAAAATTTTTATACCACTTTTTAATGTGTGATTGTGTAAAGGTGTTCGAGAAACCAACCTTTCGTGAACTTGCTTCAACGTCGAACACTCGTTCTCATGGAGACGCGGTGTGCACGGAGGGGAGGGGTGTGTGTGTGTGTGTGTGTGTGTGTGTGTGTGACAGAGAGACGGAGGGAGAGCAGGGAAAGGAAATACAGCTGAGCGAATACTCTGCGTGTTTTAAATAGCGTTAAATGTTTTTTCCCACCTAGTTTTCGTTTTTTCGTTCGTTTTCGTTAACGATTATAACCTTGTACTGTAGTAGCCCATATTATTGCAAAAACTGCTCTGAAAAGAAAAATGACAGCCCACCATCACTTTAAGGTCAGTCAGTCTAGAGCATTTCAAGAACTTTGAAAGTTTCTCCAAGTGCAGTTGCAAAAACCATGATGAAACTGGCACTCATTAAGAACGCCACAGGAAAGGAAGACCTCCACTGCAGAGGATAAGATCATTAGAGTTACCAGTCTCAGAAATTGGCAATTAACTGCACCTCAGATTGCAGCCCAAATAAATGCTTCAGAGTTCAAGTAACAGACATCAACATAAACAGTTCATAGGAGACTGCGTGATTCAGAACTTCATGGTCGAATTGCTGCAAAGAAACCACAACTCAAGGACACCAAGAGACTTGCATTGGCCAAACCACACAAGAAATTGACATTTGTGAGATTTTTGCTTTCAACCACAGTGTCTGTGAGACACAGCGTAGGTGAATGGATGATCTCATGTGAGGTACCCACAGTAAAACATGAAAGCTGATAGTGTGGGTAAGCTTTATTTAAAATTCAAGGCACACTCAATCAGCATGGCTACAACACCGTTCTACAGCAACACAACTGTGCAAAGAAGAATCTAAAATATAGATGCATTTTGATTTATTTAACACTATTTTGGTTACTATATGATTCCATGTGAAATTTCATAGTTCTGGGGTTGTCACTATTATTCTACAATGTGGAAAATAGTAAAAATAAATATAGTTTAATAAGCACATCAGAACTTTTGACTAGTACTGTATGGAAAAAAGAAAGAACATTTCAAGATAAACTCTTTGAAACGCTGACCAACCAATTTGGTCAAAATAACTTTACTATCGATTGGCAAAGAGTTTGTCAAGCCTACAAATTTTTATCATAAGTGTAAGATGTTGGGGTAAGCTTCTGAACTCAAAGGCAACTAATATGCAGTCATTTCAAATACTATTTAGGGGCTTACAGATGTAAAATAAATGGCTCAACTTTAGACATTTTAACAGATGGAATGACATGGCTTTTCCATTACCAGTAATGGGCGGCATCGCGTTGCAAACAGCACAGAGTTTTACAGCAACCAGCGCAGCACCGGTCAATTGACCGGACAGTACTTCAATAAAGTAATTTACAAGAACCCAGTTGAGGAAATAGAACATTAAGGTATTCCAGCACATGATTTTTTCAGCTCAAATTCTGCTAAAGTGCTTAAGGCACTTTAACCACTCTGTAGGAACCCTATATTTATCTACTATTTAGCAATTCCGGACCAAGCCCTGGACCAACACAGAGCCAGTATATTAATATCTGGTTGAGCAGCTCATTTCTAAAATTGTAAGAAAAGCTTTCCCACCCAACAGCTATTCTGGAGGATGGTCGAACATATTTGATGTAAAACACTATTGGGGAAAAAAATTGCCTGTCAGGCAAAACATCTTTTTAGAACTGCATAAGCAAGTGCACAATTTGGAAATGTTCTTGTTTAGTAATATTTGTCTACCTACCATAGAATGGTTTACTTTGCAAGCTGACTTGTGTATATTTGAGTTGCAAAGCCCTATACATTGGAAGACCAAATCAACTAAAACCTGTGAGCCCCTAAGTTTACCCACAAACGTTTTTAGTTGCATATGCAAATGAAGTTTATAGAAGAGGAGGAGAAATAGAAAGAGGAAGAAGGAAATGTATATCAATGAGTATTGACTTTGTCAGAAATCAGGGCTCCACAGGACAACTTTGCTTGTCTGTGGGCAAACCAAGTATAACTGCAAAAAGTAGCCTACAGCTACAGTGGATATAAAAAGGTCTACACACCCCTGTGAAAATGCCAAGTTTTTGTGATGTAAAAGAAAGGGACAAAGATAAATCATGTCAGAACGTTTTACACCTTTTAATATGACCTATAATGTGAACAATTCAATTGAAAAAAAAAAATAATAATCCTAAAGAACCCGAAGCCAGGAAAAGAACAAATATGAATTTGGGAATTTTGAAATATAATTTAAAAAATAAAGAAAAAGATTTAAAGCCCTATTGAGCGGTTTAATAAATCAGGTATAGCCACAGCAAAATGGAGAAAGAGGAATGTGCCCAATTAAAAGCAAAGAAATAAAGCAGCTTGTGACATGATTAATTTAATTACATTTCTAAATGAAGCCTCATACCTGAAAACATTAGAGAACCCAATTGACATTTATATACAGCATTTCTTCAGATCTGTTATTGCCCATAATTGTTAAGGTTAATTGTGAGCATTGCAGGCAATTAAAACATGTCACTTGCCCATGGGGGTTTCAGTCATGGTATCCTTTAATGACAGATGTGCTCGTTATAAATGTGAAGAAACAAAATAATCTGTCTGAATCTGATGAACAGTACTTAGTGGGGATAAGTATTTGATAACCTGCAAAATCAGCAGTGTTTCCCACTTACAAAGCATGTAGAAGTCACATTTTTATCATAGGTACTTTCAACTGAGTGACGGAATCGAAAACAAAAATCCAGAAAATCACATTGTATGATTTTTAAGTAATACATAATATTGCATGACATAAGTATTTGATACATCCGAAAAGCAGAACTTAATATTTGGTACAGAAACATTTGTTTTCAATTACAGAGATCATACATTTCCTGTAGTTCTTGACCAGGTTTGCACACACTGCAGAAGGGATTTTGTCCCACTCCTCCATACAGACCTTCTCGAGATCCTTCAGGTTTTGGGGCTGTCGCTAGGCAATACGGACTTTCAGCTCCCTCCAAAGATTTTCTATTGGGTCCAGGTCTGGAGACTGGCTAGGCCACTCCAGGACCTTTAGATGCTTCTTACGGAGCTACTCCTTAGTTGCCCTGGCTGTGTGTTTTGGGTTGTTGTCATGCTGGAAGACCCAGCCACGAACCATCTTCAATGCTCTTACTGGGGGAAGGAGGTTGTTGGCCAAGATCTCACGATACATGGCCCCATCCATCCTCCCCTCAATACAGTGCAGTCGTCCTGTCCCCTTTGCAGAAAAGCATCCCCAAAGAATGATGTTTCCACCTCCATGCTTCAAAGTTGGGATGGTGTTCTTGGGGTTGTACTCATCCGTCTTCTTCCTACAAACAAGGCGAGTGGAGTTTAGACCAAAAAGCTCTATTTGTGTCTCATCAGACCACATGACCTTCTCCCATTTCTCCTCTGGATCATCCAGATGGTCATTGACAAACTTCAGACGGGCCTGGACATGCGCTGGCTTGAGCAGGGGGCGCCGTCATTTAATCCATGACGGCGTAGTGTGTTACTAATGGTTCTTTGAGACTTTGGTACCAGCTCTCTTCAGGTCATTGACCAGGTCCTGCCGTGTAGTTCTGGGCTGATCCCTCACCTTCCTCATGATCATTGATGCCACACAAGGTGATATCTTGCATGGAGCCCCAGACCGAGGGAGATTGACCGTCATCTTGAACTTCTTCCATTTCCAAATAATTGCGCCAACAGTTGTTGCCATCTCACCAAGCTGCTTGCCTATTGACCTATAACCCATCCCAGCAGGTCCACAATTTTATCCCTGATGTCCTCACACAGCTCTCTGATCTTGGCAATTGTGGAGAGGTTGGTGTCTGTTTGATTGAATGTGTGGACAGGTGTCTTTTATACATGTAACGAGTTCAAACAGGTGCAGTTAATACAGGTAATGAGTGGAGAACAGGAGGGCTTCTTAAAGAAAATAGCTCAGCATCTGGCAGTCATAGAAATTGCCATATTTGACTAATTGGCAAAAACGTTATCTTACAGAATTATAATGACCCTAAACACTCCATAAGGACGATTAAGAGACACTTCTAGGAGAAGTCTGAAGATGGAACACTCATATTACACTGTATTACAATGGCATATATAATGCTCAAATACATTTCTTTATAGAATTTTCTGTGGTGGCTTAAGGTTTTACACGGTACATTCAAACCCGTTCCCAAAGAAATTGGGATGTTAAAATAAAAATAAAAGCACAATGCAATGATGTGTAAATCATGTATCCCAATATTTAATTGAAAAAAGTACAAAGACATCAAATGTTGAAACTGAGAAATGTTATTGTTCTTGGAAAAATACATGCCCTTTTTTAATTTGATGCAAGCAACAGGTTTCAAAAATAGTTGGGACAGGGGCATGTTTATCACTGTGTTGCATCACCTCTTCTTTTAACAACAATACACGTTTGGGAAGTGAGGAGTCCTGTTGCTATAGTTTTGAAAGGGAAATGTATTCCCATTTTTGCTGGATATAGGATTTCAGCTGCTCAACAGTTCGGGATCTCCTTTGTCATAGTTTTCATTTCAGAAAGGTTTTCAATGGGTGACAGGCCTGGTCTCACCCATTTTTTACTATGGAGCTGTTGTAATACATGCAGAATGTGGTTTGGCCTTGTCTTGCTGAAAGAGGCAAGGCCTTCCCTGAAAAATACAATCTGTTCCAAAACCTGTATATATTGTGCAGCATTCACAGATGTGCATGTCACCCATGCATTGGGCATTATACACCCCCATATCATCAAAGATACTGGCTTTTGAACAGTGCGCTGATAAGAGTCAGGTGGTCCCTCTCCTCTTTAGTCCGGAGGAGCTGATTCCCCCCAAAAATGTCAATTATTGATTTGTCAGACCACAGGACAGTTTTCCACTTCACCTCCATCATAAATGAGCTTGGGTCCCAAGAAGGCAGCAGTTTGGGATCGTTTAAATATATGTTTTGTTCTTTGCATGGTAGAGTTTTTACTTGCATTTGTTGATGCATGTTCCCAGATAATGGTTTTCGGAAGTGTTCCTGAACCCATGCAGTGATTTCCACTACAGAATCATGTCGGTTTTTAATGCACGTTTTAGGGCCCGAAGATTACGGCCATCCAACAGCGGTTTTCGGCCTTGTCCTTTGCATACAGAGACTTCTCCGGACTTCTCCCATCAGCAGGACTTCAATCTGTTCCTTAGTGCGAGGAGGAACAGGAGGAGCACTGCCAGAGCCCTACAGAATGACTTCCAGTGGGCTACTAGTTCACATGATTCTGACCAAACTGTCAAAAATAGACTCCATGAGGGTGGCATGAGGGCCCGACATCCTCCAGTGGGACCTATGCTCACAGCCCAACACTGTGCAGCACAATTGGCATTTGCTAGAGAACACCAAAATTGGCAGGGCCGCCATTGGCGCCACGTTCTCTTCACGGGTGAGAGCAGGTTCACACGGAGCATGTGACAGATGGGAAAGGGTGTGGAGATGCCGTGGTGAACGTTATGCTGCCTGCAAAATCATCCAGCATGAGCAGTTTGGCAGTGGGCCAGTGATGGTCTGGGTAGGCATATACTTTGAGGGTAACACAGACCAACACATGCTAGCCAACAGTACCCACACAACGGTATCGGGATGAAATCCTTATGTTGGTGCAGAGGGCCCTGGGTTCCTCCTGGTGCAGGAGAGTGCCCGGGCCTCATGTGGCCAGAGTGTGTAGGTAGTTCCTGGATGACGAAGGCATTGATGCTATTGACTGGCCTTCACGTTCCTCAGACCTGAATTCAATTGAGAACCTCTGGGACGTTATGAAGCGATGCATCGTACACCACCATGTGCAATTTAAGTGTTCCCTTAATTATTCAAGAAAGAAACAAAATAAATCTGTTTCAAAATGTGATATCTTGTATTGGTACGATTTTCTATTGAATACAGGTTTTAAATGATCTGCACATCAATGTATTCTGTTTTTATTTACATTGTATGCAGCATTCCAACTTTTTTGGAAACGGAGTTGTACATACAGACATGCACGAATGTAAACATACATGCACGCACGCAGACTTCCCACAAGTCCAGCTGACTGCTAAAGCTGTAAAAGAAAACGAAGTGAGAGAGAGAAGGGCAAAGATCTGATACAGTGGGGAATGGAGAAGCGAAGTGTGCTGAATTACCCATTCTCCCATAGATAACCCCACGGGAGAAAAGAGGAGGAGATGTTAAGTTGTCCTTATTAAAAATTAATTATTCATGGCAGCAGGAAGCTCTGCTCGGCTCCTTTCAGCGAGGGAACAGCTCGTGCTTTGTAATTTTCCTATCCTTCCCGCAATAAAAGTCACTGTACAGGCACAACGTTTCTGGCACTCCCTACCATCAAGAATTTAACAGTGGTGGGCTGCCATTTTGAGCTGAGTCACCTGGCAGCACAGCTTGAAGAGAACTCCGGTCTGAATCATGGTGTGAGGCATTGTTTTCATGATTGAGTTTCATACTTTGTTATTCTACCAGGTCAGAATGACAAAACGTATCACTGGTCAGATTTCACCCTAATAGGCTACCCAGGTTCTCATTCCAGGAATACATGGGTAATTACAGGGATAGTTGGAGGCGTGACAGGATTAGGGTTGTGACAGGATTGGAGTCCGTAAGACCGTTTTCCCTGTCAAGGCGATACTGCGTCCTTACAGGAATGATGAATGCTCTGGTCCGGGCGCCTACACTCTCTTGGCCTCTGGTCCGGGCGCCTACACTCTCTTGCCCTCTTGGACTGCACAGTATGGACTACTTGCGGACTGATTTCCCTGTACCTCAAAAAGTGGAAACAGGCAGTGTTGGATAGCAATCCATTTAATGAATAAATGTGTCTGTTATACTGTATTCCACTGGTAATTTTTTATTTTATTTTTCAATTATAAAAGTGGACTCAGTGATTCCAGCTTGAGCTTTAGGATCAGGCCTCAAGCACCGGACTTCACCTTGTGATGTCTGGCTTGACCCATTGGTGGGCGGGTCTTGGACTCGGATGTAGCCATAGGAACTTGTAAATTGACCACAGGTGACTTGGGACTTGACTCAGACTTGAGGTTTAGTGACTTGACTACAGCTCTGAAAGCAGGTAATGTTGTGGAAAACCAGCAGAAAGAAGAGAGAAGTCTACATATCAACGTTTATTCATTAATACACAATATGAAGTAGTAACATCTACAATCAAATGTTACCAGTTACTTGCAGACTAGAAGTCATGCCCAGAGTTAAATGCCAGTAAACATAATTTACCTTCCAAGCCTGGGGGCTAAACCAGTTTTCTACCACATGCATTGTTAAATAGACAGGCAAGGCTGAAATCAGAAGATTGTCTCTTTCTACTTTTTTTAGTTAAAAGTGAAAACATATAGGTAAGCAAAATTGTTGTCCACAGTAATTACCTTTTACAAACCTATATACTAACCAACACCTATTTAGGGATTGATGTTACAATGCTATAGCTCTCTCTCACCTTGCTGGTTAGAGATAATGCAATTAAGATGATCTACCTTCAGCAATTACTTTACTTTTTACAGTACAAGGTTCAGGAATTGAACCAGCAACTTTCAGTTCACCAGCCCAATGATTTTTCCACTAGGCTATTCTGCCGCCTCTCTGCTTGACCTATTCCAGAATATACTGATATTCATATTAAAGTCATTTTATAAACAACTTGACTCACATCAATACATTTATCAAGGACTATAAAACACAAAGGGTGAAAAGCACCTTTGAAAATCCAAATTGGGAGGACTGACTCCCAAATCTTTATATAATTATTGGTCTGCAAAGGTCTGTGCTGTAACATTTTGGCTTGATAACACCCCAGTGATGTCCAACTAGCTTACAATGGAGCCTGTGGATTTCCAATCCTGTTCCAAAAGCTTAGTGTTTATGTCCCCTCTACACGTTGGAAGTCTTTTTATAGTCATAGGCACTGGCGTAGTGTATTGACGACGGGCCGGGGTGCAAGCTGTACTTGCAGCCGCCCCAGGCAAAAAATTAAGATGCGGTATATACGCATGTACATCCAACCACGGTGTAGATTAACCTCACAGCCGACGTCTGACTGCGATAACCACAGAAAAACACAATATAAAATACAAAATAAAAACATTTATTATAGAGGCCCACCAAAGGCCCTGGTGCAGCCACACCCACTGCACCCCCGATAGTTATGCCAGTAGTCATAGACACATCATACACGGCATAATCGGCATCTGGACGCAAATCAAGGCACACAAACATTGATCATGGTGACTGCTGCTCCGGATAGCGAAGAAACACACTCCTGCCTCTTCTAACATAGATAGTGTTTCAATTGCCAGGGAGAGGTGGATACTCACATCACAGAGCTAAACCTGAGAGACCACTAACCTTATCCAACAATAACTTATTTGTTAGTTAGAGACTACTAGGGCTGCACAATATATATATTTCAGCATAGCTTTAGCTGATTGGGACCTAGATGAGAGTCGTCTACTCTGTATAACAACAGACAATGCCGCGAACATGGTGAAGGCTGCTGCCCTGAACAAGTGGACCAGACTGCAGTGCTTTCGCCTCTGACTTCATCTTGCAGTTGGTAAGTTATGCCCAATTGCGCATTCTATTTTACTACTGTTACTATACTATTACATATTATTACCTAGCAACCGGTCTCGAAATATACAATTTTCATAAGTTTCATAAATTGTAATTGTAGAGAATGTGGCTGGGGACAAATGAAGGGTACAGACTGTCAGGTTGATAGCCAAAGCTCTTTCTGAACATCCTCAGTTTTTTCATATCGCAATATATATCGAAGAAAAACAAAAGATTGCAACGTCATTTATTTCCAATATGGTGCAACCATAGAGACTACGTATGTAAACTACTTACATTTGATAGGTGTTTCAAAAGGTGACAGACATGATATTGATATCCTGCCTGAATAATGCATGAACAGATTAACATTTTGCTCCTGTGTATTGTTATTTTTTACCTGTCAACCTTGTCATCGTCTGTGCTGTTGTCAAGGTAGGCTAGGACACGTCCTTCCAGGTAGGCCTCGATGGCCTGTCCATCAAAGTTGTCTCCACCACCCAGCAGGTCCAAGACCTGAGGACTCAGCAGCACCGCCTCAAAGTCCCCTTCAAGCAATGACTGCAGAAGGGGACCTGCCTCTGGAGAAGACAGAAGCAAAGATATCAACAAAACATCAGACAACATGACAGCTTGCAAGATGTGTGTTTAATTATGGGCGGCAAGATAAATATGAAGGGCTGTGTAAAAGAAAATTGTTTGTTTTTCTGACACCATTAAGAATGTGCCATTGTGAGTCCACAGTTTTTCCCTTCTGTCTGACGCAGTCTTTTATTTCTCTGAAATAAAAGCATAAGCTTTCAAAATATTACTGTACAGCCCCCTTGTTTAAGTCACCTCATAAAGGCTATGATAGTTGCATAGATTCAGAGTAGGCCCACTTTATTAGAATTAATCAAACTATCTCATTATTGTTGTCCCAGATGCATTACCACACTGTTGGAGAACATGAAGAACCCCGCTGGACCTTATACTCTGCTTCGCATCAACGCCCCCATTACCTCTACAAAAGAACCACTCTCATTTGTCTTATATTGTTTCTCACATATTGTTAATATAACTCCATATTCTCATTAGAAAGATGAGCATATTAAACAATGCCCCACAGGATTCAATTTGGTTTGTCTGTGTGTTTATGAAATATGCAGGCATCTGGATGTTCTAGCTGTTGGAGGGGCACCGTTTAAACAGGTGGAGAGAAAATATGTAGATTTAAAATGAACAGTCTAAGTTTAAGATGAAGGTTGAGCTTCTCTCCAGCTTTCATTAGTTCATTATTTGAGCAGGGAGGCTGGCTGGGCTCATTAGCATTGATTGCATTGTGCTCTCCTGGTATAATGAGTGAGGACTGATGAAAGGAGAGAGGGAGCGAGAATAACAAGAAAGCAGTGAGACGGGGTCTACATCAGCAGACAGGTAAACCTGAGCAGACAAAACACTACAGCAAACTGCCAACGACATGCTCTCTCACATACATAGTGTCCCGATTATGCGTTCTTCCACTTGACTGCACTTCACTAGAGCCAGTAATGAAAAAATAGTCTAATGGTATAGGGATGGTTTTTGAGGAACTTACCAAATATCAGTCTAGTATATAACAAAGTGCACAGTTCAGGACTAGGAAGAAAATGTGGTTGCACCCACAACACAAACAGCATATGCTTTTACTCATGAGCTGCACTGAAAATGGAGGAAAGATCAAAATATCTTCAACAACAAAAACAGCAGGTTTTATTACAGACAAAAGCAGAAATCAAGAAAACCAAGTCTAGTCATTTGAATAATAAAACCAAGTGTTTTGAAACCGATATTCAACTCAATATGCACCAAATAAAAATATTTCGGGAATAACATTTAATTTCAATATGACTTTCATTAACTTCAAGGTATGTGGCTATGAAAAGGTAATATGCATACATCAACATGCATATTGCTAGTAGCTAGCACAGTTCCTATTGATTTCCCCTAGCTTAATACAATTGCTGGTATGCTTTAATAGGCAATTGCGGCCTGTGAGGTATGGAGATCTTTCACCTCACAACGAATCTAATGACACCCAGCGGCTGCAGAACCAAGAAAGGGAGGGAGGAAGGAGGGAAGAAATGATGAGACATAAAAGGAGAAAGGGAGATGAGGAGCTTCACTTTATGAAGGAGGAATTGAAAGCCCAGGGTATGATCTCCCTCAACCACTGGTTAATAACATTTCAGCTACTAAAACAGATTTCAGATTTGCAAACAGATAACAATTGGAGATCATATTCATAAACGTAAGGACATCTAATATGGAAGAAATACATTGCTTGATTTAAGTTCAGGAATTAAATTAGTTCAGGAGCTATCTTCTCCAAGTCGCTTGATTGAGCCCCTCACATTTAACCCAGCCATGAATCACTCCTAAGCTTTTTAAAGTTTTGTCCTGAAGAGGATGTTTAGGCTATAATGTGGTTAGAAGGTGGCTTGTGGAGGGAACTCAGGCATTCTCATTTGGTGGGTAGAGGGAGACAAATCAGGACACTGAAATGTTGCAGTGTACTTTAAAATGATGCAAAGCGTACTTCAGGTAGCCCAGATTCACATACGAGTAGGTAAACCAGGTGGAATGCCAATGCACACTCTCCCTTGCAGAAGACTTTCATCACCCTATTTTGCTTCTGTGTGTCAATCTGGGCCACTGATAAGCTACGCTGTGTGTTTCATAGAAGAGCTGATAGCCTAGGCATTTCCTGAAAATGTATTGTCTCTGGTCCAGCACAGAAAAAGTTAGAGACCTAACTGTTTGGCAAAAATGAAGATATTGCAATAGGCATCTCAGGACTGTTCCAGTAACATGATTGTATCTATTTCCCAGGGCATCTCAATATGAAAAAGATATTTAGTACCATTGTCAGTGGAAAAGCTTGAAATATACAGGCACAAGAACAGTGAAAAAATTGCATACATTGTAGCATTATAGAAATCATAGACTAGTTTAATTTGGCAAAAGGATAAACAAAATATAATTAATTACAAAATAACTATCATAAAATGTCGTGTTTATATACAGACACGTCAAGAACATTGGCAAGCATATAGAATTAACCGCCATGCATGGTCATTGTCCAGAGGAACATGCATAGTGAATGGTCGAGATATGCGTCTCCATCAAGGTGGCTGGGATGCTTCGCCCCAATCACAGTGATGTCAACTGCACGTGCTTGTATTAAAGAGTAAGTTCTGAGAAATACCGCGGAAACAATTGCTATTTACTATTACTATTTATGTCTTTATTCTACTGAAGCAATGACTATTTCTGCCTCTCACAATGTAGCAACCATTACCATTACCAATAAGATGAAAGCTAACAGCCTGAGTACCAGTGTCTTTAGCTAACATTCCGCGCAACGTGTCTTTGGCACATGACACGACAGGTAGTATAGTACAGTGTGTGAAATGATTAGAATAGTGACTAAATATACTAGTATCCGGGCTAGTTGAACTGTAGCTGTACGTGTTTTTGCTAACCATGTAGTTACCTGTGCACAACGGTAGAAGCAACCGTAGATTAGCAAGATGCGTCCTCTTCACGCATCACGGGTGGCTCGCACTAACGTTTATCAAGACGTTGGCGGTGTGGCAAACTAGTCCGTAACAGTAACCTACCTAACTAATGTTAAATGTTCAAATCTGAGCCAAGGAACCACAGTAGATAGCTGTAGCGGAGTTCAAGACTACTGTATAGTACGGATGAATACCCAGTCAATTGAATTTTCTCAGATATTACTCCGTGCTCGATTACCGTTACGCGGGTTTCGATGGTAAGCTGGCTCTTTCACAACACAAGTTGAAATACAAACATTTACTAATACTGAATCACCTACTTCACGCAATCCCATCAAGTATTAGTCCAAAATATTAAAAATATTTATTGATGACTTGATACATTCCAGATAAGCCAAATTACATTAAACCATTGACGAAATTAGTTACACGCATAGGCTAACTGTGAGTCATTCACTCCTATTTACCTGCTACTGTAACCTTAGATCCGTAAGACTTATGCGTTATCGTTGCGTGTTAACTTTACTGTACTAGTCACCTAACGTCGTTAGCTAGCTAACGTTAGCAGAACGTAGCCAACAACAAACTAGTATCATTTACTCTTACTAACAAGACAGTTACAATCCTCAAGAAACACACCAAACTAGCTAAATCTATACTACGTCAAAATAATAATACAACATGCTGATCGAATTACTATCTAATAATCTCTCACCTGCAGAGCTGAAAACCTTCTGCTGCCAATCCGTTGCCTCTCTAGGAGTCAGAAAACCTCGGAGCACTGGAATCTCACAGTCCCGCACCATCCCAAAATGTGGTTAGGAACAGTGATACAGCGAAGTCAATACTGCTTCCAACCGGTACCAGCGTGCTTGTAAATTGAGAATATGTGTATCCTTATTAATGCAGTGCAGGCTATATCAACTCACTAATAAAAATGTATTCACTTCAACCCCATGTGCTGTGAGTGGCATCAGTGAGCAGCCATGACAGATACGCATTGCATCATGGGAAAAAAGGAGGGTTGGTCCCATGTGCGACAACGCCGACACGCTCGATTAATAAATTGATGACGTTTGTCGCACAACAGAAAGTCATGCTAGGACTTCAGCCGACTTCAACGCGCTTCAGCTAAACGTGCTAGCTACATGAGATACAGCCAATAAGCTACCAGGTGAAGGATGTTTGTTCACACCAGCTTGTCTTTAGATTGAATCTAGACCCTATGATACTATTTGTTTTAAAGGGGCAATATGTAAGATTTGTACTTTAATACTACCATCAACAAGCAAGCAAAAATGACTAGTAGACATCCGCAGTTAATGTTTGAAATTATAGTTTCAAATAACAGTTTTTTGAAAAATGTATCCTGAGATATTCCCCATTTAAAGGTGACTTTTGCAGCATTTAACACTGAATGCTCCAGAAATGAAAATATACGGAAGGAAGCATAAGACATAAGAGGGTACATTTTGCATTTGATGTTGAGGGCTGAAGTTTGTTTGAACGGTGATGCAGAGTTGGCTACCTTTCTAATTGACAAGTAGGTTACATCGCCTCATTTAGCTAGTTGGCTAGATAATCAAGAAGCAATTATGTTGCCTTTTAGGCTTGTGCCATTTTAAACCAAAGTCTGTGTTCATTGTTCCAGCATCGATGGTTGGAAGTGACACTGCTTCAAACCATAGTTACTTTTGTAACTCCAGTTCTATGAGTGGAGCGTCGCTCATAGAACTGGAGTTAGGAAAGCAACTATCATTCTACTTCATGAAGGGTTTTGCTCCTAATGGTTTAGGGCAAAGCGAGCGAGCCCAAGATGTACTCCCTGCCGGTCACCAACCTCACCAATGAGACAAGTGCCCAACAGTACGGCTCAGGCATGGAATACCAACCACGCCACAGAGCCGCTTCCATCCCGCTCAACCATTGGCACATACGTTTGCACACTGACAAACAGCCCTAAACAAATGCACACACGGCACCAACCCCTCTGGCACCCTCTCAATCAGTAAGGCCAGCCCAAAAAACATGCCGAGACCCGGACTCAGCGCACAAGCAAACGCTCAAGTACACACAATGCGAGCATCCGACCAAAAAGCTGCACAGGCAAACCGGACATAACCATATCAAATGCACCGACCTAGCCGCTCAACAGACAAAACTCACACTCCAACCTCAGCCACACTGAGCACAGAGTGAGCCAGCATACGCAATGTCACGCCAGTCACGCAAGTAAAACCGGTCAAAAGGCGAAGGTGTCCCCCAAGATGCAGCAGCACAAATGTTCTCCACCCCCATGCCCCTGAACAGGGTGGCTGAGGCCGCCACCCCAAGTGTGGAGGGTGCCCCAAACCCTGTAGGCGTAGGAGTGCCACGTGACCTGTAGGCCAGATCAATCGCCTCACACAACCAGTGAGACAGACGCTGTTTCGACAACGGCTGGCCCACCTTGGGGCCACCGTGACACAGAGAGCTAGGGCGTGGTCCGCACCATGGCCGTGCACTGCACATACTGTGTCAAAGCATGCACCGGGTACAGGCGATGCAACCTCTCCTCCCTCGCTCCCACATGGGGAGGTGGGAGAAAACGCCCACAACACCATCTTCATGGAATGAAACAACGACTTGATCATCTTAGGCAGAAAGGCCGGATTAGGGAGCAATACAGCCCTGCTGCCATCGCCGTTGATGGTGAGACAGCCAGGCTGCGTCGACAGCGCACAAAGGTCACTGACCCTCTTAGCAGAGGTCAGAGCCAACAAAAGTGCTGTCTTAAGGGACAGCATCCTCAACGGTATCTGATCAATAGGTTCGAATGGCACGTCACACAGCGCCTCTAGAACCAAAGCCAAATCCCACTGCAGCAATGTCCGCCAAGCCACCGGCCAGAGACAGCGGGACCCGGCCAGAAAACCTTTCACCAAGGGATGACTAAAGACAGACACTCCATAGAACCCTCTCAGGAACCAGGCCCGTAAAGGCTGGCGCAAAACAGGGAATGCCCCGATTGAGCCGTTCGCCTGTGTCAACGCGGTGAAGGATCGGCCATGGCATCCCCACCGCCATCTGAACTGCCTCCGCAACCTATGGGGCACCCGGATGAAAAGGAGCGCGCAGGATGAGCGACAGCCCCTCCGTCCACACCCGAGACATGACAGGGAGAATACACTTGAGAGGGGGAAACGTGTACAGCTGTACTCTAGGCCACGGCCGGTGAGCCAACGTGTCCACGCCCAACGGTGGCCTGTCCTGCGCATGAAAAGAAAACCACAGAGGGCAGTGCACATCCTCCCTGGACACGAACAGATCCACCTGCGCCTTCCCGAAACGTATCCAGATCTCGACTACAATTTTGGGATGAAGACGCCACTTGTCATCCTGGGGACCTCCCCGAAACAGCAAGTCCGTGCCCACATTGAGCTTTCATGGAATGTGAAGAGCCCTCAGAGATGTGAGGTGCACCTGTGTCCATTCCCAGATCTGCACTGTTAATAGTGCCTGATTGTGTCCAACTCCGCTCCGACGGAGACCACACCCCTCTGACAGTATGACTGGCACGCCCGGCCCCAGCCTGTCAGTGACGTGTCCGTAAATATCGGGACTTGAACCAACACTCTGCCCATAGGAACCCCACGTAGCAGATTGCGCAGGTCTCTCCAGTACGCTAGGTCCGACTCCAGAGAGTTCGGGACCTTGATCAATTGCCGCCGGTGACGCACAGGATCCAACCGGAGACGTGCGAACCAGCGCTTTAGGACCCGCATGCGTAGCAGGCCCAGTGGAACCACCACATGGGCTGATGACATCAAGCCCAGCAGCGACATGACCAAGAACACCGACACTGTACGCAACGGCTTCTCTCCACGCTTCGGATACGCACACCCTCATAGACACGCCAGAACCAAAAGGTCATCTAGGTAGGCCAGAACTCTGACCCCCTGACAGCTCAGCGGTCCCAACACCGCCTCCACGCACTTGGTGAAAGTGCGGGGGGCCAACGCCTATCTGAACGGAATCAACGTGTACTCGTACGCCTGGCCCTGAAAGGCAAACCGCAGGAACTCCCTGTGGCGAGGTAGTATTTGGACATGGAAGTAAGCGTCCATCAAGGCGTCCAAGGGAGACTCCCCGCCCAAAGAGTCAGGTACAGCGCCTCTTGAACGGAGGGACCTTCCGGCCTCCCTCGTTCTGTCAGCTGGAAGGAGGAAGGGACGGCCTCAGTGGGCGAGGCTCCCTACCTGCACCGGTCGAGCCGCATCTGGTTCTGATGCGCCTATAGACCTGGCATGGCGATGTTGAGGACGGCAACGCAGCCGACCCCCAGGTCTCCATGAACCCAAAGCATCAGGGGGGGCAGCGGACGCCGAAGAGAAAGCAGGAACCGGCAGAAGGGTACCCAGTCGTATAAACCGAGCAGGGCTCTTAGATCCATGAACACAGGTCAGCTAGTAGAGCCCAGAGTCCAAAGTAAACACGGAGAAACTGCGTTTAGCGCTTATGCTGTACACAACTGGAATAAACTACCAGAATATCTTGCTCATGCGCCAAACATATACATTTTTAAATCCAGATGAAAAATACTTCTCTTTTCACTTGCCTATGACTGAGCACTTAAACTTAACCACACTGTTTTGCCTTATAGCTTCCTATGTTTTTATCCCATTTTGAATCTTTTTTTTATTATTATGATGTTTTCATTTGTTTTGATGTTTTCGTTTGAGTATTTGTTTTTATGTTATTGTACTTTCATATATTTTTCTTTGTAAAGCACATTGAATTGCTTCGATGTAGGATTTGTGCTATATAAATAAACTTGCTTGCTTAACAGGAATACCAATCTTTGCAATAGCGCTTAAACATTTTCAACTTACGCACAATCTATGTTACAATTTTAGTAGTCGGCTGACCTGCACACAGCAAATTACATTGTAGGCCCTAATGCCATTTCGCTACGCAAATACTGATGCGTTACATTAATAACCCACGGCCCACACCCAGACGCCCTTGATCCGCCAGTGGCTATACTAATATAGGTATTTGTTTTAATTAACCTTAAAATGCTATCCCTCCAACCATCTAAGTTAAGTCCAAATCAACATTGTTTTACATGGTTTGGCTGTCCTAAATTCTGTCATAAATGTTTTGGTTAAAGAAGCTGGCAAGAACAGCACATTAACTTCTATAAATGCTTTTTATAAGCCTGGGGCCTCATCAATCAATATTGTGTAGAAATGATCCTACATTTGTACTCACAAACGAAAATAACAATGTGCGTCTGCGTAAAAAAGTAACTCAAACGATCCTTCGACCGTTTTACGCACAAATTATTTATAAAAAACACTTGTTCTCCAACTTAGTACTAAGACGGGATTGATGTATACGCATACTGTAGATGCTAATGTACAAACTGTTGAATGCATGCCATAATTATTATTTTCGCCCCGCTTCGTTATTTCTCTGTTGACTCATAAGAAAACCTTGCTGAAGAGAGGACAGTTAGGACCAATTAAGTTAATCCTGCATTAGGAAACATTTTGTTATCACCTATTGGTGATTTATTTAAATCACCAATAGGCATCCCATCCTCAGAAACTCTCTCAGGTAGTCTGCCATTGTTGTGGTTCTGCAGAATGAACACATAAAGTCATGTTTTCCACCTGCCGCCTTCACATTTAGCAGCGCCTTTTACGCATATCACCTGAAAATGTAATGGAAGGTGGTTCTGTTCACCTTCTATTCTTGGGATGGTGCTTATATGACGACCCGGTTGCCGTATATTCTCCTGATTGTTTTAGAAACTACTAAATATACAAATAAACTAATCTTAATGCCAACCTATTAACCGACAGTTATGGAGAGTGTACGCATTAATCAGGCTATAATAATTCACCAATGGTTTTATGATGAGGTCAGTAGCAGCCTATTATTTTACAAATGCTATAATAGAACATTCCAAAAAATTGGTATTAGTGGACTGCACAAAACAAACCTTGCCAGAAACAGTCTCAGCATAAAGTTCCAGATACTGTCTGAGGCACAATTCCGAGCACGAAAGGATTTGTCCTCAAATCATGAAAGGTTCAGAATACAACTACTGGAGTGAATTTAAATGTTATAAAATGATTAAAATTGACACATATTTCGTTACAAGGCTTCACGTTACAGTGAATGTTGCACTGAATCTAAAAGAGATATTATTTCTGAATGATTGATCCTGCTGCAGTGATTAGCATGACAAACAATGTTGATTCCTGTTCGATCTGTTTCACCCTCACCACTAGCTTGTTTACGTCATGGCTTGTGCACTGCAGTTAAGCTCAATTGAAATTTCCTCATTTGTCAGAGGAAAGACATAAGCAATTTAATGAATGAAACATTTCAGAAACACTTTGAACATCAATTTGTACATCAAATCAGTTTGTACATCAATGACTGTGCCATAAGGCTAAATGTGTTTGTGAAATATGTTTTAAAAGGTAGCCTATGTTTTCATCCACATCTTGTATTTCCATCCCTAAATTCTTTACATTAATTTTACTTATTGTACACTGTGTCATTGCAGAAACTCCTAATGGGTTTCTTTCCAAAATGCAAGTCCAACTAGGAAGATTGTTTGATAAGCCCGTGAGACTGGCTTGCAGGCCCCTGTCTGACTGAGCATTTTGCTAGAGCAGGATGAATCAAGGAAATCCCAGCTGATGATGACAACCTCCACCCACCACCCCAGGCAATGTTTGGCAAGCACGGAGCTCCCAGGCACTCGTCAGCCAGCTGCCCACTCAGTGTTCGAACCTTGGACGGGCTAGCACCACAGAACTGACATTTCTCTATCCATTTTCGTTCCTGGTTGAATAGCTGGATCACCGTTGTCAATGAAATAAAACATACATTTAATTTCCGGTGACCACATGGGTTGTGTCATGTGATGACACTGACTTAATACCCATCAGGCAATCTGTCATCTTTCCGTAGGGTCCTAGAAGGAACAGGAAGGGTATTCTTATTAAAATCAGATGGGTGATTCATCTCGATCATGCTAAGTGTTTCCCAGAGGAAGTGCTGTGTGTTTGTGTGTGTGCTGTAGGAAGGGTTCAGGTTAGGGGCATACTACAAGTTCCAGTAACTGACTACAGGCATCCGGGGTGATGCAGCATGTCCCCATTAAACCCTCAAATGATGGTGAGAGCAGGCATTGCACTTGGCATACAGTAGATTAATTATCCTATATTATTGTTTCATCATTATGGGGATGAGAACAGAAATTACATTGGGAGGACCATGACTGCTTAACACAACACCTACACTAATTATCAATAGTCATGAATGGTCGACTACAGACATAGCCCCTAGCACTAAATATCTCCTCAAGGGTAGTAAGTTTAAGTCACATTGAGAACATTGACTCTCAATGAAAATCATCCCATGACCTTTTCTTCTCCCCTGTCAATGGTTTACTCCCCTGTAAGAGTCTAACTACGTTGCTACCTGGAGATAGGGCCAGTGAGTCAGCCTACTTTTTGACATGAGACAAAAAAAACATCTAAATGATTCAAAGCCCCCAGCAGCATGGCACACTGACAGAGCTCTTGGCTGTTTTTCCCAATGCACAGGAGGCTTCAGTCTGTTAGGGTTTGCTTTCAAGACTCATTCTCCTCTCCTCGCTCCATATTTCTCTTCTTCCTCATTGTGCATTACACTTATGAGAAGACTGCTTGAGCATGTTATGGGATTCTTCACCGGCTAAGCCAAGGCCCTTTGGAGTGGGTTTGCGGTACAAAAAAGATACCATGGTGAATATGGCTTTTACACTGATTTACCTTTCCAGAGGCCTGATTCCAATTTACAGACCTGTCAAGGACGTGTTACAATTCAACTGATGAGAGCTATTTTTTAAGACTCTGTTTCAGGGGAAACAAACAAAAGATTTGCTGTTAAAGACAAGCTCTGACACCTGCAGTGCACAGATGCTGTTTGAAGCTCAGGCTGTCGAACCATACATCCAATGCTCCAACACGCACACTTCTCACATTGATTGCCAGAGCAGTGTGGAGAGGAGAAATCATTAAAAAAGACACCCCCAGACACCCTCTGTTTGTTTTTTACTGCTCTATAAAAGTATACAAAGGAGGGAGTGTTCGTGCTTGGGGATATGATTACAGGGAGATGTTGACTTTCATTGTTCTGTCTGAATTATGTCTGTTTGGAAGCCTATTGCAGCCTGGCCTTCTGCTATTGGATGGACCATGAAACATGATCTTAGGCAGTACCGCAGAAAAAGGCTGAGCTGGGCTCTTTCTTATTTTGAAAGCAAGTCTGTGCACATTGCCAGATAACCTTGGCCAGACAACCTTGCTAGATAACCGATAAGCTGTGAGGTTAGCATCTCCTATAAAAAAACACAATAACCCAATCACAATATTACTGGTAAATCTAGTATGCTGAATTGTGTGATGAAATAAATGTCATACACACACTGCTATTGTGAACTGCCAAAATCCAGCATATTCTGGTGATCACACAGCAGACGTTTGGGGCACGTTGAGCTTGACACTTTGGGGCACCTTGTCCTAAAGCTTAGGGAGAGAACCAACAGATGAACTTCAGAATCTCACAAAACTAGAAATGGTTTAGGCGGTTGGTCATAGTGCCAGCAACCCCATCCTAAAACAACACAATATGCTACAGAAACTTCACCATCCTCAAACACAAGGCAGCTGACCAAAAACCAATGCATTATGGCTTCAGATAAGCCATGCAAATGAAATTGCAACCTCAATTAAGATTTTCATCGTGCCTGAAAGTGCAATCCATCTTGGAGTATGGTTTGTGCATAGAATGTGTGAAACTTCAACAGCAAGGAAGAACAACAGATGAACATGTTCAACATGTGTATTGGGGAGCAGATGCACTTGTTTAGGATGCAAAGTGACAAGCATTTGCTCAACAGTACTCTATCAAATTAAGGAAGATGCACACAACAATGAATGGCTATGCTATCTCCCACTAAGATGGCTTAGGTGGACAAGTATATAATCAGCAGCATAAAGGATATTGCAGGCAGTATGCAGCTAACCTGCTATGTTGAAAATTCAACAGTAAAAGCACACTGGGCACCCACTGGTTGAAAAAGTGTCTTTAACCAATTTTGACAATTAGTCTACACTGTTAGTCCACTGTTTTCATCAAATTTTGTATTGTTACACTACAGTGGGGAGAACAATTATTTGATAATCTGCAAAATCGGCAGTTTCCCACATACAAAGCATGTAGAAGTCTGTCATTTTTATCATAGGTACTCTTCGACTGTGAGCGACAGAATACATTTTTTTTCTCCAGAAAATCACATTGTATGATTAAGTAAGTAATTTGCATTTTATTGCATGACATAAGTTTTTGATAGATCAGAAAAGCAGAACTTAATATTGGGTACAGAAACCTTTGTTTGCAATTACAGAGATCATACGTTTACTGTAGTTCTTGAGCAGTTTGCACACACTGTCCAGACCTTCTCCGGATCCTTCAGGTTTCGGGGCTATTGCTGGACAATACGGACTTTCAGCTCCCTATTGGGATTTTCTATTGGGTTCAGGTCTGGAGACTGGCTAGGCCACTCCAGGACCATTAGATGCTTCTTACTCCTTAGTTGCCTTGGCTGTGTGTTTTGGGTCATTGTCATGCTGGAAGACCCAGCCATGAACCATCTTCAATGCTCTTACTGAGGGAAGGAGGTTGTTGGCCAAGATCTCGCAATACATGGCCCCATCCATCCTCCCCTCAATACGGTGCAGTCGTCCTGTCCCCTTTGCAGAAAAGCATCCCCAAAGAATGATGTTTCCACCTCCATGCTTCACGGTTGGGATGGTGTTCTTGGGATTGTACTCATCCTTCTTCTTCCTCCAAACACGGCAAGTGGAGTTTAGACCAAAAAGCTCTATTTTTGTCTCATCAGACCACATGACCTTCTCCCATTCCTCCTCTGGATCATCCAGATGGTCATTGGCAAACTTCAGACAGGCCTGGACATGCGCTGGCTTGAGCAGGGGGACCTTGCATGCGCTGCAGGATTTTAATCCATGACGGTGTAGTGTGTTACTAATGGTTTTCTTTGAGACTTTGGTACCAGCTCTCTTCAGGTCATTGACCAGGTCCTGCTGTGTAGTTCTGGGCTGATCCCTCACCTTCCTCATGATCATTGATGCCCCACGAGGTGAGATCTTGCATGGAGCCCCAGACCAAGGGAGATTGACCGTCATCTTGAACTTCTTCCACTTGCGCCAACAGTTGTTGCCTTCTCACCAAGCTGCTTGCCTGTCGCCCATCCCAGCCTTGTGCAGGTCTACAATTTTATCCCTGATGTCCTTACACAGCTCTCTGGTCTTGGCCATTGTGGAGAGGTTGGAGTCTGTTTGATTGAGTGTGTGGACAGGTGTCTTTTATACAGATAACGAGTTCAAACAGTTGCAGTTAATACAGGTAATGAGTGGAGAACAGGAGGGCTTCTTATAGAAAAACTAACAGATCTGTGAGAGCCGGAATTCTTACTGGTTGGTAGGTGATCAAATACTTATGTCATGCAATAAAATGCTAATTATTTAAAAATCATACAATGTGATTTTCTGGATTTTTGTTTTAGATTCCGTCTCTCGCAGTTGAAGTGTACCTATGATAAAAATTACAGACCTCTACATGCTTTGTAAGTAGGAAAACCTGCAAAATCGGCAATGTATCAAATACTTGTTCTCCCCACTGTATGTTGGCTTAAAGGGTAAAGGATACATTTCAACTAAAAATGTGAATGGTTCTGCTTGAATAGTTTAATATGGCCCCCTGAAGCTCTAATTCCAGATTATCTACATGTTGGATTCACATCAAGGGCAAGAATTATTTAATGTCAACGTATCTATAGAATCATGAGACAGCTCTGTGGCATGTTAGCAAACACAATGGTAACCTTTATTGGTTTCATGAAGGCGTTCAATGTTTATCTAGAGCAGTAATGGAGGATCCGTGAAGCCTAGTGAAAACCCCAGACGGCATTCAACCTTATTAGGAAGGTTAAAATTGACTTTCACTATTTTAAAAAGGTGTAACATGGTTCCTCACGTTGAAAGTAATATAAAGCCAAAGAAACTTTAATCCATGGTCCAGGTCCTTAAACAGCAAACATACATAAAATGTGGCCACCACTAGCTCAAAATAAACAAATGTAGTGATTCTGTGAAAGCATGTAAAAAAAAAAATCTCAAAATCTTATTTGATGTTATTTGAAGGTAGTAAAATAAAAAAATACTTCTCACACTGACCCATTATTTCTATTGATTTTTAGATTGCCAAGTTCATAACTGTTCCAAGTCTGCCAAACCATGGATATAAGTTTCTCTTGGTTTCAGGCTGCTTCTAGCATCAAAAAGCAACATTCTAGGTCCATACACCACCTAAAACCATTCCTGGAGAGGCACTCCAGTATTAGACAACCTCTCATTATCTGGAAGCCTAATCAGCAGCATCAACAAAGACAAGAAAGAAACTAGGTCTGACTGAGCACAGTCAGTGGTGCCTTTAGACTGGAAAACTCTAAAGTATTCAGCCTTAAAACTAAGATCAGACACTACAAATGCAATTTAAATCTTCTTTCATATGACTCTGAACCATAGGGAAATTAACACAGGTAAGGTTGATGCCTTCCTACAAAAGATCTGATTGGGATTGGTGGTTGTCAGGTCGCGGTGACTTTTATATAGTGAAATGCCATTTTTTTTAAAGGGTGTGGTCATTTCAATGGGGTGAGAATGTGACCACTTTAAAAGAATATATTATACATTAAATTATACTTTAACATTAGCGAAAGGGTAACACATTGCAATAAGGTGTTAATGTGAGCCAACATTTGAGGAAAAAAAGTATCAAACTCAGCTCACCTTCCAAAATGTCATGGTATAAATGGGATCACCAACAATTTATTCCAACCCTGGTCTGTGTAACCTAAAGTTTTAACATGCATCTTGAATACCATGTTGTGAGAGATTCTCTATGTTAAGCTTTACACACCATGCATTTTCCAGTAGCTATGTCTCCCTCTACTTCACTGAGGTATAAAGCATTGGATAAATAATGCATAGTGGGAGGGCTAAACCACTGAAGTGCATGCAACGAGCTGTTTTCTACACCATAATCCCTGTGTATCCAAGCTTGCTGTACAAGAGCCTCGTCAGTCACTCCGAAAGGCAGAGTTCTTAATGGAGAATGGATAACAGGACTAGAGAAGATTCCAGATGCTTGTTGTTCCTCAGTCTTCATGTAAAAGTTTGGAGAATTATAAATATCCACCGAATCAAGATATCTGTGGAGGTATTTACATTGTTTTATAAGTTTAATACACAATCAGATAAGCCTATCTTAGGATAGGAAAGCTCTAAACACAACTAACATTAAGCTGTGGATAGCTAAACTAGCACTAGAAAACATCTTCAACCCATAAATTGCACCCGCTAAAAAAATAATAATAAAAAAAAAAAAAAGCATAGCCAAATACGTTAGTAACTTACATCAAATATGTTGCCCATATAGACAGCCTGTTTCCTTGCACTTGGGCTTTCCATGTAACTTTGCTTTTGTAACGATTACTCCCATTGAGACCGATCTCCCATGTTCTGAAATACTTTTTATTTGTTAAGAGGTTCATGTCCGAGTGCTGTTCAAAAATGCAGAAAAAAGCATTCGCACAATCAATCCAAATTTTCAAGCTCCATTTAATGACCTACCAAAAGTAGCATGTGACTGAACCGGGAGGAAGTAAAATAGAAAGTGCTTTTTCTTTTACTAGAATCAACATAAAATGGATCAAGGAATTTTCCACGCAAACAGAGAGGAATGATCAGTGTGTAGAGATCAAAATAATCAGTGAATTAACTTTCAAAGTATTTGGTGGTATGCTGTCACTGTAGATAAAAGGCACATAGCAGCTTTGTATCTTAGCAGGATTGTTGAACACGCACAAAAGAACATACATGCACAAGCCTTCGCATATCGGTACATATCCCAAGCACATCTTACATACACAGACATATCTACATAATCAGATAAATGTATATATCCCGGAAAAGTAAAACAGGTTGCATTTATTAAACTTGCATTAGTGAGGCAAAAAAAGAAATTCATAGCATTTCTGAACAGCCTGTAAAAAGGGCAACAAGTAAATATAGCACTTAAGAATTTCAATTCCAGCCTTTATTGAAGTTTACAGGATCCTGTAGAAATCAAATAAGCGATGTCAATGGGCAACCAGAAGATTTCTCAAATTCAGGAAAGTGTATGTTTTTGTAAATTTTAAATATTATCCTTGAAGAACGACCAATATATTCTTGGTTACAACTGTCCTTGCGCTAACAGTCAAAAATATGGAAATTAACATTCAGTAAACATTCTTCTCTAAAGGTAGGCTAGTTCCCTTATATATTCTGTGATTTCCTCTGTCATTATGTATACATAAACAAGTTTAATAACATACCAATCAGTGGTTATTTCACAATTGAAAAAAAAAAAGCACAAAAAGTTTTACACTCTTTTACAGGTAAATAAAAGATTTGTTTGTCGACTGTTTCCTTAAGGGCATAGCATAGTTCAGAGTTTTGTCTTATTTTTGTTGGTTTGTAAGCAGTTTCATTCTCATGTTTTTTGTCCTCTTTTTTCAGCTATTACATAATTAGATTCTTACATACAAATATTGACAAAATGGTGGCTTGTGCTTCGAAGCCGTCAAAGTCTATTTAATAACTATAGTAATAGTCGTGAGGAGGAGTGGCCGCTGCTAAGGGTGGAGGGCGGAGATAGGGGCGGGACTCATAGCGGGCCCTCACTGCAGGGGCCGTCTTGACTTCCACTGGGCTTCTCGGCCTCCTGATTGGGCAGCTCCTTGATCATAAGGGCGGCACTCTTCTCTGAGAACTCCTCCCCGTCCGGCTCCAGGCCATCTGGGCAGGGTAGCTTCAGCAGCTCCTCTCGTAGCTGGGCCGTGTGCCTCTGAAAAAGGGATTGAGGACACCCAGTTACACATGGGGCTCTGTTCAGACCTGCTGTACATGCCGTGATGAGGCAGCAAGTACAAACATGGGTCCGGACTACAAAACAGATGTACCCTTCACAAAGAATATGACAAGGTCTGCACTTGCAAAGCTCTTCAAAACCAATACAAATGCATAGGGGTGGGGTGAAAAAAAATCAATACAATTTATGTTTCATTTTTTTCCTGTGACAACATTGTATCGATACATTGACACCAGGAATATTTGTTTTAATTAATGCCAAAAGGGCAAAACTATGTAATTGATTTTGCGTTTTCATTTCAGGCTATAAGGCACCAAAAGGTGAACACTTTGAAAGCCGGTGGTGATTCTCTATACACACTGTATACCTCAAAACAAATAATTGCAAAATGAATGTATCTTGATAATAAAAATATTCTTGTGCACAAATTAATCAATTAATCAGTAGTCTTTCTATGACTATGAAACTATGTATGAACAAGTATCCACTTCCCACACCATATCTGAAAGGCAAAAGAATAATGCACGGTAAACCTAATACCTAATTTCGGGATTTCTACCTATATGCTGCAGGAAAAGAAAAAAAGGCATAAAGATAACGGGACTACAAAGACCATTTTGGCCCTGCTTTAAAACAGCACTGAGTGGCTTGCTGCAGCCCCTCTATATTTATCAGGGTGTCGAGGAGATTATTTACATCTGGTATTAATTGTGGTTATTAATGGCCAGAGGTAGAGAGTCTGGCTCCCAGTGAGCTGAAGAAAATAGGACGCGGTCCTTATCTGCTCCTTCACGGCCACTTCTTGAGCCTGTCAGAGGAGGGGGGAAGCTGACTGCGGCATGAATCAAGCCTCTACACCATGTATAAACACCAGGGATTTCAGCCCTGAGCTACCAATTCAGAATTAATTAACACAAAACAGGACTGTGTGTTTTTTGTGGGTATGTGTGAAGGTAAGTGAAAGGAGGGTGGGTTCAGTTGACTGTGGCGAAGGACAAAGTTCTGTTACTGTACAAGGTCTTCTATCGTGGAACAGTATCGGTTTACCTTCAATGCAGCAGCATGATGGGACATGGTGCGCCCCACTCGCTTGTCACTGCTGTATTGCTGGATGTCTGCGATCCACTCCTCACACTGAGCCATGACTTCTACTCGCTTCAGATAGAAGTGCTTGTGGATCACCTGGGGAATACAACAAAACACCCATGTAACACAGACACAACACTTAACACATTGTACCTGCAGGGAATTCATACGGGAAACTCATCTGAAAGGCCTCACGCAAACACAACACATCAAGACATACGCGCTGCGGCTCAGGTCCGTTCACTCCCCTCCCGGACTTGGTTGTACAAAATGAAAATTACATTTTATAATATTTGATAGGGATATTGTTTCGGTATTCAGAGTGTATTTCAGGAGACACATTTTTACATCACAATCTGTGATGACACAGACGTTCAGGAAGCTAACAAACCCGTTGTCTGAGTTTGCTGCAACCCATTTCCATGCAGTGCCGGACATCACAGTAAACAGCCTCACGCGTGTCTCGTCAGAATGAAACTCTCAACGCTGCGTGGTGATTTGTGCTGCGATGCTGCACATCGAGTGCCGTCTTTTAAAAAAAGGCACTGAGGGTTCAAGTGGCTCAGTGGTCACGGCCTCACAGTAAAGCAGCATCACAGCAGCCCAGTGTTTAAGGGTCAGTCACTGCGCGGTCAATCAGGGTTATTGGATGAGGATAGCATTCAGCTCCGGCACATGTATGACAGGGTATAAAGGTCCTGGTCGAGCGAGCAGTGCCATATGAAGCAGCAAGGCGCCTGGCGTGGCACGCGGCGTTGAAGGACGTTTCCATCTGCAACTCTGTCTCTGCAGAGACGTTGCGCTGAAGCATGGCCATAATCTAAAAAGTGGACTTCAAACAAATTGTGAGAGGGAAATAAGTTTATAGCGATATAGAAATTGCATGACCAGACCAAGAAAACTCTGGGTGGAAGTTAGAATGCATGAAATCTACTTAGGAAATGACACAATGCATAATAGGGACAACTATCAGCATAACGCAAGCATAATTCAATCAAACTTGCCCTTTGTTCTGCCTTCAACATAATCCTAATGTAACATTACTAAACCATCGTCGTATGGTCCAGATTATGGAATGGGGAAATGAGAGCCAGCCAGCTTTGGAAATAAAATCCCCTGAAATTCCCCATGGTTCCCCATGTAAAGGACAAAGGGGAGTGCAGTGACACTGAAACTAATACAATTTCTTTGTTAGGCATTATTTCTGATCAGGGACGCCCAAGGCTGTTTCGGGCCTCTCAGGTGCCCTAACACCCACCCAACCGCCAAAAGACCAAATTCTGATAGTTCTTGTTTGTAGCAGGACAACTGGTGATTCACCAACTGGTAAGGAAGGATCTCAAGCAGACAGGGGGCTTTAAAGAGTATAGATAATCAAGACAAGCACCATCTCGCCACTGAAAAGGTTCTAGTGGAGTTCTCTGATGTGTCCCTTGACTCCAAGTTATCCAGGTCTGCACAGAGCCTGAGCTACTGGTTATGAATAGGAACTGAACTCCAAAGGGATGAATAGGCAGACAGCCTTTCCAATGGAAAGAACCGGCAGGCTATTAGATCTTCAACAAAGTAGATCTACAACTGCCAAGAACAAACCTTATTCCAATTACTACAGCTTATCAGAGGTTATTCTGATGGAAGCAGTCTAATCAGATAGCAGGATGATTGTTGCTAGGCACGGAACGCTATAAGCTATGGCTATAGGATTGAGCAGAACCAAAAAAACACAGCTAAATTAGTGCTGTCAAAGTAAAGCTGGCATGACTATTTACTTTGCCAGTTAAACAAATTAGCCACCAAGTTACAAAGGCAAGAAGACCTGAGGGCTAGAATTGGCCCTCCACTGAGACGTTGATTAGACGCTAGATTAGAACAGATGTAGCCTAGTTTTGTGGGGATCTATACAGTCCTAATTATTGGGATGCGAATGTGTATTGTAATGTCTGAGGCATGGTTGGCAATATACTTTCTTAGTCAATATCACTTTCTCCACACTGTGGGGTTGTAGCAGGCCTTTTGCTGTGCACCAGCCCGGAGGTCACAATGCCCCCCCCCTCCTACAGACTATGGTCAGTTCTCCTCTTTCTTTGTCCTCCCAGCTTCAAAGCAAGATACTCTGCAGTGGAAAAGGGGGGACGCTACAACTCCTCATGTTGCCTTTCACATTTTCTGTGGGGGGATTAGTTATGATCAAGGCTGCTGGTTTGTTATTTACCAGGATCACTCTGGAGTGGCAGCGAAAATGGAGTTCCTTCCCCCCTCGACTTTGGTGCTTGACTTATTTCTGATGAGTGCTCTGATGCTCACCCGCTGATTGCCACAAACGTTCCAAGGTCAAAATCCTGGGTAAACGTAGGAGTGATCGGTGTTGTCACCTCCCTCACAGCCGTTAACAAACAAAGTGCTTCTACTCCCGCCGGTACTCAACAGCCCCCAGACGACCAGACAGTGGGCAGTGACACTGGTAATGTTTGCAGAAGGCCAACGGTTTCAAAACCAACAGAAAACAATACAACATTAGAAAGGCAGAAGTCATGTGGCTGACCAACATTTAACGTAGCTATTTACGAAGTCCTTAGCCTAGAAAACGACTAGGTCTCCCGGGGCGTTTCGCGTTGTAAAGGGCATCACACGTGGCGTTTGGCATTTCGGTACACGCATTGATTACGGTATTGACACGAGCCTTGTGTACGAATCCCAAGACATTGAACATGGTATGCTCGTACCCGCCAGAGTAGGGTGCCGTGACAAATGACCTTTAAACAGTATACCAGACAGACACAAACAAAAACACACCAACAAATCCTTGAGTGATGCGCCCAACCCAAACAGACGAATGAATGCACGGTTGCACACACGGCCCCAGTCTGCTGATGGCGCTCATTTCCGGATAAACTAAGTGACCTTTCCAGATAAACTAAGTGAACCGCCACCCACTCCTTCCAGAGGGCCGATGTCCCCCCGATGTTATCCGGCGCCTTCCAAACACGTTGGGGTCAAGGGTAAGTATGAATCACACTGTGGCCATTTCAAAGTTCTTTCCCTGCACCTCAGCAGTGTTGCTAGCCTGCCGGTCCTTACTCCGGACAAAAGACTCCTACTTACGCCAAGGCTGGACCTCCCCCTCCCCTCTCAGTATTCATAGAGTACAGATGGAGAACAGAATGCACCAGAAGCCTGCTCAGTACTAGAGGTAGACATTCATTGGTCCCCAGTATTAATGCCTTAAAAAAACATAGCTGCTCACTCTCGTCAGGTCCATTGATTACTGATCCCACTTGACGGAATTGGTACTGCATGTATTGTATTGCTTTCACCACTGCATGTATTGTATTGCTTTCACCTATCCACTCAACTTAATGTGGCCAAATTAGGAACGGATATATGATAAGATAATTGCTAATTTGCTGCTAATACAGGCTTATCTACAGTAACTTCATGGCTAATTAGTTGTATTATATTCAGTGCCATCCCATTTAATATAGCCATTCTTGCCACCAGGCCTCAGAACCTGTGGTCCTACAGGGTTTCATTCAAGCCCTCTGATTGGGGACTGATTTAAACCAGGGACACCAAATTAAAACACTAACGCAGCAACTACCAGGTGGAACAGAAAGCCAGGACTATACCAGGTCCCTAGGGTTGGAGTTGAGAAACACTGATTTAAGGTACCAAAGAAGGTCTGGCTCCAACAATATACAGGCACTGAAAAAATAAGCAGTTAAAGGCGAAGTCACTGGCCTCTAGAATGGTTTTACAACCGTTATAACGGGAGTCATTCATAAGCCAGTAATTAGAATGTATTACGACAAGGGTCAAATAAGCGATTCGTTTATATTTTCAGTCAGGCTTTGGTACCAGCAGGACACAGGATGTGTGTGGGACTGATGCATGGATGGGAGAGGGGTGCAGCTTCCTGTTGCAAGATCCAATGGCTGCCTGAGACTGGAAAAACAGGACATATGTGCTGACTTGAACAGCCCAGCGGTGTGTGTTATCATCAGCATTCCCAATCTTGACAGAGACATGGTGATGGTCAACAGCAGTACGCCCCCCCCCCCCCCCCCACTGCCTAGGACAAGACCTCCTACTCATCAGGCACACAGATCCCGGTGACTAACCACTGACATTCTGAGGCCCTCATCATGACTTTTGACTGACACTCTCAGGCCATCTGCAGAGGCCAGCAGCTGTGGAACAGGGCCACGGGAGGCACAGAGGATGAGGGAGGAGGGGGAGGCAGTGAAATGAAACAATTTCCTTGCCAGCATAGCCATGGAAACCCCAACGGCAGTGGCACATCACTTTCCCTGTTTTCATGTATGCGTTTCTGTGTGCGTTTTTGCAACCAAAACCAGGCAAGCTTGTTTTCCAGGCTGACTACACAGAGGCAGGCTGGGCTCGGTTAGCGGTTGACGAGGAGTCAACAGCCAAGCCTCCAGAAGTCCCCACTGGAAGGAGGTGTCGCGCTACAAAACATCAATAATGCACAGCAATGGAGAGTGCTCTGCTCAACGGCTTCTTTCCTGGATAGGGTGTGTGAGCAGAAGTCAGAGCGAGTGGTTCCTCCCCTTGTTCACGTGATAAATGAACATGTAAGGTCGATAGCACCATCTGCTCGGGAAGGTCTACGGACCGTCAATCTGCCAGACTGTATAGTACACCTGACCAGGGACATAATCTCCTCTTAGCACTTCACGTAATAACTTCCCGTGTTCCATGACCACCGTCGCACACCAGCAGTCAGCCCTGTGAATGATAATGAGCTCCACACCGAAGTTAACGGCCAACGTTTTTTAATTCCACTTGACAGTCTCCTGCTGCATTACGCAGTCACTTTTTATTCTTCATCTCAAACCACAAATAGAGCAAAGAAACGTTGTCACAAACATGATAAGGCAGCGCCAAACAGAAAAAGTCTATGGTGTCACAGCAAGATGAAAGATAGCATGCTAAGCTTGCATTGTAATCAGAACAGACTGTGTAGTACATATAGTACTGTGTGTGTGTGTTGCCACAGCTATAGCTCTACGATGTTTGTGGCCAGTATTTTTTTCTGCGCCTCAGCCTGGGGCTGAGATGGGAAAAGGGCAGCTCAGGATCGTGCAGGAGTGTCACACAAGCCTAATTGAATTTCAGGAGGCCACTCAGGCAGCACTGCAGAAACCTGCTGCCTTTTCCCCAGCTCCCGGCTCCAATGGCCCATTTCACATTGAGATGCTCTGACGTCAGAACCCTGTAGTTTTATTACAGAGATTGCTGCCGTGCAAAAGCTGACAATTTACACTCTGGGACCTGGAAAAGACATTGCCATGCTTCTACCACAGAGCAAAGAATCGGGCTGAGAAAAAGTTAGTATGCTTGTTCTAGATGTATTCATGCTAGGTGCATGAAAGGTGCATGAAATAGGTACTGCTGCGGACACTGCTGCGTTACAAAGTAATGGATTAAAGGGCTCTTTTTTGGGATTGATTTACACAAACATCAAAGTGAAAATCTATACATTGAAAAAATGTATAACAAAGTTGCAAAATAATTCACCTTACTTGTTTATGCAAGCCTGAATTAGGGCCCTATTAAGTCCATGTACCATATAACCCCAATTGCAACTTCTTTGTCAATAAAAAATAAAATAAAAATTGCTGTTTGATTGTTTTTTCCATGAAGCGGCTTGTTATATAAATGACACCTATTATTGTAAGCCGATCAGATTTGTCAATATTGAGTTATCAAAGTATGTGTGTGGCATTTGCCTGCTGATCCCAGAAGAAGTTGCAATAGAAGATTACATATTTTTACCTGTTTTTGGAAAGGTACTCATTTGTTAACAACATTTAAGTGATTAGTGTTTTGAATAAGACATATGTTAGAATGTTATTAGAATTATAAATATTGCTTCTTTTGAAATTAAAATATCAGTTTTGGCATGCTAGCAAACAGACCACATGCTGTACATTAGCTGCCCAATATGGTCGATTGCAATGACAAAGCATGATAAGCAGGTATAGTTTACATTTTTGTATGCAGTTTGTATCATTATACTGTTAAAGACATTACATTTTTATATTCATCTTTATACATTTTTGAATTCACATTTTTACCTGGTGGGCTTAAAGGGGATGCAAGCAAAAATATCACACTGCCTGGGGTGGATATACATCAGTATAGCTGATTACTTAAATTAATTGCTTGATAAGTTCATACATTTCATGTTATGTTAGTGCACCATATATAGATTTATTTCATATAGTTGTTTAATGTCATGTACGTAGAATAAAATATTCTGTCTTTTAACCATACATTCACTAATGCTCCCCTTTACGCCCACCTGCTTGTTATTTAGCCCACTTGACTGTTTCAATGGGGATTTTCTTACTTTTGACCATTTTCCTCCCTAATGTTGACTTCATCTGATAAATCAGCTCCATAATTCAGATAATTAAAACCCATATTTAAACATCAGTCATGTTGGATAGGTCAATTCATTCTGGATAGGCCTGCATTCTATCCTAACATTTACAATCATTTTTTACAAATCTTTAGGCATACTTTTCAGATGAGGTTTAGTTTGAGATGACTAAAACACTTCATGCCAATGTATGATAGAAGCATGCCGTCTGTACAGAAAGGGAACAGCGGAAAGTACTGAAGAGTCATTTCCACTATAGTTCTGATTCTGTTCGTAAATAGTTTTTTGGCTACATTTCAAAGACATGTTGTAAGACAACACAGCAAAAAGGCGGGTCATGCCAATTTCAAATGTCACTTACAGGCCATAAAATACATGTGGAGAAGAAATGAAAATAACTATTGAGCGCTAAGACATTACAGATTTGAATAGAACAAGTCTGTATTGTTTTTTTTTTGTGTGTGTGTGTGTGTGTGTGTGTGTGTATGTACAAATCTGAAGTGGCCTTATTTGGAACATCCATGGGCTTAAAGGGTACATTAGTTAGCCATTAAGCCTATGCCAGTCTTTCAACATATTTTGACAAATTAAACAAATTAAAAACATTAGAACTTGCTATTTATTCATTATTGACACTTCAAAAGAGAGATGACACTTTCATTTTAACTAAAATGTTCTCACTTAAATTGGGGCAGTATAAATAAAAAAATTCTGAAAAGCAGATTCGGGGGGCTTATTAGGGATGTTTACCCTAGTTCAGGACTAAGGTTCTGTGATTTTGATCAAAATCAAAACTGTAACACATGGCTGGGGACTGGTCTTAACCACTGTGGGAAAACTCAATCAATGTTTAAATTACAATGCCTTCCTGAGCCCTCATGCTAGACATACAATACCTGTAATGTCCCTCAGTCAAGTACTAACTCAACTACTAAGACCAGGGAGTTTATGACTGACAGTCATAGGGACAGTGGTCAGTAGAAAAGTAGAACAAATCAGACATTAAATATATCTTTAAGCCGGTTCAAGAAAGGAAACGTACCAGAGGAAAACCTACTTTAGTCTGCTTTAAACCTCTGGTAACATAAATCTACGCAGGAGTTGTTTTCCAAGAGTACTGGGGTGGATGGCCTGTCCCCTGACTAATCAAAGGTAACTTTTTGTCTTCCGCAAGGCTCGTTTTTGGGACCACTATTATTTTCACTGCCTCTTGGTGATCAAAATGTCATTTTTCGCTGCTATGCAGATGACACAGTTGTATATTTCGATGAAACATGGAGAAACCCCAAAATTACCTACCCTGGAAGCTTGTGTTTCAGACATAAGGAAGTTTTAAAAGAACGGATGTGTCTATACTGCCGACTGGTGCTCTATAACACATTTTGTTTACTTGCATAAATTGCCCACTCAACCCGCTGGGAAGACGCTACTTTCCCAGGTAGCATGACTAGATCAAAGGAACGAATACGAGATCAAAGTGAATGTTTTTATAGCATACATTTTCTGCCAAATAACTAAAACTCACCAAATGCTTTAATGACAGAATGGGACTGCGCACACCTGCAGGTGCAGAACATATCATAAATTGATTTAATTTTTCTGACGTGAAAACAGACACAGACTGTTAGTAGCTTATGTCAAACCTATTTGAAGATTTGTTTAAGTATAGAGGCCAGTGTTGTTGCTGTAATGAAACATTGTTACGCAATGCAACGTCTCTGGCTATCAATTTGGCAGGGGAATATAACATTTTACAGGCAATTCTGATTAGATTTGCATACAGGATGAATTCTACAGGGGTAGGTCTGAACATATTAATGCTCAAACACCATTTGTAATTTTAATCTTGTCCATATTATCCATTCCGGCATGTTTTATTTAGGTATACAGACACTAGTAGTCTGAAACATTTTACTTCAATACAGGCTAACATTCCAAAATGCACCATAAAAATATTGCTACCACTGAAACTAATGTCCAATGCAACACCGCTGACATATACAGTGAATATAAAAAGTCTACACACCCCTGTGAAAATGCCAGGTTTTTGTGATGAGACAAAGAATGAGACAGAAATCATGTCAGAAATCATTTGACCTATAATGTGAACAATTGAAAAACAAAAACCTTACAATAACCTGGTTGCATAAGTGTGCACACCCTCTTATAACTGGGGTTGTGGCTGTGATCAGAATTAACCAATCACATTCAAACTCATGTTAAAAAGACATTACACACCTGCCATCATTTAAAGTGACTGATTAATCACAAATAAAGTTCAGCTGTTCTGTTCTTTTCCTGAAATTTTCTTGATTGCATCTCAGAGCAAAAGCCATGGTCTGCAGAAAGCTTCCAAAGCATTATATATACCATGGAACACAGTGAAGACAGTCATCATCAAGTGGAGAAAATATGGCACAACACAGAGATTACCAAGGACTGGATGTCCCTCCAAAAGTGATGAAAAGACGAGAAGAAAACTGGACAGGGAGGCTTCCAAGAGGCCTACAGCAACAGTAAAGGAACTGCAGGAATGTCTGGCAAGTACTGGCTGTGTGCTACATGTGACAACAATCTCCCGTATTCTTCATATGAATGGGCTATGGGGAGGGTGGCAAGACGAAAGCCTAAGGCCCAGCTGAAGTTGGCAAAAACAAACATCAAGTCCCCCAAAAGCACGTGGGAAAATGTGTTATGGTCTGATGAAACCAAGGTTTAACTTTTTGGCCATTATTCCAAAAGGTACGTTTGGCGCAAAAACAACAATGCATATCACCCAAAGAACACCATACCCACAGTGAAGCATGGTGGTGGCAGCATCATGCTTTGGGGCAGTTCTTCTTCAGCTGGAATCGGGGCCTTAGTCAGGGTGGAGGGAATTATGAACAGTTCCAAATACCAAGCAATTTTTGCACAAAACCTTCAGGTATCTGTTAGAAAGCTGAAGTTGAAGGGGAAGTTCACCTTTCAGCATGACAACAACCCAAAGCACAAATCCAAATCAACAAAAGCATGGCTTTACCAGAAGAAGATTAATGTTTTGGAATGGCCCAGCCAGAGCCCAGACCTGATTCCAATTGAACATTTGTGGGGTGATCTGAAGAGGGCTGTGCACAGGAGTTGTCCTCGCAATCTGACAGATTTGGAGAGCTTTTGCAAAGAAGAGTGGGCAAATATTGCCACGTCAAGATGTGCAGTGCTTATAGACTCCTACCCCAAAAGATTGAGTGCTGTAATAAAATCCAAAGGAGCTTCAACAAAGTATTAGTTTAAGGGTGTGCACACTGACACAACCAGGTTATATTTTTATTATTCCCACTCAAAGATTTCAGTTTGTGTTTCAATTTAATTGTTCACGTTATAGGTCACATTAAAGGTAGAAAAAGTTCTGACATGATTTCTCTTTTGTCTCATTCTTTTACATCACAAGAACCTGCCATTTTAACAGGGGTGTGTAGACTTTTTAAATCCACGGTAAAGGATAGGCTATGAAGTTTTGATAACCTGAAACAAATCTCAAATGCAGCCTAATGTAGCCTACAAAAACATTTCTCTCGATAGTGGAAACAATCGCCACCTCCCTCAATCTCTGCCCCCCCCCCCCACACTTCTCTCCAGGTAAAGCTTGTGACTGATCGCTCTCTGCCTGCGCTATCAGCATGCATAGCCTGTGTCAAGGACAGCAGGAAATAAAATTAAAAACAATTGGCAAAAAATGTGGGAACATCCAGAGGATAGTACGAACAGCAGAATAAATAAACAGTGAATTTATGGTCGCCAACGGCCCGCAAGCCGTCCCACAGGAGGCAGCACGTCTAGTCCTTGAATTTATTTTGTACAGGCTAGTAGATACTGTAATGAAGGGGCATGATTGCGTTGGCGCTTGATTGTAATGGAAGGAATGGACCACATTATTTTATAGTCTTGCCCCTGAGTGAGGGCGGAAGTTAACCAAACCGGTCGGGGGAAAGGCTGAGGGGACTGAACACAAAAAACTTTGAAGTCAAAGCGGACGCGACCACTCACCTCTTTGAAGCAAGGCGAGGGATTGCGCATCTGCTCCAGCATGGCCCACTTGACCGAGGCCTGCCGGATGTTTCCGTCGTACTCCCGGGAGCTCTGTGTGCCGCTGGGGGTTCCTCGAGAACGCTCGTAGCCTGGCTCATTGAAGTAGGGCTCCGACACCAGGATCAGAGACTGCACAGACACCAGCACCTGAGGAGGGAGGGGGAGGGTGACTGATCATTACAAAACAAACCCCAGCCAAATCCCTTGTAAGGAGGTTACCAAAGTAGGAGGAAGAGAGGAAGAAAGGAGCAGGTAAGAGATGAGAGCAAAGAGAATGAGGGAAATAAAATAAACGGTGCACGGCAGAAGAATGCATGGAGTAAGGACACTAAAAAAGCATCAGACAAAAAGAGCATTGTTCTGTCTGTCTTTATTAATGATTCAATGATGCCCTGTGTGATCATTAGGAGAGTGGGTACAGTGTTATATCAACCTAACCCCCCGAACAACACTGGACAATACAAAAAGGTCCTGAAGGTCATGTAGAGCCGGAGGATAGATCTAATTGACCCAAAGCACAATTCTTATTTGAAGCATTGGTCCGCGTGGGAAAACAAACTGACACTGATTGAGTCAACAATCTCTGGCCACCTTAGCTTTTCACACCACCTCAATTCCTTCCCTCTCAAATCTACATATCAGGCCTGATTTTCACTTTATTCCCTGCTCCCCCATCCAGCCTGGCATTTCCATTATTGATCAGGCAGACACTAACTAGAATGATAATCAATGGAGACATCTCGATGAACCCTCCAACTCTGCAAACCAGGGAATAAAAATAAAATAAAATGGAGCCATATCCAAGGGATCCAAAAGGCTTGTCGCCGGTCGATATACATAGAAAACGACTCCCCAGTATGCACAGTGGATGACATGTATGATGAAGGCACTCTCCAGTGTGTGTGTGTGTGTTCAGTTAGAGATGTGCTTCCCTCTCCGGGTGTCTCCCAGTGGCCGGCCAGACAAACACCCCCCGGGGACAGGGAGATTTATAGCTTTATTAGCATGATGGATCCTCCCTCCCTCCGGCGCTGGCTGTCTAACCGCCACTGTACTGTGTTAACAGGATGACATCACACTTCACATAAGCAAGTGCACAACCCAGGTCAAAAGCAGCACCATACAAAGCAGACGACAGTAGCCCCAAACGGTCCCTGTCAGTCCACGGAGTGATGGGGGTTCACACCCTACAGCCTTGGGGTTAACTGACAGTTAAGGCTGCCACTAGCATGGCTCTGCCCTAGTAACGGCATCTGTCCAAGCAGCCACCCATGAACACACCCTGCAGTCAGAGAGGCGGGCTCATGATCAAACATCCCCGATGACGGACGAGAAACACAGGTTTCTGACGTTGAACATGTGAAAAGTGCGGCGGCGGAACCGACCGGATTTCAGTCTCACCTGTAAAAAGCTAGACGTCTGAGGGTTCCACTTCTCCTCGGGTCTCCCGTGCCAGGTGTTCAGGATACTTAAACACACCTGGGAAAGACAGACGACATCACAGCCGTGTCAGTTAAACCTCCACACTCCTCCCACCCCTCCACACGTCCATCCATCATCCGCCAGGAGGAGAACTGAGCGTTTTCACCGGCCTCCCCACCCGAGTGGCATCTCCACTATAGAAAGCCTACAGTAATTCTTATAGCAGCTGTCTCCTTCCATTATGAAAATAGATGTTCCCTGTCGCAGCCTTCCTAATGAGGAGCAGCAGATGCACCAGGCACCAGCACCTTTACAGCTTCTCACCCGGCGAGGAGAGAACTTTTTTTTATTTTTGTCCGCACACCGAAAATAAACTAGTCTTGCGGGAAGGCTACTCGAGTGGAGCCTCTCTCTCTCTCTCCTCCCACCAGACGGCGAGCTAAGGGGTCGACGGGCGCCTAACCCCGAGTAACCGCGAGGGACTCACTTTTCCGTCGTTGTAGAGGTTCGGATTGAAGCGCACGCTGTGTCCACCGGTGGTCTCCAAGTTGACCAGGGGAGGGGAGTTGGGGTAGTCCTGGGGGAAGTAGACGTCAAACTCAAAGCAGCCGTTGGCGTACGGCGTGTCTGCCGGGCCAGTGATGAGAACCTGAAAGAAACGCACCACAAGGGGTTACTGACAAGTCACTCCCTTTGGTAGCTAAAACAAACCCCATGGCTATTATACAAATCCAAGTCATTTCCACAATATATCAAGAGATAATTATCTGAAGGAAATGGTGAACACACATTCGGATGCACTTGGGAACAGCGTGTTAATAAAAAAATTTAAAAAAATAAAAACAACAACATTGGAATCTCGGCAGTTCTGCTGGACTATCCTTGTGTTTTCAGTGACCAGGACACCCGTGCCCGTTTCAGTGACCATTACAGTGACCAGGACACCCGTGCCCGTTTCAGTGACCAGGACACCCGTGCCCGTTTCAGTGACCAGGACACCCGTGCCCGTTTCAGTGACCAGGACACCCGTGCCTGTTTCAGTGACCAGGACACCTGTGCCCGTTTCAGTGACCAGGACACCCGTGCCTGTTTCAGTGACCAGGACACCCGTGCCCGTTTCAGTGACCAGGACACCCGTGCCCGTTTCAGTGACCAGGACACCCGTGCCCGTTTCAGTGACCAGGACACCTGTACCAGTTTCAATGGCTCTGCTTGATGGATGTGGGAGAAAATCCACACACAGCCCCTTCCCCGCTAACACACACTGATGAGAAGACCGTCTCCAGAGCAGCGGGTTATTACCCAGTCAAAGGTATTCAAGCTCAAGCGTGGCGTGCCTGAACGGGGGGGGGGGGGGGGGGGAGTTGGGGGGTGGGGGTGATTGGGTATGGTGGGCGAGGGGAGGACAGTGATTTTCTACATTAGCCGCTCACAGGAGGCCCTGACAGCGGGGTGCTGATCTGATCTGATGCCTACTGCACAGCGAGTTTGGCTCAGGCTTGTTTTATTTTTACATTATTACACCCGGGATTCCGAGTTTCAGCAGGGGCCAGGAATCGAGGCGTGGTACATGCACGGTGGCATATGGGGACGACCGGGGGGAGAGGCCTGAGTTCCGGCTTCAACAAACAAGGTGTATGAGCGAAGTGTCCCAGGGGCTGTTTTGGAGTCGTAGAGGAGGGGGGAACCGGGAGGGGAAAGAGCTGGCGGTGCTGCCAGGCTGAGTGCAGCAGAGAGCGGCTTGCCGCTGGAGGAAAGACAGAAGCCGCAGTGTGGGTGAGGACGGGACACACAGAGTAAATAAATAAATCATGTATCCAGGGGAGGGAAGTAGTACAAAACCAGGCAGGTTTGAACAAGGTGCAAGAAGACGACGCGGGGAGGTACGTAGATGCGAGAGTGAAACACACAAACTATTTGATCCCTGTGGCCAAGCAGCATCAGGCATGAGTAGCAAGGGTTGTCATGCCGATTGAGATCAGCAGAGGACTTGCAAGATGGCTTAAGGGTGTCAAGTGTCACTCAGGCACTAAGTATATTTTGACATGAACATTCAGACCCAACACTTTTAGCGCTCCTCCCAGAAATCTGGAGCTAGTTGCTTTTGCTATTAATGTCGATTAAGATTGCATGAGGTTACAGCACCCAGTGAAAGAGCGCATACTGTCTGTAGCAGTAGGACACATCAAACGCGGGGCGCAGTGAGCTCTAGCCAGGTCACTAGATGTAGACTCGCCTCTTGGCTAACTAGCCTTTCCATTGTGCTACTGAGGAAAGAGTTTACTGGCAGTGATCTTTGTAGGAACGAACCAAAACCCAGGACATTTTTGACATTTACCAAATGAGACTTTGCCGGGTCAGGGCCATTTATTAAATGTCATTTGAAAATGAGTAAGACTGTCAATGATGCCAGTCGCTGAATGAGCACTAGAATGCAAAAGCACAAGGTATCAACGGCAGACTGAGTCCCGAGAGACCAAGACGCTTTCCTCACTCCTGCTGCTTTAAATGCAAAGTTAGGTCCCCAGGCAGCATCCATTTGACTGGAACAGTACCGTAACATCCTGCACATCCCGTACCCGACAGACAGGCTCTCCATACATACCAGGAGTACCATTCATCATTTTATTCACAGATCATTACGGAAATGTGGCTTGGGTCACATGTGGCTTGGGTAGGTCACTCTACATACAAAATCAGACAGAATAATAGGATAGGTAGATGCGGCTTGTTAACGAGATGATGGAAGATTCAGAAAGCACTTAATAAAGGGTGGGTTGATGACCGTGGGTAGGAATAAAATGGTTATAAGAGATATAAGAATGCCTCTAATAAGTTATAGTGGACCACAGAGAAGAAATATAGTATCATAGTGGACCACAGAGGAGATCTGTAGTATCATAATGGACCACAGAGGAGATCTGTAGTATCAAAGTGGACCACAGAGGAGATCTGTAGTATCACAGTGGAGATATACACTCACCTAAAGGATTATTAGGAACACCATACTAATACTGTGTTTGACCCCCTTTCGCCTTCAGAACTGCCTTCATTCTACGTGGCATTGATTCAACAAGGTGCTGAAAGCATTCTTTAGAAATGTTGGCCCATATTGATAGGATAGCATCGTGCAGTTGGAGATTTGTGGGATGCACATCCAGGGCACGAAGCTCCCGTTCCACCACATCCAAAAGATGCTCTATTGGGTTGAGATCTGGTGACTGTGGGGGCCATTTCAGTTCAGTGAACTCATTGTCATGTTCAAGAAACCAATTTGAAATGATTCGAGCTTTGTGACATGGTGCATTATCCTGCTGGAAGTAGCCATCAGAGGATGGGTACATGGTGGTCATAAAGGGATGGACATGGTCTGAAACAATGCTCAGGTAGGCCGTGGCATTTAAACTATGCCCAATTGGCACTAAGGGGCCTAAAGTGTGCCAAGAACATCTCCCACACCATTACACCACCACCACCAGCCTGCACAGTGGTAACAAGGCATGATGGATCATGTTCTCATTCTGTTTACGCCAAATTCTGACATCAGACCAGGCAACATTCTTCCAGTCTTCAACTGTCCAGTTTTGGTGAGCTCGTGCAAATTGTAGCCTCTTTTTTCTATTTGTAGTGGAGATGAGTGGTACCCGGTGGGGTCTTCTGCTGTTGTAGCCCATCCGCCTCAAGGTTGTGCGTGTTGCGGCTTCACAAATGCTTTGCTGCATACCTCGGTTGTAACGAGTGGTTATTTCAGTCAAAGTTGCTCTTCTATCAGCTTGAATCATTCGGCCCATTCTCCTCTGACCTCTAGCATCAACAAGGCATTTTCGCCCACAGGACTGCCGCATACTGGAGGTTTTTCCCTTTTCACACCATTCTTTGTAAACCCTAGAAATGGTTGTGCGTGAAAATCCCAGTAACTGAGCAGATTGTGAAATACTCATACCGGCTCAGACCGGCCCGTCTGGCTTAAATCACCTTTCTTTCCCATTCTGACATTCAGTTTGGAGTTCAGGAGATTGTCTTGACCAGGACCACACCCCTAAATGCATTGAAGCAACTGCCATGTGACTGGTTGATAAGATAATTTAATTCATGAGAAATTGAACAGGTGTCCCTAATCCTTTAGGTGAGTGTATAGTATCATAGTGGATCACAGAGGAGATCTGCTGTATCATAGTGGACCACAGAGAAGATATATAGTATCATAATGGACCACAGAGGAGATCTGCAACTGTGTTAATTAGATAGGTCTACAGGGAGGCAAAAAAGACAGATGGTGGAGGCAGAGGCTACAAATCCGAAATGTTGTGTACGATTAAGTTGTCTAAAGCATGGGAACACTTTACATTGAATACTACAAAGAGAACACCTTGCTGCAAAACGTGTCAAGCTAAACTGGCGTTGCTCAGGAGAGAGACGGTTATACACGAGCACCTGATAAGAAAATACATTGGAGCCATGATGACAGGGGAAGACAAGGGCAGAGCAAAATAAGATGAATCAAAAACATGTTGAGTTTCCAGCAACATAGGAAACATCAAACCGGTGGGCTGCTTTCACCAGAGTTAGTCCACAGTTGAGCAGGGCCTGCAAGCTACTTCCAACTAATTTACATAATAATCAATTTCCAAATATTTGTTAGTTGCAGCCCTAATCTGTATATTCAGAGCACCACAGATGTCTAATTTCACAGAGCAACATTGAGTATATTTGTGCCATCCCATCGCACTCTAGATAAAAATTTTACATTCACAGAAGACCAATGACGATATACGTAACTTCACAGAGCTCCAATGATGTTTTGTACCTAAACAGAACCCCATAGACTATGTGCATGCACCATACATACAATACCAAAAATTATCTCTGTACCTTCATAATGTCCAGACGCTCCTCATCGCAGCGGACGAAGACGCTAGATGACGAAGAGAGGGGCAGCGAGGTGGAGAGCGTCACGGCCTCCTGAGCGAGGCGGCGGGCACGGGCAGCGCTGTTGGCATCGCTGGCGTTCTTCACCTGAGACATGTAGTGGTAGTTCACCTTGAACACAAGCTTTCCGTCATCGTCCTCCGAGACCATCTCAAAGGTGTCTGTCAGGGAGCGACAATACAGGTCAGAGGTCATGTCAACACCCGCTGGGACTGACACACAGAAGGGTTAAACACTTTCCAAGGGAGTAAGATGTGAAAGAAACATGCTGCCGACGCACCACGCAGAAATCCTCCCACTAGTATGAACACATCTGCCAGTAAATCACTATTCATAAATGATATGGCCCTATCTCCTGTCCTTTAATCTTATTCTACAGCAAAGTCCCTGCCTGGTTACCTCGTCTAGTCTCTCTTCGGGTTTTGGACCAGAGCCAACCTGTTTACATTTACATTCATGTCACTTGCGATTACATTCGACGTCTGCCGCTCGCAAAAATCAATTGCGCCACAACAAAAGTCCCGTAATCAATCACGACGTTGCAGGATGAAAAGTGACAGACAGAAAAGCTCTTCCTCCCCCGAGACAGTGAAAAGAATTGCGTTATGTATCATTTCAAAGAGGAGTATGACGGGACTTAGGGACAAGGACAGGGATATTTCAGACATTTTAGGTTTCTTTGGGCCGAAGGTTAGGGACAAACATTTTAAATGGAAAATGTATATTTTGCGGTTGTTAATTTGGCTATGGAAAACACGTTCAGTGTAAACGTTAATTACAAGACATCTTTAAGAAAATAATGTGACAAAAAACTAATTATAAAATAGTCATTCAAATCTTCCCCTGCGCCACATCAAAACATGCCCACCAGGGCAAAAAATATGGAACTTATTTTTGCAGAGGGACACTTTGAAAATCCTTGAAGAGTCTGTATGTATTATTCATCTGCAAACAAAACAAGTAATGAATAGAAAAACTAGACAACCCCATATTAGAGTTGATCTATTTCAGCTTGGGCATTGTGTGAGAAATACTCCTTTCATCTCGAAGCAGGTTATAGACTGTTTTCCAGTTGACTTCACATTGACATCAGGCAGGGATGTGCGTGCATCTTGGAATCAAGAGAATGCAGGAACCAATGCAAACAGCCTGAAAATAACGACTAAAGACATTTTCAATATTCTTATTAATGTTTTAGTTTTCCATATAACTAGCATTCACTTGTTTTTCAATTAAAATAAAGCTTGCCAACCATATTGAGACAGGCTGCCATAAAACCAAACATAAAGCAGCTGCTAATCTGGAACAAAATGTATCCAAACACAACCATCTTCAACAAAAACAAAAATTACATGAATAATTGTAATGTTGAGATGACATGACACCTTGCTAGTTATCTAACTGAGACAGATGAGGTCGGTTAGACATGCTTTGGAGGAGAACATTGTTTGCATCCATAAGCTAGTTGACTTATTTCCGACCAGCTGTCCCAGACAGTGAGTCTGCTACTGTACATACTATAGAGAAAATAACATGCCCAGTACAAGTGACAGTGTAACGTCTAAGGGAAAATAATGTATACATTTAATTATTAAATTATATTCAAGTGCTGAGGTCAATAAGCTCTTAATTGCCACACAAAAACCCAAACAGCTAGTCTACATGGGCCTGTGAAGCTCATCTCATTTAAAAAATGTACTGGAGTAAACAAGCCCATGTGTGAACAAAGTAACTATGTCCCAACTTTGTTCCCCAGGTCCCCCCTTGTCACATTTGAAAAACACCACAGCCTTTGACACTGAAATAAAATTAATGGAACACCCTCCTGTGTTTCCGCTAAGGTGTAAAGTCCAGTATAAAACTGACATTGAATGTGGAGAAAGATAGATTGGCATCAGTTGGCCATGAAGTATTAATTAAAAGAAGACCTCAATTCTTTGAATGGAGGTGGTGGAGGGACAGGGGGTGCAACGATATATTAAACACTCTTGATATTACTTGAAAAAGGTGGGTTTCAAAAGGGTATCGGAAAACGTGCATGGATTTTTCTGTCATAGAACCGGCCACAGGGATGTCAGCTTCAACCGGAAGCCAGTGCAATGGGTGGAGAAGCGGGTTGAAAAGGGAGAACTTGGGAAGGCTGAACACAAAGCGTTCTAGATAAGTAACAGGGGTTGGCTGGCATAAGCAGGAAGCACAAAAAGGGAGCCCTAGCAACAGTGAGTTGCAGTGAGCACCTTCTCATTTTGCTACAGAATAAAGTCACATCAAGACTTCATAGCAACGTAAAAAGCTTAAGAGAAACAACCTAATATTAAACAAAACTGACAAAACGACACACCCATACACGACAAACCCACAGAAACATAGTTTAAAGCACTCACCAAACTGGAGCTTCTTCATTACAGCCACATATTTCTCCTCTAGTGAGCGTAAGATGGACAGGGGTTTGGGTCTTGTTGTTGCCTTTTTTGAGGACTCCGCTAGCTTCCGCTCTGAATGAAGAGGAGAGGGAAATGGAGTTAGCATGGCATGTTGAAACAGCTGGGCCATTAGTCATCAAAAGCCTAGTGTCAGACCTGAACCTAGCTTCTTTGCATTCATCTAGCACACAACCGCTGGGAGAATGTACTGCTCAGGTCACCACTTTTTTGATACAACCACCTAGTTTACTCCGACAAAGAATAGATTCATACCATAATCACACTCAAATTCAAGCTGTACACCTTTTAGGTTCAACAAGATCCTCTCAGAATAAAATTGGACTCGCACGTAAGGTTCTCACACTGCTTTATCCCCCAATTTGTTGACTTCTTCACATTGATAAATGAATCTGCCATCATTTGTAGGTGCTAACATGTAATTTCCACACACCCACCACTCTAGTCTCTTCCAAGCCTGAGTCGTATTGACAGCTAAACCATGGCCAAGACAAATGATAATGGAACGCCTACCAATTTTCCCACCGATAAAACCCAGCGAAGCTATGGGAAACAGAGCAGTTAATGCATCAACATAATGAACTGTCTATATATAGCACATTTATAGCAACTCAACCCTGCTACCGTCCTCTGCACAGCTACTTGGACAGATGTGCCGCCTATTAAATTACAGGTGTAATTAACTGGCCTATTATGACCCGACAAAGAATGCCAGAGGGGCATAAAAAAGCAGTTGAAACCTTCATTTATTTTCAGTTCTGTTGGCACATTAGCATTGAAGAGAGATAGTACCTGGAGACTGTCTCCAGTCTCACCAGTCAATACCAGGATGTGAGAAGAGCGCTCAGACTGTTTCCACGTCAATCTGTTTGCCCGTCTCCGGATCTTTTTTAAAACGGCTCGGTACTAATTAAGCAATTATACATCAGTTCAGGCCTACCCCTATACCGCCCACTCCCTTTCTGGAACATGAATCTAGTGGCAGTTATCATATGGATTTCCTTATGTAAAGTGACGGCCGCATTGATCATCAGGCCCCCCCATCCCTTTTACTTGCTTCACCCCCCAAGCCCAATGCTCACTTAGAGCACTATTGATGGTGCAGAATACAAGAGACCTACAGGGAGAGAGGCAGGCTAATTAATAATACACATAGCATAGTTGGGGGGAGTGGGGAGGCGTAACGGTCAATCATACATCAGAGCCGCATCGATGGGCAGCTTTCTTTATTGACAGTGAGTAATGGCCTGCAGGAGTCTCAGGGCAGCAGGTTTTATGACCCGCAGCCTCAGCCCATCCCTACCAAACCTGTGGGAACGGTCTGCTCTGGGGGCTCTGTGGGGGTGCCGTGTCCCTCTCCACAGTATGGACGCTGACTGATGAGCGGCGTGAAAACGGTTGGACAGGTGGCCGAAGCATGGGGGCACGCGCACACACACACGGGTGCGCGCGCGCGCACACACACACACACACAGACAGACAGACAGACGTGCGCGCGCACACACACACACACGGGTGCGCGCGCACACACACACGGGTGCGCGCGCACACACACACGGGTGCGCGCGCACACACACGGGGGCGCGCGCACACACACACAGACAGACATACGCGCGCACACACACAGGTGCGCGCGCGCACACAGACAGACAGATGCGCGCGCACACACCAGGTCGTTGACACCAAATCGAAAAACCCAGTGTGATGCGAAACACGCTGACGAAACGTAAGTTAACACAGACAAATCTTTAAGCTGTTAAAGCAAGAATCAGTTGACATGTGCAATTCAAACCTCTGGCTTCAAGTGGTTTGCACCATTGGTTGGCACAACAGAAACAAAACCATGTATCTGAACATGGCCAAGGTCCAGGACCGTCTAGACCCTCTGCAGTTTGCTTATAGGGCTGGGAGAGGGGTGGAAAATGCAACCACCACTCTCCTTAACTTTGTCCTTACACACCTTGAGGGAAGAGAAACCCATGCTAGACATTTATTTGTAGATTTCTAATCAGTTTTTAACTGTATTCAACCCTATGTCTTGTCTTAGCAGAGATGCTTTTTGTCAGACATGAATTCTAGTTAGCAGGATAATAGATTTAACAAATAAATTGCAAAGCGTAAACGGATCATTGTCAGATACACTATCCTCCTCGACTGGTTCCCCACAACAATGCCTTCTTTCTCCATTTTATATACTAATAACTGCCAGAGCAACCATGACTCTAGACACATGATTAAGTTTGCGGGTGACTCAGTTACTGTGAGTTTTAACGGACGAGGAAGTAAACCACGGCCTGGTCATGGAAGACTCTACTAGATGGTGTAACCGCTCCTTCCTAGAACTTAATCAGTAAAACTAAAGATACTATCATTGACTTCCGTAGGAACCCCCTGATACCTAAGCAGACTCTGATTAATGGCGAGTCGGTGGAGATCGTTGACCAATACAAATACCTGGTACTTAACTGGATCTTAAAGAAAAAGTCTAAGCAACCATGGATGCCATCTGTGCTAAGAGAAATCAGCGCCTCATCTTAATAAGAAAACTCTGCAGCTTCAGGGTGGATAAGATGCTGATGACCTGCGTCTACCACTCATTTTCTCAATCCATTTTAATATGACCAGCTGCTTTGGTAACCTCAATATAAAAAGTAAGAAGAGACTAAACAACATTGTGACACAGAACAGTAAGGTTATTGGTAATAACGTCTTCCAAAATGTTTGCCTACTCGTCACCCTCTGATCCTTGTTCCTCTCTAGGTTTCCTCCTAAATTTCGGCCTTCTTAGGGAGTTTTTCCCAGTCACTGAAATTCAACACTACTGTTGTTTTCTCTTGGGGTTTAAGGCTGGGTGTTTTGTAAAAGCACTGCGACAACTACTGATGTAAAAATAGCTTTATAAATAAATTTGATTGATTTTTTTGGTGAATTCCATATTGTTCCCTCAGCACGCAGATAACGGATGCCTCGGTTTAAAACCAATAAAATGTACTTCTGCAGCACATTTTCTTAACAAGCTACGGTCATGTTTATGTGCATTGCCTGCTGTTGGGATTTTTTACTTAACACTGTATTTACCATCACATATTCTATTTTACTGAACATAACAAAACAAAGACTACTCTACTCCACATGGGAGGCTAGACGATCCCAAACGGACTCTCATTCTCAGCATGGCGCATTACATCACAAGGGTCCATTTGGTGCCCCAGAAGGGCGCATCATCGTACCTCTGTGTGGCCAGAGATGTTGGTAGAAGATGTTCAAGCCTAAAACTGGCCACTGTTAGCTTGATTAAGATGAAATTGAAACTTAAGGGCTCTAGTCAATCACACCCCAGGGAATTCATACTTGTGGAAGCTAAACTTAGAGACCCATTTTCCTTGTCCTTGGCCCAAGAACACAGGACAAAAGAGGGTGCAGGCGAGAAGAAAAATGTAGCGTTTGAGACCTGCTGAAATAATTCAACCAAGCGTCTGCAGGGGGAGAGGAGGGATCTATTGGAGCAGCCAAAACCAAACAACCTTTAAAAAGACATTGGCTAACATTTGAGTGTGTCTCACTGAATTACAATAAACGTGTGTAAGACTGAAAGTCCCCTCACTCAGCATGGTTTGGCCCTAGGCCAGGGAGACAGGGAGGTGTGTGTGTGGCTGGTCTTACCCTGGTTGGCCTGACGTAGGCTGGTGGTGGCAGCATAGACTATGTCAGCCGTCCTCTGGATGTCAGGGACCAGGAGAGTCAGGCCCTCGGGCTCTGGGTCTGAGCTATCAGGCTTCACCACACCCTTTGCCTTGTCTTTCTTTGACCTGGAAAGAACAAAAATACACACATTTTTGTTCAGCTAACACATTCCTCTTGAAAATCCTGCACGGACATGTATGTATATTGCCAATTTATTTTTACTGAATTCTATAATGGCAGGGAATTTGGGGTTTATTTATTACTGATGGGACATGCTAACGGACACCAGTGTGCTGTACACAATGCAAAATTAAACCTAACAAAACTTCTCAATGTGGACAGTTTCGGTAGATGATCACTGTTTGTGAGGTGAAGTTTTTATTCCCAGTGAGCAACAATCCTGGAGATTTTCCCATACCCAGCACTGTACATGTCACTAGTGATTCTCATATTTCCCCAGAGTCCGGCTATTCCCTACCTCCAGGTGAGTGAAACTCCATTTTTATGCTCTGTTAAATGGGTGTGCTGTGCGCGTCCAAGGGTGAAGATTCAAAACCAAGAAGAAAATAACATCTGACCCAATGTTCAGACAGACAGAACGCAGGGCCAAGGCAACCATTTCTCTGTCCAGGTGCTATGAATAATTTAACCAGCTTCGTGAAGCCTTACAGCATAAATACTTTGGTCCTCACAACTAGATAAGCACAGAAGCATGTCGATGGAGTTTAATATGAGGACTAAACTGGACAGTTGAATTAAGTCCCAGCTTTAAAACTCCAGGGTTCATTTGATGACCCCGACGTGGCTGAAACACACAAGGGAGGTAGAGAGTCCTTCAACATCAGACACTCAGGGAGCAGACAGAAGAATCAAGTCCATGGCCTTGCTGACGGATTGCTGAAAAACTCCTTTTCCGTGTGACCTTTTGTGAAGTTGAATGGTGGCCAAATTCCCTACCTCCCTCCCTCGCCCCAGAGTCCCCTGCTTCACAGAGGACAGTCAGTGAAGGTCTTCTGTCACCATTCCACCACTCTGCTGTAGTCTTAAGCCAGTCCCCCTGTACTCATTGGCCATCTCTTCCCATTTCATAGCAGGCCAGGGCCACCCCCCTGTACTTATTGGCCATCGCTTTCCATTTCATAGCATGCCAGGGCCACCCCCCTGTCCTCATTGGCCATCTCTTTCCAATTCATAGCAAGCCAGAGCCACTCCCCTGCCCTCATAGGCCACCACTTTCCATTTCATAGCAGGCAAGACGGCCATAGAGAACTTGGACAGGCTGGACACAAATGGGGAGAGACAGTTGAATAAAAAGAAGCCGATCACAATCTGCTGTGGCTGCCTAGCCATCCTAAACGCCTGGGGCCATGCTTTCATTACACTCTCTCTGTGTCTGGACCCAGTCCTCAGAGCCCAGCCTGATATGATAGCTGTGGATATGATGCTTATGAAACGGTTATGGGGCATGGCCGAGCCGATAGCAGGGCAGTTTCCTTTCCCCCCCCATTGTTGGTGAAGAAACCACAACTCCATTCTGGACCATCCTCAGACGGTAATAACGGCGCTGCTGATAAGCAGCAGTAGAAACCAGCATGTAGGTCTATCACAGTCCCCCACGGCAGATGACCTGTAACGCTTCACATCGGTAAGCCACGGGCATGGGTCCTAGCACGTCTGCTGGTGGAGCTTTCGAGAGGATGGGCGATGCCTTCTCAAAATAACTCACACAGCCTTCAATTCATAATGACACAAGGGAATACGCAGGGAAACAACTGGCACGTCTGTGGGAATGCTACATGAGCTGGAACCGTATCGTACGTGTCTCCATGTCAAACCATAAATATTGACTTCTGGGATGGAATCCCATGGAATATTGATGATTCCACTCTGTGGATGGGTATAATGTGTCCTGTAGGGTGGGACGTAGCTGCAGTGGTTTTCTCTCGTTCATGCAATTTCACTAGTTTTGTGGTATCCAATTTGTAGTTACAACCTTACCTTGTTGCAGCAACACACTTGGGAAAGGCACAAAATCTGGATCCCGGATCCTCCACAAAACGCCCAGCCGAGCCGCATTGTTTCTTATCACGCGTCAAGCCCGGAAGCGCAATGAGCCGAGGAATAAAGCCATCTGGTCCTACCCAGGCCAATCCTGGACACAGCAAAACTGAGCACCACTCAGTGGAACTACCAGTCACTGCCGGCTGTGAGACAACCTAATCAACCAGGTAACTGCGTCCCTCTGCACTTCAGCGAAGGGCCGCTTAGTCTCTTGAGGTATCCTACTACTGTCACGGTAAGGCCCAGTCAGCGCTGGGCTAGTGGGGTGATGTATTGGAGGGGGTAAAGGCTCTTTTTCACATACTGTTAATTGTGTAGCGGAGGCACAGTAACGTGGGCTTCCTGCGGACCACAGATTAATAATGGATGGTCCCAAACCCAGAGGTCATGTCTTGAAGCTCCCTATTGTTCGGAAGCTGATCACTCACCGTCTACAGAGACCAGGAGGCTGACCCAGGATTTAATCCCCAATAATGGCAGCTGGAATTTGACCCCCCCACCCCAGCTGAAACTCTCCCACTCAGCTAAAAGCATCAATTCACATCGATAAAAGGGGCAATAAGGCTTTGTTCTTTGCCTGTGCTGCATGTTCTTACTCTGTCCGTCTAAGTCCCCACCTGAGGCGGTTGGTGTAGGTGTCAACGCAGGTCTTCATCTTGGCCAGCAGCATGCCCACAGAGGTCTGTCCCTCCGAGCGCTCTTCCTCCTCCTCCTCCTCCTGGCTGGGGTCTCCTGACAGGGGAAGTAGCAGGGGCACCAAGGCGGTGGAGGTGGAGATGGCCCTCAGCAGCTCCAGCAGGGCCCGGTAGAGGGGCACGTGGCGCGCCATGTCCAGCACTGTGGGAGAAGAGACACAGGAACGGGGGTTAGGATGGAAGACCACACAGGTCTAGGAATGCATCAGACAGGGAACTCTGAGCGTTTGGAAAGTGAACGGAAATAAAAACGGATCATTCAGAACCCCCCCCCCCAGCCATCAAACTATGCATAAACGTAAAAAGAAAACAATGAATGACATTTGACGTCACACTCAACGTTTACAACTTGAAATTTGCTTTCCAAGAATCCACTGAAAAACTCTTTGATATAGGAGTACATGAGAACTCCAGATTGCTCTGAGATTGCACTTGGATAGTGGAGACGAGCAGCAGGACTAGAGATGGATCACAGTGAGAACAAGCTGGTGAGAAGGGATATTAAAGATTATTAGATTTCCAGGAATGGACAAATGACAAACGACACACATGCTCCAAGAACAGCCCTGAGGCGGCCAGACCAAGACCAGAACTCAATTTAGACTCCTCACAAACAAATGTATGACCCGCTTTCCCAAAACACTGCCTCCCTGCCCGGAACGTGCCGCAAAAAGCCCCATGTTCTAGGCCCAGAAATAAAGCCAAGCCAGCAAGTCAAGAGGATGGCCATGAAAGAAAGCAAATCTAAAAAAAAATAAAAATAAGCCCCAGGCCCACCAACCCCTCACCACCCCCAGACACATGACCGAAACAAATGAGAAATAATGAAATAATGAATGTTGCAGGTCATTTTCTACCATCTTCGACGAGTCAGGCAGCATGATAGATTGGAAAACCCACTGCAGTGGAGCAAGAAAGAGCCGGGAAAAAGAGCATGAAGAGAGAGGGGGAGAGATATTCGATTTGCAGGGACGAAATGATCCCGACGGGACAGTGACATGATGGACATGGTTCGGCCCAGCTGCTTGGTTCAGTGCGATGGGATTCCTTACAGTACAGCTCCCTTGTAACTGACAAGGACAGAGTTTCCGCTGCACAGCCTTCATCTACGTTTTAATATTGGGTTGTGGTGTTGAACCTACTGAGCCCAGCACCTAAACACCCTTGTGAAGTACTAGACTGGGGGACTACAATGGGAAAGACCCAAAACCCTCAGAAAAATGTATCCTTGTTTCAAACGACTGTGAGAAAGGCCCCGACAACAGCCCCAGTCTTGGCTATGGTGAGACCACTTAGAAAAGGATGTGCTGGGTTTCTTTGTGAGTGGTTAATTGGGTTTCCTTTTGGGGAATAAAAAAAAAAGATCACCCAGACATAATCCCAGAGCAATGGGGAGGATTTGAAGATTGTATTCAAATAAGTCTGACTTGAAAGAGCAAAAAGATTGATGGATAAAACAGCAACAGCAGAGAGCACACAGACAGCCATCTTGTCCATAGCTTCTTTCTCCGATGATCTTCTTTATCGCTTCTCATTTATCCTCAAACACAAAGTGCAACCCCTTTCTTATAGCTTAACCGATATCCCTGAACGTATAAAGCCCAATTAGACTACACGGACATAGCCACAATTAAATATTTCTTTAAAAATACGAATAAAAACTGTGGTCTGTGGTTGAGTCATGAGTTCAGCTTCAACTTTCCTCCAGCAATGAAATATGCACATTCTGTTTAGAAGAACACAGGGTATGAATCCATGTACAATATATAACAGTGGTCATAATCGCTGACTGTGCCTTTCATGGGTTTAATGATATGGAAATGCTAAGTGGTTATTTGGACTCACGGGTGTATGGCTTCTATTGACGTGCTATAATCAAAACACACCTTTCTCCTAACTGGACATTTCCCATCACTCAGACAACACAAACATTCCAAAAGTTGCTCACTTAGCAAGTGGAATGGGGGCACTTTTGCAGCAGCAAACAGCGCTCTGAAGCACAGCCTGAAGTCTGACACTATTTCACGCTATTGCACAGCCACTGTATTCCAATAGAGGCACGGCATTGCATCTGTCCAAATATGCCACTTTCAACATGTATACAGGTTAGATTGTAAAGCCTTAAAGTGGTCAGGATGGACGCTGATCTTGGACAGAGTCCATTATGGCTAGGCATATCCAGTCTGTGGGTGGAAAGAGACTGCCGCCGGGGATAGTACAGGAAGGACCATTTGAAGATGGGCACGTGTGTGAAGCTATGTCACTTTGTGAGCATCTACCGGTCTGGGTGCAGACTCAAATGGAGTAGGACGGCCCTCACTGGGTCCAAGCCTGCTTTACATTTATAGTGGAATTCCCGGCCCAAACGTCCCTTTCCCAGAATTGGAACAACATTGACCGATCTCCACTTTAATCTGTGTTGCAAACCTTTCCAGTGTCTTTGAACTTCGTCCAGAGAAAAATACAAATCCCCAGCCTACTTAATGAATTCAAACAACTAATGCTAGGTTCCAGTAAGGGATGTGATTGATTTGGGAGATATATCTTGGTCTAAATTGCCCAGTCAATGTCAGACTTATTTTATTCCTAATTTCAAGTCCATCGCCTGCTCGCTATCATTTAATTTGGTCTGATTTACAACCACCCAAAAAAGGTATTTCTCAGCCAAAGGAAAGGCAAAATACGCAGAACAGAATAATACATTTAGACTCTAGCTTTTCTCAGTGGGTGATAAACAAAGTGAAGAAAGCTCAGCAACAGCAGCTGGTCTATGGAAACAGGTCTGGCTCTGATATAACCTTCATTCTCCTAAGGTAGAAGATAATTTTGTCCATCAGATGGAAATACTGGACAACCCAACAAGTCACAACAAGTGAGTCACCCCCTAAATTCATATTCAGACCCTATAAAAAATGCCCACACGGAGCAGAACTGAAAATATTCAAACCTGGCTGTAATTTCTGGCTGTGTACAGTACATCATGACACAAAAGTTACCTGGGAAACACAGGAAATGAACTACAGTAAACTTGGCATCCATCAAGACACAGGCTGGATTGTCAAGACTGACCCCAAGTCCTGAGAGAGGTTGACGCTGACGGCATTGAGGTCTGATTTAAGGTCCTGCTGGCAGGCAATATATACTGGGACGCTTCATATGGGGAGCGGATGTGTTGTGTGATTAACACCTAAGCCCCACCTGAGCAGCACCGATGATGACTCAGCCCAGAACTGGCTCTTCAACTAGGGCTTAATGCCTCTCTGTTCTCCCATACCACTGTTACCTAATATGTGGAAACTCAAAATGAAGCTGCATGAGTCACTTCACGCTTTAAGTGAGGCTGGAAAGTGGCATGATTACCAGAGAAACACACCGCAGTATCTGCTGATGTGCTAGTAGACATGGACAGAGGGTCAGAGTGAACACACTGGACGTCAATCACCCTCTGGTGTCAGTGGTTGTGTCACCAAAACCATTCTACAGCCTCCCAGTCAGTGAGAGGGAGAAAGAAGTCGATAGAGAAAAGACAGAACATAGAATTGGATTGGAGCATTGATGCGTTCTCTGAAAACCCAGACTCCCAACCTTCTCTGCATACTGTATTTTTATAACAAGATGGATAGCCTAAGCCTAAATCTTACAATCGGCTTACAACGGTTTGAGGGTGAACAATATTATTGTCAGTATTCAAGAAGAAGGCTAAATACCAGGAACTTTCTAGAGCTGGGAAAGTCAGTGACACACAAACACAAAACCCCTCAACAACATACATAACACAGCTTTCTATTTTCACCCTGTGGGTTGGTTAAAGTTTAAACAGTTATTCGACAGTAACAACAACCGCTTCTGACACACGGGAGAAGATGGGGATTTCCTTGGATTTATTCACGCCACTTGTCGTTGGAACTGGTAGAGCGCAACATTGGCTGGCAGCCCTCAGGCTGTAGGCGTGGCCAACGCCACCATGCTACTGATGGACTCTGCACCACTGGTGGCTGACTGGGGCTGCTAAACCTCATGCATTTTCATCACCACATTCCACAGTTGGTGTAGAAACTACAAAAATTATTCACATCCCTAAAAAGTATCACTCAGTGATGTATTGCCCTCAGAGGGACGACCATGAAAGAAAGAGACAAAAATAACCAGAAAGAAAAAGAGGTGCTATTTAGGGAAATGAGATCCAAGAAGGAGAACATGACTAAGAGATGGACTCAAATGCTTCGTGGCGGTGACAGCACATAAACAAATCCCAGACATGGTCCAAAAGGCCAAACAGGGAGGCATCTTACATAGCCTTAGAAATCACAGATGGAGATTGAAATGGTACATCAAGCTTAGTGTGCTGTTGAAATACGCCACTCCAGACAGACTGTAAGAACTCAATCCTGGGTTAGCTACATACATAATGTATGTGTGACTACAACTGAAAGCAGAAAGCCTTTGCTAATCCACAAAGTAGAAGTACAAGCATTAAAAACAGAGCACCCCCCATGTTATCTAGGCCTACATTGTTAAACATGTCAATGCAACAAAACACCTTGTTCGGGGGAATGTCCCCCTGCGAGACACGGCTGTTTTGCCTCTGAAGCAAATGGGGTGTGTCCTGGTTTGTTCCTGGATGGGAGACGAGATGCTGCTAGAAGTGGTGTTGGAGACCAAGAACTGATGACTCAGAAGCAAAGGGGATATTACCCTACGACTGTTGTCTTTTGAATGGGGTGATTAACACCAGTTGTGACTCTGTGGTCACAGAATATCTTGCATCGTAGGAGGTAGAGGCAGTTAACCCCCAGTGTCTGGGCTGAATGTCCAACAAAGCTGTCAAATTTGATTAAACATAACCAGCTTCTAACTGGCTCATTCATTCTCCATACATCAATAAAGTAGCTAATAACAAATGTAAAAATTCCAATTATTAGTAGTTTATGGTTGTCATTTAAAAACAAAATTATTCCACTGATGAAAAACAAGACTCCAGAACAGAAGTCTCCAACAGTTTGAGTGAGCTACCAGCAGCTCACCACACAAATCTGATACATTTAATATTCCACCGCCAACTATTAAACAAATCTGACATTAAATCTGAGAGCATGTAACTATCCAGTCAAACCAATTTTGAAACTCTCGCTTTTGTTATAGACAGAAATACATTGAACACCTCCAAAACCTTAAAACTGAAAGCTGAAAAAAGCCCTGAAATTTGTGCATATTATTTGTGAAGATTACAAACTTTACGATGATATAAGCAGCAGCTTTAAAAGAACATCACAAAACCTGAACCTCACACCAACAGAAATTAACAGTCCAGATGCAATATTAAAGCAGAACTTAAGAGATTTTCATTATGGAAAAGGATACAAAAGAATAAATTGTGTTTCTCGGTACAGAATTGTAATTTGAGTGAAAAATGAATTATAAACCGAATACTAAAAGAGAAAACAATATTTTAAAGGTTCCTTGATTGGAATTTAATATTTATTTTAAAAAGGTATAAATTACAGAAAACAGCTCTGTACTTTCCCTTGAAGACTAAAGACCTAGGGAACTTGTGGAGAGAAAATGGGCTTTTTAAAAAGTAGTTACCATACTAGAAAAGGTTGAAGATCTCTGCACTAGAGCAAATTCAAGCATACCTTTTTGATGAAAATGTACACTTCTACATCTCCCCTGCCATATGAGGTAAAGTTTAGCGGCACTGTCACTCTTTATCCAATTTAGACATGCTGAAGAAGTTAAATGAAATGGAAAACGAAGGGAGCGCAGCTCAATATTTTCTATTTAATGGGCCATTAGGTCCAAAGCTATTCTTGGAATAGAGCTTTTTAGGATATTAAAAGAGGATAGATCCGTGTGATGACACTGCTCTGAATCAGGCCTAAGTACTGAATTATGTACATGAAATTATTTGTATAATAAAATTACAGGGAATGTGCTTGCTTTCTTGTTTTACGTGTTTAGCGTGAATGCTGGTTTTATTATGTTGGCATCATTTAACAAGTCAAAGTGTGTCACTCCATCTAGTGGAAGGGAACAGGGTCGGCTCCAGATTAGCAGGGGCATGCTTCAACCGCTTGTCTACACAATCACAACAAAACACGACCAGTGTCTGGCCCACCTTCAACTACGGCAGCCACATTCCCCCTGTGGCCGCGGGTTTGAAATTAGATACGAAACAAAGAAAACAAGAGACTGGGGTAATACAAGAGACCTGGATTGGGAACAAGGGATGAGAGGATGCAATGCTGCCACTGCCTTGTGTACTGGCACATTAGTGTTCAGACAAGACTCCCACCACTGTTGGCAGCTTCAATATAAGAGGAACAAATGCTCACCTTCTCCGGTTCCATGTCTCATGTTCCTCCTACAGGTGCGGATTGAGTCAAACGTGTCACAAAAGGCCACACGGTTTTGGTTAATAATGGGACATAGATAAATGTTCTACTGTATTTTAAGCCATAAACACAAATTAGAACTGCAACAAAAATGCGAGATTTGTCAGAGACCAAAGGTACTATATCAGCTAAAATCAAATGACAAAGCATGAAAATAAGTTTGATTAAAAAGCTTTAAGGTTCTTTAATTTGGGGGGGATAAGGATGTCATTTTTATTTTTATTGTTTACATTTTTTAAGCTATTCATTGAATGTACTCCTAACAGTCACTAAAATGTTCACAACATCTGTGACATCCACCATAGAACTTAAAGCACATTGCAAGAGAACATTAATAACATCCAGGGAGCAGTACGATAACATTAGGGAGCGCAGTAATCGTCATCTGCAAGTAAACAGCTTTGTGTGTTATGAAAAGATGTCAGGTGACCTAACAAACTTCCTCTGAAATTAGACAGAAACAATTCAGGTTTGCCAGGGACAGTATGAGAGAAAGATGCTCATAGGAGGGCCCCTATGTAGGTCACATTAGCCTGGCCACTCCTGTGGGCCCAGAGGGAAGGGGGGGGGGGTCGTCAGTGAGTGACAGCAGCCTGGCACAAGGGACAATGTCCAGCCCTGTTAGTCCACAACTGGGGGCTCGGCTCAGGCAGATGAGGGAGAGGTAGTAAAAATGAGTGAACAGCGTAAACAAAGAAGCGTGGCGAGGGGGAATGGGGAAGGAGACACAGCAACATCGTTGATTCTAAATATGTTGTGACGCGTAAAAATGAAATCCGCAACCATTATGCTAAACAACCCTTCGCAGGGAATCCCTGGCATGTCTCCGCAATTACGTTCAGTTGGGTAGAAAAGAAGTAAATACCCGTCCTTGTGGGTGACTGTTTAGGGACAGTGACGCGTTGCGTAGCCAGGGGACGTGAGCTCCCTACAAACAGCTCCATTCTCAGCTCATCATGGGAGAAAAACAGCAGGTGACCAAACAACACTTAGCAAGGTCAATAAAGCAATAACAGATAAGTCAATGGAAAGTCCCACTGCTAATGGAGAACAGCATTCATGCTAAATAAGAACCGGACACAACCAATCCAAAAAACAAGTGTTACAATTTGAGGAGGAGTACACAGCATACACACTGACGTCCAACAGTAGTATTCACACATTCCAATGTGCAACAGCACTGTTGCTTTAAGCCCATGATATACACAAGCGCTGTGACGGAATTGGAATTTGAGGTTACAGTGATTGGCTGGGTCAATAAACTTGGTTACCGACATAACTGGGGGGCCGCTGCAGATTTGATTCCCTTGCGAGAAGTTCTGGCAGAAACAAGCGTGGTGCGCTATTGAGATATCTATAAATGTATTTGAAAGCTAATTTCACAATCTGCTATAAACTCCCAGCAGGCTACAGGCGACCCTAATTTCTAAACTTCCTACATTGGGTATGGGCAATATTCTCAAGCTTCTACATTACATTTAAAAGGTATTTTGACAAGTGTTGCTTTATCATGTGTATGGGATTATTGCTTGAATGTCAATGTATTTTCTATTTCAATCAATATAGCTCACTAATAGTGTCAATACAGACAAATAATGACTGTGACTTTCAGAATCCCCTCAGAAAACCCTTATACCTCATGTGGCAATGGACTCATGTAATTCAATAAAGAAAAATAACTATTCTACTGCAGTAATTGTTGGTGAAAAAAAAGTTGTGGCTTAGGAATTAAGTTCTTAAAGAATACATAATAATGAGAGAAATGTAGGCTAAACAACTGAGAATAAGTTTTTACTATATGATTTGGTAATTATTGAGTCTAGACATGGCTTGCTCCTGTAGGAACATTTCTGAACAAGCAAATACACACACAGACAGCTCTCAAAACGGTAGCTAACCAAGTCAGCTCCAAAAGCAAATGTATATTAATTCCTTAAGATATATATTTCTTTTAAAAGATAGGCCAACCTTATGTTTTCAAAAACTAGGCTATGGGCTACATTTTAAAATGACTCAACACGGAAACATCGGCTACTAGAGCATGAAAAACCATTACTAAAACCCCATGCTCATTTTAATGGTTTTCTACATAAAAGACAACACAAGTTTCTACATAAAAGTAAAAAAAAAAAAACATGTTTACCTTTCTCGGTTATATTATGTTCACAACGCTGTTAAACCATAACCAGCAGTCACACGTTTTTTCAATTACCTTCACACCGCTAGGTATACAATCAAGAGTCATCATAATAGTCCCCACCTCAACATTCCAGAGGATATTAAAGGCATTGTGTAAACGAGATGCTCCTTAAATGGTACAACCATTTTATCAATCAAGTCATAAACCATCATTAACCAGTCAATGACCTATCCTTTATTCAATTAGAAAAAAAAAGATAGTGGGCCTTTGTGCGTGTATGTGGTAATGCCGTTGATGGAAAACAAGTGGCTAACGACTTAGACTTCTAACATAACACAGGAAAAACAGATCTTTCCACAAACATCAGCGTTCAGACAGCCGAGAGAAACATTATGCAACCATCTGATTGTGGTAATGTCTCAAGCCAGAGGAGTATCATTTCCCTGAAAAGCAATAAAAGCTTCAAATGATACACAGGTTTGGAAAACGCAAAGGCCCTTTATTATCCTTGCACTTTTCACCACTATAATTCTTCAACAACATCATTAATATTATAATTTCTGATAAATTCTGTTACTTAACATCTATTTCTGGCAGACTCTGATGTTAGTTCGAAAATGTGATTAATCCCAGTGTTTTAGTTGGAAATACATTTTCAAACCGATCATCTACATTAGAAAATGTTAGAGTCGACCAACCAATCCCTAACCCCTCACCATCTATATATTCTATTGAAGCAGTTAATTTAAAAAACAATATAAAAATGATGAATTATGCCCTTTTCATTTCCAGGATTTTACCAGTAAACTCAAGAATAATGAAGATATCCTGCTGCTGCGTTAACTCTAGCATGACCACGGTCTTCTTAAGGATGGAAGTTGAAGGGATTGTCGGGTTGAAAAGGCATGGGTCATCCACCCCCACAAAGACGTAGTCTTCAATTTGCTTCTGACTCCTGTCATGTTCCTGAGCCCCTCCATTTTAATTAACCCCAAAACCCCATTGCCAACTGCCTCCAGGATTACCCATCTTCCAATTTAGAGCCCTGCGATCGCTGTGGAGGAGTAGAACTTGTCAGCGTAATTAAACCTGACAGGACCAGGGTTGATGCTTGGTATGTCACAGAAGGAGAGGCGGAGATATCCACACCTCCACACTGTGGGGGGAAAAGGCACTGAAAAAGGGCTCCTGCTATAAAAACAGACTCCTGTGTTTGTTAATTGGCATTCAGGAGTGAACAGTGTACTCATGCCAGGGCAGAAAACCAGGAGCGGCACAATAGACCTGTAAAACTACAGAAAATAAACACACTGTTGTCTTTGGTCTGAGGTAGACAAAGGTTTGTAAAGGGAATAAGATCTCAGAGGCGCTTAAAGAGTCGCTTTTAAAAATGTACCCCAGTCTTCATCTTTTCACTTCTTTACTGCCTCTCTTTTCGACCACGAGGACAGAGCACTGTTATGCAGATGTTAGCATTTCTGATGAGAGAGAAAGTGTGATGCATTTCCACTGGACTGGCGGAGGCGTGCTGTTTAAGAGCCCAGAAGAGACCAGGGCCTCAACAATTAAGGAGACGGGGGCGAGAGAAGATGGAGAGAGACTGACAGGCAGGCCACAACACAATAGGATGAACAACATCAAAGGGAAGAAGAAAAAGGCCAACAATGAGGTTTGCCAGGGAGAGTGGTCCTAACAGGCAGCTGTTTTGCTATCAGTCGTGTGTGTTTTTTCATCATGATGTTATAATACTGCTATCAGCTACGTGCGGTTCTTTCATCGTGATAGTGTAATACTGCTGTGTGCGGTTCTTTCGTCGCGAGACTGTTCTTGAACTACGGATGTTTCTGAAAACCTTTTCTCAGCAGCAGAAACATTAAGAGGACGGATATTTGTGACCATAGATCAGATAATGATGTATAATCAGGGCTCCAAACTGCGACTAAAATGGCTGCATTTGCGACCAAATATATTTATTTGCATCCTACATGCATGTTTTATAACCAGTAGCCTATCGCTTCATTTGTTTTGTTAACGTCATTCATTTGTACTAGTCTTGAGGGCCCCCTTCCACATAAAAATGTTCTTGACTCGACCGCCAAGCCTCATTAGCCGGTTTGAAAACAGGTTAACCGTTAGTTTTAAAATATGCTCCATTTGAAATAACAGCCATTTCGAGCCCGCGCCTGCAATTTCCGCTCTGTTTGCGCCTCTTATATGCTATGTCTAGGTTTGCAATGAGACATTTTTATGTTTATTAATAAACAAGTGTTTTCTGTCGCTGCAAAGATTAAGGTTGCCTACTGACTTGCGATCTTTGCCGTAGGCTAGTGAACGCACAAGAGAGAAATGCACATTCCTACGGTTTAGGAATATATATAGATATGCCTAAATATATATATATTTTGTTCTGGATACTTTTTTCAGGCCTGTGAGGCGAGTAGGCTACGATTCGGTTCATGATGATATAATCTCCAGTTCATGCGCCGCGTAGCCTTACGTTGTGATTATTATTTGTCTGCTATATACATTTTCTATGTATTAAATCCAGGATAGTGGTAATGAAAATCTGTGTAATTTTTAAAATTTGACTGTATATAGTTCATAAGTCGGAAGAGGAGAGACATGCACACAACAAGGTGAATAAAGTGCTATTGTTATGTGGCCTCTTAAAACAATTATTTGGCGCCAGTTTTTTTACCCCTATAAGAGGCCCGCATATAATACATTAAGACACATAAGGCAGAAGCAGGCTGTGTATTAAGGAAGTATAGGATTCTGACGGTAAGATTACAATCATCAACATGAAACTGCAGTGGAGTTTGTTTTCAGGTGACTTAAGTTAAACAGTTAAACACCCCCATGGAAAGTTCTAAAGTTTATTTAAAATATTGGCCATATGGATAAGTAATCTCCTAAGACCCCTTATGTACATATTCACTTATGAAAAATAAAAAGTAACCTAATTTAACAATTGTTACTACAAGATTATACTTGCAATCATTTATTCATCAAAAATCTATAGAAATATAAGTACACCTTCAAGCTTCAACAGCTGAAATAACTTAACTGTAGCTATTTCTTGTAAGGAATTTTGGCCCACTCGTCTTTAAAGCATTGCTTCAAATTTTTATATTCAAGGGCTTGGCTTGCATTACAGCCAGCATCAACTCTCCCAAAAGCATTTGATAGGATTGAAATCTGTGCTTTGACTCCAGTCCATAACCCTCCATTTCTCATTTTGAGCCATTGTGTGTTTGGGTCATTGTCCTGTTGCAAGATTCATGAACGGTTTTCTCTTTTTGACAGATGGCTCACATTCTCCTCAAAAAATTTCTGGTACAGTATGTATAGCTGACTCACTGATGACAAGTTGGGCCAGCACCTGAGGAAGCACCAAACCATAATGCGACCGCCTCCAATGCTTTATTGTTGGTTAAGAGGAACTTTAGTTTAGAGGCAGTGTTTCTCTCTGCCCAACAAAATATCGGGCATTGCTGACAACACCAACCGTTGACTTCATCTGTCCAGAGCACATTGTTTCAGAGTTTTGACCTTAACCCTACTGTTGTCTGGCAAACGTCCGTCATGTCTTGAAATTACTTTTTGAGAGAAAAGGCATCTAGATTTGTCCTATGTAGACTGCCAGTGGTCTAGAATATCCTGTCGGATATGATTTAATATGAAATGTCTTTGCAGCCCTTCCCATTCATGGGCATCAATAAAATATCTTGAGGAACTCTGACAGGACATTGGATCTTGCAATGATGTGTCATCACACATCCATTCAGTTAATGACAAATCATCCTTCCAAGTTTTTTGCAACTGATTTTCTAATCATAAGCGCACCGGATTTAAATTTTAGCACTAAATTATGCTGCATAAGGAAATGGCATTTCTCTAATTGCATGAAAGGTTTCCAACCTTTCTTAAAATGAGTAACCTTTACCGATTAATGTGGCAGGAACTTGTAATATCTTATATATTTTAGGAATAAGAACATTTTAGGTAGAAAATTGTTTGGCTCTAAAACAACCTTGCAACTATACCATTATGCAAACATTCGGCAGCACCGAATAGAAACGGGAACATTAGAATCTCTTCAAGAGGTGTTTTAAAAGTACATTTCGGTGTTCAACTGAATTATTTTCACATTCTTTATGTCGCAAAACAACCAATCCATCTCTATTGGTTTCCTGCTTATCAAGTTTCATATCCATCCAAGCAAAAATGTTACATTGTAGATTAACATTAGGAACACATTTCATGAAGAAAACTATGCTCTTCATCAAGTAAAGTGGTATCAGCTTTATAGTTTTCTAATCAAGCCAAAACACGGAACTGTAAAAATGCTTCTCCAGTCCCCTTGAGAACAAGGTGTTTCTCTGAGTGCAACAAAACACCAGGTAGCATAATCATTTTACTCAAGTTGGAATTTGACTCATGGGATTGGAGTCATTTCCAATTGGCTGACTGGGCTATGTGGAGGCTGACACTGTAGAATTTCCCCCGCTAATAATTGCCTTTAATTGGCCTGGCCTGTCATTTCCCAGCATTAGAGTGATTGGTGCGTGTAGATCCAAATGATCTGAGAGGTGTTCAACCACTCATTACAGTTAGAGGTGTTTACTTCAGAATATCTGAGTGCTTAAGCACTGCAACTGGTCAAACATTCACAGCAATGCCAGAAAAATAAAAAACATCAAGAATAAAGAGCTTTCTACCATTGGCTCAAAAATGGCTACAGGAGTCATGGAAAACAGGGTGGGGCTGTTCAAGGGGTGCCAATAAAAATGTAACTTCACCAATACATAGACTGGCTCATAAAACAACATGTAAGCTCACATAGCGTGCATTGACCCACTGAAACGCAAGCCGTAAGAAGAATCTGGTTGATTCATTCAGACCAGGTAGCACGTCAACATGGCTGCCACCAGTGTGGCTAATCAATACCACATGATTCCAGCTCAGTGACGACTACAGAATGACAGCCGGAGATTCCCCTGTGCCATAACACTGCTGTGAAACCAGGCCAGGACATTCATAGGTCCTATTAACCCCACTAGGCACTTTCTTAACCCTAACAGGGCACAGAGTCAAGTTAAGTGACCTTAAACAGGTCAGCATTGAGTCTTCCTGGGGAGTGGATTAGTCCCCTCCCCACCACCTACCCTCTCCCCTGGGTGTCCACCTCCTCACCAGGTCCTCCCTTCTCCCTAGAGGGCTGAGGAAACGATGGAAGCACTGCGCCTGCAGTGGCGCGTCCTAGCCAACCCCCGTCAGTCAATCGCTACTGGGTTATCTGTGGAAGAGGCGTCTAGCCTCATGTGCTTTAATGCCCACTGCTGCACTGCAACCAAGTGTATGCGCAGTCCACTCAGAGTACGCTACGTGGGATCTGTTTGCAAGGCAACAACAAATCCTTCAGGGAATGAGTGGACCTTCACAGTCACGGTAAGTCTCTGTTCCAAACAGGTTAGTAACAGCAGGGCTGACCTGGGGCCAGGGCCAAGACATGAACTGGCTGATCGTTTGTCCCTTTTTTTTTGACCTGGCTTGACCCCAACGTAGCGCCCTGTATTACCTCGAGGGTGGGATAAAAGCAAAATTGAAACGATAAATAATTGATTGTGCTGCAAAGGGACAATGTGTTGGGCCTACACATTCAAAAAAAAGACAAGGCCGACAAACCAGGTTGGAGAACAAACATTTCATTAAGATGCATTCAGGGACTTTTGGGAATAATGTTTTTCTCTCTCATTCTGGGCCACTTCTGTAACATGTATCCTGGAAAGCATATTTAACAAACCTATCACTGAGGTTAGAAACCGAGTGCTACTGGCAGTCAATAATGAGGGTTCCATTCTGTGTTGTGTTCCAAATCCTGTAGTTCTATAATTTAAAACAATGCTGTACTGAAGTATTAAATATTATTTTAGAGTGGATTACATTTTTCTTTACAGGCCAGGAATGCAGAGTGAATGCAAAGTATCATGTTGGCTGTATCTTGTTCGTCAGGATCAAGAGCAGTTTGATACGTTTGAGTAAACCCTGCCTCTGTCTTTAACTAGTCAATTACACATTGTAACGCTAAAATACATCTGCATAGCTGCAGAATCAAGCAAAATGTTTAACAGCTGCAATGCCTTCTAAATGCACTTCCATCAAGAATGATTAGCATGTGTGAAGACATACACCAGCATAAATATTAAAGAGACATGTTTTATAATTTTTCTTTTACTCTGGAAACATGAAGCAGATTTAAGGAAAAATAAAAACTAAATTCTGAATGTTTTAGCGACTGTAGATACTTCACTGTAACGTAACATTAGATGGGAAGAAGAATGAAATATCAAAAGGGTAACTCAAATGGATGAGGGCTAGACTGAGTCACTGTTGAATAAACATACTATCATGGATTACGGATCAAAGACATTGATGTACATTTACAAAAAGCTATTCTAATAAAATAACTGCCTCCTCTAGGGAAATCAGTGCCAAAACAGACCCGTTTGTCAGCGGGCCCACATCCCTTCTGCGTGTTGGCTACAGAAGTCGAGGTATGGAGGACACATGGTGTGACGTTTCACTGGGGTTTCCATTTTCACACAACATGACAAGGCAATATCAGAGCTGAATAAAGATGGTTGCCACCATGTAAGCTACTTACTACAAGTTCCTTGTTTGGCTGAATTCAGCATACGATACACAGCTTTATTTAACTTACTATTCGAACATTACACAACATTCCAATTTCAGCATCAAGACGTCATCAACAAACACATTTTGAGAAAGTATTTGTTTTCTGCAGGATTTCATTTTTGGTGGAACAAACAACCATGACAGGCGCTAAAACAACGATATCATGAATTCGGGAATCTTTATGCACATTCGTCAGTGGGCGGGTTGATGGGAGAACCAGAACATGACAACAGTACTTCTGGTGAGGATGAGAGAAACAGGGGTGCTGGAGAGCAAAAGGCTCTAGTGCCTGACCGCTTCGCTGTTAGAGCTATTCAGAACCGAGACCCCTGAAGACGAGATCTTTCTACAGCCCCCGCTCCCCCTCCACTACCACAGCCTCATCTCTTAGCCACCTCCTATTCCTGTCCCCTCCTCCTCCACCGCCTCCTAGCTCTCCGCAGGTCTGACAGTCTAGCTGTGCATGACAAAGGGTTAGACGGAACGCTGCGTACATTATTCTGCCGCCATGCCGCGGTAAGGAAAAGGACCCTTTATTACATTTAAGCTCACATCTTTCCATCCCCTCTCTCTTTCGTCTCTTTTTCCTTGGGGGGGGGGGGGGGGGATACCAAAGGAGAAGAGCCTGAGCATTGTACCCCCTCCCCTCTGTCTACTCCCTTACACACCCCTGCCGCTACAGGAGTCTCAGGGACCCGGCCTCCCTCCCTCCCTCCCTCCCTCCGCTTGGTTATGCAATGCGCGGCTCTCCCGCGGCTCGGCTTGCACAGGGGACCCGCCACAACGCAGCTGCCACCAGCTGAAGGTGCAGACCTGCACGGCAACAGCAAGGCAGCAGCACGGCAACAGCACGGCAACAGCGCTCCGGCTATCCGCTTCTCCGCACGCAGCTCTCTGGGATCTTACGGCGCTCCCTGGAATACCACCTGCTGAGGTCTTCGTTGTCTGTGGCTCCAGCCGATCGCTCCACCGGCGAACCGGAAGGTGTCGCGGTAGCTGCGCGAGTTAAACCACTGGTGAAACCATGCGCGGCCGTAGCTTCAAGATCCCGCGGCAGGCGAGCGGGAGAGGCGCCTCTGAAAGGCACTAATTGCTCAGCTCCCGAAGGAGGGAGGAGGAAGGAGGAGAAAGGGGGGGGGGGGGGGGGGCGTGTACTTTCGTCACAGGAGACGTTGGCGCTCTCTTTGAGCTGCTAAGAGGGTCAAAGAGGCAAGGAAGAGCAGAGGAGGTGGTGGCAGCAGAGGGGGGCTGTGGGGGAATTCGATGGTAAGCGAGAGAGCGAGAGAGGTGGGAGGATGTGGGGAGGGAGGGGGAGTGTTCGGGGAGAGGGTTTCTACTAGCCCCCTAGTGCTTCAGCTTCGGTAGTGGAGAGTTGAGGAATAAAATAACAAAAGCAAAAAGGAGATTATAACACAACCAAAACCAAGGCAGCGTTTAACCCAGGTGGGTGGTGCAGAGGACTGGAGAATTTACACAGGCGAGAAGGGCTTGATTTCCAGAGCCGTGTCTGTGCTCAGTGCCGCGCAGTTGGCAGCCCGCGTCTTCCTTTCTTTTCCTCTCTCCGTTGACACGGGGAGCGCTGCTACGGAGCCAGCCTCCCCCGTCCGTCGCGCCCCCCTAATGCAGACTCTCGCGTGTGCCAAAGCTTCTCAGCTGAGGACCCTAAAGCATGCTGGATGTCGCCCCACTTCTCAGACGCTGTAGGGTAAGAGACCTTTTTCCTCCAATCTCTCCTCTGCCCTACTCCCCTTCTGTCTTTCTGGTAATGTGTAGACCGTGCCCGTTGGAGATTCGGCGGCGGGCTGGTTTGTTGCCGTGGGCTGCCTGTTGTTGACGCGTGGCCGTAGCTCTGCGCTCGCTGCCTGCCTGCCTGCCTGCCTCTCAGCCCCGGCTGGCTGCGGCTCTGACCATTCCCGACTTGGAAATTTCCCTTGAGCTTTGACAGCAGCCAGAGCGGCTGTCTTCTTCTCAGACTGCTCCGTAGGGAGATCATCCTCAGGACATTCACTTACACCGAGGGGTGGGGAGAAAATCATTAACTTCCTTTGGAGGGGGAGGCGGGGGGGGGGGGGGGTTAAGGGGCTTCAAATGGGAGCATGGTTCTGACATGGCAATGGCATTGAACATTTGCTGTCCGTTCAACACTTTCATTGCGGGTAGGGGACTTAACCTATTGCGGTGGGGAACGCAACAGCTTTGGCGGGTAATAAAACTCGGCGTTCACAGCCAAATCTTCATTGTTCTGAGTGTGGCTACTGTTCGGCTCGATCACCATTGATCTCTTCTGGAAGATAATGTTGGCAAGGCTAACAGAGGGCTGGTCGTGTCCACTTTCCCCAGGGTGTCGTATGAAGCACATTTAAGGGAGGACAAGCAAGGAGTGGAGAGGAGTTGGCTGTGTCACGTCTGAATGTAGCCTTAAACACAACAGCAATCGGATCCTCTTATTTAATGTTTACGTCTCATTGGCTGCCTCTGTCTCCCTCTCCGCAGATAAGTGCCAGCAGCCCCCCCCAGGTCGGGCAACCGTCACGGCCATGGGCCCCACAGCCATCACTATTGAGGAGGTGCGGGCGCTGGAGGGCAAGGAGGAGCAGGAGGAGTCCATCTTGGCCTTGCTGGGCATAATAGGGACCTTCCTCAACCTCTTCGTCATTGTGTTCGTTTACATCTACACCGTCCTGTGAGCCGAGCCGAGGGCCAGCCATACTCAAAATGGACAGGGCCCACAACGCCAACAAAGACTTTGTGGATTTAAAATTCTGACTTTCACTGACTTGGATTCTGGTTCATTTCTTTCATTTTTTAAGCGTGTATACATAAAAGGGGAGGGGGTGGGTGGGTGGGTGGGCCTGAGACATGAGCAATTCTCCCACAAAGACAGTGAGTGTGGACAGTTTGGAGGATGCATCTCACAGCCATGAACCAGGGAGATAACAGTGGCCTGGCAGAGACACCAGGACCATGGATGTGTTGCCTCTGGATCCCAGAGGGGCAGAGAGACACTAACCCAGCTACAGCCAGGGTTGACATCCCTGGGACACAGGACCGCACAGGCTGGGGTGAGCTAACTCCACCTTGGACTCATTGGAATGAGGGAAACTGACAGTGTTACTGACAATTTGCCCTTTCTAGTCAAATGGATTAGAAAAAGGGACGAAGGGACATGGATGTCACTGGCGTGGGCGATTTCAGGGGCGAGGCACGGAGGAGGCAGTGAATACACTGAACATTGGGAAGCCGCCGCAGAGGAACTGAACGCCATCATGTCCATTGGTGGTCACATCCAACGATGCCCTGGCCAGGTAGCTCTGGCGGCGCCGTTATGTACCGCACCGCTTCCGCCAGAAAGGCCACGCGCACCAAAGCGTTAGTCACCGCTTCTAAACAACGAAACATCTCTCCACTGGCAGTATCTCACTTCCGCCCAAGAAGTGATCTGCAAGACGACCAGCAGGAGTGACAATGACAAGGACACATTTCTATTTAAACCGACCACTTGGTACTGGTGGAGAGGGGGACTTTTTCTAAGACCTGGTGGGTAAAACCTTCAGCAAATATGAATACATAAGGCCAGACTTCCACTTCTTCTATGTGCATCATTATTCCATGTTTGGTTGTGGGGGGAGGGGCTGTTATAGGGATGACTGACAGTCCCTGTTGATGTAGGCTCTATGTTCATGTTTATTTCAGGGTAGTGTTAGCGATCCTATTTCTGTATGAATAAATCAAAGCTTTTATAACTATATGAATAAACTCTAGATGTACTGTGCAATAGGACAAATTTCAACAATAAAATGAGAATATATGAATTAGACTAACCTCACGCCTTATCTATGAGTGATTCTGTGGCAAATAAATGTGAAAGTACAGACCTGTGTGCGTGTGTGTACCAGGATAAATGCATAGACAGCACTATGGATCAGAACCATAACATGGCGAGGCCGTTATGGGGTGGAAGACAGGAAACATGTCATGGCTGGGTCTTCGTATGCTCGTCTCCTAACCCTACAACACGTTCCTTCACTTGGACTCATGCCTACGGAGTACTGGATTGAGATTCAGAAAGCTTCCTCAGCTTTCGCAAAAGGTCAGGATGGCATGTTCCCAGACACATGCAACATAAGGAAAACCATGTTCCCAAACTAACACGGGCGTCCTGCATGCTAAGCAGAGGGGAAGATCTGATGTGAGCACCCTTTCAGATGGATCAACTATCTGAAACCTGCAACACTCATTGGACAACGAGACTGTCGGACGCAACAAGCCGATTTCCAAGGCGCCCATGGAACATGGACGTAGGCATGCATGTGTGGGGAACGTGCACATCATGTGGAATCCTAAAGGTTTGGCGACGCACAACACAAAGCAGCTAGCGGTACAGAGTGACTACGCAAACAAACAAACGCACCGTGGGTAGACAACACGAAACACTACAGAGCTGAAATTGTGAGCTTCATTAAAACCGGGTTTCATAGGCTCTGCCTCTAAAGAGAAAATCACATGCTAATAGAACATACCACTGTAACGGTCTAGTCTGAGGTCCAATGTCATATGCGCACAGGTGGGAGAAAGTATTAATGAATACGGGCCTGCGATTCATTGAGGAATCAGCTTGTGGATTCAGATCCCCCAGGAACAGGTCAAGCAGTTGGAACAACACTGGAGGAGGGCAGCCTAGACGGCGACTAGAGAAGCACAGGGCACTCCCACGTATGAATCATCAGCCCCCGCTCCGGAAGGCACTCCTGTTCAGATTACCCACCACGTCAATGTACAAGCCCGCTAAACATGAATGATGGCAGCTATTTTCTGGTGGCTTTTTCCTGTGCCGACGCCTGACACAGCCTAGGATAACTTTAAATCACATCTGCTTTTGACGGGGCAGAATAGGAACGCAGGAGGAGTGGAGGAGGTGCTAACGCTGTGAAACCAAGCCATCTCCAATTATGGACGCGATGGGCATAAATAAAGCGGCTCCCTCGCCCAGATGCGACTCACTGAAAACACTAGACGGACGCGGTGATGAGGTCCACATCCTGCTCGCCGAGCTACTCCTGACAACCACTCAAGGAGGGCCGGTGCAGGCGCGGGGGAGGGAGGGTCATGTGCGTGCGTGCGCGCGCGTCTAAGCGTGGCCGGTTTGGAGCCAGGGAGTGAGCAAGGGGAGAAAGAAATGAAATTTTCAATTAAAATAAATGAGTTTGGCAGTGACATTAAAAGGCATTACCTCTCACTAATGGCTGAGCTTCCTGTGACGGAGCGCGCAGAGTCGGCGTAATGTGTCCCAGAAGGACTGCCAAGACACCGATGACTAATGTGGAACAATAGGAGAGAAGCGTGGCCGACTTGGGAGATTAGCGGGAGGAAGGAGCGTGGGCCGAGGCGGTGGACCGACTGAGGGACTGAGGAAGGGAACAGGGGCTGGCAGGGGCCATGCTAAGGGACACCAGAGGGGTTCACCTCCTTGGAGAGCAGGCTCAGGCAGGGCTAAAATAGACATCACAGCACAGCAGCTGTTACGCAGCACACAGAGGTTAAAGAGACATCCTAGTTGAATGTAAACTAGGATGGAACCCCTGAATAACATAGCCAGGCTTTTAATGTAAACTAGGATGGTACCCCTGAATAACATAGCCAGGCTTTTAATGTAAACTAGGATGGTACCACTTAATATAGTAACCAGGCTTTTAATGAAAAATAGAATGGTACCCCTTAGTGAAGTAGCCAGGCATTTAATGCTAACAAGAATGGTACCCCTCAATAAAGAAGCCAGGCTTCTAACGTAAACTAGGATGTTACCCCTTAATAAAGAAGCCAGGCTTTTAATGTAGCAACGCTGGAGGATTAGTGCATGGTAATGAGAATGGGTTCAGACTAGAGTAGCCTATTTACCTTAAAAGACCCATCATTTCTGATGCAAAGCCATCTGTACCAAAACACAACAGACCAGCCCAAGACTCTGAGGAATTTCGCCCAATGATAAAATACATGAATGTTTATACAACCATCCTGAAGGCAAATGGTATACAAAATGTAATGTGAAAGCAGGGCACTGTCTAGGAATGAGATCAAGGTTTCAATCCTTCCTTCAGTGGCATAATATCGGTTGATCCTGGCCCATGAGGCAAAGAACAATTTCATCCCCATGTCATCCGGGCCGCACTCGTACTGAATACCAAGTCTGCCTCTGTCACCCACACACTCCCACACGTATCTGCCGCTAAGGACTGCTTGAACACCTAACCAGCCCTAAACACTTTCTGAATGCCCCCCCACTCCAAACACACACCGCATTATAAAAATAAATAAAAAGACAGGAGTGCTTTTAGGTCGCTTCCTGCTTCTTCATTACCAGCAGCCCCTTGACATTTATTGACAGTTCACAGCTCCTGAGGGCTGGCACCGACACACCAGAGTGAGAAGCCCTGCTCCACCATCAGTGCTCACACACTAAACCCACTTAAGTGACCATAACGCACAGAAGACCAATCAACAAAAACACTGTTGCCTTTTAAACGGAGTGTTAAAACCTGTCAATCGCGGGGTTAGTTCATCTTAAAGTAAATGTTTGAACGTTATTATGAGACAGGAGAACGGCAGTGGGGAAAAAGCAGTAATGTCACGTCATGTGATTTAATAGCATGGCTGCATGTTTCTGCACTCCACACGCGAGTGTGTCTGAGGCATTTACCATATAATGAGAGCAATTACAATACTCATCTCTTTATCTGCTGTTATTTAATTATTAGACATGGGGCACATTAATGTACACCAGCAAAGACACGCTCCTGTGAACAGACACACTAACAGCACTGGACAAAGAGGTGGCGGCAGCAATACACACAGAGCTACCACCAGCTGATAGGCAATACATTATAAAACAAGTCCTTGTAAATGGAAGTTATGTAAACATACTGACTGTCCCATTCTAGCAGAGAACAGACAGAATCATATGAATAATTTTGTGTTTATTCTACATATTTTGTGAGATATTTTTTTCCTCCAATAACCTGCCTATATTGAGAACACTGATGAATGTGGCAAAATATTTAAGGCAATGAAAAGATTTGTTCAAGGTTCTTTTATTTCCTTGAAATTGTGCCAAATCACCATTTTAGAATTGGCAATACCTCAAGGTCTGCAAGCAACTTTGATCAAAATGTTATTCTTAAGTGACTATTGCCATAAAAATGACCAGAAAATTGGGATAGATCCCCACAAGCAAGGGATAGATTATATCCTATGTACAGACTCCACTAACCTCACAGATCCTACTATTCATACAAACCCCACTATGCCCAGCCACAACAGACAGCGGATGGATTCTGTGTTGCTGGGGGGACCTGTTAACACTTACATTAAGAGGATTGGATGAATAGATTCTCACTGAGGATATCAGCTGACTGACAGAACACAGGCCTTTCTGGGAAGTGCAGGGTCACTGCCAAACAGAAAGTAAACCCACTCAGAGCAATGGACTGATCTGCCATCTACTATAGCTCAGGTAGAAGATCAGTGTTCACTTACCAGTGGGCCAGCTCTCACCACCAGGGACTAGGGATTACTTTTGAGGATCACAAAAATCCTTTTTACATCCTCAGAGTAGACTCCCAACAGACCTAACTGTAAAGTTAAAATTATGATGGTACATGCCCAGAATAAGAATGACCTATACTAAACTTCTCTACCGCAATACTTCTATGAGTTGCTTGGCAAGACAAAGCAAATTATCTCGAACAAAAACGCATGTTGCATATTCAAACGTCTAAAAAACGGTTTAATTCAGCAGAGAGAAGGCACTCCTATTGTTCAATGTGTCCCATTTTCAGACTAAATAACATTTAATCAAATTTGCCAGACAACAAGTCACAAGAAACAACTAATCCAGTTAGAAAAAGTCTATTCGTTCTCTCGCATGAAAAGTCTCAATTACGGGTATCTTGAAAGCATGGATTCATGTAATTGAAATTGCTTGGAGTTAATTAATTGGACAGAGTCGACCAACACGAGACCAACAGCGACTGACTTCGATTCGCCAATAGGGATGCCCTGATCGACAACAGCGTCGGGAGGTGACAGGAACCTTACCATGCCCCACCCTTTATAGTGACTTCTGATGGATCCACACATGCATAGCGATATGAACTCATGAGAAAGAAAAATTGAATCAAATAGGATTTGAGACTCATGGGTTTAACGTCAGAAATTGGTTCTCCCAATCGAACACTGGAAAAGGAGATAATTAGCCGACTGCCCAAGGCCAATTTTCAGCTAATATGAGCCAACTGATCAGTGCATCCCTAGTCACCAACCCCCCTCTGTGGCTCCTTTAAAGATATTATTATATAGTAACATTCTACTGAATCAGTTTAATAAATAACATTTACGCAGTTTAGCTGTGGGCTGGCTTTGGGAGAACGCGGACACCTTGGAACATGCTGGAATGCTGCCTGACTAGCTCAGAGCATGAAGGAATTACAGCACACGTGCAGCATATCTATCTTTCATTATTATATTTCTCCAGGGCTTGCTGTGGATAGCCATTCAATAATTAACTGGAGAACAAATGTTCCTTTGTTTGTTGGTATTCAAATAATAAACATCAATATGTAGCGTATTTTCTTTGTTCACGAGTTCCAATTCTCCCGGCAATTCCACCAGACACAAGCTTTGTCCAGTCCATGGTTCCCTGAACCTGAACATCAGATTTTGTGGTAATTTGATCTGGCATTCAGTTTGATCCCGCTGCTGTCCGTGATGCTGATTATCAGAGGCTGCCGCTACAGTGCTTATAAAAGGCTCATGTTGTGTGGAGCTCCTTCAAAGCCAAAATGAATCTCCCTCTAATAAAGGTGGCTGGCCCAGTGTTAGAAGACACTGCAGCTCTGCCTGCCGCCTCATTAAGCACCCATCAACACACACCTCGCTGCAATTTACAAGGAAGTCCCAATCCAGAGAGGACCGGCAGAACAAGAGCTGCACCTCGCTAGGCAACATGACAGTACCGTCCAAAGGCTTTCCCACAAATAATTGAACAACAAGCAGATCAGAGACGGGTAGAAGCCATAGATCGCCACGAGAAGAGCAGAAACAACCAAAAGGCAGCATCGCAGGCAGCGCAGATGCAGTCAACCAATTAAAATCTGCTGTCGGGTCGCCTGTTTCATTAAAAGGGGCGAGCCATTCCTAACTCCGGCGCCCCCAAGCCGCGGGGAAACGGAGCGGGCGCTCACTCACCGGAGTCATTGCGTAGGTAGGAGGACATGGCCGGAATGAGGCACGACTGGCTGAGAAGCTCCTGCAGCACAGTGGGAAGGGCGTTGCTGTTATGGCCCCTGCTCTCCCCAGCGGGGGTCTCTCCATGGCCCACACAGCCTGCTGGGTTAATGTAGCTGGCCAACACCTGGAGGACAGGAGACCGAGACGGAGCACTCAAACACTAAGAAAATTACACAGGCTTCACTCTGGGGCAACTACTCGTAAAAATGAAGTGCGCCAGCGGTCCTGTTGTTAGCCCAGGTAACACTTTCATGTCACTGGGGGAAACCCCCAGTCTGGCTTACCTGGAGCAAACAGGTGACGTGCTCCTCCTCCAGCCTCTGTTTGGTGAGGGCCTGCTCCACGTCCCAGCCCGACGCAGTGGAGCCCGTCCCAAACCCAGTGCCCTTGGCCCAGTACAGCTGCTGCTCCTCGCTGGTGCCGCCTCCGTGACCAGTGGACACGGCGGGCTGGGGACAGACAGACACAATGGTGATCAGCACAACCACACAGGGGTGTAGGTTTGGTCCTGTGTGATGACGACAGGCCTGGCCTGCATATAATGGTGTTCCATAAGCTCATGAAATCAGCTACACAGAACAATTTCTATGTTTAATTGCAGCACAGGGAACACATAATTAAAAGGATTCATTTATTCCTTTTTAAAATGCCAATTCAGAGGTCAATGCAGGTTTTCCGTGAAGGAAAACAAAACAAAGAAAACATTACAGATCCAGTCCTGTTTGTGGCAGCCCTTCTAGTTCCGCTGCATTCATATATGGAAGATTCCAGCATTAAATTTGTATAATTTGCATCATTTTAAAAATGGAACGGACACAAACATGTTGGTCGCTCCATCCCATTTTTAGCTACAACTACGTCTGCCAGTATTGTACCAGTGGAATCCTGATCAGTGGAAAAGAAAAACCTCCAAGACCAAATTAGTCTAACAAGATATGCAAATTTGGTGTCTCACAGAATGGTCAAAAAATATCTAATCATTGATGCCAGATAGTATCAAAAAAGTAGACTTAAGAATAATGTCATAGGAAGCCAATTGGAATCAGTACGGATGTCACAATATTGTGGCGAAAATACGAATGAAAATCAGACATTATAAGTCTTATGTCAAACCATTGACTTCCATTAGGCTTGGCTGAACAAACAAATTAGATATGTGAAGGAATTTAGTCTTACAAAGGCATAATCCCTTACGACTACATAATCACTGGTAGCCTGCAGAATATACATAGCTAGTTTGTTCACCCTAAGACTTAACGTTTATTTAGGACATGTTGTTCGAATTTGGTTAGAATTTAAAACAATGTGTTATAGCAGGTTCTGATACATAATTTCTTTGCAGGGCTTGAGACTGTGTAGCTGTCTGTGTGTTTGTGTGTGTCTGTATACACCTGAGTGAACAGAAAGCAGGAGCACAGAGGGTAGATTAATGCCTACAGAACTTCAATGTTCTTTTTTACTTCTTAAACACTGCAAAAAAGCTAACACTGTGATGGATCATTGGGTTAGCCACTTACTTGGCTAACAAAAACTAAATGACTCACCACCAGCTTGCGAACAAATTGCACGACTGACCGGGCTCCAGTTTGCCACAAGGTAAGCTTGAACAGATGAATAACAATCTGCTTGGTCTGCTTTATCTCCTAACATATCACAAGTGATTACTGCATGTATTTACTTTGCACATTTAAAGACACTACAGTTAACAGTATTGAAACCCATCTCGAATCCATTCCAAAATATCTCCAGATTTGTTGTGTGTGGTATTCGATTCAAAACATTACCCTTCACATACTACTGTGATGGATGCAAGAGATGCCACAAGCAAACAAAAAAATAGGAGTCACATCAAAGTCAGAAGAGTCGTGGAGGACAAGATTGTATGTGAGGGCTAAACCAAGACCCAGTGTTGTACATCTGACATTTGCGCGACGACAGTTCCCTTCGGTATGGAGAGGCAGTGTGATGCATGCAAGAAAGAAGAGAACCAGAGACTGATATGCAAGCATGTATGTGTTGGAAGTAACGTTTAGCCATCTTGAAAATGCACCTTTTCTGACAGAGCAGCTTTGACAATCATCAGGCTCGACGTAGCGTGCTACAGATCCACGGGAAGAGAAACAGCTGACAAACTAGCGGCTAACGCCCCGCACACCCGGCACATCTTTAACATCGTTACTATGCTCTGGGTGAGCACACAAGAGTCGTGGGAATGTCTTCCAGCTAACGGAGGGGCCGTACATCTTCAGGCACCTCTGCCAAAAGAGATCACTGTCAAGCGTATCAGTCAACAGGGGTGCAATGAAAAAGATACAGCATTTACATCGATTAATCTGTCACTCTCTGGTGAGCTTTTTCACTGTTAAGATACAGTGTGTGTGTTTTGTATAGGTGTGTGGGTCCTGTTTGGGCAAGAGCAAGGCTTAGTAGTTCAGCCTGGTTCATTAAGTTTAAGGCATTTAATTGTGGGGACATTTTGGGGTGATGTTGGTAAAGAACGCATAGTAATCAAAATCAAAATTAATATTGTGATTGATTGAAATTGTTGGAATGAATCTGGGTTTTTAAGTCATCTCTTGCGTCTCAGTGGTCCCAGACAAGTCCAGAGGACTTCAGACGGCTTTGAGTAGGTGATGTGTGTTGAAGTCAAGCCAAAAGCTAAATAGAAGACTAATCACTCCATTTAATGGGCAAGGCAGTCTGACAGTCAATGATTCAATTCCTATTCATGATGTTCTCTTCAGCCTGGAGATGGCAATAAAGGACACATCCTCGTTTAAAGCCAGACATGTCTCTTATCATTCTCACTAAACAATTACCCAATTTGTCAAGGGCTCAGTGGAGATATGCATAAGAGGCCTGAGTAAAGCCCTGCCAGGCGATTAATAACATAACTGATCTTTAGCGCCCTTCTCTCATTGAGGCAAAACAACGTCATTCTCACTGGAATGAGAACCTACTATTGGGTCAAGCAAAAAGCATCATAGGCAGCATCTAAATATCAGAAAATATTTTGACACCACTGTTTTAACATACAGGCTAAATCAGATTTTTTTTTTTAGCAAACACCGGAATTATTTTGAGGTAACACGTGTGATCTATTTCAGAGTTGAGCTGACTGCTCAAAATACCAACATCAGAAAAAAAGAGATCAGAATTGGACTGCATTTGCAAACGCAGCCCATCACACAAAGCTGTGTAAACAAAGCTGTGTTAACCCAACTCCTAGAAGAGGTCTCAGCCTTTGTCACAACTAGGTAACTTGATTGAGGGTACATCTCACCACAAAAGATTGTGTGAACTTAATTTACATTATTCCTTTTAGAACAAGATTAAACAAATCCCAAGGCATCCCAATTCTCAAACAATATAATAAATAACTACACACATGTGCATCTAAAGAAATTAGGTATATTGTGGAAAAGGTCTTTTTTTTCTCCGTAATTCTTGGTTCACTGACTATAGCCCCAGGTGGACATTTCTGTAAATGCATTTTTTATTATATTTTGAGAAACTGCATTTTTATTTCCATGAGATATAAGCCATAATCACCAAGATTGAAACAAAAAAGGCTTGAAAAGTTTCACTTTGTGTAATGAATCTATAATGTCCCTTTATTTGAATTATGGGGGGGAATGAACTTCTCCACGCTATTCTTATTTTTTAAGATGCACCTGTATATGCAACAATTGAAATAATCTCTTGGTTGAGTTTGAGGGTCTTGGGTAAATTTTTTGAAATGCCACAAAAAATACCATAATTGAAGTGTTATCTATGTACCCCTGACCACGTGAGTAGATTTAGTTCTTTGTTGATAAAAACATATTTAGCCAGATAAGCTGGTGGGTTTTCCTAGACCAACAGTAAACAGTTATATTACTCCAAAGCATTCATCCGGACGTTGGTCTTATTGGCAAGAAAAGCTCCTCAATTCTGACTCTGCCTGTGAGTTGTCTTGGACATAGTGAGACATTCAATCAGATTGTTTTCCTGCATGTATCCAGTTACTAAAGCTCAATCCCTTAAAGGGCCAGCTGAACATATTTGGATCATCTAATGACTCTGATTTTGGGTACACTATACTTGATAGAGTTTGGAATACCACCAAAAAACACATTCACAAATCTTTATTTCACATCATTAAAACATGCACACTTTGATTTATGTTTTTCTAAGTGTTCACATCCTTAATACTTGAGGACAGATAGAATTTGACATCTACAGCGCAAACTTTTAGATTTAATTTGATGGTATTTAAATCCATTAACAGTAATAAAGTCAGTCCATTTGCAGAATGACCATCCTTTTTATACAAAGTCCCTTGTTTAGGGGGACAAAGTAAATCAGCTTATATTATATATTCAGTACTTTGTTCCTTGTTCCTTGGTGAGGAATAGAAATGACCAGACACAGGTATCTCCCTGCTGATGCTCGCCCAGACTTGTAACGCAGCAATCTACAGATCGGTTTTTTTTTTTTTCATTTCCGAGATCTTTGTTGTTTTTCAGCATTCTTCGGTCATCCACTGTAGAGGTATTCCTTGGTCTAATAGGACATTTACTATTGCGGCGCTAACCAGGGCTTTCTTTATTGTTAATGTAGCATGTAAATGATTTTAAATCATAAGTGCTGGAGTACAAAGTAAAACATTTAATTAAAAATACTTACAGACTGCAAAGTATATATATTTTGAAATAAAGCCAATACGCTACATTTTAAGAGTTGTTTGGCAAACGTAGATATTTTAGAACTTTGGAATCTCATTTGTCTGACAGGTAACATAAATCAAAAAGTCATCTGTAGGATGACTTGAAAAAGTAACTCTTCACAAGTCTCCTCATGTGAGTGTTTGGCCCTCACCTCTGAGGAGTTTCCACTGGCGTTGGGGACACGGGGCGCGTGGTGACTCAGGGCAGACAGGCAAGCCAAGATGAGGTGGATGGCTCCTATCTCCAGAGCCATACGGCGCAGAAGCACGCCGTCATCTGTGGTGAGGGGCGTGGTGCTGAAAAGGGCCCGCAGAACGTGGAAGGGCAGTGTAGGCAGCACATTGGCCGATGGTGACTGCAGAATATGACCTAGGAAAAAAGCGAGAGATGCAGCAAATCAGAGGTGACTAACAACTGTTTGAGAAGAATTGGCATGAGACACAACAGCAGTAATAGGTCAAAAGGATGTACATCTCGGTTTCAATAACTTAATGCATTGAACGACAAGGTGAAGTTAATAGATGTTTACGGTAGGATAACTACACATGGTTTTATCGCAAACAGGGTAGCACAGCTACCGTCAATTGAAATGTCAGGAAAAACACCCAAGCAATTAGTTAATCAATTAGTTAATCATAATACTGGAGCAAGGACTTAAGGAAATCTGATACAATAGAGCAAGCTTTTAAACAAATTAATTTGTAATGTTCAAGAAGGCAGGTCTAGTTAATATTAAATCTAAGGAGCTGTAAGGTACAAAATGACAGGACGATGTAAAAGCCAGGAGTAGTTGTAATATATGATAGGACAGGACTGTAAATCGTGGGATTCATATCGATCCCTTCAGTCATCTGAAGTTGCTCTACATGCTGCTGAAGTCTACATACATGTACTGGCCAAATTATGACTCAAAAAGATTGCCAAACGTCTAAAGAAATTACACTAAGCAAAACAGGATCTGTGTGTCTATAAATAAAGAAACCCCTAATATAATAACTTTAGTGGTCCTCCCATCAGGACAATCTAAGAGCTTTATGCAGCTGATCAATAAAAAGTGTGGGTCTTATTCTGGGGACATGATGATGGATGCTTGGCAAATGTCTAACAGAAGAGAATAACATTGGTTTCATGCATAATAAAATCAGCACCATGGGAACCTAGCTACAGTCCAATCAGATATGTATTCAGGGGCTAAAATGACTGGCATTGTCAGATTCAAGTCCTTGACACTAGCAGGGCCCAGACAGTTTGACCACAGTAAACCTGCAGCGTAGACTGGAGGGCAGCGTTTACCCTCAATGGCCGTGTAACTTTCACTTACTGCCCTCTCCGTCGTCGGTTACCCCCAGCACCAGGCGAAGGAGACACTGGGCGTGCTTCCTCTCCTTCAGCAGCACCTCGGCGTAGCCCGGCAGGCGCAGGAACAGGCCAAAGGCCGCCAGCGAGTGGGCGGGGATTGGCGACATGGTCTGCACCGACGACTTGCTGATGGGCGGAGGCTCAGCGGCCATAGCCTCCGGAGCCTCGTACACCAGCTCGCCGGACTGCTCGATGGTGACCCACTCGAACTGGTCGCTGTCCTTGGGCTTCTCCTGTGTGGTGGAGGGCACCACCGGGGCGCTTACCTGCACGCAGGACCAGCCAGGGTCAGGACAGGGTCAGGACGGGGTGGGGGACGGCACACAGAAAACGCTGACACAAGGCCTGACTGGATCTCAATGTCAAATGTTGTGGCACTGAGGGGGGGGGGGGTTATGGAACAAAAGAGCTGTTGTCCATACTCATGGAGCTGCTGTGGGCCTGGGCATATTGCCCTGGACACAGAACCTCTAACTCAACACTTACTTGATGGGATACGGGGGGGGGGGGGGGGTCAACTTATTTACACATTTAACAGTCCCTCTTAGCAGTCAATAGGTCTCGCTCACTCTCTGAGCTCCTGTTACAGTTGGGTTGTTTATTTGTCCCCTCCAGTTTTAAATCGTGCCCAGTCTGCCCAGGATGAAGGCAAGTATTAGAGCTGCAGTACTGCATGGTCGGGATCAATATAATCAATTCACGCTGAGCTGCACTAAGAGTCAGGGCCCAGAGTGAATCCCCAGGAACAGGCTGCGATGGGGGTAAACAGCTAAACACCACAACGGACAATATATGACACAGACCTGGCTGTTCAGCTCACCTCCCACCCCCCAGAACATGCTACACTTGGCCAGTACAGGTGTTGGAAACGACATACTAGCCAGCATCAATATGGATGTCTTGGGTTTACTTTGCTAGTAGTCTCAGGGTGGGTGCAAAACACTTGAATTATTCACAGCCTCAAGAGCGTGCCTTACGAACAGTGAGACAACAGGTTCAACAAAGGTAGAACATCCAGTTGAGAGGGGGATATGAACAACCAATCAATGACCAATCATGTAAATGTTTCATATTCATCACAATGCTAAGTACAAAACAAATCATCTCACTTGATAGCCCTCGTGGGGCGTCTGCTTCAAACCACCAGTAGCTCTGGGAGACTGCCTGAATAATTCAATTCGCTGCAACCATTTGGAATGGGAAGAAAATAACAAAACAGATTTAGTACCTGGCAGCTCTGAGAATCCATTCCAGCTCCTCACCTTGTCACTAAGAACTATCAATAACTGTTTAAAGTATCAATTTACTTTCATTTAGCAAGGATGATGTAGCACTAAGGGGCACAAGGGGAGACAAACACAGACTCGGACAGCCTCTCAATAGGCCGGAGCCAGAGTAGACAGACGCCATTACTTTGGCAACTGCAGATCTGACTTGGATCTTTTTTTAAACAGGCTAAACATTGTACAAAAAGAACCCAAAAACACGGGATGCTGGAGTACTATTGGACTGGTGATATTGGTTATATTCCGTGTGTTGGTGTTGGGACGGCGGTCTAACCTGTTGGATGACATCGGGGTAGAGCATTGGCAGCCTCTCTGCAATCAGGGCCAACCCACCCATGCCTGCAAACACCTGCAGGGGAGATTGGATGGGGTTGGTCTCCAGCAGGGACTCGTCGATGGCTGCATCAAGACACTCGTCACCTGGGGTCATTGGCTCGTCCTCGGGACAGCTGCTCAGCATGTCGCAGTGTTCCACTGGTGGAGAGAGGAACACTGGTTACAGAATATGCCACGTCTTCATTCTGGAGAGTTTGAGATCAGGATGCAACTGCACCCATGTTCAATGTGACTTGGATTATTATCTATGCTGCTTTCAACGAGGGGTGTAGTTATACACTGTGTTACATGCATTTTAGTATATTTTTGGGACAATTTAGTACTTGTCTAGTTACTCTCTCTTGGTTGTACTTCGAAATTTCTTTCTAGTAATTTGAAAGTAGTATCTTTATCTTACGATTTACCAAATCACTAATGACAAATCAAATAGAGTAATCATACATAAATCTACAGTATGATGATAGACGACCCATTTTTCAAAAATTCCAATTCCGCCTGGACAGCTGTACCAACAGCTGCAAACATTGCAGAACTACAACAGCACAGTGAAACGCAGCATATTGAAGCATATGATTGGTTTAGTTACGTGGGAGATCACTTAACTAAACCAATTACAGTCTCCGGCAGAGACCAGCAGAGATTGGATGCACATTTTAAAGAACTGCTCATCAACATTCCAGAGTTGCGGAAAAGTAAATTGAGATGTAATTTAATTTTAAACTCGGTTTTCTTGTAGGCTACAAAGTCAGACAAATTAGGTAGTTGGTATTACCAATACAATATAAATATATTTATATATTTATTTTTTTACACAACATTTTAGAAAACAAAAGGCAATTACCATACACTTTGGCCTGGTCCACTCATTTAGTGATTGACATTTGTTGGACTAAACTCAGGGGGCTGTGATACTGAAAAGACAGTAGATCTTATTGTGCGACAGTAAGGAAATATGATGGGGCAGGGGTATATTTACATAATTCCAGAACACTTTATTATCCTATTTTTATTTCAACAGTAAAACAGTAGGGGTGTTAATATAAGGAAATTAGTGTGCTTGTCAGCCAGAACTAGTGTTATTCCTCAAATTTATTTCGCTTCTAAAAATTTTGCCAGCCTACTCATTAATTGCATACTATGAATGAGGACCACTGTCAGCAAGTTAATTACATTTATTTGGTAAAAGATATACACAAGAGAATAATCTATCCGGTAAAAAAACAATGACATTGTTTTCCATTGTGTTTGCTGTCAGAGTTACCCAGAAGATTTAAAATATTATTTTGTAGCTTCCCGAAAGGATATTTTTCACATTTGAGTACTTCCGTAAATTACAAAATAAGTAACAGTGCTTTTACTAAAGTACAGATTTTCAGTAAACCACCACTCAACCAATCAAAGCGAGTGAATAATAGAATAGAGGAACAGTGTTTCACATTGCATCTCACACACCTAATGGGATAAATCATGTAATAGCGCATCCCTCATTCGAGGGGAAAACCAAAGCTATCACACATCCTTTATCAAGCTCAAGCAACAACGATGAAAGTGAGAGGATGAGAAGCTGACAGCAGTTTTCCAGACATAAGGGGGTGGGGAGTGCCATTTAAACTTTTATATCTGAATGCATAAATATGCACTAATGGTTGTACTTGGAAAAAGGATGTGACACTGGATGAAGTGCACACTGATTAAAAAGGAACATCAAGGGCACCGTCTACTTGTCCTTGTTTGCACGTCAGAGGGGGTGGCTCTGTAGACAAAGTCAAAACTAAATGGATAGAGAGAGAAGAGTAAATATAGCCCCCCATTAATGTTTTCATTGTGCGGTGTGGCTGGCCTGTTTTATGATGATGATATAAAGCATCAGTCGATTGATGGGTCATCGACAAAAAAGCTGCACTTCATCTTTCCCGGAGAAGAAAATAAACTAAATGATTCATTGCTCACGTCTCTAACAGGATTTTGCCCTCCTCCTACGTCTGGTGGTGAATTAAAAAGTCACCAGAGTTGTGACGGGTTTTTAGCAGGCCTGCGCTGTCTGGAAGAGACGTGACGGAGAGGGAACCACTCGTCTTTGAGCAGGCCGCAAGGAGAGACAGGCCGCCCAGAGAATACCTGAACAGCACCGACTGAGTGAATTATGGTGACATTTGAAATGCATCCAAGGCTTCATTAGACTTGAGAAGATCAGAGAGACTGTGGAGAAAGTGAATGACAAGGGATTCTGGAATTCTGCTCAAGAACAAAAAGATTTGGCTGGAATGTTCGAGTACCTTTCCAAAGCAAGGTGAACCCTATTGAGTTCCACATGATTAATCAGGAGGAAGCCTTGAGACTTAAAATGGTTGTAGAGACAAAACCCATTTTGCTTTAAAAGGCCTGTCCTATTAATAGATACTGAAGGCTTTTAAGGAGGCTTGTTGTAGATCTCTCCATGTACCGGCCTTCAGTTGAGTAGATGGCTGTTAGCGAGGCTGTGCCTAGTAAATGGATTTTGTAAGCTCCCCCTGGTCAAAGCCTCCATACCAGCTTTAGTGACCTCTATCCATCCCTTTCCCTCTCTCACACAAGACGGTTAACACTCCCCTCCCTTTATTTGCCTCAATGGGCCTCAAGTCAGAAGATTCCAGAAAAGATTTGTTCTGGGAATTCACGTATCAAAAGCTATCTGGGGAAAGTGTTGGTGGAATGGATTTTACTGCAAATAGCCGAGTATATGAAGAGGCTCACACAGGAAAATCAGGCTATAACCTATCAATAGCGATAGATAGCAAAAAATGTGCACCAATTACGTGTCCAAAGCATCTCAACTGAACCACACGCTTGAAGTGATTCTTTGTCCTAGACTTGAGAAGAAAGCGGGGGGTGCGAATACCCAGCATTGGCAGGCTCCAGACTGTTTCTAATCTATATGTCTGAGGTAATTATTTTAACTCCGGGGAGCGCGGAGGTGAAACTAAATTGGTTCGATGAAGACAACGATTTACCTAATCAGGTGGTTAGTGTCCGGCCGAAGATGGTCTTAGTGAAATGGGGTTTGGAGCTGGACAGAGACCTTCATTAGTAGATAACATGGGGGCGTAATTGTCTCGGAACTAGGCTAACCAGCCTCGCTGTTCTAGGATTTGGGTAGCTGAACTGATTGACAGTCATTGCCTTTTAAGATACGCCACTGAACAGGGAGGGATGGACGAAGTGTGAATGGCAGACTGGCGCACCAACGAGGGGCAGAAGGCAAGGGTGCATTGCAGGGGGTAGTTATTGCCCAGCCCATCGTGGACTGCAGGTGGTGGCGCATTGTGTTAGCAATTAGCCCCAGGGTGTGAGAGGAACCATACAGCCTGTGAACGGGCACTGGGGAGGATCAACACACACACAGTTACCGAAAGAGACAGGCTCTGGGCTGTGGAGCACCGCATCTAAGCATGGGCTCTCCCAAAACAAGCCTGCAGCAAGACAGAACAAACGGCATTTAAGTGAGTCCCTGTGTAAAGCGGACATTATCTTAATGCAAAGCTTTATATCAGAGCGTGGCGGAAATAACATAGAATTCATCCCTGATTTGAGTGTCTGGTATAGAATCACAGGGCCTAGTAGTGTGTATTATTTTCCAAATTGATCAGTTTGGTCCACACTCGTCTTGGCATAATGCCAGCTTGACCATCAGCCCTTGCAGCCCTTGGAGAAGTGGTTTCACAAGCACTATGTGAGCAGTGCACCACCCAGCAGCCACAAACCTACATTCAGTATGGTGGAGATGCAAGCACCTTAGCACGTGTGTGTAGCCATAGGCTACAAGTTAAATAACTGGCTTGTTGAACACGTACATTTTTCACATTTCTCCCACATGCAAGGAGAAACCAACCACATTATGAGATGCAGCCTGGAACGAGTAGCTATATTTTCCCTTCAACTCCTTTGTATAAGGATCTGTCATGGCTGGAAAGAATAGTATGCAATTTCAACTGGGTTACTGACATCATCAAACCGAGACAAACTACTCCAGCAGACTAGCTGTTATATCATAATGGCCAAAATTGCTGTGTGCCCTTTGCGTCATGTGTGCCCTGGCAATGACTGTCAAGGCTAGAAGGGGAGGCTAAAACAACCTATCCCACTAAAAACCCTGTATTGACAGAAAATTGAGTGTGATCGTGTCCCACAAAACATGAAACCATTACATGGACCAAAGCATGACAGAATAAAATCTATACATGACAATATGATACAGCGAGACACTTGAGTGAAATGTATAGAGGACATAAACGAATAAATCTTTCCCTAACATTAGCGCTAAAACAGATATGGGAACAAGCGGGGTAATTCGGTATTGGGAGGGTCAAGAGTTGAGCTCCAAGAGCTTACAGGCATCAGAGCATTGCTTTCCAAGGAACATCAGGTGAAGCATGGCGAAAACCAAAATAACTCCATTACATTCTAACAGGACGTGACGGCGGGAGACAGACTGACCTGCATTGATTACAGCCAGCCATCAAAGACGCAGCAAAGAAATTTCACGTATGTGGCGACTTGTGCAGTAGGTCATCAAAACCATTTAAAAAAACACTTGGAATTTCATTGTCAACAGAGCTTATGATGGTGAATTTTTTCATAGATTGGGCATACATAGATGACACCAAAAAAGGTTAAACGGTTAAAATAAGTTTTAAAACTCTAATATGGTTAAACAAAAGTCAGACTACATCTTTAACAGGCACGTGCGCCATTTTAAGTCACCTGAGCGCTGATTTGGTGGTTGGAATTGATTCATTCATGGCACTCTGTGAATATTTTCATGTTTCCCAAAGAGTAAAGTCAATAAGGCCAATTTATGATCATAACATAATGGTTTTCCATCTGAAGCAAACCCCAACCCACGAGTGAGAAGGTCAACAGCATCATTGTAAAAATGGATAGACATTAGCTCCCCTAGCCCCATTATACACAACACAGTCAAAGAACAGGATGACGGTGGATGGGGCCTTTTGAGTATGCAACAGCTCACACTGCACCACCTGTTCCCCAGACTGGTAACGGCCCCTGATGACATCTCAGGAGACAGGGGCCCTGCGCCCAGACGGAGAAATGAATGGCAGCGGAGGTGGAGATCCATTAATCCTTGGGGGGAATAGACTCCCAGGGACCCATGGAGAGAGCCGTTTGCGTCTCACTTTTCAGAGCAAGAGGCATGATGACGGATCCAGAGGGAGTTAGAACGTGTGTGCGCGCATGCTAATACGCCGAAAGGCGAGTTTTCCTTTAGTATTGTATTGACACACTGACACCAAGAACACATTTTTATTGAGATTAATGAACCAAGCATAAAATTAGCAGTCATCGACCGCCAAATAAGGGTAGATTTCAGTATTGGCGGTAAAAAAAAACTCACCAGCCATACTGGTGGGGGCGGGGGGTTACTCAAGGCTCTTTACTGTGGAAGTGTTTCACTCACTTTTTGTGACAAAGTACTCTAAAGTATGACTATATGCAACTTCTGATTTATAGCACAAAAAGATCTCCTGCTGATGTTTTCAAAGTATATGGGGACATTTCATTTCATAGCAGTACTATTTCAATCAGGTGTGGCAACTATATTTTTTTAATTGTGCAGTAATATAGCAAGCTATTTGTTACTAAAACTTCTTCTATTCTTTAGGAAACTTTACACATCTGTTTTGTGTATTATGGCGCTTTTAATTAACATTATTTTAAAAAATGACACGACATTAACGAATATATTATATTCTTATTGGCAGCTATTTTTTGAATAACAGCATCTCTATTGCATACAAGTAAACATATCTAAGTAGCCCAAGAGCCTCCCTCAGATGTGTTCAAAGACCACGGTTTATAATATTAATCTGCAAAAACAAAAGTTGATTTAAAGGTGTTTTCAACTGATTTATGTCAACATTAGTCCTTATTGGCAGGATTATAACAGAGAAATATTTATGAAAAATACAAATATTAAATAACGCATCCCAATATATCAGATAAGACTAAGTATATTGTAAAAAAAAACTAAGAATCGCATGGGGAAGTCCCAGGCAATTCCCAGCCCAAGCATGGATGCGTGGGCACTCAGCCATACCTTTCTCAGTGCGCAGCCGCTTGAAGGAGTCCGTCTTGGAAAGACCGGGGTCAGAGATGACCTTGGAGCCCAGCTTGACGGTCAAGTCGATGGAGCGGTAGCCCTGGGGCAGCTTGCGGTCATAGAGCAGGGCCAACAGCTGGGCCAGAGTCATCTCTGCCGGGAGGGGCTGACCTGATGGGGTGGAGGGACGGAGACAGTGCTCACGGTGGGGAACCAAAGCCTCGTGGACCCTCCCGTCACACAACCAGGCCCGGAGGGGCAGGAAATACATGACAGCTAAGTGGCATTAAGGCTAGTGACCTAGATAGCGGTGACTAAACCTGAAGACAGGACATTGCGGATGAACTACTGCTTTTGACCACAGTACAGTAAACATTTGAATCCATTCAAACAAGTCTAATCATGTCTTTACCTTCCCAGAGTCAGGTAATATTTGGATCTTACTGGCTTAGATTTTTAGCATTGACCCCAAGTCTTAGGGATCAAAGGCTGATTAAACACAGGCATGTTCACCTTGACCCACTGCGGGCCGCAGCACAACAGACCAGAGCCAAAGGACAGACACACTGGCTCGATGAATTGACCGCGACGGAGGTCACAGCTTCATTAAACAGGCAGGATCGATAGGAGGGGATTTGAGTCTGTGTGTACGGTACCTGGGAGCAGCTTGTGGTAGAGGTGGAAGACAGGCACGCTGAGAGTTTTGGCAGAGGGATCCACACCTGATGAGGCTGTCAGCTTGTCACTCATCACGCGGCCCCTCCGCGAAGGGGGGCGGGGAGGTGTTGACAGCGCCCTCTTCGACTGGGATTTTAAGCCTTAGAGGGAAATGACCTTTGTTCATTAAACCATGGTAAAGTAGGTCTTTTATAATCATCTGAACGTGATGCCCGAGCTGGGCTTCAAACAAACACTGTAAATGTTATAGTTTAGGAAAGCACTTGTGGAATAAAGCATGGCAAAATACCAAGTAAGTAAATAAAGGAGCTCAACATAACATACAACTGGTAACACAGCGAAAAGCAAAACATTCCCCTTGGTTTCATTAAGACTTGAGTAATGAGTTTCTGCTAAGCCACAATGATTGGCGGGGGTGGCCCACAGAATGAAGGCGCTGTGTGAGGAAGAGGGGGAGGGGGTACCTGAGGCCACAACAACACTGTAGTTGTCCTGGAAACCGCTGTCAGTCTTCATCTTCTCCTTCTCCTCATGATTCTTCTTTTCCTTGTCCTCCTTCTGCTCGTTGATCAGCTTGGCTGTGATGCTGGGGGTGTCTGGAGAGAGGGACAGAAAGATTGGGAGAGAGAAAGATTATTTTCCACTTGCTTTGGCAATGCAAACAAATGTTTCCCATGCCAATAAAGCCCTTGAATTAAATTGAAAGAGAAAGGGAGAGAAAAAAGGCAGTTGAGTAAGAAGCCATCAAAGTCCCTTATGTGAAGAAGTAGATGCTAATCGACACAAAGTGAAGCCTCAGGTGGCAGCAGCTAACTGGCCGTGTGCATACAAGTATTGCCATTAGCTGTGATGCATGCACCAACAGGGCAACGCAATCAGCCCCATATCCCTAGTCCTCCACTCCGTCAGAGTTAGATATGATGGGCCCAATAGCAGATCATCTGGCATTAGCAATTCCAAAAGCCACTAACAACAGGGCCCTTAAAACGCTCTCTGCTGTGCTGTTAACCGAGTCGGCAATCCGCTCCCTGGGCAGCGGCTCATAAAACCCCTGTATATCAGGCCTCTATCTGGTGCTCAAGGTCCCAAGAGAGACATTTATCATAGCCACACAGCTAACTGTGCCACTCTGTCACAAACTGGAGCCCAAAGCCTCTACCATCCATGCACCCACGCCTACGCCCGCCCGCACACACACACACACACACACACACACACACACGTCCACCCACACACCCACCCACCCACACACGTCCACCCACACACTCACCCACCCACCCACCCACACGACCTTGACGCCCAGATAGCACCTTGAAATTGAAAATGAAAAACTTCTCCCATTCAGGTTAGTGCACACTGGTGAACCATAATCAAAGGCTGTTTGTCTTCAGAGGGCTTCTGGGCTCCAAACAACTTGGTGCATTGTTTAAATGGCCGCATCACTACAACCCTGACTTCAGTCACTTTGCCAGGATAGCAATTAAATTCATATTATAATATTGTCTTCAAAACACTTTTTAAAACATTGTGCTTTCTAGATTTAGGCAGGCCTGGAGCACACCCACAGCCTCCAGACTCAGCCCGGCATTACCAGGACCATGTTGTGACAAACCAAGCATAGTATATCTGACTCCCCACCCGAGTGCAAGGTAACGGCAATGACCGCTGCACTCAGTAGTATCCATCAATCCAAACATAGGTGGCGGCGGAAGCCCATTTTAATTTCACACACACATTAATACCACTGTGGAGATGAAGCGTGGATAACGTCTCTTTTTTCATCTTATAGGTCACAGTGAATACATACATCACTCAGATTACGCTAGAACAATCAAATTCAGCAACTATTCCCTGTTTATATCGGTCCAGAGACTGGAAAAGAACTGTTTCAACTTCAGGATCGACCAGCAGGGCGCAGGAGTGGGTTATGGGTATAGCTGATCTGGCACAACGCCACGTTTGTGAGTGGAGTTTTAGATGGAGGGGTTCTCTAAACAGAGTCAGTACCAGCTGATTCACTCCATAGCAATTAATCAGAGGCATCTCCACCTGCTGGAAAGCTACTTCCGCAATGCTACTAATGAGGCCATGTGAGTGGGAGCAGCAGTCGGCTGGAAAGGTCAGTGTTAATACCCAGGGAGAATGTGAGTGAATGTGTGTTGTTCTGTTTGTGCGTGTGTGTGTGTCTGTGTGTGTGTCTGTGTGTGTGTCTGTGCTTGTGTAAGGTGCTGACAAGGGGCATTAACTTCAAATATGTCTGCCTTTTAAAATTTAAGGACCCAGCGAGGGGATAAAATGCTTGAATGAAGAACTGGGTACTGAGAGAGGGGTTTCATCCATTTATATTCGGTGTGTCTGTTGGAGGGGGACTGCGGAGTCACCGGGCAGCCCCTGGCCCAAATGAGGCCAGCGGTCACGGTGTGGGAGGGGCAGACGTACCGGACACGCGGTCCAGGACTTCGGCCAGGCTGGTGGAGATGGGCAGGTGGAGGGTGCGGTACTTGTGGCCTGCACCGTACATTGGGTGCTGGATCACGTGGCTGGTGGCGTTGATGCGTCCCTTGTAGAGCTGAAGAGAGATGGGTGAAAAGATCAGTACGAGACCAAGTACGCATCGCCGTCGTGTGACCACGACTGCTAACTCAACGCTGCACCGATTCCCCGTCGGGTCAGGGAATCACCAGATCATTCACATGTTAACGGGCCCCGGTGATCCAATTAGTCAAATAGAACCAAATCCTTGACTAATTAAATCAAATGCCTCTGATGGTTCACAAGCAGAGGAAGAACAGTATCAGTTATGGAAAGACATTCAGGGGCTCTAAGCAGGGCCACATTAAGACTGAATGAAGACTTCCAATCCTGCCTCTGCCTTCATTGGAGCTGACACGTCTTCTCGTTCAGCATGAATGTTACATGTGCACATCAAGCCACATCTTGTGGTTCCCGAGACCTGTGGGCGACAGGCATGGTGTTGCAGCTCAGAACACAACCTCAGCCAGCTCCGTCCCCACAGTACACACTCCAGACACAGCTCACCACACTACAGGCACCAGCCTGGCAGGAAAATACACTTAGATCATGTGACAGCAAAGACTGTGGGAAACGTGTACCTCTAAAAGGGCAAGTCTGATACCTCTCTGAAAGGAAGGATAATGCCCACAAATGCATTTCTTGGTATGGTAGCTAGCATAAAGAAAACAGCCTCCCTCCAGTGAGCTGCATATAAGCAAGACATTTAGTGCACTTCTCCTACATATCAAATGTCATAATATCAAGACCAATTAACTCAATGTTGAGCGAGGGAATATTTCTGGAGAATTTATATGGCCTGATTTCTATTTCAGTAAAAAAAAAAAAAACAGTATAAACATAAGCATTTAGCACTACACTGCTATTAATCACCTACTGATCATACATGATTAACCTTCACTGATGGGATTCCCAGGAGGCATTATGTCATTTAGCAAACAAAGGACATCTTTAGATTGGGAAAAATGAATGTTTGTCTCGTCGGGCATAATCTGGCAGCTCATGGCATGACAACAACAACAGTCATACTTCACTTTGCCCGTAAAATGACCCTCACCCTTCCCTGATACTCTTAATGTATCATCAAAACAGGATGGTGCTGAATAATGAGGACAACAAGAGGCTGGAGGTTAAAATGAAATTAGCTTTAGACAATTGAAACCACTACCCCCCACCAACCCTCAGGGACTGCTCTCTCAACACCTCTCCTGACAACTAATCATTGAGGAGGGTGAAATATAGATCATTTTTGTGACTGAGGAGCTGTTTTGCAACAAGCAGCCTGCCAGTGAGTTTGAGGGGTACATGATCAGTACTGCTGGGCTGGCCCCTTGTGGCCAATTGGGGACAATACATAACACCCGTCTATTCATTTCAAATGCAAAACAAAAGGGAGGAGAACGCATTGCAGTTAGGAATCTACCCACATTATGATTAAGAACTGACAATGTGGAAACCTGATCCAAAACATGGCGCCAGAACCTTCTGTTTATGGAACCAGCACATTTTGGTCTCAAATTAGTTTTTCATTATGTACCTGACTAACAGAAAAGGGTAGATAATGACATCTTTATTTGGAGAGATTTACAAAGGTTTTGACCCCCCTCACTGGCCCTCATGGGACAGTCACACAAAAAAAGCCTACATGCCCAAAACACACTATGGGGTCATAGAGGATTTCTCTATGAACTGTATATGGTATGTACAGGTATTAAAATGCTGTATACGCTTTAGCAATTCAAAACCTTATTTGTTACTAAAGTAAACAATTTAGAGGACTTAAAAAGGGGTGTTGCCCCTTGAAGTCAGACACCATTTCAAAAGAACATATTTTCTCAACCAGTCATGAGGGCTGCAAGTTGTGAATTTGTAGACTAGTATTCAGTAAACCTTTGCATATCTTGGTATGAAGTGTAATTGTTTTCATATAACATATCTAATTAATACATTTTTGATAGTAATTGCAACTATCACAAAAATGATCCAAAAAGTATTAGGTCATTTTTGGACATCTGTGTCCTAAGCTGTATTAGTCAGAGAAAACACTTACCGAGGCTAGTGTAGATCAATTAACTGAAAAGACCAAATGTTCAACTCCACATGAAAATATATTAAAGCCAACTCCAGCTGTAAAGCTGTGCCATGAACTCAATATAAAGAGCTGAGAATTATGCATGAAATATGCTCACACAAAAAGCTGTAACTGTAACTTGAACAACGGTAGCAGCTTCAAAACAGGCCTCATGGATAGTTAGCTTTTTGACCAACGGTTACATGTTTGAGCTTATTGGAATGCATGGCTGTCCTCTATGCACACAGCAGGGGGAGGGAGGAGTGGCAGGCATCCAACCGCCGACAGGGAAACAGGGACACGCATTTATCACTGTTTATTTGGGGTCACATGCACATTACCTCAATGTGTGACTAAATCATGATTAGAAAAAAAAACTCAAAATGAATTCTACCAAAAAACAAGCATATTATTTCTTTGCGATTGTGCAAACCAATAAACATCTGGTGTTCCACCGCCAAGTCAAACAGATGAAAACGTGACTGTTTTAGTTGCAATCAGGAACTCTAACAGCCGGCCAAAACATTGTACCCACCGGACACGGGGAATGCAGGAAGACGGTGACCTTCTCGTCCTCCAGCATGAGCTGCAGGAAGAGTCTGCGGATGAATCCGGAGATGTTGCCAGATATGGGCACGTTCCCGTGCTGGGGGGCGGACTGGAACAGCTCACACAGCACCTACAGAGATGCGGGAAAACAATGCAGACACATGTTGGTGACCCATCAGAGCTACTTTCGGTCAGGAGGAAAATGTAGTCACAGTGTGTCCCTGCAGACCTGTGCCATGAGCCGCTGGTTGTTTGGGTGGCAGGAGATGCACTGCAGGAAGAAGGCCACCGTGGCGTTCTCGATTGCTGTCCTCTGCTGGGTGGTGAACCCGCTGCCCCGGGCCGAGGACGCCAGAGAGTAACGCGACCCAGAAGGCTGGGCCGGGGGCGGAGGTGGGGGGCAGCACGCGCCCCCCGAGGCAGCGGAGCGGACCCCCGCGTGCCCTTGGAGGCCGCTAGCTGCGCCCCCCGCGCTGGCGCTGGAGTGGCACAGGAGGAAGAGTAGGGCGGTCCACAGCGGGTTCACCTCGGGCCCGCCGAGCCAGTCCTTCATGGCATGGCTGTTTCCCACCTCGGTGAGGAAACGCAGCACGGGGGCGGCCAGCTCGGCGGACAGGGGCGTCCGGCTCTGGGAGGAGAGGGGATGGTGGTTGTGATGGTACTGCCGCCGCTCGGCCTGGGCGGTGGCGGGCAGAGGCAAGTCAGCGGCAGCCAGGAGGCCACAGCAGAGGCCGGCCAGGCTGCGGACCAGGAGGGAGGGCAGCCCAGAGTCCAGGAGCTGCTCTATGGCCCCGGGGGACTGGGAGGCTGCGGCCAGGGTGGCCAGCTGGGACTCGGACAGGGCGACGGGCGGCCGCGCGTGCTTGGAGTCGTCGGTGAGGCCGCTGGCACTGCTGAGGTCGTGCTGCTTCTTGCCGTCGTCCGTCATGGATAGGCGGTGCTGGGACTGTGCGGCCGTGGGCGGGGCTATGATTCCCATCCAGGACATGAGCAGGGAGAAGTAGCTGGGGTGGATGTGACACATGGAGCACAGCAGGCTGTCCACCGCCTTCTTCAGAACCACGTTACAGGGCAGAGACATGGACCAGTTGTACAGCAGTCTAAAGGAGAAAACGGGACAATTTAATGAACAAAGCAAGCAACAATGGACTTCTTTTCCATTTCCTACGGATGGATATTTTGTTTGCAAATGCAAAGGAGAAAGATGTTAGCTTTTGTATCGCGTATTCCCCACTCAACGTAAAGAATTCATGTTTTCAGAGTAGATATTCCGTATTCATGTCTGCAGAGAATGTGGCTAAAGTGGAGATGGGATTCACTTTAATATTCATCTACAGCTTGGAAACATCAAGCAGTGGCATTTCTCCCAAAGAAACAGGGGAAAAGAAATATGCTCTTTAAAAACAAAAGTCTCCAAGCATTCGAAAGCTCTGCTTAGCTTCTGATGCCTGAACAAAGAGCAGCGAATAACAGCGGCCCCGCTTCAGTGAAGAGAAGCGCTGTGGTATTTACTGACAGGAGAAACACTCACTCAAAGAGCTCCCTGTCAAGCAGCACCGGGAGATCGTAGTCCACGGGCAGCTCATAGCTGTGCCACAAGATGGCTGCCACACAGTGTAGGTGGGAAGGAGAGGGCATGACGAGACCATACTCCCGCGACGAGGAGCTGCTCTGGCGAGTGTACCCCATTGGGCCACTCCTCTTGTGGGCCGCCACCAGCGACGAGTCATGGACCCACTGGAGAAGGGCCTGGATCCTGGAGACGGAGACAGAGACATGGCAAGTCGAAATCCACTTCCACTGAGCCAGGTTACATTCTAGACTCAACAGCGTTATGGGGTCGGTACCTGTCCTTGGTCCCAGCATCTTGTGTTGTTCCCAGCTGGTAGAGGATGTCGATGGTGGAGTCTGAAGAAAGACCGTTGAGTCTCCCAAAGAGCAGGGGACTGTTGAGGTCTACACAAAAGAAAAATCCCAATGACTTAATTACTTTTATTCACGTGGCGGTTCGCAGTGTTGAGGTCAATGTGTTTTATTTAGGTGGAGGGAGCGTAGTGTTGAGGTCAACGTGTTTAATTCACGTGGAGGGTGCGTAGTGTTGAGGTCAATGTGTTTAATTCACGTGGAGGGAGCGTAGTGTTGAGGTCAATGTGTTTAATTCACGTGGAGGGAGCGTAGTGTTGAGGTCAACGTGTTTAATTCACGTGGAGGGAGCGTAGTGTTGAGGTCAACGTGTTTAATTCAAGTGGAGGGAGCGTAGTGTTGAGGTCAACGTGTTTAATTCACTTGGAGGGTGCGTAGTGTTGAGGTCAACGTGTTTAATTCACGTGGAGGGAGCGTAGTGTTGAGGTCAACGTGTTTAATTCAAGTGGAGGGAGCGTAGTGTTGAGGTCAACGTGTTTAATTCAAGTGGAGGGAGCGTAGTGTTGAGGTCAATGTGTTTAATTCACGTGGAGGGAGCGTAGTGTTGAGGTCAATGTGTTTAATTCACGTGGAGGGAGCGTAGTGTTGAGGTCAATGTGTTTAATTCACGTGGAGGGTGCGTAGTGTTGAGGTCAATGTGTTTAATTCACGTGGAGGGAGCGTAGTGTTGAGGTCAACGTGTTTAATTCAAGTGGAGGGAGCGTAGTGTTGAGGTCAACGTGTTTAATTCACGTGGAGGGAGCGTAGTGTTGAGGTCAATGTGTTTAATTCACGTGGGGGGAGCGTAGTGTTAAGGTCAATGTGTTTAATTCACGTGGGGGGAGCGTAGTGTTGAGGTCAACGTGTTTAATTCACGTGGAGGGTGCGTAGCGTTGAGGTCAATGTGTTTAATTCACGTGGAGGGTGCGTAGTGTTGAGGTCAATGTGTTTAATTCACGTGGAGGGAGCGTAGTGTTGAGGTCAACGTGTTTAATTCAAGTGGAGGGAGCGTAGTGTTGAGGTCAACGTGTTTAATTCACGTGGAGGGAGCGTAGTGTTGAGGTCAACGTGTTTAATTCACGTGGAGGGAGCGTAGTGTTGAGGTCAATGTGTTTAATTCACGTGGAGGGTGCGTAGTGTTGAGGTCAATGTGTTTAATTCACGTGGAGGGAGCGTACTGTTAAGATGAAGCGTACTGGTCGGGTCGGTGCCGGAAGCTGCACAGTTCCTCAGCAGGATGTCGATGAGCTTGAGGCCAATGCGAGTGGACTGCAGGCCGATCTTGACCAGCACGGCCTCGATGTTAGGCGAGTGCATGCCGCAGTAGGGCGACATCAGCAGGGCAGCGCAGGTCTGCAGCAGGTTGGCGGTGGGCGCAGCGGCGCTGGCCATCATAGCCTCCAGGTCACTGACGTGGGTCAGACAGTGGTGAAGCAGACGCAGCCAGCCAATACTACAGGAGACGGAAGACAAGGTCAAAGGCCGCGGATACATTTCCTAACCGCGCACATGACTGTGAAATAAAACCCAAGAGGTTCCTTGAAGGGCCCGTACCTAGTTTTGGAGACCTGGTCCTCGGAGGGCAGGAAGGGGTTATTGACGGTGGCTGAGGAGGTGTTGCCGAAGGCGGTGAGGCCCAGCAGTTTGATCTGGGACAGGCCCAAGGTGCTGGCGTCACGAGGACGGTGCAGCCTCAGGCACACGGCGGACGCCACCTCGGCCTTGACCAGCTGGATCTTGATGTAGGTGAGGCCGCTGGTGATGATGGGCGTGGAGAGAGGCAGCATGTTGACCCCGTCGGCGCTGATCTCCACCGACACGGAGGACGGGCAGGCTGGGGAGAGGACAGATGACATTGTGAACGGTGAAATTTGCTGGACTTCATATCGTCACTCAACCGTTAAGGTCTAACAGTGGCTGACAGAAATGTTGTAGGTCTTTATGTAAAACGGCACTAGTGGGCACTGCTAGGGAACATTTTAAAGAGATTTAAAAAGTAGAATGCGGAAAACTGCGCTTATTAGACAACTAGCAGCAGCATTGCTCAGCGAGAGATTTCTCAGAGCTGTTAATATTAAATTAAATCTCAGATCACACAACCAGTCTCTGCCGGAGGCCCGGAGATCAGGGTTGCGGTGCTGTACTTACTGGCCAGGGAGGCTAGGTGTGGCTGGATATGCAGCTCTTTGAGCAGCACGGCCGCAGGGAGGTGGATGGTTAAGTCGCACCACGCCTCCTCCGGCAGGAATATGTACGACCAGGCCGCCGAGCGGGCACGTCTGTGGGGGGGCGTAGCCTGAAGAAGGACCTCTGCCGGCTGGGCCGTGGGGCTGCTGGAGGTGATGGTGCCTGGGGAGGGACAAACGTCACATGACATTTAGACCACAGAGGGAACCCTTTTCATAATCGCTCAGCACCAGTCGAAGGGGTTAAGCGCCGCGTACCAAGTGGAGCGAAGTTGTGCAGTCCCTCAGCGTTGTCGGGCTCTGAGGCCAGGACCCGGGCCTTGAGGCTGCCGTCCGCGGCCTTCCCCGGCCCCGTGTCCAGGAACTTCATGATTGTGGACACCATGCTGCGGGCTGTGTTCACTATGGCCCGAGTGCTGGTCACCATGTTGTTGCAGATCAACTGGACCCCACCTACACAAGTCAAAAACAAGGGGTTCAGACAAAATGACCGGGGAACAGGTGAAACCATTGTCCCAGGGCAAGCGTTTGCGTACCCATGTCGTGGAATGCTTTCAGTGCCTCGCTGGTGTCCAGCACTCGAAGGATGAACCAGAGCAGGGGCTCGGAGAGCTGGCACGTAGACAGAGAGCCCTGGGAGAAATACAACGACTGCTTGTGATTTAAAACAAGTACGATAAAAGCAAAAGTGATTAGTCTTTTAAGTTTGACCTGTAGACTGCCGTTGGGCGGCTGAGCTCGGTCTCACCTGTCTGCCCATGTAGCCACAGGCCATGTAGGTGAGAATGGGCTGCAACATGACCTGGACCGAAGTGGCCCTCTTGCTCAGCGTGGTGAGGATGGTGAACAGGCCGTCGCCTACAGAGATGGCATCCAGTCCTCCGTGGAAATTCTCATGCTTGGTCAGGTGGAGACCGCTGGCGCCTGAAGACGTGAAACGTGAGTGACGTCAATAAGAAGCAATGGTTGTCCTGTCACAAGATGGAAGAGTTGAGAGGAGGGGGCTTACCTATGATCATGGCCATGGCACTGCTGTTGCACTGGCCCAGGGCCGAGAGGATTTGGCTCATGATCTGCTGGTTGGCCAGAACCAGGTCGGCCACTCCGGCCGCTGGGCCCTGGTTAGGGCTGGACACTCCGGCCGGCCCCTCCTTGCTACCGCACACCTTCTCCTCGTCGGACACACTGCTGTCTGAAGCGCCACTGCCGGCCGGGGGCAGACGCCCGCTGAACTCACGGTCACCCGACAGGGGAAGGAGGACCAAGGCATTGACTAGCTTGAGCAGGTCAAACATGAGCTGGTCTCGGGTGGTCTCTCCGCACACCGCCTTGGCGTCGCCCGGTCGGATTATGTTGGCAAAGAGGCCGCCGAAGCAGGCGCGGGCACCCACCGAACTGTCGGAGCCACTGCGGGAGACCACCTTGTCAGAGCAGGTGATGTAATGGTGGACGAGGAAGGTGATGGACTCGATGACCGAGGAGATGGTGCTCACTGACACCACCTCAAAGTTCTGCTCCAGGGTGAACTCTAACAGCTTGACCTGGGCGTCCAAAGGACCCTGGCCAGACTGAAAGGGACCCCTATAAGACAGGAGAAATTTTGGGATTATTGACACTGGCACATTTCAAGTAGTACAATTTACTTTATTATAACCAGCAAAAAGTAAGTATATATACACACACACATTGTCCACACATTTTGATGGTATATTGCGAATCCACATCATAACGTATTACAACAATTTATTGTTCTCAAGACCCAACTGTGTCTTTAACAACTACGCCATGAAGCTATACGTTTGCCAAGTGTCGGAATAGCATCTCGACATTAGATCATTTTGTCACACATTAACATCACGCCAAGTTGGAATATTTTGCTAGACACGATTAAGCATTGTGTTAAACGATTTTTTTTTAAATTAGGTTTACCACCTCCACAAATAGCATCTGTGAACTGTATGGCTTTTGGCACTGGCCGTTTTAACATCTTATTAGCCAGTAATAGGCTTAATAGTATCTAATAACTTAATACTTGGAATAGTCATAAGAATTGAGCAATTGCTAACAAGACTGAAGATTACACAGCCAAAGCCATTTCATTTCATGGCTTTTCATACATTTTTCGTTCATTCATGAATTACATTGATAAAATAACTATTATATAAACTGACATTTTCGTCAAGTGAAAAAACGAGAGAATCATGGAAACCCCTCCCCTTTTACTGGCCAAGGGATTTTGATAAAGCCTATATTACCCCAAAAAGCATGCACGGAAGCATACTTCGAAAATCCACCAGAAACAGTCGCAATATTGTATTGCAAACAGTTTTATTTTAGGCTTACTATAAATGTAGCTACTGAAGGTTGTAGCCAGCAAAGTTTCTGTGTATCCAGAAAAAATCCTAACACAATTTGTTTTGACTGTGACGAGATTCGAACGAAGGACCTTTCGTTTGCAGGGTCGCTTCTATAACCACTACGCTACTAAAAAAGGGGTAGTCAAGTCAGTCAGTGAGTAAGAGACATTTGCCCTTCTTGGCTGGCTCCGCTTAAGCGGTCAGGGAAACACTATAAAATAATAATCATTCAGACATTTGCGGTAATACTACAGTACATTAGATCAACTCTAGACTACAATATGGTAGTATTACAATCAGGTGTATAATTCACAATGGAATAAAAACAGCTGTGTGTCTTTAGTCAAGGTTACCTCTCAGTGGACAGGATGTGCATTAATTTGAGCAGGAACTCGCTGAACATCTGTGGGCAGGTGGAGGACAGGTGAACCTGGAGCCGGGTGAGGAACTCCTGCATAGCTTGGGTGGCGGTGGGGCCGACCTGGGAGCTGTGCTGGCTGGTGCCGTGAGGATTGCTCCCGGACAGGAAGCGAACGAGCACGTGCACCAGCGTCGGGTCGGACACCATCTGCTGGGCCATGCTCTCTGGAGCTCCCATTCCACTGCTGGACACTGCTGACACAGGGCCGAGAAGCAAAATGGATTCAATCAAACGCTGTTGAAGTAACCCTTGGTCCAACTGATGGATCTCTGGTTTCAACACTTCTTCAATGGGAAACATCAGTAAGACTTCTCCTGGGGTGGCTGGACTCACCGCTGGAGGGCATGTTGGTCATGAGGGTGAGGGAGTGTAGAACCAGACACCAAGTCCGCAAGGAAGTGTTGGGGTACCAGGCTAGAACCGTCAGGAAGCTGCTGATTGAGGCTATGGGAAGAGACAGAACATTTAACTTCCAAACCATACTGCCAAACAGCGCGATCACCTAGCCCTGACCTCAGAGTGACTGGCTGAAGAAACCCAAGAACTTGGACAGTTTGGGAGTTAAGCAGGGAAGGGAGTGGATTGAAGTGAGGCACAAGGCGACATCTGACCTTGGTTGAGCGGGATGGTGGGCACTCTGCTGGCGTTGAACATGAAGATGTCCGATCCACTCTCCTCACTGCCCCCAGAGCAGGAGTTGAGACTGAGGGTCAGCCACAGCTGCAGAAGTGACTCCAGCTGGTGGCAGAAAAATTCAAGTGAGGCTCTAACGGGGGAGATCGATGTCAAGACGTTCACTATTCCAGGGAAGCGAACGTATTCTTGACAAGGGTACAGTACGTTACCTCGACTGCCACATCACTACCAGGCTGTGAAGAGGGACGAACAAAACAGTGATGCGCAACAAGTCACAGGAGTCTCGCAGAGACGCGCAAGACTCTGGGCTAAAGCGGCCGGCCGACTGACCTGTACGTGGTGAACCTGGAGCATGGAGAACAGCTTGTTGAAGCAGGTGCTCAGCATGGGGATGGAAGAGGCCTGCACCATGAGGCTGCTTCCCGGGGGAGAGCCCCCGTGGAGGCCGCGCAGCAGCGAATCGTCTGTCCCATTGGAGGCCTGGGATACTGCAGGGGGGAGAGAGAGGAGCACATGTTCAGCCGTCCTGGACGTTTCGCCAGGTTTACGATTGTGTTCTGTCGCTGGGCGGCCAGTACCTGTGGGGGAGGTTGACGTGAGCGCCTGTAAGATGGAGTCGGCCTCCAGCGTGGCCATCATCTTCAGCATGAGCTCCGCCTGCTGCTCCAGCCCCACCTCCAGGCGGGCGTCCAGAGCTGAGGGCGAGGTCAAAGGTTACATTTTCAAAAAGCCCTCTTAAAAACACGACACTCAAGCGCCAGGGTGGAATCCTGCCCGGGGACTAATATCCGGAGATGGCGAGGGTGCTGAGGGGAGCCCCTACCTTGTGATACGGAGACAGACAGATTCTGAGAGCCAGGCTTTTCGACAGCAGCCGGGGGCTTGGACACGGCGATCCCAACCCCCCCTATGTAAGGGTTGTACCCGTATGTGCCATAGTCAGCGCCCCAGTAGTCATACCAGGTGCTGCTAATAGGCTGTAGGGAGAGACAGAGACACAGGTGAATGCGGTCATTCCCCTCGGATGCTAGGTACGCGTCAGACGCCACATGCACACCGACGCGTCATTATTTAGCATGCAGTGGGGTTCCTCAGAAACAGAAGTAATGGGAATAACTATCCCCAGTTTGTTAGTTGGATGATTGACTGGGTCTACACACATACAATGGTCCCAAGTCCCTAAGCGGAGTGAAATTGGTAACATTTAAGGGCGCAGGGTTTAGAGAGGGTGTAAATATGACTGCAGAAAACCGTCATAGTATGATTTTAAAATGTATTTTGAGTGTAAGTCAAACACTAAAGTATCTTTCAAGCGTGTACAGGTACATCATTGATCAGTGGACTCAAAGTACTACAGATATTTCTTGTTGTTGGGGAAAATCGATATGAGCCCCTGAGATTACCCTATCAAGAATGAAATGGATAGAAATGCAGGAGAGCATACAGTGAGGAGAGGTGTAGAATATGAAACACGGGTGAACCTTGCCAGGTACGTACCTTAAAGACTTTGGCGGCGAGGGGATCTTTTTCCAAATCAATATCTAAAGGATCAATATCAACATCCATGAGGTCTTGTAGCAAGTCAAAGTCAATGTCTTTATCTTTTTCCAAAGATGACAGAGGTGGAGCACCTTTGGATAACGAAAAGAGCTTTAATATTGCCAAGCAAGCGCACTAAAACCAGCAAACTCACAGAGGCCTTCATTTAGGAAGTTACTAGGCAATTTTAAGGCCTACATAAATGTACATTTGCAGTTGTAAGGGAGTCCTACCTATTAACGGTTAAACCACTAATCAGACAACTCTGACAAAATTGTGACTAGGTGCTTTTGAGGATATTGTTGAAGATTTCGGTATGCAATCTCAAGTCAGGATTTCTACCATAAATTAGTTACACTTTTACACAAATTAAAAATGTATTAGTGTTTGAAAAAGCACCTCCTAACAAAATATAATAATGAAGGACTGCTTAAACTCCCAATTCAAAAGGCAAAGATAACATGACATTCAGAATTAATTAGTTCCAGAAACTCTCATTATTCTCTTTCAACATAAAATCAGGAAGCCATACAAAACACAGACAAAATACAGAGAGAATAAACATGCAGCTAGTTAAAAGGGAGGAAAAATAAAACAATTTAACGCAAATGCATTCATTGTGAGGGTGTCCATTTGGAAAATGGTGTCGGTGACGGGCCTACCAACGCACTTTGGAAAACAGAGGAGGTCCCAGGAGTACCTGCGATGATTTCAGGAGCCAGGGCCTCCTCCATGGTCTCCACCAGAGGAATAGGGGAGGGCTGAGCCAGGGAGTCATCCGAGTCTATCCCAGCTGAAGATGAAGATGCACCCGCCTCCTCGCCCGATGCCCCTTCATCCATACCATCCAGGGACCCAGGGGACAGCAGCTCCCCTGAGACCAGGGAACAGAATGAAGCGCTGGGACATACTAAGCAACGCCACACCGCTACACAAGATTGTTCCTGTACTTCATTACCAGAAGACATATCAATTTAATGTTTCAAATCCTTTTTTTCAAAAAAAAAAAACATTCAAGAAGCTGTTATGGAAATGTTGAACTAAGGTGCATTTGAGAAATGTCTGTCTTTCCATTGGCTGATATGTAAATCTGTACTTTGATTGTGACACACGTCTGTATAATATCAGAGGAGTATTAGGTATTTGGGCCATGTCCTCCTGCCTAGAAGAAGGATGTATTCTTTGTCGTCATATACATGTATGAATGAGTTACTAGTTAAAGATACCGAGAGGGGTCTGGTGTTTGAATAGGAGACATCCTTGACCGGCACGGGTGGATTAGAGGGGTACTCGTAAATCTGTATAACCCTTTAGTGTCTCTGTTGACTATCCAGATATTGTGTCTCCTCAGGAGTTGAGAAGGATAAGGTGGGGGGACAGCCCGCCCTTTGGGTAAACTCTTGTGACAAGACAGATGGCAGCATCTTACCACACCCCTTTTTCTATGTAATAAATACGGATTGTTCATGTATGGAGTTAGAGACTCCTCGGATGATTATGTATGTAAGCGTTTGACGGATCTCTCTTATTTGTATAATAGTTAATAAAACTGTTAGAATGTGCCAAGAGAACTTTGTCTCTGTGTCCCTTACTCCGAGTGTCGATACATGGAATTTCCATCACAGAGCCCGGCATATTCCCCATTTAAAACGTGCACGCCTGGCCGTCTGTATTGACTTGAATTCTACACACTCCACTCACAGTACTAACCCCTCCCTGCACAGAGCCTTTAACAATAAACTGAAGAGTTGTGGCACCCCCTACCTGCCAGGATGTCCTGGAGCATACAGGTGAGTGAGTACTGGGCCCAGGCCCCTCCCCAGGAGATGTCCCCCCTGTTGAAGTCCGTCCCGACCAGCAGAAGCAGCAGACGCTCCAGTTGATGCTCAGACACCACTTCACACAGGTGGATGGTGGGCCTGGTGGCGTTGGCGATCCTGGCTAAGACCTGCAAAGACCAGACGTGTGATCTGAGAGGATCCATTCACGTTGCCTTCTACCTAAATCCCCATCTTTGCCATAACCATCATCATTTACTTGCAGCAAAAGGGCCCCCTGTAGTCAGCCCATTCAACGCTGCAGCTATGGCTACCTTGCAGACGAAAAGCAGGAGGTCGGCGTGGCAGGTGAAGTCCATGGAGAGGAGGAAGAGAGCCAGTTTCTGCACCACAGAGATGCAGCGCTCGTGGGCCAGCGTGAAGGGAAGGGGCTCCACCTCAGGGGCCTCCTTGGCGGCTGTGGCCTCTGTGTCCAGGGTGGAGCGGGGCCACTCGGCTGTGCGCCTCAGACGGATCAGGTCCTTAAAGTGCTGCCAGAGACGGGGGGGGGGGGGGGGTCAGTTAACACGCAGGTTTCCATCGGTCATTACTCAAACTAGCATAACTGAAACCTGTGCATGTGCAGTACAGGCATGGATGGTTTAAAGGTGAACTAACATGCATCTTTCAGGGCATTTTACTTCATAATCTTGCATTCCCAAAATGCAAGCCAATAGCATTTCCAGGTTAACCAGTTAAAATAGAGGAGCTTTCCATTTCAGAGCGGCTGAAATGCTCACCTTGGATGTGGCCTGTTTCAGTTTGGCCTGCTCCACCAGCAGTTTGTAAGAGGATCCTTTGTTGCTCTGGATTTTCTCCTTCTCAATTTGCTCCACCAAAGCTTTCTGTTTTGCCTTCAATAGATTTAACTGCTACAATGAAAAGGGCACGATAAATACACATGCTGCACAATCAATGATGTGCCAGGACATCATGCAACGTCACAAACAAGAGGGACAATCAAACAGTTGACATGTCAAAGAGATAAAGCCTATTAAGAGAAAAAACTACAGAAGGACAAGTGGCAGGACCTTTTGGAGGCATTTGAATCAAACACATTTACCTGTTTGTGGTGCACCAGCTGTTTGCGTATCTTGCGGGAGTACAGGCGGTCAAGGCTGCTGTTGCCCTTGGCGGATCTGTTGGTGCCGGAGGACTGGAGGTTGTTATTTATAAAGCTCCATTGACTCCCTTCATTTACAGGAGAGAGGCGAGGGAAAGGGCAGGTTAGATTTGTGCGTTTGGTTCCAAATCCTTACACATTACCCTGTTAATGGGATTCATGGTCCTAGGAAACAGAATTGTATATATACTTTTTTTTTATTAAAAAAAGATGTCATTGCCTCTCACAAGTGAGAGTAATCAGATAAGGTTTCTCTCCTAAACCTAGAACATCACTTGTATGATAACGCTGTTCCTTAAGGAACGAGAAAAGCCACACGCCTTAAAGTCAGGTAATGGGATACAGGATGGGGGGGGAAAAGGACCACTTTTTGCGACTTCTTGGCCTCATAAGTCACTGGCACCAGATCTCATGGGAGAGCAACACCGCTCTAGCCTACACTACACTACCTGTCGAGGTGCGCTCTCTCTCCTTCCCTCCCAGGTGCTTCTTGCCTGCAGACGCCTCGTCCTCCACGCTGGCCACGTAGTCCAGCAGCCGCGACACCAGCATCACCACCCAGCTGATCATGGGGACGTCTAACACACCTGCCGTACACACAGACACACACTCATAGGCTGCTGGTTGGGTCCGGAGCCCCGGGAGGCCGGTGCTGGGGCCAGGGACCGCCCCCGCCCCCCATCTCTGCTGCCAGCCCGGGAACCCTCCACCTCCGGCTAGCCCACCTTCAGTCCTGCGCTGGGCGGCACCCAGGGGCTGCTGTAGAGGGGACAGCAGGCTGTCCAGGAGGTTTAGCAGGCCCTCCAGCACGCCGCTGTTGCTCAGCGACCTTTGGCCGATGCAGGAGAGGAGCATGAAGACCCTGGGAGAGGTCACAGAAAACAGTCAACCTCTGGACATGGTGTATGCGTGCCTCCCAGATTTAAACGCTGGGCAGTAGAATTAGAGAGGCGTCGAATGTCACCGGTCAAAGAGCAACAACAGGGTTTTTTTGTGACGGGATGTGGACGTTGTGCGCCAGAAGGGTGCCGTTTGTCTACATAACGGGACCGTGGCTATTGGAAACTCTAAAGCCCACCTGTCCTGGGGGAAGACGAGCAGCTGCTCCGAGTTGTAGAGCTCCTGCAGGACGTTGGAGAGGAACTGGCCCCACCAGCGTTCACCTCCACACAGCTGCACCAGCAGCAGGCCAGCGTGCAGGCGGATCTTGGGCGTGCCACTGATGCACAGGTGCTTGAAGAGCTCCTCACAGGCCTGCGCGTGGAACGTGCTCTGCAGGACGGACGGTACCGAGTGCCCTGTAGGTGAGGCCGGAGGAGGGGGTGAGGAGGGCGGGGAGAGCAGAACAACATGAGATGGGAGGGAAAGAATCTGGCAAAACACAAATAAATGCTGTACAAGCACAGAGATCAACTGACAGAGTACATGAAGAAATTTAAATCACAACAAAGGCTAAATAAAATACAAAAATTCTATCTCAAAATGTACTGGACTAAATGAAATAGCCTTTGACAGAATAAATCCAGTTATAACTCAGGAAAATAGGTTTCTGAGAAGACAATGTGATTGAATAGCAAATGTATTTTCCCATTCTCTCTTCAATGTGAAAGCATTTCAATGGCTGGGGTTGCTTTTTCAAACAGTTATAGTTTTTCACCTCCACGGGAAAAGAGGAAATAAATGTTTGTTTAAATCAAGACCTGAAAGCGAGAGATCTCAAAATGGTATATTCTGTGAAGAGCCAGTAAGAGAACAAACCTAAGGCTGGGTATAATGAAGGAATTTAAATGAAAGGCCTTGACTGCTCTGAACACGGCCCATCGGAATTCACTGAGGGTACAGAGACAGCGTGAAGCCAGGCAGCACCAGCAGCAATGAGATAATGCATTATTCTCCTTCATGAGATTGGTAAAAGTGTAGGATGAGCTGCAAGGTAGTCTCAGTGGGGATTTGATGGTGAGAGAGATTGTTAAGCACACTTCACAGCACCATGGGCTTCTGAATAACTTTGAACAACTCTTAAAACCTCCTTTTGTCAAATTGTTCTTCCCAAACGCAGCAATTAAAATAAGTTGTGAGAAAAGGCATGTCAAATATGTAGCCAAAGCATTTCAACTCAAAGCAAGTGAGGCCAGAGAAAGCCAGAAGCTGCAAATAATTGATTGCTAAAAAATAATGCATTTTAAATAATTAAATTGTAAACATTTAGAGATAAAACCTCCTGTTGGTGGGTGAAAGATGTTGACAGCTCTGCATAGATCAATGGCAAAATTAAGTCAATCGGCAAAATTATAGCAGAAACCAAGTGAGAATGTTGAGCTAGCGGAATTAAACACAACTGTAATATTCCATTTCCAAAAGTTCAAAACAGATATTATTCTACCAAAAACATACTGTATTCTAAAAACACAATAAGAGCTTGATTATTAATCACAATGGAGAATATATTAAAATATATAATACTTATCAAGAAGCCTCATCCTTACGAGATGATAGAAATCTCTCCAGAACTAACGTGGGATGCAGAAATCTTCTAAGTGATGTGCGGTTTGTGAACAATGTGTTTTTTAGAAATGCTCTGTAGTGCACATCCCCCAAAAGAGCTGTGAAGCTGAATAATTACATCTAAATCATGTTGAAGCTGCAACTAGATCACATTTTAAATGCATTAAGAAATTCATTTGAGTTCGTATTCCTAGTAATTACAAAGTCTAAAACTTGTCAGCAATATGCCCTTATTCTAAGCGATCTTTTTTGATAGCAATATTTTTTGATAGCTTTTTTGATAGCAATATTAGGTTAGATGATGGCCAACTTTACTTTGCTAAACGGGAAAGAGTATAGCAACTAAATTAGTGGGCTATTGGAATAAGTAACATTTCATTAAATACACTGCAAATTGTAGTTATGCATTTGGCAAGACATTTTAAAACAGAAAATCGTAGTCTATGTCTGACTAACAAATATTTGAATGCCATTGTGTGGGTTCTTCATCATCAGCAAGACATACTGAAATTGAAACAAGGTGCATTTTAGAAAACATTTTATACCCATTTGAAGCGGGTTAGCCAAAAGTTAACAGTCACCAATTTGGTACCAACGCGTTTCGTTTTTTTTAGCATCAGGAAAGTACCAAAGTTTCTGTATAGCTTGCAACACCACACTCCAGCAAAGCATGTTTGTAGTGCATTGCATATTTCTAGGTGAACACTCTTATCGTCTGGTTCCTGCTGAACCCCTCTCCAGACCCCTTCTCTTTCTCACCATTGTTGGAGTGCAGAAGGCTGAGCAGTGTGTCCAGCAGGTAGCGAATGATGGTTCTCAGCTGCTCTGTAGACGAGTTCTGGATGAGCTCCCGGGTATCGTAAGTGTCGGGCAAGGCTTTGCGGCCAGCCCCGAGAGACACACTGAGCCTCTGGACGGCATGGTGGGCCAGGTTGAGCTGGAGCTGGAGCTGGATACAGTCCTGGTAAGCTGAAAAAACCCTGGAGTCTTCCTCCACAGCCTTGTCGGGCTTCCGCAGGAAGTACTGAGCGTTGTTGGCACTGTTGAGGGGAGGCAAATCAATGTTCTGGAGCAGCGTCTCCAGCCGGTGACACGCCAGGTTGTACCTAGGGAGAGGAGGAAGTGGGGCGGGGTGCATGAGTCAAGTGGGCATGAAATATCCACAAAACTCAATTCACATCAACTACCAGGTCCACATCTCATGCAGGTTTACCCCTACATGTCTCCATAATCAGAGGTGGCGAACTGGGTGAATGATCAGGAAAGTCCTCTGACCTGCATTGGATGTCCTCCTGCAAGGCCACCATCATGGCCAGGTGTTGGTCCACATCAGGCTGGCTGGCCGCCTCACTTTCTCCCCTCAGGGGGTCGTGCATGAGCTTCAACTCACTCTCCCAGGGTAGGATGTAGGTGTGGCCATAGTAGAAGCCCAATGGGATTTTAGCACGAGCGTTGGTGCTGCCGTAACGTCCAATTACAGTGATCTGTTGGGTGATGAGGGCGGGAGGCAGAGGTGAAGTTATGTGGCGGGGAAATGGCTACTGTTTTTTTTTTTCTTCCTGATAACAGGAAAGAAAAGTCAGATTTCAGATACTTCAGTTAAAAATTTAGGCACATTGTTTCCCTAGGTTGTTGGTTTTTCAAGACCAAAAACAAGTTTATCAGGCTTGCTCAGATATATTTTGTCTGAATCAGACAAGTTGCGTGACCTCAGAATGGTCTTTCTTGTTACAGGCAACCTTTTCTCACCCCATTGGCAGATTTTTCAGTTTAATTCAAGCACTTTAGTCCTAATTTCAAGTTTTAGTCATCTCCGAGGAAGCATTTTTCAGGGTATTCTTGTCACCCTTGAATTGGAGGGAGGATAACAGATGAGGCTCACCTTCATGAAGCGGCAGACAGGGGGCGGGAGCAGGTCATGCAGGATGAGGGAGTGGGTGCTGATGTCCGTGGCCACCACGAGCCGGCGCCCGTCCACCTCCTCACCCAGGGTCCAGATGTCAATGGACAGGGAGGCCAGGTCCCCACAGGTGGGGATCAGGGCGTCGGTCAGCAGCACGGGACGACCAAAGTCCAGTGTCACAAACCTCCGTGCTCCTGGGACAAGAGTGGAGTCGTTGGTGTCAAACAAGACCTACACAAAACAGCTACGCCTCAAGCGTGCTACCACCATCCTGCTACATATTTACCAGAGTGCATGCGCTCAATGATAATCGACTGATGTGGGGGAGGCTGCAGGAAGTGAGAGGCTTGAGAGATGGCCAACGCCAGGCCACTTCCCATGGGGTTCTGCGGCAAAAAAAAAAGAGGAAAAAAAGTCCAAATTAAAGATTTTGGGGAAAATTATGAAGCGGTGAGTAAATTTACTAACTACTATGAGAGCAGAGGGCGTGACTTACCGGCTTGGCTTTCTGGCTGTTCTTGTTGTGCGCGGCCAAGTTGACGGGCGCCGGGTCGATCATGGAGCCCGGGAAGAGCTGGGCCAGCTCCACGCTGATGGCTGCCGACACGGCCTCGTTGGGCGGGGTGAGAGGCGGGGTCATGAACAGCGGGGTGGTCTTGGGCGTGGGCGGGATGACGTCGGAGGGGTGGATGAAGAAGCCGGGGGCTGAGGAGGGGTTGGAAGGCACAGAGTTGTGGATGGGCCCCACGCCAGAGGCAACAGCCGCCGCTGCCGAAGTGGTCTGGTGTAGCTTTGCCTCCAGCTTGGCCTTCTGTTCCGAACACAGACAGGATTACTACTCGGCTAACGAGGGGCACGGACACATGACCCCCGACAGAGAAACGTATTGCTTAGGGACATAGATAAGAGGGTGTTGATGACGCGGGTCAATAGCAGCACTTGTGTGTAGGGTGTGTGTGTCCGCCCCAGAGTCCCTGACCTGTTGCTGCAGTTTCAGCAGCTGCTGCTGTTTTTCCTGCAGCACCTGGAGCTGCTGCTCTGCGGACACCATGGCATGGGACAGCGACTGCAGGGCCACCTGGGCCGCTGAGCTCAGCGCCGTCGAAGCCTCGCCCACCGTGCCAGCCGACAGGCCGCCCACCGCTGGGGTCACCCCGAACGTGCTCACTGGGAAAATGGGGCAAAGGTCAGGAGTGTCAACTCAAACTCGCCGGGCGTCGCTCTGACACGTAACACGGCGGCAGAGCGGCGGTCGAGGCGGTTACCTGTGAACATGCTGGCGTCGTCCCTCTCCACTCGGGTGCCGTCGCTGGTGGAGATACAGGCGAAGTGCAGAGGCTCCACCTCCAGGAGCCCAGTGAGGGCAGTGAAGCTGCCCTCGGCCGCGGCGCAACTGCTTACCTTACCATTCCCTGCAACAGGAGCAGAGACACGTTAGAACACACACACGCCACAACACAGCCCAGATTATATCTGACAGTTTTTAACTGGACTTGGCGTTAAGCGTTGTGGTCGAATGCGGTGCAGACCTGAGAGGATTTCAGAAAGGTCAATCTCGTCAGACTGGACGCCAATGCTGCTATTGAAGGCATTCTTGCAGGAGGAGCCGCTGACCTCCAAGTCAAAGAGCACAGGGTCAAAGGGAGAGCTGTAAAGGCCGTATCTGGGGAGGAGTGATAAGGCACAGAGCGTTACTACAAGACTCTCCAACCCAGGCACTGGAACGAATAAACAGACCAGGTTAGTCCCAACTGGTGTTGGAGACTAAAACTACAGGAAGGTAGCTTTTAGGCGCCTTTTGGGTCCCATTTGCAGTGCAAAGACAATAGATAGGTTAGAAGGCCCACCTGGTCTGTAGCAAAGCCTCGAGGGGCGTGAGACGGTCCTGTAGTTGCCGTGAGACAGCGGTTAACAGCGAGGCACAGGCCGTACTACAGCCCGCCAGGTCCTCATCCTTCACATAGTTCAACAGGACGAAGTACCAGAACACCGACCCTAAAAGATGGAGGGAGGGAGATAGAGAGGGTGGACATGGGGGGTTGGATGGAGGGCAAGATTTAGGCATGTGCCACTGTTAAACAAACCATGCCTTTCAAAAACCACACCAATACACCAAGCCCATAACAAATATATATCAAATGTACTTACCACCTGTGGCTGCAGCAGGCAGGAAAGGCATATTGTCCAGCAAAGCCTTCAGTAGACCCATGCCAAAGCCTTGCTGACTGGGCTCCCCTTTTCCATTACTAAAGACATAACACACAACCGGTCACACCCTCACAAGCATCTACAACCAAAGACCACGAAACTGTAGAACATCCATGAGAAGCCCAACTCACCTAATACAAAGTGCAAGAAAGCGGGCGCATTTGTGGGCTATACTCCGCCCAGCCTCAAAAAAGCAGACCCGCACTATGTCTGTCAGACGCTTCCTAGTTTTAGTCAGCAGAGCATCCTTTCCTTCTCTCAGACTGGAAGAAAAACATTTAATATATATAACAATTCACACTCCAATAAAATAATTGCAAAAAAATTATTCTGAATGTATTTTGTCAATCTCCACAAAATATATATATTTTGTTAATTCTTCAGGCGGTGTCAAAGACCATGCCTAGACATTTAAGACCCAATAATAGTCAAACACATCCTGTCTCAGAGTCCTATACGTTGGGAAAATGTTACGCAAGTAAAGATGCCATAATAGGCTGTAACTATTTAACTCAATTAAAAGTAGATATCCCTCAAGTCCTCTACAGGTTAAGTGTTTCTACAGATCCACAATTTCGTCACCAAAATCTGATTTGGACCAGTGTCTGCTGCATAATATACTTAAAATATGCACTTTTCCAGTTTTATGGAAATAAATACCATTCGTATAAGCAGGTAGAATAAATTAGTCATATAGAAATTGGTGAGGGTATGACGTTTCCTTTGTATCAGTCCAATTCCATTAATCTCTTCACAACATGTATGGAGCAGAGAGGTCTCTGTAGCCCTATGCTTATTTCCTCAAACATCTGACTCCATTCCTTCTTAGTCCCACCTGCAGGGTCCATTGGAGTAGACCCCTGCCAACCAGCAGAGGCAGTCCAAGATGAGGCTCTGGGAGTGCTCTGTGCCGGGGCCCTCGTCGACCCGCTTACACAGCCCGTTCAACAGCTTCTCATGGAAATCGGGGAACTGCAACATTGCACAGCGCTGGACTCTGTTTTGACAGACAGACCGATCAGTTCTCATGACAAACATTCAAGTGTTTTGATACAATCACTTCTCACAGTAGTTAAAACTTTTGGGATTTAATTCACTGAATGAAACCACAGGAACCTCCTAGTAATTGGAAAGCAACAAGTAGTTTAATAGGATGTTTGCAGCGCACTGTTTAAGTGTGTTCTAATCATGGATCTTACAGTAGGATAAAGATACAAAACACACCAGCAGAGCAAGAACAGAATGGTTTAAAAGAAGAAATGGGGGGCAATAGAATGTTTCAAAATGTCAATCCTATACAGATGCTGTGGGGGACTTGAAACAGTCCGTATATGGAAGAAAGTCCTTATAATAATAATACAACTTCCAACAGTGTGGTACATGACTGTAAATGCCCACCCTTGGCAAAATACATGTTTTAGCTTTAAAAGTGATTTCCTGGTGATCCTATTAAAGCTTGAATTCAAATGATGCCAGATGAAGACATTTGGTCACAGTGTAGGTGTTCAATAATAGTGTGTTAGTGAAACTAAGAAAAGTGCCTCACCTTTCTTTGGGTATAGAGGTCTTCTTAAACCTTCTGATAGTAACGGATACCTCCTGGAGCAGGTCGCAACCGCGGAGGTTGTCAGGTTTCTTCGACTGAGCAGTACAATCTGCTTTAGAAGTGGAGGCCTTTTCCTTAACGGGAAGACAAAAAACAGAGTGAACACCAGAGAGAAGGAAATGTGGACATTTTAGAAATCATAAACTGTATAACAAACAAAATGTAATCCGTCAAAAATGTTATGTTGCTGGTATAAGCTTACAACAATATATACATGGAAATGGCAGCATACGACCACCAGATGGTGACAAAAGCTAAAGTCAGAGCTACCCATGAAGTTAACCAGGGCTGCAACTAACAACTATTTTGATAAGTACTTCGATTAAACAATTACTCAAATAGAAAAAATATATCAATTCCAGAATTGAATGCAAGCGTTTTCTTAAAAATAAATGAAAGTTTTCATTCTTTCTTATCCTTTTCCAATACCTTAATTTAAACTGTAAGCTGTAGTTTTAAAATAGAATATTGAAACAAGTGCAAAAACTAAAGGGTTATCAAATCATTTTCAAGATTGTTGGAAAAGCATTCCAGGCAATCATGAAGCAGCTTGAGAAATGTATTTATACCACTAAAACTACAAATGCCTTAAGCTTGCAGGACTGCAGAGTTTAAAAGCTGGTGTAAAACTGAATTTGTGTACCTTGGTGGCCTGTGCCCTCTGGAGCAGGGTGGAGAGGGAATGGCCCTTGTTGCTTTGGGGCTTGGCCGTGGGCATTCTCACCACCGGCCTGGGGCTGTCCTCCATGCCTTTGTCGCTCACCGCCTTTATGTGCACCAGGAACGAGCGGTACTTGCCCCCAGCCATGCCTGCAGCGAGGAGGACAAACCAGTAGAAACCACACTGAAAACATCTAACATACAATACATACAGAGAGGCAGGGGAGAGGATTCAGATGGAGCAGCATGCAGATGGGCATTTTTTTTGCTCTCATAGAAAAACACTGGGAAGACAACAGGAGGGACAGAAACTGACATGGTGAGAAGTCTTGGTTAAAGTTGCAGATAACATTACCTTTGACCAGCTTGGGGCTGGTGAGGCTTAGCATCCCGGCGTGACCGGAGAGGTCCAGTCCACTGGCCAACCACACAGGCCCACAGAGAATATCCTCCTTATGGTCCTCTAGGAAAGTACACAACCTGGAGCCTGAAGGGGAAGAGACATGTGATGAGGGGGCTGTGCAACTCCTTCAATCAGAATCCCTGATATCACTAGTCTACAAATCAGGGGACCCAATCCTGTGTCAAACACAAAATGAAGGGGAAGAAATGCGTCCGTGAACCCTGGCCGCCAATCTATGCAGCCCTCTACCTGGGGTCTCTTCGATGTCCATGAACTGGATGTCATCGGCGAAGTCCGGCAAAAGTGTCTGTCCGTTCCTCTCCCCGTTGGCATGGAGGACATGGGAGAGGGGGAACGGGATCTGCCTGTCCACTGCCGTCTCTGAGGGGAGACAGAACACCTCAGTCAGAGGTGAACATGGAGATCCACAAACAGGACCAAGGATGACTGCATAAGCATAAATTATAGTATCAATATGGTCCTAACCAAGTCTAGCTGTCCCTCATGAAGAAAAACAGGATGGGACAGTAAGTTGACATAAAGTTGTAGAATACTGTACTTAACTCTTTCACATAAGGAACATATTTGCCTAAAGAACCCATAAAGCCTGCCGTGACAGTCACAGAGTTGTGGAAAAAAACACAGACATCTAATGAACGATCTACTTGATTTGATCTATGAACAAAGGTTACTCAACATTACATTGTTCTGACCTAATAGAAAATGGCTAGTATTGGCTAATAAACTTTCACTTGGGCATGGCCTTGCAAACAGATTTATAGAAGATCTTACCAATTCACTACATATCTCACAAACACTATCGAGACTCAACATATTTAATACCATTGAAAAAGACCACAACATGTTTGCTTAGTTGTTTATGGCAGCTAGTTTAATTATCTTTCTCCAGATACTGGTGAAAAAAAGATCAAGCAAGGCACAGAGATAATAAACTTATACTGTAGTGTCCTCACCGTTGACCTTGCCCAGACCTGGGGCCTTGTTCTTTAGAAGGGTGATCTGGATTTGAGGAATGTTAGTGATGTTGGCATTCATGACGAACTTGAAGTCCACATGGCCCACCATGCATGCCTTGGGGAGGACCAGTTCAAACACATGCTCGTCCCAGCTGGAGCTGCAGACAAAGAAAGCATAGCTTCATTATTCACTCACACAAAAACCACACATTATAATCTAAGGTTGTTCTGTTTTTAAATGGAGCTTGTGTAATTATGTCTGCATAGGAATTTGTGAGGTTAAGTGTAGGTGTGGTCCTCAGTGAGGAATTTATTACTTGTGCGTGTGGAACGTACAGCCATTGCGATTCTTAGTATTAAATACGTCCAGCAATTGCCAACAAACTTACGGCAAAGCCCTTACTGACTATACACACCCCAGAAGGATTATACTCGCTCCCGACACCAAGCCAGCCAGTCACTCCCGACACCCAGCCAGTCAGCCAGCCAGTCACCCCCGACAGCCAGCCAGCCAGTCACCCCCGACACCCAGCCAGCCAGCCAGTCACCCCCGACACCCAGCCAGCCAGCCAGTCACCCCCGACACCCAGCCAGTCAGCCAGTCAGCCAGTCAGTCGCTCCCGACACCCAGCCAGTCAGCCAGTCAGTCGCTCCCGACACCCAGCCAGTCAGCCAGTCAGTCGCTCCCGACACCCAGCCAGTCAGCCAGTCAGTCGCTCCCGACACCCAGCCAGTCAGCCAGTCAGCCAGTCAGTCGCTCCCGACACCCAGCCAGTCAGCCAGTCAGCCGCTCCCGACACCCAGCCAGTCAGCCAGCCGCCCCCCACACCCAGCCAGTCAGCCGCTCCCGACACCCAGCCAGTCAGCCAGCCGCCCCCCACACCCAGCCAGTCAGCCGCCCCCCACACCCAGCCAGTCAGCCGCCCCCCACACCCAGCCAGCCAGCCAGTCAGCCGCCCCCGACACCCAGCCAGCCAGCCGCCCCCGACACCCAGCCAGCCAGCCGCCCCCGACACCCAGCCAGTCAGCCAGCCAGCCGCCCCCGACACCCAGCCAGTCAGCCAGCCAGTCGCCCCCGACACCCAGCCAGTCAGCCAGCCAGTCGCCCCCGACACCCAGCCGGCCCATCAGTCGCCCCCGACACCCAGCCGGCCCATCAGTCGCCCCCGACACCCAGCCAGTCAGCTAGTCAGCCGCCCCCCACACCCAGCCAGCCAGCCGCCCCCGACACCCAGCCAGCCAGCCGCTCCCGACACCCAGCCAGCCAGCCGCTCCCGACACCCAGCCAGCCAGCCGCTCCCGACACCCAGCCAGCCAGTCGCTCCCGACACCCAGCCAGCCAGTCGCTCCCGACACCCAGCCAGCCAGTCGCTCCCGACACCCAGCCAGTCGCTCCCGACACCCAGCCAGTCAGCCAGCCAGTCGCTCCCGACACCCAGCCAGTCAGCCAGCCAGTCGCTCCCGACACCCAGCCAGTCTCCCCCGACACCCAGCCAGTCGCCCCCGACACCCAGCCAGTCAGCCGCCCCCCACACCCAGCCAGCCAGCCAGTCAGCCGCCCCCCACACCCAGCCAGCCAGCCAGCCGCTCCCGACACCCAGCCAGCCAGCCGCCCCCGACACCCAGCCAGCCAGCCGCCCCCGACACCCAGCCAGTCAGCCAGCCAGCCGCCCCCGACACCCAGCCAGTCAGCCAGCCAGTCGCCCCCGACACCCAGCCAGTCAGCCAGCCAGTCGCCCCCGACACCCAGCCGGCCCATCAGTCGCCCCCGACACCCAGCCGGCCCATCAGTCGCCCCCGACACCCAGCCAGTCAGCTAGTCAGCCGCCCCCCACACCCAGCCAGCCAGCCGCCCCCGACACCCAGCCAGCCAGCCGCCCCCGACACCCAGCCAGCCAGCCGCTCCCGACACCCAGCCAGCCAGTCGCTCCCGACACCCAGCCAGCCAGTCGCTCCCGACACCCAGCCAGTCAGCCAGCCAGTCGCTCCCGACACCCAGCCAGTCAGCCAGCCAGTCGCTCCCGACACCCAGCCAGTCAGCCAGCCAGTCGCCCCCGACACCCAGCCAGTCAGCCAGCCAGTCGCCCCCGACACCCAGCCAGTCGCCCCCGACACCCAGCCAGTCGCCCCCGACACCCAGCCAGTCGCCCCCGACACCCAGCCAGTCGCCCCCGACACCCAGCCAGTCGCCCCCGACACCCAGCCAGTCGCCCCCGACACCCAGCCAGTCGCCCCCGACACCCAGCCGGCCCGCCAGTCGCTCCCGACACCCAGCCAGCCCGCCAGTCACTCCCGACACCCAGCCAGTCACTCCCGACACCCAGCCAGTCACTCCCGACACCCAGCCAGCCAGTCAGTCAGTCAGTCAGTCTGGCCTGGGTGACAATATATTTACAAAAAAATGTTTTAATAATTTTTTTAAATGCATGTCTAAATATATTGTAGCATTGGGCAGGCTGTTTTTCAAACCTGCAACCTTATGTTCGACAGTCAGGCACACTAACCACTACTCCAAACAGGATTATTACAATTTGAGGGGCAAGTAATCGCCTTACCAAGATTGCTATAGCACGTTAGAATATATTCGTGACCATAAGATGATATTTATTTTGGTAATGTATATGTATAAAATGTATTTCAGCACCTAAATGTGATATAATCAATACTTCAGTAATTACATTTAATCTTTTTACTTTCAAAGGATCTGAAAAATGCATTTTAATATGAGCTTCAAAAAACATTTTGTAATTGAGAGCATTTTTGACAGTGAAATAGATTTGGACAAAACTGAAATGTATTTATACATTTTCAAATAAGTTTCAGAATTGAAGCTGAAATACATAATGATACCTGAAATGTACTTTGAATTAAGTTAAATTTATTCAACATATATTCTACAAACATTTAGCATTACAAAAATATATTTATTTTTTAACATATAACCTGTTGCACCCTATTGGGGTTTCGGGGCTTTTTCTTTTTTAACTTTTTTCGTGCCAAGGGCACTTAGACCAACTGCCTAATTTATATGTCTTGCAGGTTCTTGCCCTATTGAGTGGACAAGAGGTAATTGTCAATAACAATCTATATTTGTCAATAATCAATGTACTATTTTTGGTCAAAACAGCATTGTTAAGCAAAAACTAAAATAAATGGTTGAATATACTAGGTGTGTAATAAGGCGATTACATTCCTCTGATTTAATGTGTTCTATGTGCCATCTTAAATCCTTGTTAATGGAGTGAAGGTTCCCGTTCTTCTTCTCTTATAAAGTGGGTTTGCCGGGATTTTACTCTCACATCCGGGCTTCCTCTGGTAACCCCCGTGTTTCACGTCACAACGCTATGAACTGTGGGCAAATCCCTCAGGAAATGCAGACTTACGAAAAGGGTGCATAAAAAGCTCAAAATGTCTGCGAAAGAGCCCTCGCGCACCTGACGATTTGGCAGTGGGACAGCCCTAAGCCCTCACAGACTTAGCGAGAACACGCTGCAAAGTCTGTGAGTGTGGACTTTGGGATTGGGCCTCAGTCACTCCCACAGGTCCGTACCTGTCGCTCTGAAGCTTCCAGGTGCGCGTGTGCTGGGCGGCGTCTCCATGGTGTTGCTGGTGTAAATGTTGTGGGTGTCGGCGCTGCTGCTGCTCCTGCTGAACCTCCACCCAGCAGGGTGGAACTGTGGCGGAGAAGCGTGGCGTCAGTGTCTCGAAGCGGGTCAGCTCCACCAGGGACGTCAGGCTCTCGACGGCCAACGCTTGGTCAACGAGGAGGTCAACTCCTTATGCGAGGGATGAGTGAGTCAGAGTAAAACAATAAGGAGGGTACAGGATGTGAACTTATCTGGAAAATGAATTTTTGCTTAATCACAGTTGGGACACGAAATCAGTCAACATATGATTTAAATGGAAGAGGAGACTTGCTAGTTCTCAACACCTACTCACCACTACAAAACCTAAAATGAGAGAGTTGGTTATGGTTATGGAATGTATTGAATGTGCAAAAAAGGCCTCTCCTACCTGTAATCCCTGGGCTTGAGGGGTTGGAGGAAGGCTTCGTCCCCTCTAGCAGCTGCTCAGCCCCTTTTGAAACGGGGCCATCGACAAAAATGTCGCCGTCATCTATATCGTCACACACACCTCCAATTTGAAGGAAATGAAGTTCGCCACCTAGAAGGGTTAGATGACAAGTAAGACTGAAAACATTCAGAATATGAAAGATCCAGAAGTTACATTTCTAATTCAAAGGGCTTGGATGAGAAGGTCAGAATGAAGAAATTAACTAAATCAAGACTGTATCTTTTGTTCTACCAGAGGAAACTGAATTTCTCTTAAATCCCTTAAGCCAGCAATAAAATATGAATCTTTGTGATGTTACTTTCCTGCTCCTGTTCAAAAACCTGCCTGCAGCAGTCTGTGAAAAAGCTGATGGAACAGACCACAATACAAATGTTCAAAGACAAACCTCTAAGAGGAAAAACAATTCCCCATCCCTAAGACACTACCACTCCCCAAGCCTCATTCACAGATCTGCCAAACGCCATCTTTGAAGTATTCCATCACAGAGTTGTTTTATTGTTCTATCATGTATACTCAACACTAATCCAGCAGTTGAGACTTATTACAATGACTGTAAAGCATTACCTGTACCAATTTAACCTGTGAAATATAAAATAAAAATCAGTAGCGATTATTCTGCCCTAGAGAGTGGATCCGTCCTTACCGTTAGTACAAGCGCACAGGCGGTCAGTCCCGGAGCAGTAAGTTACAGAGACGAAAGGGTCAATGTCATCCACCATACCGTCCTTCTTAGGCGGCTCCACTTTGGCCAGGACCTCCAAAGTGGATACGTCCAGGATCATGATGTAACCGGCCTGAGTGGTGACCACTAGGTGGCCCAGTCCGGTCACATCCGCCTGCTTCACCTTGGCGGTGCTCGGAGCAGCCGTGCTGCCAGTACCAGTCGCCGGCCCGCAACCCAACCCGGCCCCGTTGCCGAGGCCGGAGTCGCTCTTAAGCCCGTGCTGAAGAGTCTCCTCGGAGACCTCCTCGCTGTCGTCCTCCCGCCCGTCCAGCACGTCCGGCGGGAGCAGGATCAGGGAGGTGACCGCGTCACGGGGGTCCCTGATGTGCTGCAGCTTGACCGGCTCCTCCTCCAATGTGACGATGCGGGTGGAGTAGTTGAGCTTGTAGAGGGCCAGGTAGCCCCCACCACCGCAGCCCCCCAGGGCCCTGGAAGGCTGCTGCTGCTCCGGGGGGGGCAGGATGAGCGGGGTCTGAGGGGGCGAGGCAGACGAGAGGGCCTCGTGGCCGTTGGCCAGTGTGGGCAGCGGCTGGAGCTCACCCTTGCGGCGGCTGCAGAGGGCCGAGTGGAGCCGGTTGAGGTTGTTCAGGGCCTCAACCTGGTTGATGGCGCTGAGGGACTCCACGGAGCAGGGCTGCAGCCCCACCAGCAGGTGCACGCCGTCGGAGCAGGGCGTGATGGAGTCCACGTAGAGGTTCTCCTCCTCCAGCTGCTTGGGCAGCCGCAGGCACTGCACCAGGGCTCCGGGCCGCGGCGCCATCGAACTCCACTTGTCCCCGTCCAGGGCGGCGAGGTTGGCGGCGGCGTCCGCGAACTGCTGGATGTAGGTGACCGGGGGGTCCTGGAGCAGGAGCTGCTCGTGGCTGTCGAACTCCATCTCGATGATCTGCGGCACTGTGAAGCCCTCCTCGTGTAGCCCCTTGCTCATCAGATTGTTCATCTGGGCGAACACCTTGCCCGACGACTTGTCGTCCGACTCCTTGATGCTGTAGAGCAAGAGAACGGGCATAGTCCTGCGCACGGCAGGCAGGGCCGGATTGGGAGAGCCCAGCTCTGCGGGCGGGGGATTACAGGTCTCTATCTCCATGGGGCCCTGGTCGGGCACGCCATGGGGGGGCTCGGGGCCCTGGGTCCTGAGTGGGCCGTCCATTGCGCAGCGGGAGGAGGGCGGCGGGGCGGAGAGCGGGGAGCTGGCGGCAGAGCGGTAGCTCAGGAGACCTCCAGCCAGCAGGCAGGGGAAGGGAATGTTGTGGTGCTCCGGGGGCTTCTCCTTGGCCTTGTCGGCCTTGGCCTGGGCAAGGGAAGGGTTGGCCCCCAGCTCCTCGAGGTCCTTGACAGTGTCCTCCAGCACACTGGCCACCACCTCCCACTGGAGCTTCTCCGGCTGCTGAAGGACGCTGAGCGCCGTCACGCCCAGGCTCACCTCCATGCTTTCCCGGTGGGACGTCTGGCCTGGGAACAGAGAAAGGAGACAACGTGATAGTTCCGACACCCCCAAAAAAACGTAGGCAACGTAACAGAATAAGACGATCGGAGGAGGGGGTACCTGTCACCGACTCCGATCTGGAATGCTCTTCACTGTCAGAGTCCTCCAACTGGTCATCACTGGCAGGGAGCAGGAAAAAAAGAAGGGGTCAAGTGGGTTTGTGATAGAGTTTGGTATTAGACACAAAGCAGGAACACGTACGCCTTGGTTGACTAAGCCTGGCCATTAGTACCTGTCCCCCTCTAGTTTTGGTATGTCTGAACAGCTGGATGAGTCCTCCAGCCAGGCCAAGGTGGGCCTCCGTGACTCCTGGCTCCCCAGGGCCGGCTCGCTCCCAGACAGTATCAGCTGCCGCAGGATTGCCGGGTCATAGGGATTGATTTCAAATTTCAAGTGAACCTGAGGGGAATGTAAAAGGTTGACAACAGGAAACATGAGTGACAGCATTAAGCACACGTATGTAGACGTCCTGTCTTTCCGTACCGGGCATGGTTTTAAGTGAATCAACAAACTCTTGAGGAATGAGCCCGGACTACCAGGACATCCTGTTCACGGAACCCCGAAAACCGCCTCAAAGCCCAACATGGAAGCAGCATTTAAACTGACTTCAGCCATGCGCCAAGGCCCAGGTCAAACCTCCGTGCTGTCAACAGGTGATCAGCAACCACCACGCAGACAACGCACACAGCCTTACCCTCATGAGCTTGGATACATCCCATATGCAAATCTTCCCGCGTTTGGTGGCGGCTACCAGGAAGTGGGGGCAGCTGCCAAAGCCGTAGCAGGCTATCTTATCAGTGCCGTCTGGGGTGGGGAACTGGGCCGGGCTGGTGGCCAGGGTGACCGACAGGGGCACATTTTGGGTGTGCTCGCCCTTTACAAACGGACAGTTGGGGGAATGTCGCTCGTGCTCGGACCTGAAGGGGGAGACAGAGAGCACGGTCGCTATGTTGTTAAGAAAGTGGGGGGAAAGTAACGTGTAAAGTAGTGTGTGTGTGTGTGTGTGTGTGTGTCTCACCATGGTTCATCCGTGGGCTCCCAACACACTAAGCAGACACTACATGTGAAACACATGGCTCTGTCATCCCCTGTGGAGGCAGGCTGTAGGGAGGGAGGACGGAAAAGGGTCAGGAACTCTAAATTGGGCACTGTGGGGTTCACTTGCATGTTTGCATGACACACACGTCATCTAAATTAATTGCTTTATTCAGATTTATTCAATATGTCATAGAGACATGATGGGAGACGCAATGTCCTTACACTGCCTACCTGGTGGTAAAATCCTGCCTGCGCCATGGGGTCAGGCTGGGCCCATCGGTAGCCGCTGTGGGGCCACGACGTGAATGTCTCTCTCCTGTTGGCCTCACTGTACATCAACGATCTGAAAGAAAGACGGGAAGGGTCATCTTAGGGTCAACACAACCCCCCCCCCCCCACCCCCCCCCCCCCCCCCCCCCCCCCCAAAATAACATTTGATTGGTAGAGGAAAGATCATTTGGCGAAAGGTGTGTTGCGGTTTCTGGTCCTGAGGCGAAAGGTGTGTTGCGGTTTCTGGTCCTGCTCACCTATCTACAGAGCGCCCCGGGCCCACTCCTAGCTCAGGCCGAGCGCTTGGTAAGAGGTAGGACAGCCTGTCCATTATGGACGAGGCAACAGACAAGGCAGCGACATTCTGGTTGATCTTCTTCAGCTCGTTTACGACGGCACTGGCGACCAGTTTTAGCACATGGTGTGGAAGATGGAACGTTACCGTAGCCCACTGAGAGACAGACAGAGTACATCAAAAGTTGATTAAACAAACAGGATTTCCGCATTTAAAAAAAAACATATATCATGTTTGCCATTTTTTGAGAGATCTGCAAGAAAGTGAAAAGGGGAATCCATCATAAAATGCCAAGTAAAGTTTAAAAGCAGCATTAACTGGGATCCTGCCAAGGAAAAGAGTTAGGATGTTGTGTCGACTGCCAATATCAGGCCCAGGTCCTGCATTTGATTTGCAATGAGGGTGTATGGTGACAGAAAGAGGAAGACAAAATAAAATTCCAAATCAAGAGCAGGACCAAACAACGACAGCTTTTTAAACATTCACAAATTGACAACGCAGAATGTTGGTAGGAAATCCAAAAGCCCGTGAAGCAAATTCTTTGACCCAGATTCTCATCAACATGCAAACGAGGGTCAGGCCTACCCAACAAGGTACATTATTACTGAATAAAAACAGAGTGGCCTGGAGTGGTCTAAGCAACCGGTGCACATGCACTGCCCAAGTTGGAATGATCGCTTCTTTAGCAAAAACTACATTTGACCTAATTTTCTGATTAAAATACCACCCTTCAAATAATCATAAAAGGTAGACCATTCCGCTGCTTCTGGTACAAAAGTGCACATGAGATTCAAACCCAATCCTTTTCTAGCACAACCCCTCCTAACTTTCAATCAAACAAAATAATAGTAAGATTTCCCCATTCTTATTCCTTACAATATAAATATATTGAACTTAACTATATGTAGGTCTTCGGAAATCATAAGAAAAACTACATTTGTTACTTTCTGTAGAGGCAATGCATTTAGTTTCCCTACCAAATTCTGCTGTCATTAAGAAATTCTGTTAATGCGATTCTGCTAGTGTGCATATTCTTCTCTTTATCCATCCAGTGGAAATATATTTAAACTGAGCAATCAACTTCAGCACACTACCAAAGGGCATCTAGATGCAAATATGAAAGCGTTTCACTGAATGCAATTATCTCTGAACGCAAAAGCTGTCTTCTGATGGGGTTAACCCTAACCCTAGCAGATCAGATGATAAAAAAGAAAAGAAAAGACAAATTAGATTCAATGTCACATGGTCAAACGCTACATAAAGACCAGATACGGTTACAGAGACACACAGGCCAATACATAATACTAAACTAGTAGGTCATCCAGCCCTGTGTGTGTAAGACAATAATCTCTTTACATAGGTGTGTCTAAAGATCTTTGGAGCACAGTCAAGGGTGGATGCCAGGAACATAAGTAGTAAGGCCGAGGCAAAAGACCATGGTTTAATGGTTTAACATATTCTACTCATGGATTTGTCACACCAACAGAATGTCAGTTTCTTGCAGCTCTTTGACTGTCATTCATGGGTGCCAGACATTATCTGAGAAATTGTGTGTTTCAGTCTTAGAGTCTATGGGGATGGACTAGTCTCACTGATCACCAGTGAGACAGGCAGACTGGAGTCTGTGTAATGGATGGTGATATCTAGCAAAAGCACCCTGGGAGGGAGTCCCAAAGGCAGCTCCCCCAGGCCCCATTCAGCCCAGCACATACCAGGAGAGAAATTGGACATTGTGGAGGAAATTAAAGTGGAATATATAGGGATCTCCCTACTCCTTGGCTTTCACGTTACACATTGACGCCTTTCGGGCCAGAGCGAACACAGAAGGAGGGGGAAGTAAGGTGCATCTTAAGATTTTGACATCTTTCTGATAAGTTTGAGTCCAGGTTAAATGACACAGACAGGAGAGTGGGCGGTGGGGCAGGAGCAGTGCTGGTCCCCTTGCTCTGGCTATTAATATGCCAATGAGGTCTGCAGTCTTTGCTCCCTGTGTTCGCAGACTGCAGTCAGGTCTCAGGACCTAACCGCCACTGAAAGAGAGTGCTTGTGTGCTTAATCAGACAAATGAAATGTTACACAACCACAATCCCTCTTCTTTGTTAGGAATGCAGTGAACCAAAAAGGCACTGGTTTGGAAGGGCGTGGGGGAGTTACAGCAAGCCAAATGAAGAGTCTGTCATTACTAGGACCCAAACCTTACCATCTAAAAATCGACAGAGCCTAGCGATAAAATCAGAAGCCCCTATAGACCGCAGAGTAAGCCTTTCAGTCCCCATGTTAATTTTCAATTGTGAGGCTGTCATTAAAACAGCAGCACCTCTAGCCTAGTTTGACTTCACTGCGCACACCACCGCAAGCGTTAGAGCCTACAGAGCAACACTACCAGAGCAACACCTCAGCTAAGGGAGACGACAACCCGGCCCCAGGAACAGCCTCTGCGGCATCAGCTCTCCTAACCCGACACTGATTAGATGCTGGGGCTACATGCTATGTGCGGTATACTTTTACCTGATTGCATTTTCTTGTAAGCCCCTGACTCAGTAAGCTGAATGATAATGATATTAACAGGCGGACGTTCAGTATGAGTAACTGACACTAATAAGAGTGGTCAGGTTTTGAATAATGGAAGGCAGATTTGCCTAAAGTTTGCACCACTGAGGTCATTGGACAAACATTTTAAAAGCCTGGCTAGCAATACATCAAAGTTTGACAGCTTGTCTTGTCCCTTTAAAATTAGACTGACAAAGTCCAATGATAATAAATAATAATAAAGGAAGTTTGAGGACTGTGATGTCAGGTGACATTCAGGTTGTAAATTAAGAGCTCTAGAATGACACTCAAATTTTTCTATTGCAACATAGCAAAAGCAAGACACATTCACCTCCTGCCAAAGCGCTGAGTGTGACTCACCTTGGCCACTTTGTGATTGGCTGCAGTCTCGTGAGAGGTATTCTTCAGTCCTTCTTTGAGCTGAGTGACAAAGAGGTCGTAGCCTTCTGTGTTGGACACATCTACCTTCTCCAGGCAGGCAGAGAGCATCTGCTGAGCCTGCCAGGAACAAAGAGTCACACTCACAACACAGTCGCCAGCAGGGCCTGAAGAATGCCTTCAACATGGAAAAGTATGTGGAAACGATAATGGACCTATAGATAATATAAAAGACTCCCATGTTATGGCTTGCAAATGGGTTCCCAGGAACACATCACATAAAAAATTTGCAGCCCTTCTGTGAATTAGAAAAATGCAATGTGACCCTAAACACAAAAGATGCTCCAATTCCAGGTCTAACAGATGATACAATAAGAGGTTCACATATAACGATGACACCAACCAAATAAACACACATGAAATCAAAAATTCACAACGAGCTACAATAAATATTGGCCATAAAATAACCCGTCCAAGGGAAATTTATCAATTTTCCAGAATAAAAGTATTATTCACTACTGGCTGGCCATGGAGCAATTCAGGCGATCAGATAAGACTAAGCAGCAAAGACACATCCAATCTCTTAGCATGAACATACCCTTTTATATAAAAGCATAAACCCACTAAACTTATAAATGTGCCTTCACGTTTATATAAAATCACAGCATGTTTTTTTTGAAAAGCTACTGCTACTTAGAGGCATGCAGTGCATTGCTTATTGTTGCTGGATATTTACATGGGTCGCAAGAGGCGTAGCACTGCGCATGGGTCGCAAGAGGCGTAGCACTGCACATGGGTCGCAAGAGTCGTAGCACTGCGCAGTCTATTGCCAAACACCGAAATAGCCAAAACCTTAAACAAAAGCTACATAAAATGTAATATTTGAAAATTCATTCAGAAATAAATATTTAGAATAATATTTCAAAAAATACATTATAATGAATGAAAGATACATTTATTTCCAACTGCGTTCAGAGTTGTGCCCACAGTGTGTAGTAGAGAGCGAAGTTCCACAAAACTACGGAAAGTCCAGCAAGAAATTTGAAACACTTCCCCTTAGACTCATGAACAAAAATCACATCACAGTTGAACTTTTTTTTTTAAAGAAAAGTAATGTACGTTATTAGGGTAGTGTGGTCTGCACTCATACGCAGGTAAGCTCCACATTACATTTGCGGTTATTCTACAGGGCAAGAATTTGAGTCCCATGCAACTAACAATGTATGTGCATGAAATAGAGTATCTGATCATGTGCGAATGCCAATTTCAACCATAGAACAGCCATGACGCTGTTTCATAATACCCTGCACAATTGACATGAATCACACTCTGCTCAATCTACACAAAAATCAGTTCTTGTTGTGTGATTTATTTATACCATCACAGCTGCATGTAATGCAGATCACCAAACTGACCCACATGCAGTTTATGGGTTCCCCGGCAAAATTACAAGTCTCACATGTACAGTATCAGACACTACAGTCACCCCGCTAAAATCTAATAAATGCATCATTTAAATGAACGCACCACTGTTTAGCCACTATTGTCGTTGAAGCATAACACAATGTCTGGCAAATTAATTTTCAGCATGTTGCTTGCCCGGTCTATGGTTCACGCGTGATCATCAGCTGATAGGCGCTACTGGGCTTGCCTGTGCACTCTGTTACCTCAGCGCAGCAACTGTGTCTACTACACAACAAATATAAACACTAAAACCATCTATACCATTTAGAATTTGTATAAATAGTAGGTAAAAATTAACAAAGACCCAAAATTCCTTGTTTGATGTGCAAAAGCACTTCATGTGATTGAATAACTCAAATGGAATGAAATATGCTTGTTCGCTATAGATATTTATAATACTTCAAAGACCAAAGTAAACTGACCATTGTTTATCCAGGTGTGTTGACTGAAAAGTATATTGCGACGTTGGTCATTATTATAAATATTTTTTTTTTTTTTAAATAGCTCTCATACCCAAAACATTTGAAATATACATTTACTCAAATTTTTTCAGCTGTCTGTTATTGTCCATTATTGTGGCAGTAAATCGTCAGCCCTAGAGACAATCAAAAGAATATTAAAAAAAATATTGTACCTCTAAAATTGTGAGTGCCAGGATTTTTCTAATTAGGAGCACATACAAATTGCCGGTTCTGGGCATCTAGTGATGGACCGTAAACCTGCTTTAGATGCTGCATTACTTTACAGTCCATGGACATTCAGTGGAGCTTCAAAACAATGTATGTTTTTATGTAGCCTACAATTCAACTTTTAGCTGCCATATTAAGAATATAAAACAAAAAATTTGACAAGTAATGTGAAGAAATCATAGAATCTAAGGTCTGAATATAAAAAGAAAAATGTATAACAGGCAGCACCTTATCAGGTAACCATGACAACAGTTGCACTATTCTTTTGTCACTCTCCAGCATAGTTCCTTCTTCAGAGATCAATAACAAAATACATTAAACCATAACAACAGGGTCATAACTGAATGTTTAACACTGTTTCCTGGTAAAGGTAATGGCCATACACAAGGTTCATGGGCAGGAAATAGGTAAAACAAATCAAAATAAGCCCGTTTACAAGAGGATGATACAAAAAAGTTGAACGGATTCAAATCCAACTTGAGTATCCAGACTGTGGACCTGTTACAATTAGCCCTACCATTATGCATCTAATGGAGGTGTTTAACTAAATGTTCTTTGAGTAAGGCAGCGGTTTGATACTCAGCGTGCTCTGCTGGTGTTTGATTTTAAGCCCAGGGTTCAAGAATTTGAGTGAATTAATGAGTACAGCCATCTTCACAGCTCGTTCGGTGAGTTCTAGGCAGCTTCAGAACCCTTGGGCACTGTCATAGACACACATTAACAGCAGCTTGTCAAGAAGGGCTTTAAATCATGGCGTTAGAGATTAAATGCAGAAAACCTCTCAGCACTTATGAGTAGCGTAGGGTATCGAGAACCGGTTCGAAGCTGGAGCCGATTCCAAATTTCAAAGAACCACGGATTCGATAAGACACCTACATTTCAAATCCTAACTTTGCGCCAGGCTCGCTCCTGACTAAACTACATCAACCATTTTACAGTCAATAAAAGTTGCACTTGCTACGTGGATCTAACGTGGTTTGTTATTCAGTAGGTCAAAAAAGCATGTGAGGAGCGACACTTCTGTTCAGATCCTGGAACATGGCTGAGTCAAACCGCAGCAAACCGTCGAAAGCGTGGCTTAGCTTCACACAAAAAAACAAAGACACCGCAAAATGCAGCACATGCAGCAAGGACATTTAGTTTTCTACTGAAGGTAGACGAATTATGTCTACTACAAACAATGAAAAATAAAAATAAATCTAATATACGAGTTCGGAGAGAATCAGTCCACCTCCGGTTAATCCCCAGAGACCCTACTTTAGTACAGAAATTCCTTTTACTTTAGCCATGAACGGGAAGATGAGCAAGGAGGATGAATGTCACCAGGCTGTATTTTTTTTCAAATAATTTGTTGACTTCGCGTTTTGTTATATTTTTCTATTATTTATTTAAATAGTTTTGGTTTTTAATAGTTTTTGATGATCATTCCTTATAAGTATTTTTATTTATTTTTATGACGGGAAAAATAAACCTTCCTGTAACAGTTGACAGTTGATTATACAGAGGTGACAATACTTATTAAGACCTAAATGTGCAAAGAATAAATGTATATTTCATTTTGGGTTCTTTCCGAAGAATATTGGAATCGGAACCAAGATTCGATAACAATCAGATTAGATAAGAGGAATCAGCATCGGAATTGATTTAATTGAAACAATACCCAACCCTACTTATTAGACATTACATTGACGAGACCATCCGTTAAAACGTATTACAGGAAAGATTAAGATGCATGTTGACTGGTGGGTGAACAGCTGTGGCTAACATCTGTTTGGACGTAAGCGCTATATGGCACAGCAGGCAAAGATTGCAGCAGTTCCTGTAGATATTGGCAGCCTGTACTCATGAAAGTGTAACTTTAGAGATGAGGAGGGATATGGTTGCTTTATTGTGAACTTGTTCATCTTTGAAACAAGCATTATTTAAAATATATTTAAAGGTAGCCTATAAACTTGTAAACGGTAGACGCGCATCTGTGTGAACATCAGCCTTCTCATCACATGAAATTGCAAACACGGGTTTCATCAACATTTCACCAAATTCTATCCTGCAGTGTGCTTTGTGTCATGTGTCTGATGGCTTATTTTCTTACCTCTGTGACGGGCAGCTCCAGCTGGACCATGTCCTCGGGTTTGGCTACAGGGGCCTGCAGGGCTGTGTCCAGTAGCAAGATGCCGTTCAGATCCTTTCTGCAGCCCACTGCATAGTCGTCCACAAAGAGGACCTTGTCCACCGCAGGGAAGTACTGACACCTAACACGGCCACCAGGTTTAGCTAGAAAACACAATGTGCCAGAAAGAGCTTCTTTTTAAAGGTATTATTACATTTTCACATTGCCTAATTCCCAAATCACAAATCATTAATTTCAGCATTGACAGGGTCACTCATTTGCAAGAAACTCTGTATACGGTTGTATTCAGTTATTCCATGGATAAACAGGATGTGCACGTGTAAATACATACAGTTGTGCTCAAAAGTTCGCATACCCTTGGAGAATAGGTAATATAGACTATTCGTAAAGAAAATATGAGTGAGCAGGCAAAACACGTCTTTAATTTCTTATGGGATTCACATTCAACCGTAGGTCATAACAGAATGGCACCATCATAAAACAAAACATGGCAAGAGAGCAAAAAAATGCTCAATACTGTGTATTGCCCCCTTTAGCATCAATGACAGCATGCAGTCTTTTGTAATAGTTGTCTATGAGGCCCCGAATTCTTGCAGGTGGTATAGCTGGCCATTCTTCTTGGCAAAATGCCTCCAGGTCATGCAAAGTCTTTGGTCATCTGGCATGAACCACACATTTGAGATGTCCCCAGAGTGGCTCTATGATATTAAGGTCAGGAGACCTGATGGCCACTCCAGAACCATTTACTGCTGTAACCACGGGAGGGTCAACTTGGCCTTGTGCTTAGGGTCATTGTTGTGCTGGAAAGTCCAAGAGCGTCCCATGCACAGCTTTCATGCAGAATAATGCAAACTGTCTGCCAGTATTTTCTGATAACATGCTGCATTCATCTTGCCATACATTTTTACAAGATTCCCCACGTCTTTAGAACTCACACCAAATAAAATCAGTGAGCCACCATTATGCTTCACAGGTAGAGTGGTATTCTGTTTAATATAGGTCTTGCTGACCCCTCTCCAAACATAGCGTGTATGGTTGTGACCATAAAGCTCTATTTTGGTCTCATCACTCCAAATTAGTGTGCCAGAAGGTGTGAGGCGTGTCAAGGTGTTTTCGGACATATTGTAACCAGGCTTTTTTGTGGCATCGCCGCAGTAAAGGCTTATTTCTTGCAACTGAACCATTCAGCAAATTTTGCTTCAAGTATTGTCGAATTGTGCTCCTTGAAACAACCGCACCATATTTTTCAGGGGGAAAAAGATGGTGCCTGTATCTCTTCTGAGGTAACCTTTATCTCTCCTGAGGTAACCTGTGGGTTTTTCCTTGCATCCCGAACAATTCTTCTGGCAGTTTTGGCTGAAATCTTTCTTGGTCTGGTATCAAGAGATCCCCAAATTTTCCACTTCTGAAGTGATTGAGCAGTACTGACTGGCATTCGTAAGGCTTTGGATATCATTTTATATCCTTTTCCATCTTTATAAAGTTCCATCACCTTGTTACGCAGGTCTTTCGACAGTTCTTTTCTGCTCCCCACGGCTCAGTATCTAGCCAGCCTGCATCCACGTGAGAGGTAACAAAATCACTGACTATTTACACACAGACACTAACCGCAATATAAAAAGCCATTGGTGTGGGAAAATCACCTTTAATAGCAATTTTTACCTGTGTGTCTGTCACAAGGCCAAACATTCAAGGGAATGTTAACTTTTGATCAGGGCCGTTTGGGTGACTGCTGTTATCATTATGATTTCAACAGGAGCCAAACAACTGTGATAATAAATGGCTTCATATGATCACTATCCTCAAATAAAAGACTTATTGTACTGCCATTTGATTCAAAAAGTGAGACTATACCCAGGTCTTAGGTCACTGACAGACATCTCTTTCAGAGGCCAGATTTGCAGCATTTTTTTACAGTGTTGTTGATACTAAACAGTGTGTCTAACTATAAGCCGTATGATCTGAAGTGAAGATAATCATTGTCCGGTGGTCTAGTTTGGTAGAGAGGCTAAATCTTTGCGTTCAACATTATTAACCAATTGCAAAGCTGGATGTAGTCGACAACTCAAATTCGATATGTTCAAAGCAGAACCCTTAACCCTCAGGCAAAACTAAAACCTGGTACACAATAAAATAAATATAGTCTAATCACAAAGGCTGACCCAGATTCATTGTTGTCATATCAAATATCTCACGCACATAGGTATTCAGACCGTTTACAGTGACACTTCAAATTGAGATTAGATGCATCCTGTGTACTTTATTCAATCCCAAAGATGTCTCTAGAACTTGATAAGATGGCACACGTCTAAAGAAGGTCCCACAGAAAGCTTACCAAAGCAAAACCAGGCCATAAAGTCCAGGGAACTCTCCGTAGACTTCCAAGCCAGAAATGTGTCTAGCCAAAGATCTGAGAACAGTTATGGAACAATTGCTACAGCATTGAAAGTTCCCAGAAGCACAGTTGGCTCTACCATTGTGTAATCACCAAGATTCTGCCTAGAGATGGCCGCTTAGTCAAACTAAGAAACTGGGGAAGAAGGGCCTTGGTCAGGGAGGTAACCAAGACCCAAATGGCCACTAACAGAGCTTCAGGGTTTCTCTACAGTGATGGCAAAACCAGCAACAAGGACAAACATCTCTGCAACTCCATCAATTAGGCTTTTATAGGAGAATGGCTAGACAGAAGCCACGGCTGAGTAAAATGCATATCAAATTAAACCTGAAGGAACATGAAGAAACTGATGATCTGGTCTGATAAGCCCAAAATCCAAAAATGACCGTGGTGGTTGGAGCATCGTGCTATAGGGATACTTCTCAGCAGCAGACTCTGAGAGACTGGTCGGTATTAAATGGAGGATGAACGGTGCGAAATACAGAGAGATGGAGGTAACTGAAGAAAACCTGATCTAGAGAAAAGTTAATCAAATAAAAACCAGAAAAGGAACCAGGCAAGCCTAGGTCAGACGGCCTGCAATTAAGTGATAAATGTTGCTGTCCTCACTGGATTCGAACACGGGTCTCACACGTGAGAGGCTGGGTCTTTAAACACTATGCAACGGTGATATACTTTTGCCCAGTCGCTAGACACCATTAAGCATTGTGTTAAACTGACTAACGGTTCTTATAAAGTTTACCTCTACCACAAATGGCATCTATGAACTGCATGGCTTTTTCCACTGACTGTTTTAACAGCTTATTAACCAATAATAGGCTTACTAGTACTTACTAACGTACTAATTGGATTAGTCATAAAAACAGAGTAATTGCTAGCAACTGAAGATGAACTTTTCCCTGCCAAAGCCATTTCATTTCACGGCACATCAACGCTCGTTTTTCTTCCATTCGTGAATGACATTGATACAATAACTATCAATGCAGGTGACGATAATATTGATACCCTAATGCATAACTTGTTTTCCCTGGGACAAGATTCATACGTGGGATAATTTGCAGGTCCGCTTCTCTAACCACTATGCAATTTAACAAGGAGTAGTCAGTCAGTGACATTCGCTCTCCTTGGCCAGCTCCGCTTACAAGGTCCGGCAAAAATGAACAGTAGAAGTATTACTTGTAATATTGGTAAAATTAACATTGGTTGTCAGTCACTCTAAGGATTGCTTTACAATTTCAAAAGATCTGATCCTCAGTGTTATACAATCTGGTCCGGTAGAGCGCAGTTAGTAATAGTAATTGTTCAATTCCTAATGGGGACCAGCAAAAACTGTATGCACACTCAGAATAATAGCATCTGCTAAATTACACATATAAAAATGAATAGTAGGTTAAAATAGGCTTATGCGTCAGAGGGCACCAGATTAATTACTTTAAGCATTTACATTGTTTGTAAATGCATTGTTTAAGCATTACATTGAATTATCAGAAATAATTAATTCTCATTAGAACTTAGGCAAAACTTATCCTTCAATTTCTCTCCTTTGCTATCAGTTTTCTCCTTCTGGACATGCATCTGGTTTCATGCTTTATGAATGGAATTGATTGAAATATTGTACAGAATGTCATGCACAAGGAATACATTTTCGAATAACTGAATGCTTTGTTTAATATCGCACTGCTGATGCATTATCATTTAGTTTCGGTTTCAGGTTTACAAAGTAGATAATATCTCAAAATATCAATGTTTACCAATTATGTAATCCTTCTATCAGTGGATAAACTTTGTTCTAGAGACAAACTGAGATTTTTCCAAGCAAACCACCACCACACTCCCTGCACTGGTACAGACAAGAGTGAAAAGGTTTGTGGTTTGGAGTATGGATATAATTTTTACATAAGTTCATATACAGAGAGTACACAAACCCCAAGCCAATTGCCTAATAAGACTAAAGCATTAAACCCCTGTGCTGTGGAAGTTCACGGTTTACACAGATTAAAGAAAGTCCCACAACAAGGAAAATATATCTTGACCATTGACTATTGACAACTAAATTAAATTTTCTGTGGCATTCCTGGATTTACAAAAACACATTGTTGGAAGATCACTGGGATGCCATAAAAAGAACACCGGCCAAATGTGTGAAGATATAGTTAAAAGATCAATGAAAAATAAGTTGTTTTAAACCTAGGCCTGTATTGAAAAACAACAACAACAAAAAAAATTTGGATGAGTATGCCAACTACATTTAAATGAGGCTGACATCACCCTCGGCAGATATACCAAGTGTTGTTTAAAAAGTATGTTTTTGGTCTTCTACAAATTATCATGTTCTCCAATAACCATTTCGTTAGGGAGGTGGTATTTAAGGTATCTATGAATTCTGGAACTTGTGGCATTTCATGAACAGACCAAAAAAAGGGGAAATACAGTGGGGCAAAAAAGTTTTTAGTCAGCCACCAATTGTGCAAGTTCTGCCACTTAAAAAGATGAGAGAGGCCTGTAGTTTTCATCATAGGTACACTTCAACTATGAGAGACAAAATGAGGAGAAAATAAATCCAGAAAATCTCATTGTAGGATTTTTTATGAATTTATTGGTAAATTATGGTGGAAAATAAGTATTTGGTCAATAACAAAAATGTAATCTCAATACTTTGTTATATACCCTTTGTTGGCAATATTGTTATTTAACAGAGGTCAAACGTTTTCTGTAAGTCGTCACAAGGTTTTCACACACTGTTGCTGGTATTTTGGCCCATTCCTCAATGCAGATCTCCTCTAGAGCAGTGATGTTTTGGGGCTGTCGCTGGACAACACTGACTTTCAACTCCCTCCAAAGATTTTCTATGGGGTTGAGATCTGGTGACTGGTTAGGCCACTCCAGGACCTTGAAATGCTTCTTACGAAGCCACTCCTTTGTTTCCCGGGCGGTGTGTTTGGGATCATTGTCATGCTGAAAGACCCAGCCACATTTCATCTTCAATGCCATTGCTGATGGAAGGGTTTTCACTCAAAATCTCAGGATACATAGCCCCATTCATTCTTTCCTTTACACATATCAGTCGTCCTGGTACCTTTTCAGAAAAACAGCCCCAAAGCATGATGTTTCCACCCCCATGCTTCACAGTAGGTATGGTGTTCTTTGGATGCAACTCAGCATTCTTTCTCCTCCAAACACAACGAGTTGAGTTTTTACCAAAAAGTTATATTTTGGTTTCATCTGACCATATGACATTCTCCCAATCCTCTTTAGGACCATCCAAATGCTCTCTAGCAAACCTCAGATGGGCCTGGACATGTACTGGCTTAAGCAAGGGGACACGTCTGGCACTGCAGGATTTGAGTCCCTGGCGGCATAGTGTGTTACTGATGGTAGCCTTTGTTACTTTGGTCCCAGCTCTCTGCAGGTCATTCACTAGGTCCCCCCATGTGGTTCTGGGATTTTTGCTCACCGATCATTTTGACCCCAAGGGGTGAGATCCATTTTCTTATAATTGCTCCCACAGTTGATTTCTTCACACCAAGCTGCTTACCTATTGCAGATTCAGTCTTCCCAGCCTGGTGCAGGTCTCCAATTTTGTTTCTGGTGTCCTTTGACAGCTCTTTGGTCTTGGCCATAGTGGAGTTTGGTGTGTGACTGTTTGAGGTTGTGGACAGGTGTCTTTTATACTGATAACAAGTTCAAACAGGTGCCATTAAAACAGGTAACGAGTGGAGGACAGTGGAGCCTCAAAGAAGTTACAGGTCTGTGAGAGCCAAAAATCTTGCTTGTTTGTAGGTGACCAAATACTTATTTTACCAATGAATTCATTAAAAATCCTACAATGTCATTTTCATATTTTGTCTCTCATAGTTGAAGTGTACCTATGATGAAAATGACAGGACACTCATCTTTTTAAGTGGGAGAACTTGCACAATTGGTGGCTAACTAAATACTTTTTTGCCACATTGTAAAAATTCAAATTTGCTCAGTCAACACTGTTGGGATCTTGTGTTTTTAGGTCATAAATGTATCATTGCTAACATTAATAATTAGTACATTAAGTAGTTGTGTGATGGTGAAATGCCACTTAAGAGATGTTGCATTGCTAAACATCGCTTTATTGCTAGCAGCTGAGGTGTCTACTTACTAAAACAAACTAGATTCTTGACTATGATCTTGCGATCAATCAAATGTATTTATAAAGCCCTTTTTACAACAGCAGTTGTCACAAAGTGCTTTTACAGAAACACCCGGCCTTAAACCCCAAGGAGCAAACAACAGTAGTGTTGAATTTCAGTGGCTAGGAAAAACTCCATAAGAAGGCCGAAATTTAGGAAGAAACCTAGAGAGAACCCAGGCTCAGAGGGGGGACCAGTCCTCTTCTGGCTGTGCCGGGTGAGATATTAACAGTCCAATTGGAATAATTAATAAATGCATGTGGGCTAAATCCAGAGTCTATATAAATTTAGACTAGGTCAGAAGCATGACCAGATGGACAAGGACAGGGAAAGCAACGGGCCCCCCAAACCAGGTACTCCGCAGGTGTGGACTAGGACCTCATGTCCTCCTAAAGTTTAAATGCATTCCTCATATCAACAACAATTTATAGTGGAGAAGGAGAATTTAGTGGGGAAGGAGAACTGACCCAATCCCCCAGCACAATAGTATAGCAGCGTAAGTCCCTGGGTACTGAGACAGGGGGGGACGGCGACACTGTGGCCCTACCCAGGGGAGGCCCGGACAGGGCCCAAGAGGCAGGAAATCAATCCACCCACATTGCCAAGCATCAACCAAAGGGACACCCACCAACCGCAACCACCCTGAATGAGGGCCGAGTATTGCCAGCAGAGTACAGCCCAATTGCACAAGTTGAACATTGCTATCAAAGATCCTGGGCATAAAAAGCTAGCCACACATCCACCCCAAAACTTGTGAAACACCAGGATTCACCTGTGACACACTGTTGGTTTACATAATAAACAAAATAAAATTATGCGGCATGCAAGCATGTGTCTTTTTTGTACCTACAATCAAAGTAACAAAATCCACTTAGGTATGACATTTAAAAATGCCTACACAGACTGAGAATGAAAACTGGATAGGAATTTGGTCAGGGCAGAACCTCTACAAGTCATTCCATAATGAAGTTCACTTGGCAGCTGCTACAATTTCAAATTACTATAGTGAATGTAGCATGTATACATTATGCACTAAGCATGTGAAAGACAGCATCAAAATCCCCAGATGTTTTCCTTATTGTATTTAATGTGGTTGTGTAAGAGAACAAACCACAATGTTTTCAATTGTTTATGTATTGACAGTTCTTCAAATCACTTTCGTTTACCAGTTTCATTCCAGAATTACAATACCACAAGGTCATTACTAACAACATGAATCTTACTTTGTTGTTCTGCTGAGGTGTGAATAACTACCAACCTTACATTCACTGCGACAACATATGCGCGTGGCCAGATGATCATCAAGAAACTGACAGCGCTAGCTGACATATCTGTAGTAGAAGTGACTACGCTTGTCCACAGGCGCTTTATGTACATACACTTAACATAAAGCACAATGTCAATGTACATATACTCCCCAAGCCAAAAAACTAAACGATGTATGTATTGTTTACTAGATGTTAGCGACCTACACCGGGTCGTGTCATCACATTGACACTAATTATCTAACATTGGCTACATGCTACTTACCTAGCTAGTTGACAAAACAATACGTAACTGTGCGATGGATTCAAGAAAGAACCACAATATTATATAGGCACATAAAAAATTGCTTGAATGTAAACACGAAACGTCAACTAGCAGCTTTTTAGACGAACCAAAACAAAAGCTGTTTTCATGACAAATCGCAAACAATAGTACAGTACTATTAGTAGCCTAACTATGGTATACTTGACGTCCACTCGCTAGTTAACGTCGGTTAGCCTAAACTCCAACTGCCTTGACACTGACAGCCAGACATGTACAATAATGTTAACTAACTAGCTCCTGTAACCGTTAATTAACCAACGTTAAATACCTTACGAGCTAACTTCGTATTCAAGTGATTCTCTGATTATTACAAAACAGCTTACTGTTGTAGGTAGCTAGTGAACCAGTCACTACTGTAGCTAAATGACACATACACATTCCAACGGCGCGTTATTAACCTAGCTAGCAATGCTACCTCACGTAAGTTAAATATTGAAACGTTAGTTAACTTAGCTAACTATGGCTAGCTAGCTAAACCGAAGTCAACTACACAGCAGCAGGCCCAATAAGTACCATGACCAATGTTGTTTCATCTGATTGTTATGACAATCCGGTGTCGGTGACAGGAATCTATGGGAAAAACGATTAACGTCACCTACCGATTTACTAAAATGTTAACTTGTCCCGGGGGTCCTGACTTACCATGCAAGGCCGAGGCCTGGAGAATGGCCCCAGAAGTGCCGTCGATTACTTTGATGCTGCCCCGACTAGTAACGGCCAAGATAGCGTTAAGGGCCGGGTGGTAAGAAAGGCTTCGCAGGCCCTCCTCGTCGCAACGCAGGCAACCGTCTCTCAGTACAATCCAGTCTGAGGAGGTGGACGAGCAGGAGCCCGGCGAGGCCGCGGCCGCCATCTTTCTTTATTTTTCCCTTCCCTTCTATGTTTTTAGGGAGCTCCGTTGATACGAGTAAGATTAATTATTGTAAAAGCTGAATCCCAAACAAACGCTCCTCTACTACTGCTGACTCTCCTTCTGCGGCTTCTGCTCCTCCGCCCGTTACCGCAGCAGTAGCTATTCACCATCAGTACTGAGAAACCTATGAGCTCCGCTCTCTGTCTGATGGACGTCAGGTAAACGGAAGTACGGAACTGGCGTAGTGATGCTTGGCCATCACGCGATACCAGACAACTCGGAAACTCGAAATTTCCGACTTGGAAACATTGCTTGGAAAATAGTTCAAGGGTACTCGGAACTCGGAAATTCTGATATGTCCTACTTGGAAAGTCATGTAGAAAACAATGAACACAAACCAACTAGAAAATATTATGGACCACAACCACTCTGAAAATTCCAACTTGGACATTTTAAATACCAGAATCGACCCATGTTCAACTGAGAATTATTAAACTATAGATTAACTAAACATTTTCAGAAGGTCCAGAGAAATATTTCATTTTACACACTCCAGAGAGATCCAAGTTCATCCAAGTGGGAAGTAATCAGCTATACATATGCGCTTGGAGGAGAGCAAATTTTTCAGTCAACAGACATGATTTAGCATACAGGTGCACACTCAGTAAAGTGTGAAGAGGAAAGGCGGCCCTGCCCAACATCCTACTCATCCACTCTCAAAGATTCTGACCCAGTTGGCAATGCCCTCTGCTCCATTCAGCTGCTAGTCAGAAATAAGAAACTCAGAAATGTCAGAGTTACTAATTGTTTGTAAATAATCATGTGTGCGGCATAACCATGATCATCAAATAAAAACATTTTGGAAATCCCAGACCTCCAAACCTCCTTATTACCTTAGGAACATGCCACAAATCCTAATCCAACCCTGATGCCTACAGTCTTGGAGTGCTCTTCATAGTGTCATGATGCTGACAAAACTCTGAAGGTGACCATGGAGTAGCTAGAGATTTAACACAAACATTAACTTCAGGACGCACTTGTGAATTGAAGTAATTGCAATTCATGGTCTACTTTTAATTAAATAAACAAGCATGAATTTCTAATGTACAAATCTTTCTAATTGTTTTCGAATTAATGAATAAACTTCATTCACAATTTATCTTTCATTTCAGATGTATTTCATTTTATATATCAAGTTTCGAAATCAGACACTGACATGACATAGTTCAGTACAACTATGTAGGGTGCTGAGGGTGCAGTAGAGGAAGAATGGATTGATTTGGGATTTACCTTTGATCAAGTCATGACTTGGATTAAAGTAGCTTGAAGACAATTGAAAACTCAGGAAAAAAAATAGGATTTAGGAATACACTGCTATAGCCAAGGACTTGGCAGTAGGGGATCGATTTTGGATATAAATTCATATTGAGGGTGGGCAATGTGGGTATTGAGAATGAGCAGCCTAGCCAAATACCAAGACATTTGTAGTCAACATTCTCAAACAAGGATGTTTGTAGGTGTGTGCAGGTTGAGGTAGGCTCTAATCAAAGGGCAAACATTTTGGTTTTTGGTATTGAGTAGTAGGTGAAAGTCAAAGAAGGCATGTTGGATGTTAATAACATTTATTTTATAAAGCACTTTTTATATCAGCAGTTGTCACAAAGTGCTTTTACACATACCCAGACTGAAATTCCAAAGAGCATGCAAAAAGTAAATAAAGCTGTGCTCTAGCATGGACAGCATTCAGTGAGGGACCAGTTGTATACAGGATAGTGTCATCCATCTGAATTCTGCCCAATCTGTCTAAAATTAAGGTCATGCTTGTTGCCCCCTTTAGAAGGAGTAATGACGGAAGCAGCTTTGCAGGATTGTTTGATTACATTTGTTTGTAATGAGAGCTAGTGGCATGGGTGTAGATTTAAGGCGGGAACCCCCCCCCCCCCACTATCCAGGGAACCATTCAATCAGAACCCCACAATATGAAACACAATTCTACATCCTTGGATAGACAATAGAGGCACAATCAAAAAAAGAACAAGCCCATATTATACAGCCCAGTTGATATGTATGGGTCCAACTCATTCCGCACCTCATTTTCCAGTATTGCTAGAAGGTTAAACGGTGGGTGCTGTGAGAGGGAACTCTTTAGAGGGTAGAAGTATCAGTGCAGCTAGAGGTATGCAATGCATATACAGATGCTTGGTCAGACAAAGTAACTTTTGAAGTTCTCAAAAAGTTAAAGTTAGGTATACTAGTCAACACTATGCTTGCCTAATTGAGTGCAATTTTTATTCTTCGCAGAATTTCAAGTGTTCCATAACTTTTTAGGATTATAACCACTGGCAGTAAATTTACATTGATAAAGGGATTTGGAACTCCATACAATAAATCAAAACCCTTAAATGCACACCACTGACTCAAAAATCATCACACCTTCATACCTTGCAGCCAACAAGCCCATTGCACCAAGGCACCTTTTTTCATTTGTAAAGCCCATAAAGTACTTAACCGTAACACAATAATTGCCTTGGTCTGCATTTCAGTATAGCCTATTTATATTTTCATACATCCTTCAACCCTAAAAGCTAGTGGCATGTACCAGATACACAATTTCATAAGCAGCATGCAAAGAAACGCTTGTGTTAAGATTGTGGTCAAACCATATAAAAAAAAAAAAAAAAGTGTTATATTGTTCTAAAATCTAAATATATACACTAACATATCAGTAAAACTTGACAGCTATTAATTCATATATGTACTGTAAATTGAATATAAATTGCTACATTTACCCCTCCACCATTAGTATGTAATTGCTATGATAGGTCATAAATTGTTTTAGATAAAAAGTGGGTGTGAAATTTAGTTAGGCATGCAGATTAATGATGAAGCACTCTAGAGGGAACATTGTTTGAAATATCTAGTGCAAGTTATACAGAGACAAATCTTGAGATCTTCTACAGTTTAGGAACGATTAGGAACATTTATGCCTTTTACAATACATTAAGCTATGTTCAGTAGGAATGCATACAACACAATCGTGCAAGTTGTCTAAAAATACACAATATCAGTTCAATAAAAGATAAAACAGTATCAAACAACTGATGAAAGGCACCAACGTTTAGTAGAATGTTTTATTTCACACAAACTGCCCATCTACTTGCCTACCCCAGCTGAAGTCCATAAGTTAAGAAATAAAGGTTTGTAAAAAGATCATAAAATGACAACTAATCACTGTATACTGTGAATAATAAACAGTATGCTTAACACACTCGCTTACAAAAAATTGGGAAACTTCAGCTAGGAGATAATGTCTTAACCCCTTAGTTAGAATTTGACATATTTGCACTGCATTTGACACCACCTTCCTCTATGGAGTAAAAGCAAAACAATCTATGACTGGCATGTTTGTGACCAACCCACTATTCCTGAAATCAGATTTCACACCTTGATTAAAATAATAAGTCTATTATATAATTTGAATGCAAACCTGGCATCTAATTACAAGTCTGAACAGAAATTAGCCTTAGAATATACCAACTTCTGCTTTTTATTGATCACAGAGGAAGGCGTACATTTAAATATGCTGTTTCAGGATACACCCTTGTATTTCAACAGTCTAGGACAATAAACAAGGTTAAAGAAGAGGGAGACGATCACCTTTAAAACATAATTAATGCTCCTTTTCATTGTGGAATGAATCCTTGTGTCTTTCAGGGAACTTTGTGTCAGTGTCCAATCAAAGTTCAATAGTAGCCATTTGTCCAATCAGACACCGGTATATAGTGACAGAAAGTAGATGTACAAAAGGAAAATAGGGTATATGAGAAGAGGCTTCTTGGTTTTGAATTCATCCCCAACAAGCAGAGAAGCAGCACTGTAAGCAGCCCAGAAAACTCCAAAAAGCTGGAAAAGATAGAAGACAAATTCACCGACATCTGATTTAAAAAAGTCAACTGGTGACATTTAAAAAAATTATATTCATTATATAACAGATTTTACAATACCATAGTGTATGTTGAATTAGAATGGACAACACTAATTTAAATTAGACTATTTTGTGAGAAAATCCAGTTTTATTATCTTGCTTGTCTGCTCACCTTTATGAGTGTAGAAACAGCATCAAAACCCCCAATGACCAAAAGCAAAGGTGCTATAACGATAAGTGGAAGTAGAGAGTATCCAATAACTCCAAGGACTTGTCCATAAGACACCTGTACAATACAGAACAATACAAACCAATGTTTCACAGCATACCACGTAATTTGTGCTGTGACAGGAATGTTCTTTTTTTATTTAAGCTAAACGTTAACTTATGTTGACCATACCTCACCGCCAAGAACACGAGCCAGCAGAAAGATTGTTAAAGATCCGAATATCCAAATGGTAATTATCCAAGACACGACCTTTGGAAATAAAATTATGAAACAATTCATTCAAAATGAAAACAACAATGCTCAACAATATTTGGTGTCCATCCGAACATTAAGATATCAGTATAGCCTTCCAGAGTGTTAGATGGGCAAGCACTGGTTGCATTTAATGTCTTGTTGGTTTTCTTCACATAAAGCCCTTTCTAATGTTATTTTAAATCTCAACCTTACAATTAAAGTTCACCTTATAGTTTATAGTTCTGATTACTAAATCATATTACATAAGGATATTTAAAAGAAAAATCCCTACTTATACATATGCCTCATCTAGCCCTACAAAGCTTGTCGTTACAGTTATTTAAACAGTAACGTTCCAGGATATGCATGTGAGATATTTATTCACTGAAATACTATACTAGTATACAGAGAATTATAATAATGTATAATAATACATTTCATAATAATACATCAAAGTGCATGTTAAAGCAGCAGGTTTGATATGCAAGATTATATTCAATTTTGTGATGCTACCATCTCTGACAAATCCAAGCCAAACAGGCATGCTATGCTGTGTTCCACTTACAATGTACACCTCTATGTCTTTTACAACTGTTTGTCTAGCTAATCAGCCCAGTAATTGGGCAGCATGTTGCTGCATGCATAAAATGCAACTTCTAGCTATAAACACTGAGATCCATGTTTGATTTTGTTTTGTAGGGTAGGGGTGTCATCAAACAATTGCACTTAATTTATAGGGTGCAATGCCTACTTCATCACAACCATCCACCAATCAATGATACTGTCTACTGCAGACAACGTGCTGCTCTAACTGATAAAGCAAAGGCTAGTGACATATCTTCAGAATTTATGATAAACAGTTTTTCTGGACAACCATCTCACCCTGAATTGTCCGTAGATGGAGATCATGGAGAACAGAAGCACTACAGCCAGAGGACCCCAGAAATCAGGGTTGTCCCTTACAACTTGTCGGTTGAAGCCCAATGAGGGCATTGGCATCAGCACACAGCGGATCTTGTAGTAGATGTCTTTCAGATCGATGTCCAGCTCCTCCCTAATAATACAAGCATATGAGCAAGCAAAAACAATATTAGATATTAGCACATTCAATTTGCAGTGATGGCCAAATCAAATGTAATTAAAAGTGTAATGCAAAAAGAATCGATTGAAGGTACGCACAAAAGAGGTTTGTTGTCTTCAGGGTCATCCTCTTCTACTTCCAGTAGCCAGCCATAACCTCGTTTCCTTAAGAACGTGGTAGCATATGGGTCTTTTGCATTGTAGCCTCCGATATTCAATTTAACATCTGGGGCATCAATAGTCCCGCTTAGATCTGTATGGAAATTGATGTAAATTAATAATATTATAACATGCATTGAAATAAAGGACATTATAATTAGCTATGTGGTTATCCTCCAGTCGTTGACTTGCTGTCCAAATTAAATTAAAATATTATTTTCTCGTTGGGCAATACAACTGTCTCGTCAAAACTGATTCAAGACTGTAAAATTATGTTTTAGTATAGTATTAAAATACTTAAGATAGTTGGATTTAAAGTAATATAGTTGATATCAGACTGATTGCTAACGTTAGCATATCGTAGACGTACTGTTCTGTACAGTATGGTTGAGGCTTTAGCAGCAGCAGAAAGCTGTCAAACCTTTCTGAAACTGTCTCAGACTGAACCTAGGTAACTCGACACAAGAAAATATACTGGACTAATGCTACATTTCAATAAAACGTCAAACTTTCAATATAAAGTGTTGACAAATGCGGTAGACAGTAACAAAAACATCATGAAAAAGTGATGAATATTCTCGGCCTGCTAACATTTACCCTCGGCTTCTGTTGATGAGACGAAGGTAAAATCTCCGTTCGTAGGAGAGAGATGCATTGTTGATGTTCTGCCAACTACCTTCTAGTCCTAAGAACTTGCATTTAAACAAACGGTTTCATTGAATAGCTTGTCAAGAGTGAATAAAACGTCGTCATTGAAATTATTTCACAAAATATTCGCAATTATTCCATCTTGTTGTTAAAGGTATCGTTGGTTCCGATACACAGCAACTGAAGCCGGAAGTTCACGTGCAAGGGAGGCTGGGAAAGACGACACGTCAAATCCTAAGAAAACAGCAGAAAGCTCGCCATCAAGTGTACAATCCAAACATCTCTCCAAAATGGTCGTTGGAAATATAATGTTTATTTTCAGTATGAATCTTATTGTAAAGTGTATGATTGAGGCAGTGGTGAGTTAACCACCTACGTATGTGGCACATACTGGTCAACGTGAGTTATTCAGGAGTGACCTTGGAGTCCAAATATGGGGCGAGGGTAATAATTATTTCGTCAGGCAAGGAATGTCCTTGCCTAAATTCTGTCTCACTTTGCATCTGTTTCCTTGTTTAGCCACTATATTGAAATACCTTCAGACACGCACCACCGATCAGAATAAGTTACCCAAATGTTTCTAAAGCGTGCCACACCTTGCAGTTCCAACATAGGAAGGGGAATATAATCTCGGCAGGCAAAACAAAGGGATTTACCGAACCCCCCTTATTTTTATCACCAGAGTGAAATACTTTCTGTGGCACACACTATTGGTAAATGTGAACTACCCAAGTGCTTTTCAAGTGTGCCAGAACTTGCAGTCCCACCACTATCTCAGTGATGGGAGAATAATTCTGAACGCACGGTTTTCGGCACAGGGTGTTTCAGCATTCTAACCCCCTGGTACACCTACCCCTGCAGCATGGGTTTAAATCCGACCCACTGCTCTTTTAGAAAATTAACTCTCTCCTCAATATTTTAACATTATCTTTGTCTAACCACTATAATGAAAATGTCTTTAAAATAAAATAACATTCCCGGGTGCCTGGGTCTGACAATAGAATTCCCTCACTAGCCCCCGCCTTCTTTCATCGACCAATAGCATCAGGTCGAAGTGAATTCCCTTTTGCCGCTAAAATCGAACTACATACTGATGTTTTGCTGGTCGTTTGCATGGTGTTCCTAACTTTAATTATTTTTTATCCTTATCATTTTGTGCAGCAGTTATTATTTTTCAGTTCACGGGTATGTATTTTACCTTATTTTTTGCTAATAGCATCTGTTATATTCTGGCAGCTATGTCTTTATTAAAATGTTTTAAAAAGGTGTATTGAACTTAGCTAGATCGACTACTGCGGTGTCACTGTCAGTAACTGCTATGGTAACTAACTAACCCACTTAATGCAACGTCTTCGAATAACTAGTTTACAGTTGAGTAACGTTAGTTTGTGAACATCTTTGAATGTTCCAGCTAATTAGGTAGTTAGCCTAACTAGTCATATCACTTTTAGACGTTAGCCAATTTAGCTTTGTATTTAACTTGTTAGCTACCGTTACAGTTTTTATTCAACTGAATGTACTGTACAGTATTTGAGACGCTGTAAAGAAGTCTATGGAGTTTGACCAAATAGTCTTTCAAAACATTCTACAATCTAGGTGTTTCTGTATTTATTAATCATGTAAATACTGCTAGTTTATTAACAAAGTTTATAGTTCCTTTGGATTCCACAACACTTCTGGCAGCTATTGATACTTTCTCAACTTAAGGCTAGCATGTTGGAAAAAAAGTATGTTATTTATTTTCTTCCACTGTTTATTTCGATTTGGTAATATCCATTTCGTTTATAAGGCCCTGCTTCATTGCAGCAACATCCAGCAAACTCAGGACAGTTGATGTTGAGATGTCTTTTGGTGCGACATTCAATGCCATTCTATTTCTATTAGAATGGCAATGCTTGCTTAACCAGGCGGTCTATAGCTGAATCCTTACCCGCAGGAAGGAACACCCTCCCTGGATTTCTTTGATTGGTCTCCCATGACACAGCTTACTCTCCAGGCAGTGACATAACAGGCATTTTAATTAAGAACATCTGAAGGGGTATTACTGCTTAACCGGAGGTTGAAACTTTTCTGCCATGACCAAGCTGGCTATTATTTTCAAAATGTCATTATAATATGTTGTTAAAAAAAGGTTTTGTATTGTAGAAAAAACTTTTGCTTCTATCATTGCACATAGAGAAACAGTTATACTGACTTTTAAAGTTTGCATCTGTAGGAAAAAAAATGGGGATCCCTGGGCTGTTGCAGTTCCTCAAAGATGCCTCCGAGCCCATCAGTGTGAGGAAGTTCAAGGGACAGACAGTGGCTGTAGACACATATTGCTGGCTTCATAAGGGGGCTTTTTCTTGTGCAGAGAAGCTTGCCAAAGGGGAGCCCACTGACCAGTAAGTTTAGTATCTTATACACATGTCTGTGCTGTACCTGTTTTATTCTAACTGCCTAACCCTATACATTTTCCTTCACCTAGGTATGTGACATACTGCATGAAATTTGTGGACATGCTGTTGTCTTTTGGTGTGAAGCCCATATTGGTGTTTGATGGCTGTAATCTGCCTTCAAAACAGGAGGTGGAGAAAGCTCGCAGAGAGTAAGTGTATTTACTGTAATGTGTATTTGCCTTCAAATAAAATGAAATGTGTATGTATGTACTGTTCTTGTAGTAGAACCTCAGTTAACCTTTAACCAACATTTTTTTCTTCAAGGCGTCGTCAGGCAAATCTGCAGAAAGGCAAGCAGCTTCTACGAGAGGGAAAGATATCTGAGGCCAGAGACTGCTTCACTCGTTGTGTAAACGTCACCCCTTCCATGGCTCATGACGTGATCAAGGCACGGTCTCCTAATCCCATTAACAATCTATCCCCATAGATTGCCTGAACTAATGATGAGTGTGTTTCGTTAGCATCTGTGCTGTATGAATATCCTGAATCAAGCTTGGCGTTATGCTGGTTTTGAACTGTGATTTGGTCTGGTTAAATCAAACTGAAACACTAATTGTGTTCACGGTTGCATGTCATCAGCTCAAAAATATGTATTCGGCTGAAACATTGTGTTACTCCCTTTCCTGTAGGCTGCAAGGACCAGAGGTGTGGACTGTGTGGTGGCTCCATATGAGGCTGATGCACAGCTGGCCTTCCTTAACAAGGCCGGCATCGCGCAGGCTGTCATTACTGAGGACTCCGACTTACTGGCGTTTGGTTGCAAAAAAGTACAGTATTAGTCCCTTAAAGATGGTGCTTATTATGGACTCTGGAATTTCTGCAATGCATTTCTCACGATTGGTCATTCAGCTTTAGTGGCACATAGGTTATGGTATTGCAATAGCAGTATTCTAAGCAAAGTTGTTGTATTATGCAAGGCTTGCAAATTTGCTAAATCACTGCACTGTTGTTGCATAAAATAAGGAATTAACCGTGCAAATTATTTCGTATGGTGTCACAAGATTGCTCTTGAGCACTGGTACCGGACTCAACTTCTCCATCGTCACAGTGCCAAAAGAGTGTTCGCCATTTCAACTAATCACTGGCAAATTTACAGCACTGTTTGGTTCCATCAAACCACACGGCACAATCATTTTCCCTATCGCACAACATATTGAACAATCTGTTATAATTGGCACAGCATAAACTAGAATTCTAATTTAGCCTGCAGATGTCACCGAAAATCTCACTGTATTCCTGGGAGGCCACACTCTTATTGTGTTCTGCTTCTGATTTCTCTCAGGTTATCCTAAAGATGGATAAACAGGGAAATGGTCTGGAGATCGACCAGAACAACCTGGGCCGGTGCCGCTCCCTGGGTGACGTCTTCACAGAGGAAAAGTTCAGGCACATGTGTATTCTCTCTGGTTGTGACTATCTGGCCTCCATCCATGGAATTGGTCTGGGCAAAGCCTGTAAACTACTTAAGATGGCAAACAACCCCGACATCCTTTGGGTAAAACTGAACTTCATTGGTAGTTGAACTTGTGTAGTGGTGGATATTGAACTATGATTAAACAATGTGTCTATGCACTTTCAGGTGATCAGGAAGATTGGCCAGTACCTGAAGATGAATGTGGTTGTGCCAGACGAGTACATTGAGGGTTTTGTTAAGGCCAATCATACCTTCCTTTACCAGCTGGTGTTTGACCCCATTAGGAGAAAAGTGGTGCCTCTCAACCCCTATCCAGAGCACCTCGACCCTGCTACCCTCAGCTATGCTGGCCGGTATCCTTTCACATAGTGGCGGGTTTCATTTAAGTGTCCCTTAGCAGACGCCCTTATTCAGTGCGACTTTGAGCGTTCATAATATGATTGCTAGGCTCAGTGCATTGCAGTGAATATGAGTTTCTGCCAAAATGTACATGTATGTTTTCCCTTAAAGTACTGATGTTATCAGGACCTCAGCGTTTTGAGGAGAAGACAGGTGTCAAGATGTTCTCCTGTTTTATGCTTGAGGAGTGGTATTGTTGATGGTGGCTTGACTCAACCTGCATTTGTAGTGATTGTGGGTGGGTTTGGAGTCGTGAAATAGTGTGGATGGAAGGTCAGTTGGTGGCAGGCGGCTTAAATGACAGGAGTAGACACTTTCTACAAATTACTGGATTATAGAAATCTGTGATTGGGGAAAAAATTGGGCAAATCTGTCATTCAGATAGAATGAACCACTGTTTCCTCTAAAACACTATTGGCAGTTTCTGCTGTCTGTAACCAATTAACTGGGGAATTATCGGTTAACTTGATTGGATTGGAGCGTGCGCTCACCCCTCTTAATTCTCCAGGCCCAAACATAATTTAGAATTTCAGCTAGATTTGTTATTTTGTTGATCTTGACACTTGTTTTTCTGTCTGCCTATTCCAATGTGTCTGTTGTCAGGCTGTGAGCTAAGCATGCAAAGACAGATTATTCAAAGATAACAAAGAAAATGTAAACATTTAAGCACAATAACTGGAAGCCTATGATAGCATGCTTGCAGATACCATAGACTGTCTGTGATGCACAAATGCTAGTTAAGAATTGTTGTATACCGTATGGCCATGGGTGGTTGTAGACAGGCCAAGCTGCTACCTCAGGTACACATGTACTACTGCAGCATGTAGAGATCTCACTGGTTGTTCCCATTAACTAGAAGTGAAATGTGTTATCCTTAATAAAGTGATTCCAGTAATGTGGGAGATTGTAAAGGGTTTCAGATGGCCCTGGGAAACTTGGATATTAACACCATGGAGAGGATTGATGACTTCAACCCAGATGCTGCAAATCCTAAGGTGAAGGCACTAATGAGAATTATCAACACTAACACTAACTTGCTCATTATCACAGTAAGCTCTACTGGTAGGTTGAAGTTGCTTTTGTGTACTACGTTTTGCTCACCCCAAAATCTGTCCACGCAAAAATAGGTCATGTGTTTTTGAATGATGTAGCAGTTTTAGAATTTATTGAATTTAGTCAGAATTGTTTTGATGTAATCGGAATTTGGTAAAGATTATGTTGTTACTCATCAGTAAAGTGTGACAATGTATATCTGTTGTCTAGGGACCATGCATAATGCATATGCATAATGTGTAATTGTAAGGAATGCCCTCCAAGTTGTAAATTAGTTGGGACCTGCAAAAATAATCTAAAGGATATCAGCATGAATTACAAGTAATAAATGTATAGTTATTTAACTTGTAATATTGTTACTTTCAGAAATGTGATGACTCAAATGTGATTGGTGAATAGTTAGCTGGGATGAACATTTTCCATTCCTCCATTATTCAGCAAGAATCCCATTTCTAAATGTAATGGTTTCTTACATGACTTTGGTGACAAACCCTATATTTATGGTGCAGATAAGCATCTTTATACTGTATCTATGTTAGTGTTAAGTTACTTGTGTTAGTGTTACTTATAATACGTTTGAAATAACTTTTTTAAAAGAAATTCTTCTGAATAGTTAGGTAAGTAAATAAAATGACCTCTTCCCATTGACATAAAACTGATTCTTAATTGATACCCCAATGAACAAATAATGACATGCGCACAGAATGTGTGCTTCTATATAAAACAGACATGAAGATGGACCGATTGAAATAATTTTTTGTCTGTAAAGTGAATGCAGCCCTGATGAAGGGACTTTCCCATAGAATCTCTATGTAGAAAGAATGTGTAGTGGAGTGAATTGTATGCTGTTTGCAGTCGCGTTATCACCCTGCAGGTAGCAGTATTGAGTCATAACATATCCTATTATGTCACATCCAGTCCCTTAGTGACTAAATGGCCATAACCGTTATTACTACTGTGTTGTCACATACCCATTTGTATATAATGTTATGTGCTACTTTGTTTAAATTTTTTGTATTTGATTGCTGTTGTCTATCGCAAGCAAAACCTTTAAAAGACCAAATAAAATTTGGTATGTGTGTATATATATACACTCACCTAAAGGATTATTAGGAACACCTGTTCAATTTCTCCTTAATGCAATTATCTAATCAACCAATCACATGGCAGTTGCTTCAATGCATTTAGGGGCGTGGTCCTGGTCAAGACAATCTCCTGAACTCCAAACTGAATGTCAGAATGGGAAAGAGGTGATTTAAGCAATTTTGAGCGTGGCATTGCTGTTGGTGCCAGACGGGCCGGTCTGAGTATTTCACAATCTGCTCAGTTACTGGGATTTTCACGCACAACCATTTCTAGGGTTTACAAAGAATGGTGTGAAAAGGGAAAAACATCCAGTATGCGACAGTCATGTGGGCGAAAATGCCTTGTTGATGCTAGAGGTCAGAGGAGAATGGGCCAACTGATTCAAGCTGATAGAAGAAATAACCACTTGTTACATCCGAGGTATGCAGCAAAGCATTTGTGAAGCCACAAAACGCACAATCTTGAGGCGGATAGGCTACAACAGCAGAAGACCCAACCACATACCACTCATCTCCACTACAAATATGAAAAAAAAGGGGATACAATTTGCACGAGCTCACCAAAATTGGACAGTTGAAGACTGGAAGAGTGTTGCCTTGTCTGATGACTCTTGATTTCTGTTGAGACATTCAGATGGTAGAGTCAGAATTTGGCGTAAACAGAATGAGAACATGGATCCATCATGCCTTGTTACCACTGTGCAGGCTGGTGGTGGTGGTGTAATGGTGTGGGGGATGTTTTCTTGGCACACTTTAGGCCCCTTAGTGCCAATTGGGCATCGTTTAAATGCCACGGCCTACCTGATCATTGTTTCTGACCATGTCCATCCCTTTATGACCACCATGTACCCATCCTCTGATGGCTACTTCCAGCAGGATAATGCACCATGTCACAAAGCTCGAATCATTTCAAATTGGTTTATTGAACATGACAATGAGTTCACTGTACTGAAATGGCCCCCACAGTCACCAGATCTCAACCCAATAGAGCATCTTTGTGATGCTTCGTGCCCTGGATGTGCATCCCACAAATCTCCATCAACTGCAAGATGCTATCCTATAAATATGGGCCAACATTTCTAAAGAATGCTTTCAGCACCTTGTTGAATCAATGCCACGTAGAATGAAGGCAGTTCTGAAGGAGAAAGGGGGTCAATCACAGTATTAGTATGGTGTTCCTAATAATCCTTTAGGTGAGTGTATATTTAGCAAATGAGTGATTCTGACTATAAAGCACAAGTAGTTTATTTAACATGTATAATTAATCCATTCAACTTACACCAGAAACTACCACAAAGGAAGTTTTAATGTATTGGCGGCCAGTTGGGGGTATACAGTTAACTCATTGACTTGCGAGGAAAAGCTCCTAGCTCCTGTGTCAGCCACAGCAACCTGATTTACAAGTATTGTGCGTGCCACTGATTTCTGAAGGATATATGGGTTGTTCTTGGCACTGCATTATACCTTTATACATGTTCTGTCATGGTGTTGTCTATTCTGTTACAGATAAATACTGGTACATTGTAAGTTACTTAGTAATTGTAAATCACAATGCAACTGACAACCCCTTCCCCCCAATGTCACCCATTTTACAGTCAAATGGCCGTAGCCATTTTTGATCAGTTGGTACAGTCGTATTAATTTCTTCCTTAAGTGTGTTTGTCACAAGTGCTTAACCTGTCCTGGCCCCAGATCTGTATGTTCTGAAGGTATGGCATGTCAACCGTAGAGAATGTTCATGAGGCACAGGTTATTTCAAATAACATTTACATTGTACGTAACCCCTTCGTTTCTCTTAGCCAGTTAAACCCCGCAGTCGTGGCTGGAATGACAGCTGTGAATCGCGTGCCTCCAAACACCTCAGTATCTGGAGCAGAGGTTATATTCCAGGCAACCTCTCAGCTGCCCAGCCTGTGGGCTCTCCAGAGAGGCCTCCTCCCACCAGGGGGAAGGAGAGGGTTGTCAGTCTTCAGGGGCTTCCCCACAGGGACACCCAGGTTAAAAGACCCAGAGAAGGTGAGATTACTAAGACATGTCTTTGCTGCTGCTCTGTCTCATGTTTGTGTGTTGGTCTTTCAGTCACGATGGAGAGGAAGATTATTTGTTGAAAACCAGCTCTGACTGAGATGTGGGAGGATTTGGTGTAGTTCAGGGCCAACCAGTTTAATTGTCATAACAGCCCAGTTCATCTTGTGCGTTTTCATTGGGCCGTCTGTAGTTCAACCTTACGGGCCGGTTTAGCAGGTTAAGCCTTCGATTAATAAAATCAAGATCAATAGAAAACGTTTAATGATCTTGTTTTATTTAGTCCTATACTAGGCTTAATCTTTGTCTGCAAAACCGGACCCAAATGTTTTAGATTTTGAAGCTCCATCCAGTGTTGCATTCATATAGAATAAGAATGATCCCGGCCTTTTCTGTCATAACGATTTAATTTGTTTCCACCGTGATTAACAAATACCTCATCAATTATTTATTTGTGTTGTTGATAAATAAATTTTTGATTTCTTTGTCTCCCGAAGACTCTGTTGTTTCTGACCAGGACATCCTGCTGCAGTACTCCAACCAGAAGAGGTCCAGAGGAGAGGAGGAGCCTGGACACAGAGGAAGCCAGCCCAGCTCCCCAGCTACCCATCACCGACCACGCAACCGTTTTGCCACCTTGCTTCAGAGGAGGAACCAGGAAGAGGATGAAGATGGGCAGGGCACACGAAGCAGGTAAGCTGTTATACTACAGTCTTGTGTTATTTGAAACTGCCATAGTTTGATTGGATAAGTAATAGTGGCCTTTTTTTCCTTTTTCACAATTGAACCTGAAATTGTTGTTTTTCTGATCCCATTGATTGGTCCCTATTTTTACATTTAATTTCTTCCTACAGTTTTTATAATTGTATCTGTGGACTTAACAGTCAAGGCATGTGGACCCCTGTAGGTTCTTCTGTAGTGGCAGCATCTCCAGTGAGGAGGCCCGCCTGAACCCCGAGCCCATAGAGGAGTCCCAGGAGGTGACCGAGGACCCCGTTGAAAGATCTTGTTTCGGCGAGCCTGCAGAGACAGAAGAGAAGGTGGACGCTCTTAGCCAAACCCCCTCCCTTTCACCATCCACTGTGCCTTCCAGCCAAGGTCTGGGGGTGTTCCGCTGGTCAGCCAGCTCCCTGGAGAAATCCAGGACCCCAGCTCCCACATCCGGCCTCTCGTCCTTGCGGCAGTTCCAGCACAAGAAGGAAAGCTTCTCTTGGAGCCAGGAAGGCCAGAGGTCTAGGAAGACTCCCAGCGCCCCAGAGCCCATCCTGGGCCAAGAAGACAAGGATATACCACCAGACTCTCCCCCTTCTCAGGACAGTGCATACTTCTCTCAGCCTAACCACTCTTCCTGCAGTGCAGAGAATGCGTCTACACCCACTCAGCTGGAGAATGCCTTCATACCGGAACACCGCTGTTTCCTTGGCTCCTTAGTAAGGCAGAGGCTTCATAACACTAGAATGTGCATCACTGCCAGCTTATGTATTGTGTTCTGGTGTTTTGACTTTGCTTTTTCTGTTTTCTAAGGAAATGAACTCAAGCAAGGATTCAGACTCAGGTGAAAGTCCAAGATGCTCTCCAGTGACGCATGACAAGAAACCCAGCCCAATAAGACTTAAGGTAGCTGACCATGTTAGGCCTACTTTCAGTGGTCTTGGTGTGACAGAAGTGTAAGAATGTATCGTAAGGTCAGCTTGTATACCCTCAGTGAGTACTTGGTTCTCCCTTTTTCAGCAGGTGGCAGGTCTGCCGCGGATGAGACCTGGTGACCAAGGGAAAGGGAAAAAGATCCAACCCTCCGCGCCAGCCAGGGCCAGCGGGCTCCGTAAAAAGCCTTCAGGGCCTGGAAAGAAACTTAGCACAAACAACGAGAACAACCCTGGCCTCCAGGCCACTATCAGTGGCCTATGGAAAAACTTTTGTTATAAGAAGTAAGTTCCGATAATCCTAACCAAGGGATTCATTTATGATGTCGGTGCATAAACCACTCGTGAGATCAGTTTTAAGTGTGGGATTTATCAGAATAAATATGCCAAGTGGTGGGTTGAGGGAACTTCTTCTGAAATGTTGATTAGTTAATGTGGAAAATATAGTATAAAGTGTGAGTTACGTTTTCAAAAAGTAATTAATGTTTCCTGTTTCTTAACCTGCTACGATATTTCATGCAATTTGACGACATCAGTTTGTAATAGGCCATACATAATGAGACCAATAATATAGTAATTTGTTAAATTATCGGCTAATGTAAAACTATGACATTATTTTAATAGATTAAGAAAATCGAATGGGAAGCTGATTCACCAATGTTAGATTTCAGAGACATGTTCGAGACGACCTATTTGCAGAAAGTTATCGTTTTGCCATTTTATTTCCTTTAAATGTATTTTAGAGAGACAAAAGAAGAATTAATGCTATTCCAGGTCACATCCATGAAACGCTTAACTTGTTCATTCTGCAGAAAGAGAATTATGGCATTCGTACGGGCTACGTGAGGCCTAATGGTGGTTGCTGAGTTCTCATTTAAACAACAGCTAAAGATAATTAACTTGTCCGGTCTGTCCTCTTTAGTGTCAAGTTTTTAAAATTGCGACATGCATTCTGCATGTTACAGTATAGCACCTACTGTATTTCTGCAGTCCCAGAAAGTTTTCTTAGATTTTTAGCTTGCGATGTGGTATTTCATGTTTTTTTACAGGCTTAAACGGATGAGTTTGACCATATATCTTTAATTGGGGCATTTTGAAATACAAGTAGCCAATTTTGTAAATGATTACTGTCACTAAGAAAGATTGGTATTTATCATCAGTGTTCTCCTTCCGGTGTGTATGATGTGTAACACTTTCTCGTATGTCTTTCCAAACCTGTCTAAATTCCGTTAACAAGAACATTTAAGATAATTAGAGTCATTTATAAGCATTTTTTTTATCTATAGACACACCTGACATTAATAAAATGCCAGGGGTCTTTGTAGCTTTCAAAGTCTGTTCTGTAGAAGTCAAGAAAATATTAGTCATGAAAAAGACATCTCCATTCTCTGTCATTATAAAGTTAGTTTTGTTGTTTCTGTGACCAGTGCACAGTTTCATGGAGTAAATAACATTGTCTTAACATTTCACACATGACCTGGATGTTTGCATTAAAAATGTTTGCCTTAGCTATAATATATTGGCCATACATATCAGCCCCTTGCTTAATTATAGATGAAGCCTACATACTGAATCAAGTGATAGGTAATGAAAGCCACCAAGTTGTATATCAACTCCCCATTGTAGGCCCATTTTGGTTGCGTAAATATTTTACACATGGAATTTTAATTTGGGAGCACTGTGCATCTGGAAATAAAATGTTCCCTATTATTTTGTAATGGTCAGGCATTTCTGTACCCCAGTCTGTAAACAATGTAAATTCAAAGCACTTGTCACAAATGTCTCAAATATTAGCACACCAGCAGGCATTCCCTCAGGTGGAATCCAGCAGAGGCAGTATTCTAAGGTCTGGTGTGTAACTAAATGCTTATGTAAATGAGTATGATTTAGCCCATTATAATTTGGGTGGTGCTGTGCAAATTCTGAAGATAAATTATTTCTTTATAGCTTGAATCATTAATAATGGGTTTGCAGGAATGGACTGCTTTCTATTGTACCACAGGCACCTCTCCCAATGCCACATACCTGCGACCTCACAAGCCATGACCGTATCAATCATTCATGAAAGTTGTCCTTATTACTTCCCTAATCAAATCTTTTGTCATTTTTAGTTGTCAAGGGTGTACAGCATTGATCAGCTTTATCGATTGAATTATAACCATGGCTATATTGTGACATACATTTTATGGCAACAACATCAAGTATGTCTGTTGTCTTTTGTTTCAGAGAAAATCCGAAGATAAACCCCAGTAAGAAGGGAGAGCCTATGTCACCTGTGAAGGACAACTTTCAGGACCTCACATCTGAAGAAAATGATATTTTTTTAATCTCCAGCGTTCAGGAAACATTATGCCTCTGATACTGATTTTTTTAAACATTCACAAGCATGGCACCTTGTGAAAGTCTTAGATTTACGACATACTGTGTATGTTCATGCACTGTGCATTACTGTGGAATTAATTTAAAAGCATCCTGTAAATGGATTCTAGTTTGAATAAATACAACTTTATTAGACATTATATTGTGTTCATTTATAGGATTTTGAGTGAATCTTACATAGTGTAGACTATAAACCCAAAGATTAATGCAATTGGTAATTGTTAATACACAATACTTCAGGGCCATAGAATGTTTATTCAAGTGCAAGAAACTCTTTAGAAGACAAGTGAAAGTATATGTAATCCCCTTAAAGCCAGAATCTGTCGATTATACAAATCAAATCAATGCATACTGTTCTGACGGAAAGCTGTCAGATTGGCCACTCGTTCATACACAATGTGTTAGTTTATGAAGTGAACTTGCTACCCGTGATATCAAAATAATAGTTTTAACCTTGTTTTGAGTATATACTGTTTGTTTACATTTACTTTACAAACAGGTTTCATTTTGGATTTTGATGGCTATGGTATGGGTAGGACAGTTAAACCAAGTACTGAACGGTTAGTCCAGACTGGTTCATGGAGTGAAACCATACATTTTGTTCTGTACTTGTGCTCCTCTAAACCTGATTGAATTGGTCTTTAGTTAATTAATTGACTTTAGTATTCCAATGTAGGGTTAAAACTAAAATGAGGTGTTTAGGGAACCCTGAGATAGAGAGATACATGTTTTGATTCTTAAAATTTGAAACCCTTTGCTTTGATGACAGCTTTGCACACTTTTGGCGTTCGATGAACCAGCTTCATGAGGTAGTCTTCTGGACTGCTTTTCCAGCAATCTTGAAGAGGTTCCCACATATGCTGAGCAGACCATCTCATGGGGGTTGAGGTTGGGTGATTGTGGAGGCCTGGTCATCTGATGCAGAATTCCATCACTCTCATTGGTCACAGACCTAACACATCCTGGAGGTGTATTTTAGGTAATTGTCCGGATGAAAAACAAATTAGTCTCACTTAGCCCAAACAAAATGTGCTGCAGAATGCTATGGTAGACTTACTTGAGTGTGCCTAAATCACTGTGTGTCACCTGCAAAGATTTCCACCAGTCTAATGTCTATTTCTTGTGTTTCTTGGCCTGAGCAATTCTCTTCTTGTTGGTGTCCTTCAGTAGTGGTTTCTTTGCAGCAATTCAACCATGGAGGCCTGATTCATGCAGTCTCAACAGGTGATTATTGAGTTTGTTACTTCAACTCTGTGAAGTGTTTATTTGGGCTGCAATATGAGGTGCAGTTAATTGCTGATTTCAGAGGCTGACAAATCTAATGAACTACCTCTCCAGAAAAGGTAACTCTGGGCCTTCTTTTCCTGTGTCAGTCCTCATGAGAGCCAGTTTCATCATAGTGCTTAATGGTTTTTGTGACTGCGTGAAAAAAGTTCTTGAAATGTTCTGGACTGATTGGCTCAAATGCATTAAGAAGCAAAGATATTCTACAAATTAACACCTGTTAATTGAAATGCATTCCAGGTGATTACCTCATGAAGCTGGTTGAGAGAATGAGAATAAAAAAAATTTGCAAAGCTGAATAATTTTGAAGAATCTACAGTATGAAATGTAATTTGATCTGTTTTTGACACTTTTTTGGTTACTACGTGATTCCATGTGTCATTTCATATTTTTGATGTCTTCACAATAATTCTGCAATGTGGAAAATAGTAAAACTAATGAAATACCCTTGAATGAGTAGGTGTTTCCAAACTTTTGATTAATACTGTATTTATAACTATTTAGTTACAGAAAATGAATGTAGCAAGTATTGTAACTTTAAGATTGTTGAAGAATGAACAATGCATACTTTTGTGTATACTCAGTGGCCTACCCTCCTGGAATGTGTTATTGGAACCAGTGGCTCAATGTCTAACAACGAAATGCTCTCTCACATTCTCACTGTACTTTATAGTCACTGGAGAAGGAGTTTTTTTGTGTTTACTCTTACACAGGCATTATTTAAAGACATAGATACGCATCAGTCTTTTTTTTATGCCTGAAATTACATCTAAAACCTGTATATTTTATTTTATCTATTTTTCTACACAACCTACTCCATATAAAGACAAAAGTAAAGCAGACATTTGATTTTGAAATTGTTATTTTGGAAAGGGAGTGTGCAAGGTAAAACTAATATATGTAATTGAAACAATTTTAATATGACATTTTTAGCTAAGCGTGAGGTGTAAGGAAACTATAAAGAAACAACAATTTGCAGGATGTTACACTTCAATACAATAGCTTTTTGTTCTTATAAAAATTCCCTTAAAAGTGTTGTCTTTTGATTAAGACTACCTACTTAAAAAATATGGATTTCCACAAAATACAAATGTGTCATCTTCCAGGCAGGTTCATTACAATTCCAGTTGTTTTACAGTTCTTAATTATTGTAAGAACAAGCTGATATGCAATAATGTTATGTACCTAGACTGCCAATAATTCTGAAGTGCACTGTATACATTTTCTGATTATACTGTCAAAAACTGAATATCTAAAGGTTCATTTGTTCTCAAGTGCCATTTTAATAAAAATAAATGACACTCAGGTAAGTTTCACAAAAATACTAAGTTTTATTTGACAAGAAAGGTAACATTTTAAGATCAGTCCAAAAAAAAGGTGCAATGTCCTTTTAAGTCTGTTATCTATACAATTACTTCCATTTCATCAAACAGCTCTAAGCCATCTAATAATCTGATAGTACTGCATACACTAGCTATGTTAGTGAGAGAAGCATTCTTCGCATCCATGCCTGTAGACTTCTCTGGAGATGAGCACCTCTGTCCTTTTAAGGAGTTCCTCTACTTACCTGCTCAAGCACACAATCCGGAAGGGAAAAGAGGAATTCAAGAATGTCACCCCTCCATTTAGTTAGGATATATGACTGGCAAACAGCCAATACGTATCACATATTCATTTTAAAATGCTAATCTAAATTGGAGGAACTCACATTACAACCTTTTTTTCCTTGCCTCTTAATTTTTATTAATATGAAAAAACTATTAACTTTTTTGGCCTTGCCTATATGAAAGGTAAAAGGAATTATCTATTAGCACATGGACCATAATTGAAACTGTTGTTTTCCAGATGCCTATCTGATGAATTGGACATTCCTCAGCTTTGCCACAAAACAGAATAGCTAAAATCTCTGAGATGTCTGACGTGCTCGGGTCTCAAATTATCAAACAGACTATACAATGGGCAGCAACCTAAAATGTTTTTTAGGCCTTACTCATATTGGTTTATTTATATTTGGATGAGATACATACTGTACATACCTCTAGAATGAATAGAACTGACAAATAATTCACTTAAACTGGATTCTATCTGATTGGCGTAGTTCAAGTGAAAACTGAGGATGGGTAAAACAAATTGACACAATGTTTCTGGTTCAGGAAAACATAATTAATGTTGAATTACAATACAATCAAGACTGATAATCTCTTCCAATGATGGCATGTGTAATCTATGGATATGTTAGAAATGGTCACCTTTAAAACCCACATTAAAACGCGCACCTGACATTTATCACATTAAGTGTATATGGTATGTGCCACAATTGATTGGGGTTATGCAATATTGTGTTTTTGTTCTAACAAAACATTTGTTTTTCACATAAATAATTGATATTCCACAAATCGCTTATCAATTGCTATATCAAATCGCTTTAGTAGGGGGACAGCAATGTAACCCTCTGACATGGCACTCATCCTAGCTCCACGCTGCTCTCCCAGAGTGGTAGATATGGGTACATAGAGACATAATCCAACAATTGCTTTTGCAATTTATAAACTTAGGCAAATCTTAGATATATTTTGTTATTGCCCTTTAATGGTGCTTCACCTGGAAAGGAATGCAGTCTGACAGCATTCCCTCTCAGTATGTAATGACCAGAGACTGTATCAAGTGTTGCTTGGAAAAGAGAATGGAGTGATTTAAGAGGTGTATGATAGCAATAGCAAAGAAACAATAAAGATTTACCTATTATGTCAACATATACAATACAATATATTTACTACAATTTACTACAATACAATATATTGACAGGATTTTTTTCTCTCCTTGAATAAAATTTAATTACAATGAAAAACATTTTCTTTGTCATTGATCAGTGTGAAACACAATCCAAAAAGCTATCAATCGATCACTTTCAAATGAAACAAAGAAACCATGTTTAAATGGATTGTACCTTTGCTCATAATATTGTTTTGAATGTTTGTTGTGGGGCTGATGTCCATCAGAGCATTCCACCCAACGCATTCTACAGGAGATGATGAAGATTTGGTCTAAAGTAGTGATGGCTAAACGAGGCTTCATTAGCGTTATTTTAGCAGCAGGACATTATGCTGGCAGAGCTCAGATTTTCTTTATCACAATAAAAGCCATCATTGAAATGTATGAGGCCATATAGTTAACTATCTAGTCTGTAAAATAGAACTGACAAGAATATACAAACTCAAATCATTTGTAATCATTTTTAGCAAGTTAACAAAAGTAGATATTCTTGAATGAATATTCTAACTAATAACAACATTGCCATCTGTTCACGTAAATTAGAGAATAGGATGTTGATGGTAAAGTTTTATACTAAATATTAGCCTACAGTGTTAAGAAAACTGAACAGTAATTAGCCCCCGTTTAAAGTGATCGGACACTTTCTACTACTGATCATCAATATATCTCTATAATGTTAGTGACCATGGCAACACTGCAACCCAGTGACAGAGTTGCAATCTATGAATACAAAAGAGTTGACATGACCATTGTGTTAAACTCATTACAGATGATTGCCTTTGACTCCAGTTTGAAGTAATCGTACAAATGGAATACTGTAGCTCTGTAGTGTCTCTCATGAATCCTTCCTTTACTATGGGTTCCACTTAAGATAAAGTACATTGGCCATAACCATGTTGACAGTGTCTAACTTTTCACCTGTATATAAAAGCAAGACCCCATCCCATTAACATTCCTCAATAAAGAACAGCATAAGAAAAAACTTGGATGGAGCGGAATTGCACGTTATTAAATGAAAAATTTAGTTTTAAACTTAAAGTCGAGCATATGAGGAATTCTCTTGTGTAATGTAAGTGGTATGACAAAATCAGTTCTTGGGACATTTTGAACATAGTTTCTTTTTGCTGTAGTTGAATATAATGGTGCAGTGTTCGGGCCTGTGCAAACAAAACAAATCGTTTTGGGGTTTGTGGAGCTCATCACCTGACATAATTTCAGAGACTTTCATTAAAGACAAGTCTAGCTATGAGACTACAACAAGTTTAGACTTGAAGCTGATACATGAATAAAGAAGCAGTCCTTTTTTCTCCTTATGATTCCAGAATCCTCCCTTCAGGCAAAACCATTTGACTTGGTTGAAGACATGTGGGAACAAATTCACAACCTCCCTGTGCAAATTGTATTTATTATAATGAGAACTTTCAGTAATTTTACTGCATCGGATGTCTTTGTCCATTCTACTTGTGTAAAATCAGCTTTATTAGTGTTCATTCCCCAGCCTTCCTAATAATTTCACTTACATTACCCGTTGAAGGACAAAGCAAGGTATTAAATGTATCTCCAGTGATAGCATGAGTAATAGATGTATAATAATTAAATTACAGTGTATGAAGAGAAGGAGAGAATGAGTGACTTATATGCTTAAGAGTTGGGGAATTTATCAAATATGTACCTGATAATTCTGCTCTGATTACAGTTGATGATAAAAAGAAAAGCATGATAAGAAGACATTTCAACTTCTTTAAAACAGTAAATCTCAGTTGATGTGCTGACATTCCAAATACCTGCTCACAGCTTTCTGCCTGGAGGAAAGGGAGTACAGAAACTAGACTGTTTAGTGGATCTGGTAAATCAATCTGCATATCAAAGCTACCGGCCCACACCCTGGATGTGCTATTTGTACTGCTTTCTACCAACAGAACAGGGCTTTATATTATATCCAGTTATATTATGACAACTCACTTTCGTACCTGTGCATTTTTATAAGGAGACTGTCTTTTGATTAGTGGATTGAGGGTGAAATTGGGTGAAAGCATTATTCTAACGTAAACAAGTACTATGTCTTCCAGAAACAGGCGTATGTTACGCACTGAAGTCAATGTCAAATTTAATCCAAAATACAGTATATTACAGGGTCAACTTTTATGAAATGCAAACCAAATATACTTTGTGTTCCCTATTTTCATTAAAATATTCAGGAAATGCTGGATCGCCACTGTGTGTCTTTTCAATCTCTTGGCTGTACATTTGAATGCAAATTTTGTAACATGACTCAACAACAGCTTTCATCCTCAGATACAGTTTCATGTTGACTTGCCAGGCCCAATCAGGAAATAAAACCTTGAGTGCACTGCCCGGGGGGTTCTGCATCTATGACCTAAAGCCTCAATGAGGTATGATGTACTGTATTCATCTATGGTGTGGGCAGGGCATTGACTCAGAATGGTATGTCTGGTTTTGGATCAGCAGACACAGTAAACATTCTACTGAATTAACTCAGTTATTGTTACCAAGGCGAGACACTGACTGTCAGCACTGTGGCCTGCTATTCTCTGTTATGTCTCACCTGAGATAGCGTGTCAGTAAAATGCACTATGAGGCTACAGCATGGTTAGGATTAAGCTGTAGTTTATGGGTTGACGGGGGCAGAGAAGTAAAATGTCTGCCATGTCTCAACCGCGTACATAAATATACAGTGGGGGAGAATGTACATTCTGGGGCTGCCCGTGATCAAAGATGAAATGTCCTGTTTGTCTGGGGGTTCTTTTCTACTCTTACATTCTCTTATTTGGACCCCAAACCCACCACTGGGGTGTGTGGCCAAAGTGTTCATGTCTTCTGGTTTATGCAACGCTATGAACTGCTAAAAAGCTTTCTTACCCCACTGTGAATTCCAGGCATAAGAGACTTAAGCCATCACTTAGGGCATCCTCGTCATCCTGTTTTTCTTTGTTTTTTACTTTTTTCATACTATTGGAAGTAAAAATAGTAGTGGGCAGAGCAAATTTGCCAAGCACCTGCCTAGGTTGGAGGGGTAGATATTGGACATTGCTGCTTTGTCTCATCACTCGCATGCAGTATTTGTTGTTGTGTTTTGGCCATGATGAAGGGCCGAATTTGGCCTAGTGTTTCATTTTGCCAAGTAGGAGAATTTGCTTCCTTCTTTTGCACAGTGGTAATTTGCACAGGCCTTTTTCTTCCAGTTGCTTTTCAGGAGGCAAGGAGAGAAGTGACAAGGAAAATGAAATAGAAAAAAAGGCTTCAATTATTACCAGCATTACTCCGAGAGTCTTTGGATTCCTTTGATATCTCCAGCAGTGGACTGCCTGTCTGTGTATGTACGTGTGGGTTTGTTTGTGTGCACGTGTGTTTTGTGTGCATTTCCGAAAGAAAGAGCGAGTGAATTAGTACATTCAAACAGCATATTGATGGGAGTAGGTGCATGTTTTGCAATCATTGCTGGCCTCTGTTTCTTGTTTATCTTAATAAACCTGGTTCGGCCTGTTAAGGAGGAGTGAACTCTTGGCAGGTTTCGGCTGTCACCAGCCCTGTAAATGTTCCTGACTCCCTGTGGGTTCCAGGTACGGGGGTGTGTGTGGGGTGGCACTGGGGAGGCGTTCTAGGTGCTGCCTAACCTGTTCAGGTAATGGCCAGAGAAGGCATTTAACTTGCAGATCTCCTTCTATTGACAGAATTTCTGAGCTACAGAGGAGACAACATTGTCAGAGGACATATCTCTAGGAGCATTAAAAGGTGAGTCCTTACCATCCTATATCCAAATATAAACTCAGTAGAGGCTCAACATGGCCACTTTGGGCTGTTAATGTCATTAGAACAGAATGGATGACTAATGACAACCTGGCAGCATCAACACATCACATTGATCAAGAAAATGTTTCTCGTAATGACACATTTTCACGTGGATATTACAAACTTCTGAAATATTTTAAAACCTGGAATACACTAGAAGTTTGACATTTTCTGCACTGCAAATTTAGATCCTACATCTGTAAATAGAAAAATTGCTTTGACGTAGATATTTCTGAAGTAAATAATTTAACCTTTGTAACACAGCAACTAAATTTGAATGTTTCAGAGGATGGTTGATTTTACGTTATGCTTTTAGTGTGTATTTGTTTTTATTGGTTGATTGTTTCGTAAAAATTCACATTCAATTATTATCTGGTAGGGAATTTTAGTGGCATTATCTTAGCAAATCTTTGGTGTGTCACAAATGTGAAATTAGGGCAATTATTTCAACATTATTGGATGTAGGTTATGGATGGACATGGCAAACCTAAGTAATTAATGGTATTATTTAGCAACCCGGCAGCATCAACACATCACATTGATCAAGAAAATGTTTCTCGTAATGACACATTTTCACGTGGATATTACAAACTTCTGAAATATTTTAAAACCTGGAATACACTAGAAGTTTGACATTTTCTGCACTGCAAATTTAGATCCTACATCTGTAAATAGAAAAATTGCTTTGACGTAGATATTTCTGAAGTAAATAATTTAACCTTTGTAACACAGCAACTAAATTTGAATGTTTCAGAGGATGGTTGATTTTACGTTATGCTTTTAGTGTGTATTTGTTTTTATTGGTTGATTGTTTCGTAGAAATTCACATTCAATTATTATCTGGTAGTGAATTTTAGTGGCATTATCTTAGCAAATCTTTGGTGTGAAACAAATGTGAAATTAGGGCAATTATTTCAACATTAGTGGATGTAGGTTATGGATGGACATGGCAAACCTAAGTAATTAATGGTAATATTTAGCATATAGGTTATTATTGTTAAATGATTGCTAATAAGCTTTGGCACTTGGCATAACTCTTGCAAGGCATTTTAAATAAATTGCAATCCTCGTAACTTTAGACTAAGAGAAACATTTGTCAAGAACTGTCTTTCAGTAGACCTAGATAAAACATAGTCCTGGCCTGAATTTAGAAAAAAGCCAAATTCATTTTCACATCATTGTCTCATAGAATTTCCTTACATTGAAATGTGTTGCCTGCTTTTATATAAATTAGAAAACGGCAATTCCAAATCGTGCAATTCATGTGAGATGTCATCATTTTTGCTTGGCCCATTTCCTCTTTCTGTAATAGTATCACAATTTAGGTGAACACATTAACTGTCGTGGGTGTGGCAGTATGTGGTTGTGGTAGTTGGTATGATAGGCAAGCATCTCAACCAACTGGTTTGTGAAACATTCTTCTGAGCAACCTGGCAGTGGTCATGCCTGGGATTCCTGAGGCATGAGGCTGTGTGAGGGTTCCTGTCACCTGTTATGACAGCAAACAGTGCATTAAAGGCAGAGAACTTTGACAAAAACTTTGGCATAGTATGAAGATAAGCATTTTTAGCCATTTGGGGGCCTTTGGTCACTTGAGTGGCATTCCCAGGCTTTTAAACATGTGTGATGAATTGTTCATATAAAAAAGGCTTTTAACAAACATGATCTTATCTATGATCAAGCTGAGGTCATATATGAGCAGTTGGAGAAGCGGGGTCCCTTGCAAGAATAGGCTATGCCAACATACTGCACTACAAAACAGCAAATCAAATATTTATCTCACCTCCTGCCTTAATCTCACCTCCTGTCTTGCTGCATCACCTCCTGGTGATGCAAGACTAGCAAATATTCTTAAACATTTAAAAATGAGTGGAGGGATGCATTTAGTGTGTGGGTGTATGAGTGTTTACATGTTGTTCTACTATAGGGGGCACAAGTTTAGTAAAAAAATACATTGAAGAAAACTGAGAAAATAATTATTGTTAGATTTAGTGGTTGGGGATTAGATTTAGAGGTATGGTTAAGGGAAATTACTATTTTCAATAGGAATAAGGTCCCAAAAAGGGCATGTATGTCATGTGTTGTTTTGTTTCTTGTTTTGTATGGATGCACATACAGTAGGTGTAGTTGTTTTACCCACCAGGTTAGGAGAGGATGTGGTTTTCTTCTGCTAACCACAACTCCCCAACATGTTAAGTACAGAATACATATACGCATGCAGCTATTATAGCAAAGTAAGGCACGTTTGTCATCAGTAATTGTAGCAATGGCAATATTTGAACATGTTCACTGTACAAATGTATCCATGAATAGGCTTTGTTGGGATGCACAAAATAAAAACATTCCAATGTGCATTTTATTGACGAGTAAAAAAAACTTTGTAAGATTATTATTATCCTTTAAGGAAAGATTGCTAAATCAAAACAGAACCATCTGTTGTCCATTCATTGAGCCAAACAGTTAACCCTAATTGAGTGAAAAGGTGTGTCAACTTAAATGTGATTTTTGTTGTTTTTACAGATTACAGTGAGGACATATTTCATGATATGCTGCTGTAAATAAACTTTGTAAAAGATGGTGAGTAAAATGTAAAAGCTTATAACAATCCTTGAAATGTACAACACAGACATTTGTTTTAGATGGGATCGAAGTTGATGGGTCCTTTCCATAACCACGGAAAAGGGAATAAACAAAGTTAACAGCTAAACCATATATAGCAAAAGCTTCACGACTTTAGCTAAACGGTTTTACCAAAACATACATTTTGGTTTCCAAAAGAAACAAAAATATATGTTTATTTTAGCCCAGTAGTAAACAATACCATTGTAAGAAAGTGTATAGCCTTAAAATATATTTTAAACTGCAATTTTTAATGGCTGGTCAATTTGATACTATTCAATGTAAACTTTTTTATGTGGGTGAACTGTCCCGTTAATTTTAATTATTCAATTTGTTTGATACCTTACTAGAATGGGGAAAGTCCACAAAGACATCACCCAGGAGAAGGAGTTGTCATGAATGGAATTCCAGACCCTGGTCTCACAGACAAGAGTGACCTAAAAGAAGGTAAAATGTCAGATTTGTAACTTGTGAAGAATAATAGATCCTTATCAGTATAAGTTCTAAAAATAAATAAATAAATAAATATATATATATATAAATACAAAGCCTTTGTTGTATTTTTTTTCTATTCCTTTAGACAATGATATTGTTGCGGTCACCATAAATTTGAACCACCTCAGTAAAGATGAAAAAATGAAATTACTCAAAATCATTGAGCCTTATGATGACAACATGAGAGTTCTGAAAAAGCAGGATCTGACTAGCAGTGTGAGCTCATTGGAAAGAGGCCTCAAAGGTCCCGGAGATGTAAGTTTTAGACTCAAACCTACTTCATAATTTATTCCAGGAGTCATTGCACTATTCTGTATTTTAGATCAATAACTTAGTACTTGTTTGCCCACTTACTATCATAGCACTATATTTAATTCCTATTTTATTGTCTGCAGATTCTCAAGAATACTTACAGCAGAGTGCAGCAATCAGTTGAGCCACCAACGATTAAAGTTGATGGCCTCGGTGGACAATTAAATGCAGAAAGGGGGTTTAAGAGTAAAATCAATGGTCCCACTTTGAATGGGGAATTGCCCAATGTAACATTGGACACGCCTGGAACTGATGGAGGTGCAAAGTTCACAATGTCCACTGTGGGAATGTCTGGGCCTGTAATGAAAGGAGCAGATCTGGATGGCACTGTCAGGGTCCCTAAAGTCAGAATGTCAACCCCAAAGTTCAACTCTCCAGATGCCTCACTTGACTTGCAGAAACCAGAGGTTAAAACAGATGGATTAAATTCCAAGCCAACAAAATTCAAAAGGCCTCACTTAAATGGGCCAAAACCAGACTTGAAAGACTCAGATGTTGACATAGAAGCTCCTACAGGGAAATTCAAATGGAAAACTCTAACCAAGCCCAAATTTGGTTTATCTGAACCAAAAGTGAAGAAACCTGAAGTGGACATGGATGCTGAACTTTCTTCACCTGACATGAATCTCACCAATCCAAACATTGATGGAGAGATACGTTCACCAGATCTTGATCTGAGTTCAACAAAAGTTGAGGGTCTATCTCCAGATATGAAGGTGGAGGCTTCTTCGAGTAAATTCAAATGGCCTCATCAAAAGAAACATAAATTTGGTCTTCATGGCTCAAAAGTCAAATCGCCCAGTGTGGATGTTAAAGCCAGTCTAGAAACACCAGCTGTTGATCTTTCTGCCCCAAATAATGAGGGTGATATTGACACCCCAGATGTACAATTACAATTGCCCAAAGCAGACCTCAGCGGTCCTAATGTTGACATTAATCCTCCTCCCAGTGGAAAGGTTAAGTTGCCAAAACTCAAAAAGCATAAGTTTGGGCTCAATGGACCACAGATTAAATCTCAAAACATTGATGCTGATGCAGTTTTAAATGCACCTGATGTCAGCCTCTCTGTCCCTCAAGCTGAAGGAGGGCTTGATAAGCCTAATTTAGATATCAATTTGCCAAATGCAGGTATCAAAGGATCTAAAGTAGACCTGAATGCACCCAACGTGGATATTGATCCCCCTTCAGGAAAATTCAAATGGCTTACTTTGAAAAAGCCAAAGTCTGATCTTCCTGCACCTAAGCTTAAAGGCGCTGAAAACTTGAATTTCTCCACTCCAAACATTAATGGAGAAATTAATGCACCAGATGTTAATGTCAATTTACCCACAGCTGATTTAAAAGGTCCAGATGTAGATCTTCAGGCACCAGAAGTCGACATTAAGACACCCTCTGGAAAGCAACGGTTTCCAACTTTTAAAATGCCCACAATTAACTTTTCTGGAAATAAGGTTAAGGGACCAGGGCTTAATGTTGATGCCGGTCTGAAGACACCAAATTTGGACCTCTCTGCTCCCAATGTTGATGTGAATTTACCTGGAGCAGATCTTAAAGGCCCTGATCTTAACCTCTCAGCACAAACAATTGAGGCAGACATCCCTGTTCCAGATGTAGATCTTCAGGGACCAGAGGTTGACCTAAAGACACCATCTGCAAAGTCAAGATTTCCAACCTTAAAAATGCCAAAAATTAATTTGAGTGGAAATAAAATGAAGGGACCAGACCTCAATGTTGATGCTGATCTGAAGACACCAAATGTAGACCTTTCAACTCCAGGGGTTGATGTGAATTTACCGGAAGCAGATCTGAAAGGCCCTAATCTTAATCTGTCTTCACCAGCAATTGAGGCAGACATCCCTGTTCCAGATGTAGATCTTCAGGGACCAGAGGTTGACCTAAAGACACCCTCTGCAAAGTCAAGATTTCCAACCTTAAAAATGCCTAAAATTAACTTTTCTGGAAATAAAATGAAGGGACCAGACCTCAATGTTGATGCTGATCTGAAGACACCAAATGTGGACCTTTCATCTCCAGGGGTTGATATGAATTTACCGGAAGCAGATCTGAAAGGCCCTAATCTTAATCTGTCTTCACCAGCAATTGAGGCAGACATCCCTGTTCCAGATGTAGATCTTCAGGGACCAGAGGTTGACCTAAAGACACCCTCTGCAAAGTCAAGATTTCCAACCTTAAAAATGCCTAAAATTAACTTTTCTGGAAATAAAATGAAGGGACCAGACCTCAATGTTGATGCTGATCTGAAGACACCAAATGTGGACCTTTCATCTCCAGGGGTTGATATGAATTTATCAGGAGCAAATCTGAAAGGCTCTAATCTTAATCTGTCATCACCAGGAATTGAGGCAGACATCCCTGTTCCAGATGTAGATCTTCAGGGACCAGAGGTTGACCTAAAGACACCCTCTGCAAAGTCAAGATTTCCTACCTTAAAAATGCCTAAAATCAATTTGACTGGAAATAAAATGAAGGGACCAGACCTCAATGTTGATACTGATCTGAAGACACCAAATGTAGACCTTTCAACTCCAGGCGTTGATGTGAATTTACCGAAAGCAGATCTGAAAGGCCCTAATCTTAATCTGTCATCACCAGCAATTGACGCAGACATCCCTGTTCCAGATGTAGATCTTCAGGGACCAGAGGTTGACCTAAAGACACCCTCTACAAAGTCAAGATTTCCAACCTTAAAAATGCCTAAAATTAACTTTTCTGGGAATAAAATGAAGGGACCAGACCTCAATGTTGATGCTGATCTGAAGACACCAAATGTGGACCTTTCATCTCCAGGGGTTGATATGAATTTATCAGAACCAGATCTGAAAGGCCCTAATCTTAATCTGTCATCACCAGGAATTGAGGAAGACATCCCTGTTCCAGATGTAGATCTTCAGGGACCAGAGGTTGACCTAAAGACACCCTCTGCAAAGTCAAGATTTCCAACCTTAAAAATGCCTAAAATGAACTTTTCTGGAAATAAAATGAAGGGACCAGACCTCAATGTTGATGCTGATCTGAAGGCAACAAATGTGGACCTTTCATCTCCAGGGGTTGATATGAATTTATCGGAAGCAGATCTGAAAGGCTCTAATCTTAACCTCTTATCACCAGGAATTGAGTCAGACATCCCTGTTCTAGATGTAAATCTTCAAGGACCAGAGGTTGACCTAAAGACACCCTCAGCAAAGGCTAAATTTCCCACCTTAAAAATGCCCAAAATTAACTGGTCTGGAAATAAGGTGAAAGAACCTGACCTTAATATTGATGCTGAACTGAAAACACCAAATTTGGACCTCTCAGCTCCCGAAGTGAAAATTAATTTACCAGATACAAATCCTCAAGGCCCTAAACTTAACCTTGCAGCACCAGCTGTTGGAGACATTGCTGTTCCAGATGTCAATGTCAGTTTGCCTGATACTGACCAGAAAGTACCAGATGGAAAATTTAAGTTACCAAAATTTAAGTGGCCCAAAAAAAGAAACGCTAATCTTAAAAACCCAGCATTGAATGTTGATGTTAATTTACCTGAAGCTGATGCGAAAGTGCCAGGCCTGAACTTCAAGACAACAGATCTCAACTTTTCAGCACACGAAATTGAGGAAGATATCACTGTACCAGATTTAAGTATCAGCTTACCTAAAGCTGAACTCAAAGGAGCAGAAGTAGCTGTTCAAGCCCCAAAAGTTGACCTTGATGTTCAGACTAATTCATACAACTTGCCAAGAGTCAACCTTCCCCTACCATTAGGTATAACAGGGCCAAAAGTTAAAGGAGCAAACTTTGATGCTAATCCAGAGGCCCCTGAGTTAAATATTTCAGTTACGGATGTGGATGTCAATTTGCCAAAAGCTAACCTTCATGCTCCTATAGTAGAGCAATTTAATTTAACAGGGCCAAACATTAAAGGACCAAACCTTGATGCTGATCCAAAAGCCCCGGATTTGGATTATACTGTTTCTGATCTGGATCTCAAATTGTTAAAAGCTGACCTCCAAAGCCCTGTAGCAGAACTGAAAAAAATACACCTTTCTTCCCCGAAAATCCAGGGAACCATAACTGCACCAGATCTGAGTAACAGTTTGCCTAAAACTGACATCAGAGGTCCAGAAGTAAACCTGAAAACATCTGAGCTCAACCTTTCTACCAAAGAACTTGAGGGTGAAATGAATGTGCCAGAGATAGATATCAGTGTTCCCAAAAAACCTTACGCAGATGTACAATCACCAGAGGTAGAAATTATGGCCCCTTCAAGGACATTCAAGCTGCCTCATTTTAAGCTTCCCAGAAGTCCAAAGATAGAGGGATCCGAACATGATGTTGATGTCACTGACATAAATGTTTCAGCTTCTAGAGTTGACACTCAACTTGAAATCACAAATGTAGATTTTGTTGCAGCTCAACCAGACCACAATCTAACGGCTCCTGATGTTAGAAGTTCTATTCGTTTTTCAGATGTAAATCAACATTTACCAACAAATGTTCCATCAGAATTAAATGGTGTTGTTCAAAATCTCTCTACTCCAGAAAGTACAGGTAGTATCCCAGATATGAAAGGCCCCAAAGTCATTAATTCACCTGAACAGAGTCTATCTGTTCCAGACATTAAGGCCAGTGCTGACATGCAAGATGTCGATGTCAACTTATCTGACATAGATGTTGAGAAAGAGGGAGACACTAGCAACAGTATGTTAAACAGGCCAAGCTTTAGTTCCTCTGGCTCAAATGGTAAAGATTCTGATGTGGTTGATGGGGAAGAGCAGAGTGAGGAAGAAACAGAGAGTGATAAGATCGATGTACCAATGTTTACCTTTCATAGACTGCCACAGAACAAGATTGAGAGAGCCCTCCAAGAGGCTGCCAAATGTCCGCATGTGACTGAAGGAGCTATTAACATCATGGAGCGGTTGAAGATATTCCAATCTAAAATACCAACAGCCAATGTCTTACCAGAAGTGAAAGGTGAGCTCAGTACCCCTGGTCTTGATGTCTGTTCCATCTCGGATGCAGACAGTTCCACTAAGACAAAAAGAGGGACTAAACCCGAATCTGGTGTAGGCCTGGAATACCCTGTGATAGACACATCTGAGGAAAATGATAGCTTATCAGTAAGGCTCTCCAATATGCTTGGGTTGAATATCAAACAGCTTGATGCAGATTATTGCTAGTTTCCAACCATGCAGTTATTAAACTCTAAATAAACCAACACAAATGCTAATAATTTGTAAATATATCAATCTAAAGCACCATTCCATTTGTACATGGCTCAATGCCAGGATGAGGTTGTTATTCATGTAATTATTTTTTATATAGGTTTGTCATGGTAATTTGTTAATATTGATCCTTATGTCGCATGTATATTTAAACAACTGACTGCAAAATGAAGGAAAATGTGCTCTTAGCTCTATGTGTACTCAAACATATTTAAATAATACATATGGTAATGTATTCCAATGTTCAATTTAATTTTCACAAATGTTTCAGCATTGTATCCATGATAATTTGTATCCATAATAAATGTTCACCCATAGGTATGCAATCTGTACGGAACATGTTGTCTTGAAATTTTCAAGCTAAAGCAATTTTTTAACAGTGAAATGTAATAAAACTTTTTCAATAAAATACTGTATCAACATGTCCATTATGACCCTTTATCATTTATTGATGATTAAATTTCAATTTATAACTGTCATCAATAATGTTTTTCTTTGGGGGAGACCGAGAACAGTTTTCAGTAATTACTGTATATTTCAGCACCAGTATATCTAACAATACAATGTTCAGTATTAGGAGAAAACCTTGGGTTGATAGCAAGATTGGTTGTCACACAATAATTAATGTTTGTGACAGTGTTTGCCATTGGTTTTTGTTAATTAAATGGTTACATTAATTGAATACATTTTCTACATTTTAGAGTAAGTGTGTGCGTGTGCACAAAAAAAAAAATCTACTTTCTTGTTCGTCTTTTCAACATAAAACATTAAATACTCATCAAATCTTAAAGAATTACTCAAAGTACTTCTCAAATACTCAAAATCAATCCTCAAATAATACAGTGAGTGATTTAAGAAATAATAACAATATTTGTACTTACATTTACCCATGAAAAAAGCAAATATTGCACTCACCTCAATGCTTTAACATAATTACAAGAGACTTCAAAAGTTTACACTCCCTTCAAATTGGAAACTTTGTTGATTTAAAGGCTGAAATCAAGAAAAATCATGTCAGAAATGTTTCATCTTTAATAAGATCCTGTAATCAACGATATATAACTCCGGAAAAAATTAAGAGACCACTGCACCTTCATTTTTCCTTTCCAAAGATCGTCACTCAAAACCTTCCTTTATGACTTTTTTGGAAAGGAAAGATAAAGGTGCAGTGGTCTCTTAACAAAGTTCCCAATTTCCTTAATTTTTTCTGGAGCTGTATACATGTAAAACAAATAATGCTTTAGTATAATGGGTGTTTTAACAGTGTTCAGATTTAATCACATTTCATATAAATTTACCAAGGAAATTCGCCATCACCTGCCATTAATTGAAGTTATTTTGATTAGCCCCAGTCCTGTAGGAGTTAATACAGCTCTGGAAAAAATTAAGAGACCACTGCATCTTTTTCTTTCATTTCCAAAAATTTCAAAAAGGGAGGTTTTGAGTGAGGAATAGAAAGGTTAAAATTAAGAGACCACTGCAAATTGAACGCTTCTTTTCCTCACTCAAAACTTTCATTTTCAACTTTTTTGGAAAGGAAAGATAAAGGTGCAGGGCTCTCGTAATTTAAAATTCGGAGCTGTACATATATCATAGAACACTGTAGTAGTAGAAGCAAAATTGTGGTGCAAATGCATTGTTTTCAGACCTTAAATAGTGCAAAGAAAACCAATTCATATTCACAATTTTCAAAAAAACAAAATACTAATGTTTTAACATAGGAAGAGTTCAGAAATCAATATTTGGTGGAATAATCCAGATTTTTTATCACAGCTTTCATGCGACTTGGCATGCTCTCCACCAGTCTGTCACATTGCTGTTGGGTGACTTTATGCCACACCTGGCACAAAAATTCAAGTAGCTCTGCTTTGTTTGATGGTGTGACTATCGATCTTCCTCTTGATCAAATTGGTCTCCAATGGGTTTCAGGTCTGGAGATTGGGCTGGCAATGACAGGGTCTTGATCTGGTGGTCCTCCATCCACACATTGTTGACTTGGCTGTGTGGCATGGAGCATTGTCCTGCCTCTCCAGGTCTCCATCTAACCTTTAGACAACCAGGTGTTGGGCAATGCTGAAAATTTGACTCGTTAGATAAGATCACCTTACTCCATTCCTCTACAGTCCAATCCTTATGGTCTTTTGCAAACTTCAGCCTGGCTCTTCTTTGCTTCTCATAGTTGAATAGCTTTTTTCTAGCTTTGCATGACTTCAACCCTGCCCCTAGGAGCCTGTTTTGAACTGTCCTTGCCTTGCGCTTCACCCCAGCTGCTCTTTGACATTCTTTTTGCAGGTCACTTGATGTTATTCTACAGTTGTTGAATGACATTCAAATGAGTTGACGGTCATCTCGGTCAGTGGGCAGTCGTTTTTGCCCTCTGTCAGTCTGTATTTTTGTTGTCCCCAATGTCTGTTGCTTGACCTTGTTCTTATGAACCGCCATCTTTGAAATTTTCAGGATGGAAGCAACCTGACGCTCACTGTATCCCTCTGCCAGTAAAGCTAGAATTGAACCCTTCTTTTCTTCACTCAAAGCTTTTTTCAAATCGTTTGTCATGCTGAATAGTAATTTTTTAATTCTAATTACCTTTTAGGTACTACTTGCACTGTTTTTGCCATCCAGCTGGTCATATTACAAGAGGATAGTAATGAACGCAGCAGTGATTTCAACACTTTTCCTTGTTAAATTAGATTTGGTTCAGGTAATCACCTAATCAGTACCTCATTAAGTAAAATGAGTTGTGCCTGTGATGGAATTTAACAGACACACTGGAATGGAATGGCTGCCATACATGTAGAGATGCTGATGTAAGAAAAATTAGGAGTGGTCCCTTAATTTTTTCCAGAACTGTATACCTACCTACCTACCTACATACATATATATACACATACATATACATAGGGCTGTCAAATGATTAAAATGTTTAATCAAATTAATCAGAATTTTCAGTGGATTAATCAGGATGAATCACTATTTGCAAGTACACCTGAATCCTAACAATTTTTTCTTTCTGAAATGCATACCAAAAGATAAATAACAGGACACAGATACATAATTTTCATATTATGACTGTTTATTAACAGAGCCAAATAATGGTGGTTTAAATCAAGCTGAAACATACTACACCATAATATTTGTCTTTGTAATGTCCCATCGCTTCCTCTTTGGCATTCCTCTTAACCAGGATGTACAATTTACAGTATTCAATTGTGGCCTACCACATTTTTGCACAATTTGAGTCATCTGTTGCGTTTTTATGTGGAAAAAAACATTTTCAATAAAACTTTTAAATCAAACCAAAGAACAATCTTTACCTTTTCCTCCATTCTTTAATCCAGTTGCTCAAAAATCCAGTTGCTAACTACTATAACATGTTGCACTGAAACTGGTCTTTTTGTTTGAACATCACCTTTCAAATCTACTGAGCTTCCTCATCTTTCAGCCAGTTGCTGAGGCAAACTAACTTGTTCACATTTTCTGAAAGTAAAGTTGACCTTTACAATCCTCCGCAAAATGACGCTCCTCAGTTTTTAATATAGTCAGCGCAAAAGACTTCAGTTCCCACGTGTCACTGATGAAATGTGCAGTTACTCCGAGGTAATTGTTGTTACTCACTGATGTCCAATGGTCTCCTGTCAGGGCGATATGATTTACTTGAGCCAAGACCTCTTTCCTTTTTTCTTTTTCGTTTTCATAGAGTTCGTGGATTTTCGTCATAACTGTGGCTCTTGGCTTATAGGATGAGTCTTGAGACGCCACTTGCAAAACATCAAGGAGACCTGAGTCTTCTACAATGCTAATGGGTCTACAATCCTTTGCAATCCATTTTGCTATTGTGTTGGTCAAATTATCTGAGGTTGATTTTGTTAATGGCCTGCGAACATTCAGCGTGGTCTGGCGCAAACGACTTGCTGAACCTGACGGCCCAGCAAACATGTTTGGCGTTGACATGGTACCTCAAGCTTGAACAGCTCCGGTGAAATTGAAATTCCTTGTTACAAATCTTGCAAATAACCTTGTACTTGTTAACTGTACCATCATCATTCTTTTTATATTTGAATCCGTCAATAGGCCCACTTAGCTCACCTTGCTCCAACTCGCCTCTAGCTCCCAACTGTAAAGAGGCACTTTCCTGACCTGAATAATTTGTCACACTGCGCATGCGTTAAAAATTGACGTAATTAACGACAAACAACTAATTAACGTCGTTAACGCGCTATTTTTGACAGCCCTAACACACACACACACACACACACACACACACACACACACACACACACATATATATAACGTCATGCAATTTTATTGTAATTAATTTGTATATACACAGTGGGGAGAACAAGTATAAATACACTGCCGTTTTCCCACTTAGAAAGCATGTAGAAGTCTGTAATTTTTATCATAGGTACTCTTCAACTCTGAGTACCTATGATAATCACATTGTATAATTTTTAAATAATTAATTAGCATTTTATTGCATGACATTAGTATTTGATCACCTACCAACCAGTAAGAATTCCGGCTCTCACAGACCTGTTAGTTTTTCTTTAAGAAGCCCTCCTGTTCTCCACTCATTACCTGTATTAACTGCACCTGTTTGAACTCGTTACCTGTATAAAAGACACCTATCCACACACTCAATCAAACAGACTCCAACCTCTCCACAATGGCCAAGATCAGAGAGCTGTGTAAGGACATCAGGGATAAAATTGTAGACCTGCACAAGGCTGGGATGGGCTACAGGCAAGCAGCTTGCTGAGAAGGCAACAACTGTTGGTGCAATTATTAAAAAAAGTTCAAGATGACGGTCAATCTCCCTCGGTCTGGGGCTCCATGCAAGATCTCACCTCGTGGGGCATCAATGATCATGAGGAAGGTGAGGGATCAGCCCAGAACTACACGGCAGGATGTGGTCAATGACCTGAAGAGAGCTGGGACCACAGTCTCAAAGAAAACCATTCGTAACACACTACGCCGTCATGGATTAAAATCCTGCAGCACACACAAGGTCCCCCTGCTCAAGCCAGTGCATGTCCAGGCCCATCTGAAGTTTGCCAATGACCATCTGGATGATCCAGGTGAGGATTGGGAGAAGGTCATGTGGTCTGATGAGACAAAAATAGAGCTTCTTGGTCTAAACTCCACTCGCCGTGTTTGGAGGAAGAAGAAGGATGAGTACAACCCCAAGAACACCATCCCAACCATGAAGCATTGAGGTGGAAACATCATTCTTTGGGGACAGGATGACTGCACTCTATTGAGGGGAGGATGGATGGGGCCATGTATCGCAAGATCTTGGCCAACAACCTCCTTCCCTCAGTAAGAGCATTGAAGATGGGTCGTGGCTGGGTCTTCCAGCATGACAACGACCCGAAACACACAGCCAGGGCAACTAAGGAGTGGCTCCGTAAGAAGCATCTCAAGGTCCTGGAGTGGCCTAGCTAGTCTCCAGACCTGAACCAAATAGAAAATCTTTGGATGGAGCTGAAAGTCCGTATTGCCCAGCGACAGCCCCGAAACCTGAAGGATCTGGAGCAGGTCTGTATGGAGGAGTGGGCCAAAATCCCTGCTGCAGTGTGTGCAAACCTGGTCAAGAACTACAGGAAACCTATGATCTCTGTAATTGCAAACAAAGGTTTCTGTACCAAATATTAAGTTCTGCTTTTCTGATGTATCAAATACTTAAGTCAAGCAATTAAATGAATTACTTAAATCATACAATGTGATTTTCTGGATTTTTGTTTTAGAATCCGTCACACACAGTTGAAGAGTACCTATGATAAAAATACAGACTTCTACATGCTTTGTAAGTGGGAAAACCTGCAAAATTGGCAGTGTATCAAATACTTTTTCTCCCCACTGTATGTAGAAACCCCTCCCAAAGAACACACTTCCAATCTCCCAAAAGAGTGAGAAAATGTGTTATGATCTCATAGGACCAAGGTAGAACTTTTTGGCCTACATTCCAAAAGATATGTTTGGCATAAAGCTAACACAGCTTATTAACCAAAATAGGGTAATATTTTGGGTAATAAAATATTACCCTATTTCTTCTCTTCTGTGTGAACAGGGGCTCTGGTTAGAATACAGGGACAATGTAAAGTGCCAAAGATATTTTATTTTGGCACCAACCCTGATGCCCCCAGCAAATTGTTAAATTAAAGAAGAATTTCACCTTTCAACATGCCTACAGTCCAAAACACACAGCCAAAGAATGGCTTGTAAAAAAGATTGTCCTGGAATGGCACAGTCAGAGCCCGGACCTCAATTATATAGAATACCTTAAGAGAGTTAATTGACCTTAAAGAGAGCTTTACATAAGACACCCCCTCAAACTTTTCCTGAGCTTACACCATTCTGCAAAGACGAGTGGGCTAACATTGCAAAATCCAGATGCCCTGGAGACCTATACAAACAAAAGGAGCTTTCACAAAATATAGTTGTTGGATGTGCACATTTCGGCAACCAAGGCACTGATGCTTTATTACTTATAAATTATTGATTTGTTAATCACTTAAATAGTTTGTTACAAGATCTTTTTAAATGTAAACAAGGGAGACATGATGTGTGTGGAGTTCAACAAACTTCAGTCTCCCCTATTATTATATGGTTGGATATTCAACACTGGGATGGATTTTTTTATTTTCAATTAATATACCTTTTACGTAATGAATTATATTAGGATATGATGACTTTTAAACATGTTATTAAAACAAACAAGAAGATGGGAAAACATCTAGCTTTTATTTGCTTTAAGTGGGGTGGGGGGGAATTGTAACCACATTCAGAGAAACACTCAACGGTAAAGTCCTAATTTGGATTAGAACATTGTGAGATCTAATAAAAAAAAATAAAAAAAGGAACACTCTGCTTCACCCAACTATACCAAAATAGTCAAGACTCATTAACTATGAATACAAACATTACTTGGAAATAAAAATATTTGTATGAGAATATAAAGACAGCAATGCAAATCTGTGACATATGCCATATCTACTACACTGATTCCTGTCATTACTATGGTTACTGTTCTTAAAAGTAAAAACTGATTAACATTTCACCATTTTAATATATTTTTCCCTTGTTCTTGATGTGCCATGTGGGTATGTTGGTAAATACAGTTACACTTTGTGTTCTATAGCCCTCTTTTTTTTTGTGCGCGCACCAACTCTTGGACAGACGGCAAATGAGGTGGAATGAAGGCCCTTTAAGGGATAGTTTAACCTATATTCATATTTGGGTGAAATTCTGCTTACCATGAGTTGTTCTTGAAGGCCCATGAAGTCATTTTTCACAACAATCCATTATTCACCTTTGTCCCGGCCTGCAGTTAGCATCAGTAGCATGATCCAAATTCATGAATTGAAACTATGCGTCCCGAGCCACAAAAGCTGCATTGCTAGAAGGAAAATACTCCAAAGGACTAGGAGTGTTGTTAACCTGTCAATGTTGTATCCCTGTAAATAATGTTTAAATTTTTGCACAATATATCTTGATTTTACCTAAACTGATACTTCCTTTGTTTACCGGTCTGTTTTGTTCACAAATGGTATCAATACAAAAAAAAAATTGTCATACTTTGTAAACAACCACATAGCATTTGCTAACTACTGATGACATCATTGCCGAATGTGTGTGGCGGCTACAGAAAATAGTCACCTAATAATGCTAATTCCAGGCTGTGACAGAGTTGAATAATACTTTGTTGCTAAATATGACTCCATGCGCTTTCAAGAACAACTCAGGGTAAGCGGAATTTCACCCAAATATGTATCATGGTCGAACAACCCCTCAGAAAAAGTAAAGAATGTGTGTTAGTTGAGATGCTCAGAACTACAGATGTTAGTATCAGTCCCACTGTCCTAAACTCCGCAGGAGTCATATTACAAGTGATCCAGTTGTCTTCAACGTTCTCAAATCCGGAACCCAATGTCTGATAAATAAATGGGCTTATGCTAACATTTCCACGTCCCAGTTGTCATTAAAAATTCTATAAAGTGGATAGCAATGTCAAAATTAATATGGAGTTTCTGATGGGTTTTTTAGGGTTAGGGATAGGGTTTCGGGGCAAGCTGTTAATGAGCGTTTTGCCAGCGTGAGGGCCAGTCGTTCTCCATCCATTGCTGCAGAAGCCGCAGCACATCAATGCGCTGGTAGAGTCTGCAAAGTTCAGTGAGCTCGGTGACGGTCTTGTGATTGTTGCGCAGCAGGAACTCCTGTGTGGGGCTGTTCACTGAGCCCTGGGTCCGGTGCTCCAGCAGAGTCAGCTCATCGTAACTCATACCCCAACGGCTCGCAAAGTTCTTCCAGTTCTTGACAGTGCAATGATTTGGGTCAAGTTTAAGACGGAGTAAATCAAGCAAGTCCTTGTCATCCATTAAGTCACTGATCTTTGGAGGTGGAGCTGAGCAGCAGCACTTATCACATGGATTGTTCAAGAACTGTAGCTCCTTGGGGAAGTCTGGGGGGCAGGGATTGGGGCAAAGGAGAAATGGAATTATCACAAGCCTTTCAAATATATACAATGATTATGCAGTGACATTTTTAAATTTCTATTTTGAGTGTACATGTAGTTGCCTAGAAAGATGTGTTGTAGATCTACAGCAAGTACTGGGAAATGTTCAGATATGTGGTACAGTAGAACACTGTAAAACATGATTAAATTAAAATTACCTGGTGAGATGGAGCTTGAGCAAATGTACTCCACATTATCTTCCACTGGCTGTGTGAATTTGGGTAGAACAAAAAGTTGCATTACAGTTTTTGTTATTATATATTTATACATGCTATTATACATTTACTTTGACCTGCATTTTCATTGTTTGTTTACACCTGTAGGTAAGGAAGCAAGTGGGAAATACAATTGGATTTGAATGTATTTCTAATTATATAGTGCAGTTAACCACAGACAGGATTTAGAATGCTTTAAAGGATTCTGATATCAATAAAATAACTCAACTCAACCAACTCACACGCTCCTTCACGGAAACATGTGATGACTAACGTCTTTGTGGTTTTGACACCCTCCACTAGTTTCCCTGAACAAGACTCCATTACCAATGGCCAGGATGTGACCTTTTCAGATTCAGCTAACTTTAGTAAGCAACAAGTACAGGAGTAACCTGTCAAAACGTATCAACATATTTTCTCTCTAGGCTGTGCCTGGGCGCTCCTCTAGGTCTGCTGTGCAGAAGATGCTAAATCGTGCAGACAAACAAAATTAAACTTCACTTTGCACTATTGATAAGAAAAACCTAATTGATAATTGAACAGGTTTCAATGCATCAAAACATAATAACAAATCTCAATTTGTAAGATATATCTGTGATTTTGTTGTAGGCAGAAGTAGAGCTCATTAATTTAATCTTGAACCTTAGACAGATCTTGGTGCCATAGCCAAGGACTATATGCAAATTCGCCATTTGCCACTGAAATGTTTACAGGCAGTAGCAAAAAGCACAACTGTAGGTAATTAGCCAAAACGTGTTTGTTAAAGCCCCAACATCCCCTGCACGTTTTACTGCAAATACGTATGTACCACAGGAGTCATACATTTAGGAAGATACTAGATCAACTAGGTTAGCACTCCCTCAGTAGCGCACATCAACTAGCCAGAGTGACTTTATACCCATTTACAGTGGATAAGAAAAGTCTACACACCATTGTGAAAATGCCATGTTTTTTTTATGTAAAAGAATGAGACAAAGATAAATCATGTCAGAAATGTTCCACTTTTAATGTGACATATAATGTGAACAATTCAATTGAAAAACAAACTGAAATCTTCGAGGGGGGAAAATGAAAAATAAAAAACTTACAATAACCTGGTTGCATAAGTGTGCACACCATCTTATAACTGGGGATGTAGCAGTGTTCAGAATTAACCAATCACATTCAAACTCATGTTAAATAGAAGTCATTACACACCTGCCATCATTTAAAGTGACTCTGATTAATCACAAATAAAGTTCAGCTGTTCTAGTAGGATTTTCCTGACATTTTCTTAGTTGCATCTAAGAGCAAAAGCCATGGTCAGCAGAGAAAGATATCAGTCAGGAGAAGGGTACAAAATAATTTCCAAAGCATTAGATATACCATGGAACACAGTGAAGACAGTTATTATCAAGTGGAGAAAATATGGCATAACAGAGACATTACCAAGAACTGGACATCCCTCCAACATTGATGAAAACACAAGAAGAAAACTGGTCAGGGAGGCTTCCAAGAGGCCTACAGCAACATTAAAGGAACTGCAGGAATTTCTGGCAAATACTGGCTGTGTGCTACATGTGATAACAATCTCCCGTATTCTTCATATGAATGGGCTATGGGGTAGGGTGGCAAGACGGAAGCCTTTTCTTACAAAGAAAAACATCCAAGCCCGGCTGAAGTTTGCAAAAACAAACATGAAGTCCTCCAAAATCATGTGGGAAAATGTGTTATGGTCTGATGAAACTAAAGTTGGCCATAATTCCAAAAGGTATGTTTGATGCAAAAACAACACTGCACATCACCCAAAGAACACCATACAGACAGTAAAGCAGGGTGGTGGCAGCATCATCATCTTCAGCTGGAACCGGGGCCTTCGTCAGGGTGGAGGGAATTATGAACAGTTCCAAATACCAGGCAATTTAGCACAAAACCTTCAGGTGTCCGTTAGAAAGCTGAAGAGACCAGACCTGAATCCAATTGAACATCTGTGGGATGATCTGAAGAGAGCTGTGCACAGGAGATGTCCTCGCAATCTGACAGACTTGAAGCACTTTTGCAAAGAAAAGTGGGCAAATATTGCCACATCAAGATGTGCCATGCTAATAAACACGTACCCAAAAAGACTGAGTGCTATAATAAAATCAATGTATTAGTTTAAGGGTGTGCTCACTTATGCAACCAGGTTATTGTGAGTTTTTTATTTTTCCCCCTGAAAGATTTCAGTTTGTTTTTCAATTGAATTGTTCACGTTATAGGCCACGTTAAAGGTGGAAAAAGTTCTGACATGATCTTTGTCTCACTCTTTTACATCACAAGAACCTGGCATTTTAACAGGGATGTGTAGACTTTTTATATCCACTGTATCTGACTACATAGCAAATAATTTGCTTCATCGCAGTAACATATTTAAAATGCTATTCCATTTTAGAGGCACTAATTTATTTTAAAAGAACGTTTAAGAGAAAGCATGCCACCACATACAGGCTAGCAGGCTAAATAATTTAAATCAAAAGCTATGATATAAACAATGTGCTCCACTGGTTTTGTTTTGTAGGGCAACTATCATAGGCCTAAATTATGCTCACATAGCCACAAAAGCCAATAACCTCAAGTCTGAAACTTTTACATTGTGGGTATAGCAGTAATTGAGAGTTGGAAGTCGCACAGAATTCTCAGAACTTTCTGCAAGTTTCTGCTCAGGAGACCAGACATTTGCTTGTTAACCCTAAACACATGAGGGAACATCACTTACCTGTCTTATTCTGTCAGGAGAGAGGCAGCCAGATGGCAATGATCTCAGCTGCAGTGTCACTGTATCTGGAAAGAACATATTGATGGTTTTAGTTAATATTGTACTTTCTCAAGAAAGTGCAAAGAAAGGCACATCTTTTGTGTGAACAGATGTAGACTACTTAACATAGAGCACCTACCTTGAGGTTCTGTGACTTGGACTGGATAGTTTGACTTCAAGGACTAAGAGACACAAGCATATTTTATGTTAGCCGTTCCTAGGAATTGATACAATGATAAATTGGGATCTTTGTAGTATACATATACAGTATGCTGATCTTAATGATTATATACCTTTTTTAAGACAGACAGATAGGAATTATAAAACGTCTGTACACTGTTGAGGTAAAGCAAAAGGTGGCTTGTTGTAACATGCTTCTGAAGTACGTCTGTTGTTGGGAATCTCAGCATAATGTAGGCTATACTACTCAACAATGCATTAATGGTCTTGGATTGCTTTTTTTCTGAAAGCTACATCTACACAGACCAAAGGTTGGTCATCATTTTGCTCTATTATTTGGAAGAAAAACAACTTACATGTCTATTCAATTAATTTCAGACAAGACATTTACTGTATTTGCTGTAGTTTGTTTCTGATGTTAGACTGCCTTACCATTTCTGCCATAAAGCTGCTAGTATCTATGTCCTCCACTGGTTCAGAGATTATTCTATCTGTCAAAACAGGACAGATGTAACAGCAAGATTACACAATGAGAATAATGAAAATGGTAGCTATAACATTAAATATCTGATGACAACCTTGTAACTACATTTCTGCATGTAATAAAAGCATTAAGTCACTTCAATGTTGCTCTGAATATTTCAACAAACATCGGCATGAAGACAATACATTTAATTTGACCATACTGAGTCTCCTGAATCTTGATAAAGTTCATTTTAAGAGAAATACACATGGATGAGTTGCAAACATACAATGCGCTCTATCCAGACATAAAACTTACCTCTACATGCAGCGGCCAGCCTGCGTCACCATGAGGCTATTGTATGAGACTTCAGCTCTCCAAACATAAAGCTATTTTGACCTTTCTTAATTTATGCATTTTCCTTTCAATCATTTAGCAGACACTTTAATCTAGAGCCATTTAAGAGCAATTAGGATTAAGTTCTTTGTTCAAGGGCCAAATGTAATTGTTCACCTTTTCGCTTCAGGGATTTTAACCACTGACTTTTCGGTACCTAGCTCAATACTGTAACCAATGGTCTTTCTACCCCCATATACACAATGAACCTGACACTATCTTAAGCTTAGACTAGCGTAAACCAGGCAGACGTCTCAAATGACAATATGTAGGCAGGCAGACCATGTGGGTGGGCTAACCTCCTCAGACATTGGTGGAGTAAATGCATACACACAGTATTTAAGTATTTGATTTTACTGTTGGTACTCAACACCATAATGGAGTTGTAAGGTGACTCACACCAGGAGTCTATATCTGACCATTTTATTGACTGAAAACATCTGCCATAAAAAGGGTGAAAGGTTAGACTGTCTATTTTTATGGAGAGACAAACTGTCAAATGTTTAGCCCACAATGCTGTCATACAAGACTTAAACAAACAATAAAACATCTGTTTAAATTGAACAATTATATGATAATTACAATACAGTCCTGAAACTGTGCTGTTGGGCCAGAGCCAGAAGAATCTCTGGAAAAGCAACATTTGGAACATTTGTCATAAACTTTGCTTAACTGGTTAGAAGCTCAGTCAATCACTGATGACTTGGAGTTGCAAGGTGACTCACACCAGGAGTCTCTCACCACGTCATCGACTGAAAACAACTGTCATAAAAAGGGTGATCGATCAAGGGGTTTATTTTTGTGGCATGAGAACAAACTATGACATGTTTAGCCCACACTGCTGTCATACAAGACTTAAACAAGCACTTCAACACTTGATTGAACAAATGCATAATTACAATATAGTCCTGAAACTATGATGTTCTGTGGAGGGTACAAAACAAACAATACAGCAGCATATATCAGACTATTCCATTTTGCGGATTTTTCTCCACTCTGTTGTTTTGAATATTTGGACTGTGAGACAGGAGGGGATCTCTCCTCAATTAATCTCTTACTAAGATCAGTAACAGCAGGACAGTGATGCTGCTTAATGCCTATATGAAGTGCAGTAAGTCAGCAGCGTCACTAATAATCATGTAATGGCTGTTAGACAGAAAGAAATACAAATGTATTCCAGGTCCTTGGTTGCTATACATGTCTACAGGTACTTGGGTAGTGCATACTCAATCTGATTTTAACATTCTTTTTAGTGCAAAGCTGAGACATATCAGCCACATGTCCCCCACTCATAACCTGTAAGCAGAAACCAGAAACCAAGCTCCGCTCAGCATTGTCTGCTGCACAGGGAATGCAGAGACATGTATCTACTTGCTCTGGAAGATGTTCAAGACATGAAATAGAAACCACATCATAATATATTCCCTGAGGCAATGATTCCATAGAGATGAACCTGGATTCTAATTTTTGACCACCCATGTCTTTGCTGCTAAGATTAGTCGAGTTTCAAAACATTTAATCAAACTGTGCAACGGAAGATTTGCTATGCAGTGACAAAGGCATGCTTTCCCCCGACACATGGCTTAAGATCAATGCTGTGATAATACCTAACTCAATCCAAGCAGTATCTATAGCTAAAGCAAATTTAGATAAATACTTGGCAAAAAATGGTTTGTCTATACACACTTAATGACTGAGCGGTTTGGGTTTGTGTGTGTATGTTTGTATAGTGTGTGTGTGGGCGTATGTGTTCCACCTTGTTCAGCAGGGAGAATACCCTGTAAGTCCTTGAACACTGACAAGGCAATAGTAAGAAAGCGTAGAGAGCTTGTTCTTCAGGACATAAGGAAGCATATATTATCATGAAAGAATCAGAGCTTGACCTGATTCTTTAGATCGCAAAAAATATATATCATCTCCAATTGGTCTGATGAACTCATAGATTGGGCCAGAGCCAGAAGAAACTCTGGAAAAGCAACATTTGAAACATTAGTTATTAGCTTTGCTTAATTGGTTAGAAGCTGAGCCAATCGCTGATGACTTATACAACCCTGATTTTTACCTCGCATTGTGGATTGCAATGAAAGATTGAAATATGTAGAGAACATTAATGCAGCAGACAATTTCAATTTGAAACCTCAGGCAAGTCCAATGTGTTAATGCCTCAAATTGGAAAACGCATGAATGGTCCTTTTTTTACATTTAGGCTTAGCCTACTTTAACACTGTCGAGATTAAATATTTTTTCCGCTGCCACATCTAATACATCCAATGAGATTTGTAAAGCATAAACCCATCATCGTCATTAATATGAACTATATTAATATTTGGGGAAATGCCACTGGCAATAGTAGCACATGGAAATGTAACCAGTCAAATGCAATTAGTCTGTTCCAGAATGTCAACAGTTTTAGTAACACAAAAATGTATATAAAACAATTTAGAATTCAAAACAAAAGATTGGTTGTTCAAAAAGCACACAAGATTAAAATACCAAGGCCATAGGAAGACATTAAACCACAACCGTAAAGTACATGTAGCATAGCTTGGGCGATAAACCACATCGCCTACCGGTAAATAGCCAATGTCAACATTTTCAAGAGTGCCGACTTACCGAATGGCTCCTTAAATGTCTTCAAGCTAGTCATCTTTTCAAAATGCTGTGTACATAAGAAGGAAAGGTAAGTAGCGCTTTACGATTATCAGGGGCTGATAAAGTTGACGCGGTGGTTAGTAATACCGCTGGCGCAACAGAGTTGCCTACCCAAGACTGCGCTGAGGGGGCGGGAGATTTAGTTGCTGTGATAATGACGCTCAATAAACATAAAATAAGTTGTGCTGTCAATGCAAGGCATCTCTGAACAGTCTCTCATGTCGCGTAACTTCCCGTTCCACTTGCGGTAGCCATACATGGAAGCTGACAGACCCACCTAAATGGAGATTTATCAGTCACTTCCATGACTAAATAATGACCCGACATTGGGACTTTTCTAAGCCCACGCGATGCTATTTTACTAAATTAGGGGTTACACCTTTTCAGCACAGAGCTTTTGACCTCATATGAACACACACACGATGACGATAATTATAATCAATACATCTATTCGATTAGGTTAATACAAATTACTATCAGTGCCAATGATTGTATAAAACTCTCTAGAAAATATGTACAAATTGGTTATGCGTTTGTTTTGTCATTGAACAGTTTCACCTCAAAAGTTAGATTTCTCCCATGTTTTGAGTTTAAAATCAAGCTGACAAACAACAATGGCATTGTCTACGTAGCATTTTAGCTATTTTCTTTTGCAAGGGGTCCAAAAACGCTGGAGGACATTTATCCCTTGTTATAAATTAGGGATTTGAATCCCGATTGGCTGATAGCGATGGTATGCCTAAGCAAAAAGGCACGACGGGGTGTGGTATATAGCAAATAACCCGTGAATACGTTTTACCAGAGGTATGCTGTCATGGCAACATAACCTGCTCCGTGCAGTTTAAAGATGCAGCGTACCTTCATGGTTAACTCGATAAGCACCGCCCTTCCTCCCACAAAAAGGCAGGCACGTTTGGAAGAACCAATTGACATTGTCGCACGGATTTTGAGAGACCTACTCCGCAGTGGGAGTGTGTTTAGAGGCCGTGTAACTCGAGTTTACCCCGATGATGTTCTCTAATCAATATATCGATCCTCATCTGACGGAATTCTGTATATTTACCGGTGTTGTGCCGAAATCACCCCCCCCTAGCGTGAACGCGCGCTCTCTCGATTCTCATTGCTGCTATACTTGTTTGCTTGTTGGGAGGAGAGTTTAGCCTACATATTTCACTGATCTTCATAGCAAAAAGGTTGAATTTTATTGTGTACATCAAGGCAGCATTCGATGACCACGTTTGGCTGCGTTTCATTCGTTTTTTTAAGGCAGGTTGATCGCGGTTTCATTCGATTTTTAAGGCATGTTGATCGCGTGGGAAGGCACTGTGCAGTTTTCGGTTGGCTATTTGCTTCAAGTGTATTACTATAAACAAATCGTTGGCAAAATCGGTCATATTTCCCATTTTGTATTCGACTAGTGTAAGGATAATAATTCAGCCAATAATTCAGGTTGAACCCCATTCGTTGTATATCCCTCTGGTGGAACATTAGGTTAATTACTAGCAATTACATGATTTGGTATTAATGAGTCTATCAGAAGTAAAGATAGGAAGGAGTTCACCACTCTGTGATTGTCTGCGCAGGCAAATAGTTAGGGGATCTCATAATCTACGGTACATAATATAATTAAAAGATTCAGAGAATCCGGAGAAATCTCTATTCAAGGGACAAGGCCGAAAAATAATATTGAATGGCTGTGATCTTCTGGCCCTCAGATGGCACTGCATTAAAAACAGACATGATTCTGCAGTGGGCTCAGAAACACTTCTGAAAACCATTGTCTGTGAACACAGTAGATCACTGCATCCAAAAATTCCAGTTAAAAATCTACCATGCAAAGAAGAAACCATATACAAACAAGATCTGAAAACACAGCTGCCTTCTCTGGGCCCAAGCTCATTAAGATGGACTGAGGCAAATTGGAAACTGACCTGTGTTCTGAAAAATGAAAAATGAAATTATTTTTGGAAATCATGGACATCGCATTCTCTGGGCTAAAGAGGAGTGGGACCATCCAGCTTGTAATCAGCGCACAGTTCAAAAGCTACCATCTGTGATGGTATGGGGGTGCATTAGTGCACATGGGATTACCGTTAATTCACCATTAATGCTGAACAATACTTACAGATTTTGGAGCAACATGCTGCCGTCCAGACATTGTCTTTTTTAGGGAAGGCCATGCTTATTTCAGCTAGACAATACAAAACCACATTCTGCACATATTGCAACAGCATATATGCTCTAGAAAAAGAGTCCAGGTGCTAAACTGCCCTGCCTGCAGTCCAGACCTGTCACGCATTGAAAACATTTGGTGCATTATGAAACAAAAAATAAGACAAAGGAGACAAACTGTTGCAGCTGAAATCCTATAACAAGCAAGAATGGGAAAACATTTCACTTCTTCCAATTGCTTACAGAATATTGTTTTTTTAAACGTGTTGCTGGCATCAAATTCTAAATGGGCATGTATTTTTCAAAAAACAATAACATTTCTCAGTGTCAACATTTGATATGTTGTCTTCATACTATTTTCAATAAACTACAGAGATAAATGATTTGCACATCATTGCATTCTGTTTTTATTAGCATTTTGCAAAGCGTCCAACTTTTTTGGAAATGGGGCTGTATGTATATGTCTACAGTGAGGGACATAATTTTTTTGATAGGAGGTTCTCACCCAAGATTTAACGGTACATGGCCCCTTCCATCGTCCCTTTAATGCTGTGAAGTCCTGTCCCCTTAGCAGAAAAACACCCCCAAAGCGTAATACTTCCACCCCCATGTTTGACGGTGGTGATGGTGTTCGTGTGGTCATAGGCAGCATTCCTCCTCCTCCAAACACGGCGAGTTGAAATGATGCCAAAGAGCTTGATTTTTGTCTGACCATCTGACCACAACACTTTCACCCAGTTCTCCTCTGAATCATTCAGATGTTCACTGGCAAACTTCAGACAGGTGTACTTTCTTGAGTAGGAGGACCTTGCGGGCGCTGCAGGGTTTCAGTCCTTCACAGCATAGTGTGTAATCAATTGTCTTCTTGGTGACTATGGTCCCAGCTGCCTTCAGATCATTGACAAGATCCTCCCGTGTAGTTCTGGGCTGCTTCCTCACCGTTCTCATGATCATTGCAACTCCACAAGGTGAGATCTTGCATGGAGCCACAGACAGAGGGAGATTGACAGTTCTTTTGTGTTTCTTCCATTTACGAATAATCGCACCAACTGTTGTCACCTTCTCACCAAGCTGCTTGGCGATGGTCTTGTAGCCCATTCCAGCCTTGTGTAGGTCTATAATCTTGTCCCTGACATCCTTGGAGAGCTCTTTGGTCTTGGCCATAGTGGAGAGTTTGGAATCTGATTGATTGATTGCTTCTCATTAAAATGCAATGTGTTGTTCTGGATTGCTATGTGGTTATTCTGTCTCTCACTGTTCAAATAAACCTACCATTAAAATTATGGACTTATAATTTCTTTATTAGTGGGTAAACGTACAAAATCAATACTTTTTCCCCCTCACTGTATTGTAATATAGTAGACTGTAACAAACCAAAACTGAATTGTAGGAGCTTAACTACTAGCTATGTAGAAATTGAACAGAAGAAAGCTGTGCTGCTTACCGGAGATGCTTGTAGGTACAAGTTCATAAGTAGGTGTCCACTATGACTTCCTTTGCGTCAGAAGGAAAGGCCTAAAAGTATTGGATAAATAAAAAATGTGTTCTCTAAATATATTTTCGGAATAAATGCATAAAGTTTTGCTCTCTATTACAAAATATTTGATTTGCAACATTTTTTTTTTACTTTGACGCCTTGTTTTTGCTTTCAGAATTTTTTCTTTCTTGACAAAAAGGCACAAATGTACCTCCATAATCACATCTGTCCCTGGGTTCTTTCTAGTTTAAGTTTTCTTGTCTTTGTACCAGCAAGAGGTCTTTATTTTACAATTCTCAGAATACTCCTTGCGATTACATTCCACTAGGATGTTCTGCATTTTTTATTGACTAAGGTCTGCTTTAGACCCAAAGGGAATCATAAAACTGGCTAAATAATTTGTGGTTTGTTGCCAGCTATTTTTTGTATTTCTCCATAGTTGGATTGCAAGCTTTGTTATTATCCAGTAAGTTGATTTTATACTTCCCATTTCATAAATTTTGCCTTATTTCATTTCTAAATGCTTAAAATTCCATGATGCACCCCCTCAGATGAGTTTGGAGTATTTCCCATAATAAAGACGGGAAATACTCCAAAAGGATAGTCTCATATGAAACATTATGGACATGACAGTGAAAGGGGTATTCGTTGCTTGTGGGTTAGACATTTCACAAGTCCAATAAATTAGTGCTTTTCATTTAAATATTTAGGAATTCACTAGAGAGTTAATGATATTTTTGATAGCCATTCTGTCATCTGACCATATAGCTTGCAATTTTCCCAGAAACGTGGCTACACAACAACTTACCCGACAACATAACCAATGACATCACCACGCATAAACTAATAAAGACCTTCCCCAACCAGAAGCCTTGGATGAACAGTGAGGTCCGACAACTACTAAAGGCAAGCAACGCTGCGTTCAGATCCGGCGATGCGGAGGCCTGCAGCTCATCCAGGGCCAACCTGAAACGGGCCATCAAGTTGGCTAAAAATGACCACAAACTGCGTATCGAGGAGCACTTCAACAACTCTGATCCTCGACGCATGTGGGAGGGCATCCAAGCCATCAGACTATAGGCCAATTAACCCCACCCCCACATCCAGCGACGTCTCCATCACTGACAAGTTAAACAGGTTCTAGCTCACTTCGACATGGAGAACAAAGAGTCAGCCATCATAGCTGAAATCCCTCCGGATGTCCCCCACCAGCAGATCAGTCTATCCACCGCAGATGTGCTGTCTGCACTGAGCAGGGGTGCACGCAAAGGCTGGTGGTCCTGATGGATTCCCCGGGTGTATATGCTGGTCAGCTGGCTGAGGTCTTCACTGGCCCAGGCGGTGGTCCCCACATGCTTCAAGACCGCAACCATTGTGCCAGTTTCCGGGGCAGTCTTCTGCAGCTAGCCTGAATGACTTTAGACCTGTTGCACTCACCCCCATGATCATGAAGTGCTTCAAAGACTAGTTCTGGCCCACCTCAAGTCCTGCCTCCCCCCAGCACTGGATCCCTACCAGTATGCCTACTGGTCAAAACAGGTCTACGGAGGACGCCTTCTCCACAGCTTTACACTCTGCCCTGACCCACCTGGACAAAACCTACACCTAAGTTAGAATGCTGTTCATAGACTTTAGCTCAGCATTCAACACGGTCATACCCTCTAGGCTGGTCAACAAACTCCATGACCTAGGGATCAGCCCTTCTCTCTGTAACTGGACTTTGGACTTCCTAACCAACAAACCCCAAGTCTGTCAGGTTAGACAACTTCACCTCCCTCCACCCTGACACTGAACACAGGTGTTTCCACAAGGCTGCATGCTGAGCCCCTCCTGTACTCCATCTTCACCCACGACTGTGTTCCTATACACAGCTTCAACATCATCGTCAAGTTTGCAGAAGTCACCACGGTGGTAGGCCTGATCAGTAACATGACGAGTCTGCCTACAGGGAGGAGTTCAAGTGCCTGGTGGCATGGTGCACTGAAACAACCTGGTTCTCAATGCAAAGAAAACCAAGGAGCTCATTGTGGTTTACAGGAAGTCTAAATGCTGGACCAGCAGGACTAAGGAACAGTTTCTTTCTATCTGCTGCCACCTCTGCTGAACTTTGTAGCTTCCCATCTCTAACTATGCCCACATTTCGCTACTGGACTAGTCTGACAAGGTTTTTTCAGTTCACGTACCATTACTGCTATTCCTGTATTTCATTTGCACATGCCGACTTGCACCTTAAACTTGCACCTTAACCCGGCTCTCACTGAACATTGCACATTTAGAACTGCCACTGTACTTTATTTTCAATTGTTACACACGTCTACCTCGGGAACCTCATTGCTGCTGTCCCTGCATTTTAGTGGCACATGCTACCTTACTCTTCAATTTCCCTCATTTTCAAATTCAGAATGCCATTGAGAATTGCTACAACTATTTACTTGTACATACTGTTTACTTAATACCTATACATTTGCTGCACATTTATGAATTTTCCACTCCATATTTAGAATTGCCATATGTATGCATTTGCATTAATTGTACACTTATTCATTCCACTTGTTTAGACATATTATTGTACTTTTTTCTGCACTCCTATTTGCACTTATGGTTTGATGCAAACTGCATTTCATTGTACTGTACTTGTACTGTTCAGTTACGATAAAGTGTCATCTAATCTAATCACTGGATATCTGATCGAAATTCTCAAATGCATTACAAAACCCCCCACACAAACCCATCGTATTTTCATAGCTTAACATGTTATATTATTTTAAAATATATTGTAGACTTTTACATGTTACAAACCTATAACAACTGAAATCTCAACCTCTTAATAGAATGAGGTGAACTCTATTATCATAAAAGGTCAGGAACCACCATACTATTGGCTCCACCAAGTGGTGGCAACATACGCATAAACCCTGGAGAACATCCACTTTAAGTAATGGATAAATCAAAGACACAAATAAAGACAAAACACAGGCACACACTAGACACCTAGTCCAATATCAGACAGATTACTAAAGTAAACGAGAAACCAAGACTAACCATCAGTTACAATAGACAATGAATTTGACTGACAGTAACACGACACATTGGTCGACTGGGAATATAACACAGGTCATTTAATTAGATTTCAGACTGAAAAGAGTAAATGGACAACTAGCCTGAACTGCCAAAACCACAAGTAGCCTGTTACTGGACATAATATGACTCTTCAGGTGCAACACTTGAGGCAGGTGCCCACAAAATTGCTGCACCCGTCACAACACATACCTCAAATTACAACACGTGCCACAGCGCTTAATGCCTGTGGCACCTCCAGCAACTCTAGACCAAACTGCGGCACCTGCTGTAGAAATTATGGTTGTCTTGGCTCTCCACAAGGTAAACTGGGCCAGATAATTGAATCCCCTTTCAGATTGCAATTTAGCCCCAAGTGAAAACTGATTTCAAGTCTCAATCCAACCATAACTCCTAATGCGCACTTTTACAATTGCTATTGGACACAATTTTTCATCCGGCCTCAGAAATGTTTGCAGTTTTAATACCATTAGATAATCTGGCACTTCCAGCATTCATTAGCATTCATAGCAGTCAATCAGTTTATGCAATTACAGCAAAGACAAAAAAAAAAAGACATATCTTTTTTTTTTGCATTTGAGGCTATTTATACAGACAATTTGAATAAAACTTCAATAACTGACAATAATTTAGTGTGACAATAATATGATGGCCATACTTTCGTCCCTGACCAATATGGCTGCCATTCGCCCTATCGAGAAGTTCGATGACATATAGCCATCTAAGCAATTTCATGCAATCTCTCGCCTGTTCTCATACTTACTCCGCTCTTCTACCTCGTTTTTAAAATGTCATTAGATGAGAAAGCAATACGTCCCTCCCCTCAGTTATTCTCCTCCAATGGTTTATCAGAAAGAGTCGATGAGAGCGGAGACAAGGAAGTAATTGAGATAAGGAAAAAAATCGCCGTTTTGTGAAATCCGTCACTACGCACAACTAGCCTACGTAATACGTTCGCCCAATCAGCTGAGGAGCTTGAACCTCAGGAAAGAAGCAGATGATATGGCAGCTTTGTGAGCGACCAGGTGGAACTTGCTTTGTTAATACGATTAAACGTCGGATATGAAACATTTTAACACGAAACGGGAAGAGGGCAACAGCTCGAAATGATTTACTTAATAGTAATTTCCGCATTATCCGGAGCAGTCATTACATTGGTGTTACAGTTCTTACTGCTTTACCGGAGAAGCCCCGAGCCCATAGCCAGGACAGTGCAATATGTCAAAGCAGTGCCTGATCCCGCATTGAAGGATTACTTTAATAACCAACATGCCGAATCAGGCCAACAGCAACAAGACAACACAGCATCTGCTGCATCCAAACAGCAGGACTCCATCTCTACCAGGCAACAGGAAGTGTCTGTCACCAGCAGTAGCCCTAAACAACAACCGCCACCGCCTTATCAAAGCGAGCCCCTCCACTCCTCCAAACCGGAGACCTGCAATTTTCTAAATGCTATATTTCTTTTCCTATTCAGAGAACTCCGCGACACTCCCGTTGTTAGACACTGGCTGACCAAAAAGATCAAGGTGGAGTTTGAGGAGCTATTACAAACCAAGACAGCTGGTCGGCTGTTGGAAGGACTCAGTCTCAGGGATATATCCCTCGGTAATTCTTTGCCCGTATTTAAAACAGCCAAACTTATGAAGCCAGTGAGTTTAAATGAAGACGGCATGCCCGAGGAACTCAATTTCGAGGTAGACCTTGAATATAATGGCGGGTTCCATCTAGCTATTGATGTAGACCTGGTTTTTGGGAAGTCCGCGTACCTGTTCGTAAAGATGACGCGTGTGGTTGGAAGACTGAAACTGCAATTCACTCGCGTGCCCTTTACGCACTGGTCCTTCACGTTTCTTGAAGACCCATTGATAGACTTTGAGGTGAAGTCTCAGTTCGAGGGAAGGCCCTTACCTCAACTCACCTCAATAATTGTCAACCAGTTGAAAAGAGTCATCAAGAAGAAACACACCTTGCCAAATTACAAAATCAGGTAAATTGCTCAGAGTACCAAGAGTGATGTGGTTGTATAGTGGTTGTGCTATTTTGAGCTATTCCTAGGCAAGAGCAATGCAGAGTGCCTGGATACTACCCCTAGCCTTGGTATATTGCTCATACAGCCTACCACAAATATTATTGCAATTAATAAGTGGTTACCAACATATGTAGAACAGGAAGTCTCATATACCACAGCTTTTGAAGTTGCGGTCCCATGATCATCCCACTGAAATTGCCGAACTGAAAACAAACTGTTTAAAAAAGTGATCTTACCTTAGTGACCTGATCCTATGTCAGACATATCACTACCAATTCCTGTCAAAATGAAGTTAACGTATCCAGGACATTTGGGGAGTTGGATGCACTATTTGAAATGAATAATTAGTATGTATGGTAGGAATTTTTTGTTGTTGCTGTAATGACATTTCAGATGATGATCATGTGACTGGAATGCACCTTTAAGCCAATCAGCATTCAAGGTTTGAACCACCCAGTGTACAGTTCATATAAACATTTCGGTTTAATCATGTAGAATCTTCATTTCAGCTTGTTTAGCTCCATCAGGAAAATTAACTTGTTGCCATAGGACATCTTTTTAAATATATATATTTTTGAACCATGAATTATTTGCTCAAACAGTGGAAAAGATTGATGATAGAGTTTTTCCAGAAAGAGGTGTGCAATCAATTCATGCTTATGTTGCAGTAGTACTTGTGAATGGGAGGCAGTGTCCCAGACTACTGCAATAGAACATTTCAATGTGGATTATAATCAATGGACATTCGTTTAAGAGGTTTATACTTTATAAGGGACAATCAAAATGACCCATTCAAATTAGAATATTTCATTATATTTCCAAATATTTTCTCTTGCAAAAGGGTGATCAAATTAAGATCCCCTGTTTGCAAGTCAGTACCTCTACTAGGATATGTTCAAATGTGTTTCATCAAGTTTCAAGTTGATCTTAATTCTTAAATAAGTTTTTCAAGCGTCACACTTAAGTTAGGCTACTCAATTAAAAGTTATGTTTAAAATAAAAATAAACAGTTGGAACCTTATTTATTTAGATGCACTTAATCCCCTACAAGTAATTTCACATTATTCTCTAAATAACAATATTTATTTGAAGAATCATGTTTGGGTATTTCAGGGTATTTCTGTGTTATAGCATTTTGTATATAATAACACCATTGGATGTGAGTGGGCAAAATCACTCAGGATGCCAAGCCAGGAAAATGTTATTAGGTCCTAAGCCTAATGTTATAGGTTTTGTAAATTATGTTGCCTGTTCTAAGCAATTTGTTCATACGTTACTGTGACATATGTTACTGTATAAGCCAGAGACAAATAGTCCTAAAGTGGCAGAATAAATTCAACCATTTGTCGAATTTCAAATCAAAGAGGAGTATCTGTCCATAGTGCATTCTCTGTGACAATCAGGTACATGACCTACAAGCATGGTCAAGTCAAGTTTTGGATTCCAACATGATCCAACTACTAAACAACTATTCATTTAAAACAAAAGAAAAAGAGAGGTGCCTATGCAATTCCAGCACCATTTCAACTTCAACCTAATCAAATCATGTATTATTAGTAAAATAAAATGTAAACATCTGTAGATGCCAAAAACCTATTTGGTCCAATTAACCTACTGTTAATAGGGTTGCAACCACTGGAAAAGCTGCCTCTCTTGGTTCTTACACCATTAATTTCTCCCATTGGGGATTTTTCAATCCACTTCAAATAAGGTCTGTGTTTCTTGTAGGATCACACCAACTCAGCATTCTGATAATCATTTAAATATCTATTGGAGAAGCACTGTTGGTGGAAAAGAAGCCGACAAGATGCATGTTTTTATTGATATGATGACATTTTAAGTATTCCCATTGGAGTGGTTCTGCTACGACATGACCGCCCACTGTTGGGGTCAGCTCAATGACGATTGGATTACTTTTTTTTTTTAAACAACCGAGACCATATGCTCACTATAGCATCAGTCGATGAAATGCTGTGGGCAACAAGTGTTTTTGGCCATACAACATCAGATGTGGTCTGTGTATACCGAGGAGACAGAGGAGCGTGATTTCTTTCTTCTGCAGAGCCACCTGTGAATTTAAGGTAAATTACTGAAACAGAGAGCGATGAAGGCTAAATAGTTCAGTTTAATTTTTTCAGCATTACAGCTTAATCACAGATTACTGTCAGTGCCAGGGACTCTTGTAGAGGGTGGCACATCAGGGTTTGTTGGTATTGATGTTGTACAGGGTTGCCTTTCCTTGTCATGCTCTAGCAACCCATTGTGAGGGGCACGTTCCAGAATACTTCCTGCAAGTGTGTAGGTTTTGCAAGAAACCTCCTGGTTGAGCTGTGTGTTAAAGAGTAGAACTGCCTGGCAGGATGTGTTCAGGAAGACACTCATCAGCTCTTTTGTTGATGCAGGGCTCATGCTTTTGAGGCAGGAGATCCTCTTGTCACTACATTCGGAAAGCTTATACATTTTCACAATCTGGTGGGAAATAGTCACATTCAACTGTTTGTTCAACTTTTTGCCAAGCATTCATGTAACCTTTTTGTTATCCGGCTAAACTAAGTAACCAGGCAAGAATTTCCTTTTGTGGCTACCTTAACATAGTTATTCTGCAGAGATGGGAGAATCTGCCAGAAGGACAACCATCAATGCAGCGCTCCATTAACAGGCCTTCATGGTAGAGTGACTTGATAGAAGCCACCCCTAAATTACAGGCATACAACATGCCTTCTCCTCATCCAATCTGACAGAGTTTAAGAGGATATGCAAGAAAGAGCGGGAAAACTGCAGAAATCCAGGTGTGCAAAGCTGAGGCATAACCTCGAAATTGGTCTAAAATGCATTACTAAGATTTGCAAACACAATACCATCTCTATAGAAGGCAAGTAATTAGAATTAAATACACCCTTTTCTTAATTTAGATGTCACCAAATTGTTTTTAGATAAGTTTTTGTATCTTGACAGTTAAATAACTAAAATATATTTGTTGTATAATAATTGATTGATTAGACAAGCCTACATTTGTCCAGGAGGACTTTTTTTCTTAAAATAATCCTAAATTTAATCATTTACTTGGACTCACTCAGTGAAGTAACAGATGTTTCTACAATGTTTTAACTTACTATGCTTTCTACCGTCCCTTAGTCAATTAGGATCTTCTATTTCTATTGAGCTTCAAATAACAATGAGCTTTTTGGAAGCCCCATAAAGAAGGGCATTGATCTATCGATGGGAAACAAATCATGACTGTAAGTGGCTTGGGGTCCATAGGAAAGGTTTGTGAACCATTGCTATATGCAACTGGAGACGGAAGTAGTGCTGAAATATGGAACATTATTTTCACTTTTTGACTTAAATCTGCTTAAATATCTATTATAATACTTAATTGCTGTGAAGCCATGTTCTTCAACAAAGGATGTTTCAAAAGAAAAGGGCATGAACTGAAGCTCTATAAACTTACCCAGAGCTGTGATTGTTGCCAAAGGTGTTTGTGGCTGGTATTGCTGTTTTATTTTTTTATTAATACTTTTTATGTTTCTTCCATCTTGCCATTAGAAAGCCCTTTAAATATCTTAAAACAAAAAATATCACAATTCAGTCCTTTTCCATCCCACTTTGTGATACAAAAACAAAATCATATCCATTGTATGTCATATGAGGCAGCTTTTGGGGATGGAGCAGTGGACATTAGGCTTTGCTGAATGTCACAGATGGCAGGACTCTCGAAGGGAGGGTGGCTGGAGGTAATCCAGGCATTACAACACCCATCTTGAGTCAGATCAAAAGCCTTATGAATAATCTACTGAAATGGTGGGGAATAAAATAAAGTAGCAGTTTTAGTGTAGGTGTTCTCAACAGTTTTTTGAGGCCGCACTTTTCTTAGAAGGCAAAGGTCTAGATATTGCCATAGATTAAAGGAGAAATGCTTAATTTTTTTGCAACTAACAACTAATTTGGTAATCGATTCATCTGTTGATCACCACTTTGATTAATCAAATATAAAAAAGCCTACATTCTAGCTTTCAATGCACAATGCATCTTACCTCATCTTGCACAATGCTCTATTTAGAACTACTTGAAATAGTAGTTATATTTATTGCTTTAGAACACAGTAAAAAATATTACATGCTATCTGCTTTAAAAAATGATGGTAACAATATTACACGTATTATATTTGAGTAGATTTTAAGGTTGGTTTTTTTAGTGAAATTTACCCAAATAAATTAAGTAAAAATTCCTAAATTATTTAGTCTATGGCACATGATGAATTTAATATTATTAGTGGAATGTGCTTTTTTAATTTAAGTTGTCTCACAAATAAATCAAGCAGAATTTACTCATTTGTATGAATGAAATTTACTGAATTATAACGTTTACTGCTTTTTTTCAGGTTAAGATAATAATGGATACATAATGCACTTTTTGTTATCAAACATGCTTTTAATCTTTCTTTTTTTTTTTTTGCACAAATAAAACATCCAAAGTTGTTCACTCTGAAGTAAGAGCAAAAAACAAAACCACTATTGACCTAAAGTTACAAACCACAAAATGTAAACCATTTAGGGATATCTGTAGATAAAATCCAATGTCGTAATTTTCCATCATTGCCATTCTTGTATTCATGGATCTTAGGCTTAACATTATTTGTACAAGAGGCAGTCAGGCATTTAATGTTTGCTCAGCCTGACCATTTAATAAGAACAGCAGATATGATGTTTCAGTGTGACCAAGCGGTTTTGACCTAAACAATAAGCGGCCAGAGGATACCAATCACAAAGTGCCTTAAACTCAACAAGACGCACATCCCCACTTGACTGAAGATAGTAAGATCTCAGATGTTCATCATACAAAGCACTGAAAGTCTTGACAATGAAACTAATACTTTTGTCCAAAATGACAATCTGCATAATTTCAGCAAAGTCAGGTAAACCTCCAGTGCAGCCATAAGGCAGAATCATCCCCACTTTGTATACTGTTCCGCAATAAGTCACTGAAGTGGTTAAAGGGACACTTGCTTGATTTGAAATGTTTCTTATGGCCTGCTGTACATCCACATGCAGAAGCTCCAATTGCATATTGGAAACTTTATTCACATAAAATGAGGTCTTCTCAGGACTGGCATGCAAGTGGTAACCAATCATTAGTTGATGCCTTGTAGCAAGGGACAGCAATACATTTTTGAAATTTGACGTATGTCTCACTACACGCTTGAAAAAGCTATGCTTAGATTCAAAACGTATGGTCCAAAGTCCAACTACTGGACCAAAACACTCAATCAACTGAGGATAATGCTCCAAGAAGTGGTGTTTTGGGAGCAGTCTTTCATGTGGGAAAAGTTCAAGAAATTGATGCCGATGTTCTGAAATTTTTGAGTCCAGATAACCGATAGTTTCTGCAGTGTGGACAGGTGACACGACCAGTTCAACAATGTCTTTTAAAGTCATGAGAATTTGCCAAGCAGGTTCACCTAAAGGTATCTTGGACCCAATCAAGAATGGCAGAAGTCGGATAAGAGCCCAGTTCTCATGCATATTGCCCCCTACACTTCGACGTTTGGCAAAATTTTCAGGTATTGCGTGAGGGCTATTCGTTTTGTCCGTCCATTTGTAGGGAAAGAAAGCAATTGCCACATTGAGTTCACTTAAAGTGAAATATTTCTTCTTTACAAGAACAGAGAGGCACAGTGCTAGCTCCACAGGAATGACACCTTCAAATAAGTCATGGGCTATGTTTGGGGGATAGCCAGTAGTAAAGTGAAAATGCTTCAGTTTGTTGGTCAACGGACAAACCTTTTTGACACCATAGCAATGGGTCAGTGTAGAATGTTCCTGCTGTCTGCTACAACAGGTTGTCTGCTACAACATTGAGCACAGTCCCTTTGATGTTCTTTCCGTATCTTGCAATAAAAACCCCTTCTTGTTCCAATGTACAAAGATCATTCAAAAGATGTTCTAAGATGACATCATATCCAAATCTTCTTACATCTTCAGCTTTGCTGAGAACAGCCAAATGTATCGATGTAAGAGCAGATCGCAATTCTGGTGGCATATTTGCCAAAAGCCAATAAACTGCAGTGATTTTGTGCTTTTTCTTGGAAGTTCCAAGTGGATTGCACACCTCAAAGTCATCAACATATAATATCAGAGATATTTTCATCTCATCCTCAGCAAAAAAATTGTTTTCAGTGAAATATTTGCCTTGAACAAAAGAGTTGAATGTTGATGGGACACTTGAACACTGTGGAGATGTTTCCAAGCTTATGTGCTTGTTATTCAACACCTGTTGCAAGGTCTGGAGAATAGGTACATACTGATAGGATCTACTTTCAGCAGCATCCAAAATATATTCCACAGGTTCAACAACCTTAAAATTGTCATTAAAATAATGTCTTATCTTGAAAGAAGTGCCAAGGGGACCTTTTTCATCTAGTGCTGTCCTTATTTAACCTTACAAAGTTAATCAACAAACTCACTGATACTATCTTCACTGAGAAAACAGTTATTCTTCCTTAAATTTGAATCAACAATGTTTTGCACATCTTGGCATGCTGTCAGAGAAGAAATAAACTGGAGCTCCCCTACCAAATTATCAATACATCTTGCAGAGACATTATAAACACTCTCCAGCTTCAACAGTAACAGGGCTAATTTATTAAGAATTGTTAGTGACACGTTTGGAATCTGGTCATCTGGAATCTGGTCATCGCTTTCTCCAGTGATTCCTTCTGAATCCTGACAGTGTGGATCAGGAGCAAATGAATGATGCCTGGACTTGCTTAACACAATCACCTCAGCCTTAAAATCATTGGTAGAATGAGGATTGTGTTTTCTGCTTTTGTGTGTCACAAAAGTCCCATAAACGTTTGTCTTAAAATCACACCCAGAAAATACACATTCTCCAGTTTCGTAACTCCTGAGGTGTTGACCTAAATGTTGAAAATAGTCCTTTTCAGAAGAATGTGGTGTATTACAAATGTTACAGTTAAAGGATACTGCCCCTGGCTCCAAAGTGTCTTCATTTAAATGATTCCTACTTAGATGCGTGCGTAGGGCACCATGCGTCTTGAAAGAGCATGGACAATTGTAATGTGGGCAAGGTATAGTATGGCTATGGGTAAATGGCTCATGCTGTAGTCTGTAGTGCCTCAAAAGAGCTCCTTTTGAAGATGCTGTCAATTGGCAAACCTTGCACTGCCACACCATGATTTCAAAAGGCACCACTTGCACTGAAAATACATGAATGCTTACAAAGACACCGCTACAAGGACCCTCACGTTGCTGAATGCTTAAGACACTGCTACAAGGAGCCTCACGTTGATCTGTAAAGAAAAAATAAAATGTTGAATTATAGAATATTTTATTTATGTAAAGCTTACACTTTTTTAAACAAGTGTAAAATGTCAGTGTAATGTACAATAATGAACCTTTTTAATTGCAACATTTTTAAAAGTTATAATTAATTTCAGTTTAATGAGATTTTCACCTCAAACATCATTACAATAATCTGTTAACCTGCACCGCCCTTTAACACAAACTTATAGCATACCAAATTAAAATAGATATAAGTTAGTTTATTAAGCCTTTGGGCTAGAGGGCTAATTGCGGTCTTATTTTAAAATTTCAGTCTGCTTCAATTTGTAATTACAATCATAAATAAATACAAAAAAAGTTAAGGCTGTCTACATAAAATGTATTTTTAATAACCAAATTAAATTGACCTTGAGGTTTAGAAACACAATGCAGCTAAAACATGTCTGACAAAGTTATATTTCAAATTAATTAATTTATAAATCGCAATGATACAGATTAAATTTGCTCCACAGTTACGATACATATTCTGTGATCTGGTATGATATACTACATAATTTAACATTACATTAAAAATACACTATATTCTTATAAACATACCCGAGATGGTTTGCAGAACAAGATAATATCTTCACGATCATGGTCACGACTGCTGGATGTTTTAGTCATGGTTTTAGCGTTTTAGCCAGAGAATTTCTACACGAGGTCGAGGATATTTGCGTGAGAGTCTACTTCTATGAACGAGTTGGGACATTGCGTACAGGCTACTGCTTCGAGTATGAACGCAATATTACATCGTGCCATTTGTATTATTATATTTTTTTTAATTATTATTACTCTTTTCTAAAAGATTCATTTTAAATTGTCATACATTATTATATTTCGAAAGACGTAATTTGAAGTTTTAAAAAGTTACATCTATTAATCTTCCCAATATCAAGCTTACCGATGGCCTATGGAGAATATAATGTTAGCACATTGACGACGATTTATTTTAGCAATCAATATTCTAGCCACAGCACAAGCATGTGGTGGTGTTGTACACACTGGAGATAAGACAATCGTTCATAGTTTCGCAAGTCATATCATTTGTTTTCGTTGATTTAAGACAACTCATCTCATCTATTTTGCCTTATAGGTATCGGCATGAGACTAAAATATGCGAACTCAGCGATGCTACTGAACAAGAGTGAACATAACTGGTCTATGAAAGAGCTTTAAGAAATAATGAGAAGCATAGTTATAACTAAGCTTACCTCTTATGTGATTGACGTTCGACCCCTCCGCCAAAAATGTCTTCTGATCACTGCCGTTCACTTTCAAATGGTGTCTCTAACCGCATAATTGAACCAATTCCATCCATCCATCCATCCATCCATCTTCTTCCGCTTATCCGGGGCCGGGTCGCGGGGGCAGCAGTCTAAGCAGGGATGCCCAGACTTCCCTCTCCCCAGACACTTCCTCTAGCTCTTCCGGGGGGACACTGAGGCGTTCCCAGGCCAGCCGGGAGACATAGTCCCTCCAGCGTGTCCTAGGTCTTCCCCGGAGTCTCCTCCCGGTGGGACGGGACCGGAACACCTTCCCAGGAAAGCGTTCCGGAGGCATCCAAAACAGATGCCCAAGCCACCTCAGCTGACCCCTCTCGATGTGGAGGAGCAGCGGCTCTACTCCGAGCTCCTCCTGGTTGACCGAGCTTCTCACCCTATCTCTAAGGGATCGCCCGGCCACCCTGCGGAGAAAGCTCATTTCGGCCGCCTTTATCCGGGATCTTGTCCTTTCGGTCATGACCCAAAGCTCATGACCATAGGTGAGAGTAGGAACGTAGATTGACTGGTAAATTGAGAGCTTCGCCTTGCGGCTCAGCTCTTTCTTCACCACGACAGACCGATACATCGACTGCATTACTGCAGAAGCTGCACCGATCCGTCTGTCAATCTCCCGTTCCATCCTTCCCTCACTCGTGAACAAGACCCCTAGATACTTAAACTCCTCCACTTGAGGCAGGCACTCTCCACCAACCTGAAGTGGGCAAGCCACCCTTTTCCGACTGAGGACCATGGCCTCGGATTTGGAGGTACTGATTTTCATCCCCACCACTTCACACTCGGCTGCAAACCGTCCCAATGCATGCTGAAGGTCCTGGTTAGAAGGGGCCAACACGACAACATCATCTGCAAAGAGCAGAGACGAAATTGTGTGGTCCCCAAACCTGACACCCTCCGGCCCCTGGCTGCGCCTAGAAATTCTGTCCATAAAAATTATGAACAGAACCGGTCGCAAAGGGCAGCCCTGCCGGAGTCCAACATGCACTGGGAACAAGTCTGACTTACTGCCGGCAATGCGGACCAAGCTCCTGCTTCGGTTGTACAGGGACCTGACAGCCCTTAGCAAAGGACCCAGGACCCCATATTCCCCAAGCACCCTCCACAAGATGCCGCGAGGGACACAGTCGAATGCCTTCTCTAAATCCACAAAACACATGTGGATTGGTTGGGCAAACTCCCATGAACCCTCCAACACCCCGTAGAGGGTATAGAGCTGGTCCAGTGTTCCACGGCCCGGACGAAAACCACACTGTTCCTCCTGAATCCGAGGTTCTACTATCGGCCGTATTCTCCTCTCCAGAACCCTGGCATAGACTTTCCCGGGGAGGCTGAGAAGTGTGATTCCCCTATAGTTGGAACACACCCTCCGGTCCCCCTTCTTAAAAAGAGGGACCACCACCCCGGTCTGCCATCCCAGAGGCACTGTCCCCGACCGCCACGCGATGTTGCACAGGCGTGTCAACCAAGACAGCCCCACAACATCCAGAGACTTGAGGTACTCAGGGCGGATCTCATCCACCCCCCCGGTGCCTTGCCATCGAGGAGTTTCTTGACCACCTCTGTGACTTCAGCCCGGGTGATGGACGAGTCCACCTCTGAGCCCTCATCCTCTGCTTCCTCAATGGAAGACGTGTCAGCGGGATTGAGGAGATCCTCGAAGTACTCCTTCCACCGCCCGACGACATCCTCAGTTGAGGTCAACAGCTGCCCACCTCTACTGTAAACAGCGTTGGTAGGGCACTGTTTCCCTCTCCTGAGGCGCCGGATGGTTTGCCAAAGTCTCTTCGAGGCCAGCCGATAGTCCTTCTCCATGGCCTCACCGAACTCCTCCCAGGCCAGAGTTTTTGCCTCCACAACCACCTGGGCTGCAGCCCGCTTGGCCTGTCGGTACCCGTCAGCTGCCTCAGGAGTCCCACAAGCCAACCAGGCCTGATAGGACTCCTTCTTCAGCTTGACGGCATCCCTTACTTCCGGTGTCCACCACCGGGTTCGGGGATTGCCGCCTCAACAGGCACCGGAGACCTTACGGCCACAGCTCCGAGTGGCCGCTTCGACAATGGCGGTGGAGAACATGGTCCACTCGGACTCAATATCTCCAACCTCCCTCGGGATCCAGTCGAAGCTCTGCCGGAGGTGGGAGTTAAAGATCAATAGAGTCCCCAGTCGGAGCACTTTCCAGCACCCCTCCCAGAGACTCCAAGAAGGTCGGGTACTCTGCACTGCCGTTCGGCCCGTAGGCGCAAACAACAGTGAGAGACCTATCCCCGACCCGTAGGCGCAGGGAAACGACCCTCTCGTTCACCGGGGTAAACTCCAACACATGGCGGCAGAGCTGGGGAGCTATAAGCAAACCCACACCAGCCCGCCGCCTCTCACCATGGGCAACTCTAGAGTGGTGAAGAGTCCATCCTTTCTCAAGGAGTGTGGTTCCAGAGCCCAAGCCGTGCGTAGAGGTGATCCCAACTACCTCTAATCGGAACCTCACAACCTCACGCACTAACTCAGGCTCCTTCCCCGCCAGCGAGGTGACATTGAACCAATTCTCTTAAAATAAATCGGTAAAATTTTTCTTAATTTTATTAGTTTATTTTGCTCAAATTAAGCCTAAAAATTGCACACATTTTCTTAAATAAAAGAGGAAAACGTATCTCTTGGTTTTATTAGTGAAATCTTCTTAATATATTCTATCAAACACAAAATCACAATTTCAATAATGAAATGTACCCATTATATTTAATTATCACGTTATTTTTTTTAATGAAAATTACAAGACCCATGATTCATTTTTTACAGTGAATGTATCCGTTAATGCTGTCGTCATGGCTCCAATGTGTTCTGGTTTGCATGCATCATTGTTGTGCTATTGTGCCTTGAGTTCTGCTTTGCTTTTTCTGCTATCTGTCTTTTTGAAGTCTTCAATGTAAAGTGCAGAAGAATTTAGTTGTACCCATCTTTCCAGTGGTGTAGCTATATGCTCTGACATTTTTTTTCAGTGTTCAGTTCATTTTTTGTTTTCTTTCCCACATAGAGCCAACAATGTAGGTAGAAGTAAATAAACTAAAAACTAAGATAGAAAATAGTAAAACAAGATATACATATAGTGACACATACATACAACAATGTATGTTACCAACAGCAACACCCGACAACCAATGGTACAGGGTTGCACACCAATAACCTGTCATGGATATGTCAAAGGATGTGGCGGCTAGGGTCCCCAAGAGACAGGGAAAAAAGCTTAATATAAAAGCATTCCATTACTTTCACTGGATGTAATATCCAGCCCCTATATACCGACAATATAAAACACATTTCCAAATTCAAATGTACTACTGTTGCTTCTCATTGCAAAACATATTTTATCAAGTTCAGAACTGAAATCTACCAGTCATCTAAAGATTAAATGAATCACTGTCAGCCCCACAAGCTCTCAAACTTTTTTTTATTGTCAGGCTACAGCCAACGAGCTGAAAAAAAACGCTGAATTTGAAACTCAAACTCTTGTTGAAAGTTAATTTTGAGAAGGGGGATGTTAATATATTCTCCTTGATAGCACCTGCGAGCCTTAACAACACCTATTTTATCACCCCAAAATCTGCATATGTTCCTATCCAGAGTTGGAATGTGACAAACAGCCAATTTTTCTTTATGTTTAAATGGTCGTTTTTCTTGTCTGTTTTCCATTTCAGTGATAAGGAATACACCATGACATTCTGCCTTAGTTGACACGTGCAGCTTGTTGTTTTCATCCAACCAGGTCTCGTGGGAATATGTAACTTTGTGTACGTAAATCTTATGAATTTGTGTGGTATTTTACATTATGTTTGAGTGCATTACAATGTGCTGCTGAAATTATAATGTTATGAATTTGCAAAAATATGTCACGTTAGATAATTCTATGAAAACCTGTCATGTCTAATGAATTAACAAAAAAACACATTACAGATTATATTTAATGTATGATATGCTACGACTTAGATTTAAGGTTAGGTATCACAGTACAATACTAGTGTTAAAATTAGAACTCTTGGTCTTGCTTCTCTTGTGTTACAGACAAATTTAGTAAAGTTACCACTAATATGGTAAACTTCACAAAATCATTAGATAATTACTCAAACATAGTCTAGTCTTTTTCTGCAAAACAGTGTTTTGGTTTAACTCTGTTCAACCACTTATTCATTGACCCATTGGCAGGTACTTCCTGTTAGAGTTTTGGCATACACGTATAAAACCGCATAAACACAACTCCTGGTCCATAGTTTGACACCCATCTTTCTCAGTGCACTGCCATTGGAGCTTCCCCATCATGACTGGATATGACACATCTTGGTATTAAATATGTATTATACCTTGGTACGACAATGGTCGGTTTTATGTGCTGGGTAAGACAATTTAACACAGTCCAGATCTCACAGGTTGGGGAGCCAATCACCTAGCAGATCAGATCACATTCTTTTGCACAAAGCCTTTTAACCTTGTCCCGATCCTTATCTGTGAGATGACAGACGAGATTGGGCTACTTTTCTGTAACCTTCGAGTGTGTCATTCCTTTCCCGTTGTTATAACTTTGGCTGTAAGTGTATCAGGTTTCTTCACAACAGGACTGTTTTTTAAGATGTACTGAACCATTAGTAATGTGTGAAGCCTTATGTTGGAGTCATTACAGCATCATTCCCCACTTCCTCCCTTTATCTGTGTCAGCTGTGCTGTTTGGGAGACAAAACGGTCTACACATCTGTTCTCTCTTCAGTTCTACCTGCCCTCTGTCTACACTACCGTTCAAAAGTTTGGGGTCACTGAGACATGTCCTTGTTTTTAAAAGAAAACCACATTTTCTGTCCATTAAAATAACATCAAATTGATCAGAAATACAGTGTAGAAATTATCATTGCAAATTACTATTGTTTTTATGGAATATCTACTTGGGTGTACAGAGGCCCATTATCAGAAACCATGTGTTCCAATAGTATGTTGTGTTTGCTAACCACGTTTAACATTTTAAAAGGCTATAGGATCTTAGAAAACCCTTTTGCAGTTATGTTAACAGCTGAAAACGGTTTTGCTGATTAGAAGAAGCAATAAAACTGTCCTTCTTCAGCATATCTCATTGTGGGCTCGATTACAAGCTAAAAATAGCCAGAAACCAAGAACCTTCTTCTGAAAGTCGTCAGTCTCTTCTTGTTCTGAGAAATGAAGGCTTTTCCATGTGAGAAGATCTCATACAACGTTGTGTGCTGCTCCCTTCCCAGAACAGCACCAACTCGGTCTGACCAGAATAGGTAGAGAAGTGGGAGGTCCCGGTCCCATGGAATAGCCTTCATTTCTCAGAACAAGAATTGACAGACGACTTCCAGAAGAAAGTTCTTGGTTTCTGGCCATTTTAAGCCGGTAATTGAACCCACAATTGTTGATGCTTCAGATACTCAATAAGTCTAAAGAAGGACTGTTTTATTGCTTTTTTAATCAGCACAACCGTTTTCAGCTGTGCTATCATAATTGCAAAAGCCTTTCCTTATGATCACATAGCCTTTTAAAATTATATATTTGGATTAGCAGACACAACGTGCCATTGGAGCACAGGAGTGATGGTTGCTGATAATGGGCCTCTGTACGTCTATGTAGATATGCCATTATAAATCACCCGTTTCCAGCTACAATCATCATTTACAACATGAACAATATCTACACTGTATTTCTTATTTTCTTATTTTAATGAACAAAAAAAATTGCTTTTCTTTTGAAAACAAGGACATTTCTAAGTGACACCAAACTTTTGAACAGTAGTGTATTCTCTTTAGTATTTTGTATTGGGGATGGACTCAGCTGAGAATAGGTGATTTCACATGTAGGTAAAATACTAGACTCTTCTTGAACTCTCCTCTCGGCTCCCCTCTGAATACTTTTGGACTTCAGACACATCATTGATTAAGCTACCATTGTTATTTTCCCTCACAATGACTTAAGGGACTTTAAGGCCAGGTGTTTTGTAAAAGCACTTGGTGACATCTGCTGATGTAAAAAAGGGCTTTATAAATATGTTTGATTGATTGATAGGGACGGGACTGGATAAACAATGCTTTGTAAACGTATTCAGCCTCCTAATCAGTTCTCCAAAGTTACTGAATAACAAATGTTACATATGTTATGTCCTTCTGTCCATACGTCTCAAATATTTTTCTGATTAGTACCTAACATTACATGGCTACTATTGAACAATAATCATTCACATTGTGGTGGTCTGGCTCCTAAATGCATACAGTGGGGAGAACAAGTATTTGATACATTGCCGATTTTGCAGGTTTTCGCACTTACAAAGCATGTAGAAGTCTGTAATTTTTATCATAGGTACTCTTCAACTGTGAGTGACGGAATCTAAAACAAAAATCCAAGTAATTAATTTGCATTTTATTGCATGACATAAGTATTTGATACATCAGAAAAGCAGAACTTAATATGTGGTACAGAAACCTTTGTTTGCAGTTACAGAGATCATACGTTTCCTGTAGTTCTTGACCAGGTTTTCACACACTGCAGCAGGGATTTTGGCCCACTCCCCCATACAGACCTTCTCCAGATCCTTAAGGTTTCGGGGCTGTCGCTGGGCAATACAGACTTTCAGCTCCCTCCAAAGATTTTCTGTTGGTTTCAGGTCTGGACACTGGCTAGGCCACTCCAGGACCTTGAGATGCTTCTTACGGAGCCACTCCTTGGCTGTGTGTTTCGGGTCGTTGTCATGCTGGATGACCCAGCCATGACCCACCTTCAATGCTCTTACTGAGGGAAGGAGGTTGTTGGCCAAGATCTCGCTATACATGGCCCAATCCATCCTCCCCTCAATACGGTGCGGTCGTCCTGTCCCCTTTGCAAAAAAGCATCCCCAAAGAATGATGTTTCCACCTCCATGCTTAACGGTTGGGATGCTGTTCTTGGGGTTGTACTCATCATTCTTCTTCCTCCAAACACGGCGAGTGGAGTTAAGAGCAAAAAGTATCAGACCACATGACCTTCTCCCATTCCTCCTCTGGATTATCCAGATGGTCACTGGCAAATTTAAGACGGCCTGGACATGTGCTGGCTTGAGCAGGGGGACCTTGCATGCGCTGCAGGATTTTAATCCATGACGGCGTAGTGTGTTACTAATGGTTTTCTTTGAGACTGTGGTCCCAGCTCTCTTCAGGTCATTGCCCACGTCCTGCCGTGTAGTTCTGGGCTGATCCCTCACCTTCCTCAGGATCATTGATGCCCCACGAGGTGAGATCTTTCATGGAGCCCCAGACCGAGGGAGATTGACCGTCATCTTGAACTTCTTCCATTTTCTAATAATTGCGCCAACAGTTGTTGCCTTCTCACCAAGCTGCTTGCCTATTGTCCTGTAGCCTATCCCTTCTTAAAGAAAAACTAACAGGTCTGTGAGAGCCGGAATTCTTACTGGTTGGTAGGTGATCAAATACTTATTTCATGCAAAAAATACAAATTAACTATAAAAAAATCATACTATCTGGATTTTTGTTTTATTTTCCGTACCTATGATAAAAATGACAGACCTCTACATGCTTTGTAAGTAGGAAAATCTGCAAAAATCGTATTAAATACTTGTTCTCCCCACTGTATATTTGCACAATTTGCACGTTAATATTGACCACATGGTGGGGCTATTACTGACAAGTTTAAATCATAATAATTTTTACTTGGTTATGAAATTTGGTGCACATGCTTAGGAAAACTGCTTGATTTAGAGATCTGACAACCAGTTGATGGGTTGACTGTTGGTGGCCTTATTTTGCTCTTCATCTTAATCCCAGAGAGAAAGACAACCGTTTTATAAAACAGTGAAATCTAAAATAGTACTTCAGACTTTTAGCATAGAACAGACATGTTTTGTTACTGCAGTAAGGCACATTTTATGTCATGGTGAATAAATAGATTGGAAGTGCAAAGTCCATCTTTTATATCTCCCATTATGTCCAGCCTGTGTCAATAGAATGACATTGCATGCTCTTTCCTTGCCGGGACACCAATTTAGTTAACATTGTGCTCCTTGTACTCTCATTACTTTTGAAAGCTTTGATTGCTAGTATTTAAAAGGAGCCATGTATTTGGATTATACACACAGCCCACTGCAATGGACCTTGTTCATTACGATTTATTATGCTGAAGTAGGTACAGCAAGAAAAAATTCATTTGTTTCAGTGCAATAATATGGCATTTGCTAGTCTTCAGCACACAAGGTTTATGATGGCACACGCATGATCCCTGATCCTCCTGAAACTTTGCGCATTAGTGTAATGCACAGGTGTTGAATAGGATTTCTTAAGTGATTGTTGTTACTTTTTGCCACGTACTTCTTGTTTTCTAAATTATACCTTTTAAAGAAAATGAGTAGAAAAGGAATCTTCTTTGCTTGGTAATGTAGATTTTGTACATTATTTAGGTGAATCACAAAATATTTGGCTGTTCCATCTGATTTTAAGCGTTTTTGTGGTTGCTTCTGCTAATATCTGCAGATAAAGCAGGACAATTAAATTGTGAGTTTGGTAATCTTCAGTAGCAAACCAAGAATTTTCCCACTAAAACTACTGACATGGGATACCTGAGTATTTTTAGTCAGGTTTTGAAAATTGGTTAGGCCTGCCCAAGTATGTCCTGGTTAAATGTCTGGCTTTGTGGATATCAAGTATGGTTATATGTAAAGCTTACAAAGACAATGAAAATCAACACTACTGTTGTTTGCTCCTTGGGGTTTAAGGCCAGGTGTTTTGTAAAAGCACTTTGTGACAACTGCTGATGTAAAAAGGGCTTTATAAATACATTTGATTGATTGATTGATTGATTGACCATATTAGTCTCATGTAGCCCTTTTAAAAGTTTTAAGCCTAAGATCTATTTGCTAATGTTTTATTATTGTCCTCAGTATTTATTGAATGTTAGCAATTTAATGAGTATGCAAGAAAGATTCCAAAACTATTGCATGCAGTTGTTCCTTACCCCTCTATTACATTGCTTCTCTTTGTGCGTTCCCAAGTCCTTTTTTCAAAAGAAATGCTAATCTTTTAAGAGCTTTCTGATTAAAAAGTTAAGTTAGTGCCGGAATGTCTGGCCAGAGCATTGTTCCCAAAGCTAATGACTTCTAAATAAATGAGCTGTCATAAGCGGATTGGGTCTATTTAAAATTTAAAAATGCCAAACGCAGAATACAAGGAATATTTTGCCCAGCATAATTATGTCTAATCTTGATGATAATACCTTTCTACAAGACTCATAAATTGATGATATCAAATAAGAGGCTATGGGTCAATGGTTTGACATTTTGCTGTCCACATCATGTTTACAATATAGTATTTACATTTTTTTATAAACACTACCTTACATGACCTTTCTTTACCAACTTATTGAACTATTGTTTATTACCCATTGTAATTAGTAATAATGGAGCTTAGAATTACCAAAATGTTATTAGAAGACACTCTCTGCACCTAAAATGAAAATGCTAAAATCCAAAAAAGGTCAAATATAACAATAGAAATGTTGTGCTTGTGTTTTCATTGATTTACAAAGACTATGGTGAGAGTTCTGAACGCCATTAAATGTTTGTGCCTGAAAGACGTCTGTACCAACATTGGGATAAAATATTTTTGCGATAGTCTGGAAGGATATTACATCACAATGAGGTTTGATACGAACTCCCAAGTGGAGCTGATATTTTTGTAATCTCCTGAAATGTGGATAATTTGGTGTGCTATGATGCAACATCTTGCCATACAGTAGAATGCTGAAAGAATATCTACAGTAGAATGTTGCATGTTCACTCTGCAAGATAACAGATAAAACTAGACAAAGGAGCTTTTGCTTCTCCACTCATTGGCAGAAGCAAAGTGAAATGCAACAACACAAGTGGCTTTGGACTTACTTTTCTTGAGTAGCACTGCCAAAGCCTGGACTGGAAACCCTTTGAACATCTGTGGGGATACCTGAACATCTTAGTTCACTGACACTCCCAGTCAAATTTGACAGAGAAGGTGTAATCCTTATTCCCAGACACTTCGGGCCAAATTGAATAATCTGACCGTGTTTATAAATTGTTGACTCAGGGATTTAAACCAGCAACCCTTTGTTCACTGGTCCAACACTCCTGTCCTTTTAAGTATTTACTTTTGTAGATCGTAGCCCTACTTCTACATAATGAAATTAGGTATTGTTCAGCCTTTCTCAAATGTTTAACCGCAATTGCTCATTTTATCATGTGCTGAATTTTGCCATAGCTCTAGAGTTAGCCAGCCAGCGGAGTAATACAGAATGTTCCTTTGTCTCCGCTGTTACATTACTCTTCTGGGCTTCTATTTTCTAGCTGTTTATGTGCCCTGGATATAGAAAGCTACAAAGGAACCATGCCCTGAAAGCACAGGCTAATTCAGAACCACAAGCAACAGTAAACATGTTCTCTCTCCTGAATGGGTGCTGCTCCTTTGGCCAGTTGAGACATCCCTGTTCGTATAGTATCCCCCTTGTGCCAGTCATTGTTATTTGAAATGCTAAACACGTCATTCACCCACGCTTTGTCAAAATCGGCCCTGCGCTATGTACGTTTTCACATGGATTAACTAAAGCCATAATTCTGAATGTATGTGCCAAACTTTATCACTTGGAGTCAGCCAACGTTTTGGTTGATATGTTGTTGTAGGGTGAGTCTTGACAGTGTTTGCAACATGTCTACCAAATTGTATTTCAGTGCAAATATCCAGGACTAATTTGTGTTTATTGATATGCCACACCCATGCCCACTTTACTGTGTAATGGCCTGTAGTGGCCTTACCATTTTGAAATCACAATTTTATATTCTGTAGAAATATATTGCTGAGTGCGAGTTTTATGCAAAGGCTAAATTTTTGCCAGAGGTGTAGTGTTTTGAGTGTTTAAATGCCAGAGGCATTAATCTAATGTTTGCATTAGGGGCTCAAAATAGTAGAAGCAGGCCTGTAGTCCTAAACAACTTGATGTTCATGTTGAAATTAGCCCACTGACTACGGTTTAACCGTTGGCCTTGGTTCTGCTTTTAGCCTCTGTACACACTCAGTAGGGGAAGTCAGGGCTAGAGAGAAGTGTTTTGTAAGGGTGTCTGCACACATGTTTAGAGGGAGACAGCAAGAGAGAGGGTGAGATAGCAGAGGTGCAACAAGGGCAAAGCGTTGTGAGAGTAGGTCATTGTGTGAAACAGAGAGAGACAAACCCTAGTACACACACGGATAGCGCCTCCTCTCTTTCCCCTCATGTGTTCTCTTATCTCTCTGTCATTCACCCTGTCCAGCCATCCTCTATCATGTCTTTCCTTCCTCCATCCTATTTCTCTGTTCTGCGTCCTAGCTCTTCATCCTCCATCTTATCTCAATATCCCTCGCCAGCTCTTGATTAATCAAGCCTTCCATCATTTTTAAACTTAAACACCTCTTTCCATCAGTCCTTTCTCTTCCACATATTATTTTGGAACGATTTTTGTGTTTATTGTATTTAAATGTCTCTCATCTCAAATACTTGTTCAATGCTTTTCCCAAACCATTTATGGGACTGTTATATAGCTTTAGCTAACACTTTAGTCCCCCTAATTATTGTTACTGTCTTACTGTATTATTACTGTAACATTTGTTGTTATTATTTCATGCAAGCAAGCAAGTTTATTTATATAGCACAATTTATACATAGAACAAATTCAATGTGATTTACAAAAAAAAAGTATATATATAAAAATACAACAGCATAAAAACAAATACTCAAATGAAAACATTAAAAAACAGCATCCTAATAATAAAACTTAGAATAAAAACGGGATAAAAACATAGGAAGCTATGAAAGCTGTAAGGCTAAACAGGTTACACACATACAGATTAAACACGTTTACACGCATACAGTAGACATATTGGTTCTGTTTTTTCTTTTTGTGTACCTTCATGTAAGTTGTGCTACACTGTGTGGCTATGCACTTGTGAAGGTTTTGTGAAGAAGCAACAGCCAATTGTAGCTTTTTCCTAGTTGATCTGCATCTCTAGCAGTTTTACTGAGCCCATGTTTTAGTCCTGATGATGATGACAAAACAAAGACGCTAACCGGTTTTGTCTGTTAAATGTTGCCGTGGGCTAACAGCATTATCTCAAACATAGGCGTAAGCATTGGATGTCCTCATGGGTTTGCTTATCAACTCATTTATTCTCCCAATAGCGAAGCCATTGGCATTTGCTTGGATTTTCAAAATCTGTCTTAATTTCAGTGTTGAATCCCTCAGCTATTATGTTCTCTGAAGTCATTTGCAGTACAAAACAGTTGTTTAATGTAATCATTGTATTCCATTTGTTTTTCCAGATACAAACCTTTCTTCCCGTTCCAAGTTCAACCTCCTATTGGATCCTCCTCCTGTGAGTTTGACCTCTCAATTCAAGCCTCAGGATTGGTCGAAGGCCGTCTTAGAGTCACGCTCGTCGAATGTAGCAGGTATGATATCTCATTCTGGGTCATTCCACCAACTCAATACATTTTGTAACATGGCCCAAAAAACCCTGTTGATTCCACACTAATTTGAACATTTTGTAAAAACTTTAGGAAAACAACTTTGCCCACTGCAATAAGTACTGAATAAAGTGTAGGGGTTTAATATTTCATCTTCAATGACCCATGAGTTCCCTTGTGACACAAGTATACAAGCTTGTTGTCTGAAACAGGCAGTGGCAATTCAATACAAGTTCACAAAAACATTTCTAACATGGGAACCAGGCTTCCCTAATTCTGAAAGCTGTTGTCCTTGGCTGAAGTGAGCTAAAAAGGAATGGGATTCGGTGTAACTGAGTGATGCTTTTCAGCATGTCAAACCAATGAAATATATATTGTGTGGGTGAAGCTAGTTTGGAAAGCATTTAACACCTACCACACTTTCAGAAATAATGTTTGGGGATTGTTATTTATATGTAAATTCCCATTAACATTATTCAAACCATTTTGGCTAATAGAATGGGGACCTTTGGGAAGTGACAGTCTTCTCAATTGGATTGAGGTCTGGGGTTTGACTGGGCCACTCAGAGACATTCAAAGACTTGTCCCAAAGCCACTCCAGGGTCATTGTCATGCTGAAAGATGAATCTTCACCCCAGTCTGAGTTCCTGGCAACTCTGGATCAGGTTTTCTACAAGGACTTCTCTGTATTTCACTCTGTTTATCCTTCCCTCAAACCTGACCAGTCTCCCAGTGCCTGCCGCTGAATAGCATCCCCATAGCCATCACTATGCTCTATGGTGTGCATGGTGAGCTCAGAATGAAGTGTGGTGTTACACTTGTGCCATTACCGTTTCTATGTTACCCTTATTCTCCTTGTTACTCTCTACTAAGAAGATAAATGTAACTGCTGTTTCAAGTTGTTTTGAATAGAGCATTATGCAAGAAGAGGACACTTAAAACATTATAAAATAAATAAATACATCTACATTTAATGTTGTTTTGCTAATTGATGAAGTAGTAATTTAATTGAAGCTAGTAATGTAGCCCATGTCTGTATCATATTTCTGAACGTCAGAGATTTAACTGCCGAAGTAAAAACCCAGTGGCTGTATATAAAAAAATAAAAATAATTCTCAAGAGACAAGCCGGCCATTCAAAGTAGTGTTATTTAACTCAGGCAAATGTATGCCAAACGGCAGTAGGCAGTTTAAGCAGTAGGCTGGTGCTATTTCTAGCTTCAGCGCATTTGATGCAGAGGAAGGAAATGTATTGAAAAGCACAGACCATGCAGAAGGGACCAGCCCAATCTGAACTGCAAAACATGAGATGAGATGTAACTCCTGTGTATGATAGTAATGTTCTGACTGTTATAACGTCCCAACATTGTAAACTAGCCTACAAAGCATAAGCCATAGGTTATATACTGTAGGTCAGTAGCACAGGAGAGTAGTTATGGGTCATGCTGCTACTAGCCTTCTTCATTAACTTATACAGTACATGATCTACACATGAATCTGGATCATTATCCAGATACTTTTGCTATTTATACTACTATCTTCAGCAGCTACGTCCTTTTAAATAATTGCCTAGAATTTTGAAGAATTTCACAGTAAACAGAACATCTCAATAAAAACAATCTCTAAGTTACATGGCTAAACATAGAATTGCAGAAATAAATGATCAACAGTTTATTTGGATATCAACACAATGCAACAACAGCCATGTTGTACTGCACAAATGATGCACCATGTTGCTGGGGTAGGAAATACAAGTCATTAAAGGCTGGGTCTTAAAATTGTGCCTGTCTTTTGCAAGACCATGGTTTCAATCCTGCTTGTGCATTAGTCCAGGGTTCCCATGGAAGTTGGCGCAATTGGATAGCACTGTTAAGGTTTGGAGGTTTTGTAATCGAATATGGTTGCCTTCCCTGATCAGGCTCTAGAAAATCCTTGTGGTGACTTGAGCCCAAGCAAGATTGAAGGCTGGGGAGTTGATTCCTTCCGGTGCAAAAGGTTTCAGGTTTAGACTTCCTGGTTGAGCTTTGGTTGAGACTTCCTGTCCCTAGTCCACTGGGAGTTGCTGCGATAAAGCAGGACCTTAATCGGAAATCAGGAAATTGCTGAGGAAATCTGAAGAAAAGTAATAATCTTGCCAATTTTGCCAGGCACTAAAATGTTGCTTAATTTCGGTTAGAATGGGCTGTAAGCCCCAACTCTCCCTTATTCTTCTATCAGGTCAAATTAACTGGCACAGCAAACTGTATACTGTCATGGACACTTGACTTTATGGTTTGTTCGCGTATGGCTTTGGCATTTGGTCTCTGGGTCGAAATTGTGTCTGGTAGGGAGACAAAATCTGCTTCCACATGATTTCACACTGTTGTATGCGTGTAGCTTGTTTGGTCAAAGTGTTGGGGTATAGGTTATGGTTAGGGCTTGTTTTACAACAGGACTGCCCAACCCTGTTCCAGAAAGTCTATCGTCCTATAGGTTTTCTCTCCATCCTGAGTTGGCACACTGGGTTCTGATAATTAGCACAATGAGAAACTTAATTTGGTCAGTCGCAACTTGGGTTGGACAAATAACCTACAGGATAGTAAATCTCCAGGAACAGGGTTGGGCTGCCCTGGGCTATAAGGTGGTTTGAATGCTATGCTAGGTATTCACAATCATCCGTCTTTCCTGTATTTTTATGTCTTGCCAGCATTGTGGTGCACAACATAATTCCTTTTGAACATAAACATGTTTTGCTAAGTAATGAATTCTAGCCATTTTAGGGAAGACAACCCTCAAATAACACAGGTATAAAAAAAAGCTGAAATGAGCTGAAATGTGTCACATACAGTTCTTCAGATGGCGACTTCTTATTGATAGCTATCCGACCCGCATAATCATTAACACACAGGCTTCTTTGCTTTCTGATAATATTTGTGTTATCAGCCAACCCATCTATATCTAGACTTTACTTTTGTCACTAGTATATACAGGTGCTGGTAATATAATTTGAATATCATCAAAAAGTTGATTTATGTCAGTAATTCCATTCAAAAAGTGAAACTTGTATATTATATTCATTCATTGCACACATACTGATATATTTCAAATGTTTATTTTGTTTAATTGTAATGATTATAACTGACAACTAATGAAAATCCCATATTCAGTATCTCTGAAAATTAGAATATTACTTAAGACCAATACAAAAAAAGGATTTTTAGAAATGTTGGCCAACTGAAAAGTATGAACATGAAAAGTATGAGCTTGTACAGCACTCAATACTTAGTTGGGGCTCCTTTTGCCTGAATTACTGCAGCAATGCGGCGTGGCATGGAGTCGATCAGTCTGTGGCACTGCTCAGGTTTTATGAGAGCCCAGGTTGCTCTGATAGTGGCCTTCAGCTCTTCTGCATTGTTGGGTCTGGCGTATCGCATCTTCCTCTTCACAATAGATTTTCTATAGGGTTACGGTCAGGCGATTTTGCTGGCCAATTTAGAACAGGGATACCATGGTCCTTAAACCAGGTACTGGTAGCTTTGGCACTGTGTGCAGGTGCCAAGTCCTGTTGGCAAATGAAATATGCATCTCCATAAAGTTGGTCAGCAGCAGGAAGCATGAAGTGCTCTAAAACTTCCTGGTAGACGGCTGCGTTGACCTTGGACCTCAGAAAACACAGTAGACCAACACCAGCAGATGACATGGCACCCCAAACCATCACTGACTGTGGAAACTTTACACTGGACTTCAAGCAACGTGGATTCTGTGCCTCTCCTCTATTCCTCCAGACTCTGGGACCTTGAATTCCAAAGGAAATGCAAAAAGTACTTTCATCAGAGAACATAACTTTGGACCACTCAGCAGCAGTCCAGTCTTTTTTGTCTTTAGCCCAGGCGAGATGCTTCTGACGCTGTGTCTTGTTCAAGAGTGGCTTGACACAAAGAATGCGACAGCTGAAACCCATGTCTTGCATATGTCTGTGCGTGGTGGTTCTTGAAGCACTGACTCCAGCTGCAGTCCACTCTTTGTGAATCTCCCACACATTTTTGAATGGGTTTTGTTTCACAATCCTCTCCAGGGTGAGGTTATCCCTATTGCTTGGACACTTTTTTCTACCACATCTTTTCCTTCCCTTCGCCTCTCTATTAATGTGCTTGGACACAGAGCTCTGTGAACAGCCAGCCTCTTTAGCAATGACCTTTTGTGTCTTGCCCTCCTTTGTGCAAGGTGTCAGTGGTCATGTTTTGGACAGTTGTCAAGTCAGCAGTCTTCCCCATGATTGTATTGCCTACAGAACTAGACTGAGAGACCATTTAAAGGCCTTTGCAGGTGTTTTGAGTTAATTAGCTGATTAGAGTATGGCACCAGGTGTCTTCAATATTGAACCTTTTCACAAATTCAAATTTTCTGAGATACTGAATTTGGGGTTTTCATTTGTTGTCAGTTATAATCATAAACATTTTATGAAATAAACACTTGAAATATATCAGGCTGTGTGGAATTAATGTATACATTATACAAGTTCCACTTTTTGAATGGAATTACTGAAATAAATCAACTTTTTGATGATATTCTAATTATATGACCAGCACCTGTACAGTGCCTAGTATATCCAAGTGTTTCAATCAATCAATTGAATCTGCCATAGATGGACTCCAACAATGTTCTAGAAACATCTCAACGATGATCAAAGAATAGAATGCACCTGAGATCAGTGTTTTATTTTCAATAAATTTACACACGTTTTTCCAAAAGGCATTTTTGCTTTGTTGTTATCGGGTACCATTTTTTACACTTATGGCAAAAAATATTTAGCCTATTTTTATGAATTTTAAATGAAGCCAAACTTGTCATGTGCTGACGTGGCAGGCTTGCAGCTCCTGTGGATCCAGTGCCCACCCACCTGTTCATTATCCTCGTCACACTCGCCTGTGTTGCCGCTCACTGCCCCCATTTAAATTCCTTCTTCCCTTGTGTATTGTCAGCCATTGTATTTCCCTTCTGTAACCTTTGTTCTTGTTTTATGTTTTGTACATTTCTCTGTTCTCCGTGTACCTGTATCCTGCCTCCTCCTTCAGATGTTACGATAACATAACAAAATGTGGAGAAAGTGAATACTTTCTGAAGGCACTGTAAGCTAGGTGTCCGCGCCTGCTCTTGATAAAGCCTTTTCTTCTCTGGCCACACAAAGAAAATACAGCACTAATCAATTTAATCAGCAAGGCTATCCACTGCACATCTCATTTATGCACCTCCTGCTCATAGGTTAGGTATCCATTCACACGTTTTCATTCCCATCACATCACAGTGTACAGGTTAAAGGTGAACTCTGGACAGCAGCTGCTTCTCCTCCACCCTGTGCTTATGTTGGTGTTAGCCATTGTTGTGCTGCTTGTGTCTGGTAGTGGAGTGGCCACAGACGGTTGGACAACCCGAACAGGCTCCTCATTAATAATACAGTCCGTTCCCATTATGAGGCCAGGCCCTAGTGATGTCTGGCTGGCACTCCTATCCCCAACTGCTGCAAATGGATACCCTCTTACCTCACTGGGCCAGCTAGTCACCTCGAACCAGAATGGACATCCACTTCATCTTACTATACTGGGCCAATGTTGGGTTTGTGTCTGCAGGAGTCGGTGAAAGGATCTTGTGTTTTCTTTAATAAAAGTTTTTAATATTCATGTAATACTCTCTCTGGAATTTTTTTACAAAGGGGACATTTCAAAGTCATTGGATACTTTTTAATATCCACTTTGAATTACGGTTAGAACCCATTTTGTTCCTGTCTTAAGAACCCATTTTGGGTTGAATATTGGAATAATGTAATAGACTGCATTGGTCTGAAATCAACAGCAACTACTTCCAATTAATATTTCAAAGATTAAAACGGTTACATGAGCACTACCGGTCTCATGTTCTTTGTGTTCTATTTGTTTTTATTGGTTACAGTGGCCTCCTAGGTCAGTATCCACACTTGTGATAGTGAGAAACCTTTAACGATGTGATGGTAGCGTGCTTGTTGTCTCGTACCTAGCATGCATCCAACAGATTTATAATGCAGTAATATTCAAAAGTGTTTTTGTATCTCATTTTAAGCCAGACATGAGAGTTTTGTCATTTCACTAAGGGCACAACGACAGATCTTTAAACTAATTGGATCTGGGATTCAAATCAGCAACATGTAATATTTTTAGTCATTTAGCAGACGTCGTTATCCAGATCGACTTGCAGGAGCTATTAAAGCTGTCTTGCTCAAGGGCACAACACAACATTTATAAAAAAAAAATGTATCTTTTCCTTGTGTATCAACGATCCAACCCTGCTGCCCCTAGGTAGTAAACTACTAAAGACACTCTTTTCAACTGAGTAAATGGATGTCCCAAGTTTAAGTGGTGGTTTTAGTGACATTTAGAAATTTAGTCTGAATTAGTCAGTAGCTGGATTATGAAGTTAAGTCTGTGTAAAATGTGTTGTGCATCACCAGTAGATGGAGACAGAGTCTGTGTATATGTGTATATGTGTATATGTATAAACTCTAGAATCCACTATATCAATTTGCACATCAAGTACACTGACCATAGATAGACCTAGTTGTATAAAGTAATAGAGGACTCAGTTAAGTTAGATACTGGGGCAAGAAGAAGGCACTACAGTTTTTTTGCATGCCTTTTAATTACAGCTGTCAGACGTATTTATATATCCTTATTTTTAAGAATAAATATCTAGAAAGATCAATTTCACATTGGTCCACATTTTGTTTGGATTTTAAAATCTCAACACATTGTTGTGCATAGCTACTACTGATATTCTAAAGTATTTAGTTTTTTCCCTGTTGTATATTTTTTGACTACACCAGGGGGCAGCAGTACCCTTGACGTTTGTCTTCTTCAGGTCCTAGTAACAATTGAAAACTGAATTTAGTTTGTTTACAACAGCATCATTGTTCAGCACCAAAGTTCCTTGTATATTTTTACAAAGTCAAGGTTACCTGCTGTACATTAGGTGAATTAGGGAATCTATAATGATCTACTGTCTTTCATTAGTTTTTGTGTTTTCTTATTCAGGCTTTTTATCCTGGGCTCGTATGACAGAGAGACGTATGTACACTGCACCTTTGAGCTGAGCAGCCACGAGTGGAAAGAGAAGACGCGCAGTTCCATCAAAACGGTGGGCTTCTTTAAAATGTTGTTTGCCTGAAGATTGTGTTTTCCCTGATGATTTCAATACACTTTTGTTGGGAGGGGGTAGGTCAGCCATGATCAAACAGACATTACCTGTCTGTAAACCATCTATATTAGCAGACATTATCGATCTGTAAACCATCTATATTAGCATCATTTCAAAAAAGAATTGAATGCATGCACACCTACGCACACCCACCTCAAACAGACACACACCGGCAATCAAACCCAAAACTATCATGGACAGTGCTGACCACAGCACCACGACCCGTAGTGGGCTCTGAGACCCACAACCCAGGACAAATATATTAGGCTGTGAATCTGAGGTTTGCCCGATGCCAGGGGGAACATTACTCTGTATAAGTCAGCCCCTACCCGCGTTATCTTCACGGTCTTCTCTATTCATCACAATGTGCACACTGAGTCTGGGCGTACCTACATCTGAGCCTGTCTTAGGTTGTCCCGTTTTCAAAGGTGGGATCTTACTACTTCCACAATGTTGTGTCATTGGATGTTAGTTCCTCCCATGAGGTTTCTTACCTCCAGTGTTCACCCCAGACCAGAACGCTATGGCCACAGCATCTATATATATTTATACATACCTATGCTTATTTATGCTTACACACTCATATGACGTATATACACACACAAACACACACACACCGGCATCCAGATTTGCATACCTACATTTAATTACATACACACACACACATACATACAAACACCTCACCTATAACTAATCTGCCTCTTGACCCGATCCCAACCCGGCCCCACTCAATAATGTCTACACTGAAAAGCGACCCACAACCTAACCCAAAATCTTTCCAGTTGTACCATCTATTCTGAGGCAGCCTTAAAGATGAATGTTGCACACAAGATAGTAACCATATTTTACACTGACAATCAGTACTTTCTGTATATTAATCTCAATAGAGATATCGTGACCTGACAACCAGTTCTGTACTTGATTCCAGAAGTTTACCTCCACTGATATCAGAACAGATGTTCCACTGATTCTGTTTCACGGTGACAAAGTCTGGACAGTGCCAATGGGTATTTCCCTCTGTACTGAGCACTTTTTTTCCCACGCAAGAATTGTATATAGTAGATTTTATATGCAACCCCGTTTTCAAAAGAGTTGTGATGCTGCGTAAAATGCAAATAAAACAGAATGCAGTCATTTGCAAATAATTTGTCCATGTTTTTAATAGAAAATAGTACAAAGACATATCAAATGTTGAAACTGAAACGTTTTATAGTTTGTGGAAAAATACATGCCCCCTTTTGAATTTGATGCCAGCAGCAAAAAAGTTGGGACAGTAGCATTTACTACTGTGGTGCATCACCTACTCTGTAAGTGTTTGGGAACTGAGAAGACCAAACAGTGTTGTTTTGAAAGTGAAATGTTTTCCCATTCTTGCTTGATATAGAATTTCAGATGGTCAACAGTTCGGGGTCTCTATCGTCTTATTTTTGTTTTATAATGTGTGAGATGTTTTCAATCGGTGACAGGTCTGGACTGAAGGCAGGCCAGTTTAGCACCTGGACTCCGCTAAGATGCCTCAGTCCATCTTAATGAGATTGGGCCCAGAGAAGGTGGCAGAGTTTGTGGATCTTGTTTATAAATGGGTTCTTTTTTGCATGATAGAGTTTTAACTTGCATTTGTGGATACATTTTTTTAGACTACAACATAAGAACCTGGCCATTACTGACTAATTCATTTTAATGTTGGTGGGGTCTAACACAAATCTGCATGGTAGAGTTTTAACTTGCATCCCACACTTTCAGAAGTGTTCCTGAACCCATGTAGTGATGTTCACTCCAGAATCATGTCTGTTTTTAATGTTTCCTGAGGGCCAGGAGATCACGGCCATCCGATATTTGTTTTCAGCCTTTTCCCTTGCATACCAAGATTTCTCAGGATTCTCTTAATCTTTTAATGAAATGATGTACCATAGATGATTAGATCCCCAAAATCTTTGCAATTTTATGTTGAAAAATGTTATTCTTAAATGGTTGCACTAATTGCCTGTGCAGATTTTGAAAGACTCATCCTCTCTGGGTTTTTATTTTTATAACCGATCATGCTACTGACCTGTTGCTAATTAACTTAATTAGTTGTGAGATCTTCCACCAGGTTTTTTTTTTTTTTTGCATTACACAACCTTTCCAGTCTTTTGTTGCCCCGTCCCAGCTTTTTTGAAACAGGTTGCAGGCAATTCAATTCAAATTGGGCATATATTTTTCAAGAAACAATAACATTTCTCAGTTACAACATTTGATATGTTATCTTTGTACTATTTTCAATTGAATATAGGGTTTAAATAATTTGAACATCATTGCATTCTGTTTTTCTATACATTTTACTCATCGTCACAACATTTTTGGAAATGGGGTTGTATTTAATGCACTTAATTCTCACTTCTCAATCATAACAACCTAAAACATGCATTGGATTGCATAAGTATTAACCACCCAATTACCCTTTCCACATTATGTTGTTCCCCAAGGAGAGGAACCACTGAACTATGGAACCCAGTGTTTTTCTCTAAGAAGAACAATAAACTATCATATTGGTGCTCCCTGTTATATTTGACAATATTGTTTGACTTGTTAGATTGGCTACATTTGTGATTCATTTTTCTGCTAACTGTAAATATTCAGTGGTAAATGTATTGTATTATAGAGTACAAGCGTAATATACTTGATCAATCAACACAGATTTTTTTTCCTTTCACAAGTTAATATCTGATGTGACATTTTCAAAACAAAAAAAAGAAAATCAAGTCCCTGGGCAAACCTTTTCCAATTGCAGCAATTAGAAGATATTAACATTATCACATGGGGATTGTTCGGATGTAACTAACAATTATTTGAGACAGAAATGTCAAATTAAATTACTGACTCCACCACTCACACATGCTTGACACTGATTTCCTATCTGTGAACTGGCATTTACATTGACTCAAATTTAATTTCAGTTTCTCAGAACAATTATTGAATTGTTATATTTTATTGTAATATTGTGTTTATTGCCGTCAGTGGTTTTCTTCAACAGGTTCCGGTGACATGGTGAGGTGAATCTTGCATAATTGTAAATGTCATTGGTCTACGCTGTCAATTGGCCAATTGGCCACATGGTGGAGCTTTAACAGGCAATATTCTGGGACAAGCTCACTCCCCTCACCCTGTGTAACCTGGAGTTGGAACATTTCATACTGAGGTCCGTCTCCACACAAGGTATGAATTTGCCTCTCGGACAGAATTACTGATCTGCCCTTAACATAGCGTTAATCATCGATGGATTCAACTCCACGTTTTCTAGACTACAACATAAGAACCTGACCACTACTGACTAATTCATTTTAATATGGGTGGATTCTAACAAAAATCTAACGTTAATCCTCCTGTGTCCTTTGATCATCCTTGAGATCTCTAACTTCAGTGGAGTCCACCTGTAGCAAATGCAATGGATTGGACATGGTTTAGAAAGGCACACAGCTGTCTAAATAAGGTTACACTTCACAGTGTATGTCAGAGCAAACATCAAGCCACGGGACTCTCCATAGACCTCTGAGATGGAGTTGTGGCATTGATCTGGGGAAGTTTATAAATGCCAAAGCATTGAAGGTTACCCAGAGCACAGTCTGCTGCATCATTGTTAAGTGGCCGTTCTGCCAGACTAAGTAACCGCACAAGAACCACATTGGTCAGTGAGAGAGAACCCAATGTCCACTCTAACAGAGCTTCAGAGATTCTCTGCAGAGATGGCAGAAACTGCCAGAAAGACAACCATCTCTGTAGCACTCGATCGATTAGGCCTTTATGGTATAGTGACTCTTTGTAAGTCACTCCTGAGAATAAGACATATGACATACGGTCTAAAGGTCTCTTAAAGCATGTGAGAAAATAATCTCCGGTCAGATGAGATCAAATCTGAACAATTATGCCTGAATGCCAAGCGCTACATCTGGCAAAAAGAAGGTACCGTTCATCAACAGGCACAACCCTCCCTATGGTAATGCACAGTGGTGTAGACATGCTATGGGGATGCTTGTCAGTGGTGAGATATGGCAAACTGGTCAGGTTTGAGGCAAGGCTGAACATGGGCCAAGGTGAATGTTTTAGCACCACAATGACCCAAAGCACACAGCAAAGGTAATGCTGCAGTGCCTTAGGGATAAGTGTGGAAATACTTTTGAGTGGACCAATGGAACTTATATTTTATATTTTCAATAAATTGGGGAAAAAATTTATATTAACTTTTATCTTGGTTATTATGGGGTATTGTGTGTATTCTGATGGCAAAAAATGTATTAATCAAGTCTTACTTATTTTCATGTACTTCAGTTTGTTTTATTTCACACATATAAATGTTTATTAATTGTATACGTTTAACATTTTTTTTACAAATTCTGTCAGTGTTGCGGTGGGCTGTTGTCTGCTAATTTTAGCGTCACATTGTAAAGAGCCTTAATAGCCTTGGTCAGTCGAACAATGACTGATATGCCAACTTGGAGCTACCAATCCTGTCTCCTCTAGGCTACCACACTCCACAGAATAATGTGAAGGGTCTCAATGCAGTACTACAGGTTGTGGAGAAATACTTGAATGCAATTTTAACATGAAAGTCATTAACATTTCGTCCCTCATCACATTTGCCCATATGAAGCTTGTTTGGCTTAGCATTAGTGTTTCACATTGCTCTTCAGACTATTTTGGAGTAGGGCAATTGATAGCTGAAAGCATTTACAATGTTTTTGTCAAAGCTTATGAATCCCATTAATTCCACAAGTTCCTCAACATTCCTTCCAATGTGTCACCACCTCAACTCCTCAGCTCTGAGGCAAGTGATGGACCTGACCAATATGGCTGTCGCCTAGTGTCCCTTTCTGATGGCTCCTGTCCAAATCGAGTGCTGTCACTACTGTAGCTCTCCATTAATATGCAGCATAGAGATTCAGATGCAAGGTGGCATTTGAGCCACTTTATCAGCGTCTTCCAGCTTGTGTCCCCAGCAGGACTCCATGCTAAGGATGAAAGGCGCTACCATCTGAAAAAAGGTCACTTGCTCTTTCTTTCTTAGCTTTCCCCTTAGCATTTTATTCCATGAATGATCGCTGGCCCATGTGTGGCACATGTATGTTAACAGCTTTCATGCGGTTATTCCACTAACGTTACTCTCTGCCCACGAAGTAGCATTTCTACAGTATGATTGGTTCATGTTCTTAAATCATATTATCAAAATAGTTTTCCCCTGTAGATCTAAAATCCCCTGCTGCCAATAGCTATTTAGTAGTTTTATACAAAAGAAAAAACACTGGCTGCCAGTTGAGCATCCATCTAAGCTTGCTCTTCAGTAGCACATAGGGATGTTTGTGAAAATCAATTAATTTGATTGTAGTCATACTGAGTATTGTTGTGTGGTCACAGTTAGTATGATTTTCACACCATAATGTTACTGGTAAATCGTTGTGATCCACGATGGGGTTCGTCAAAAATAATGACACTTTTTAATCTTGGTAGTGCTCCCTCCCTTTAACACTCCTAGCTATCATAGCATTACCCAGGCCGTTTCCTTCGGTGTGCTTACTGTCCTCCACCCTGCTCCATATGTAAGGTTCACTTCAGCACCTGTGTGTAGCAGTCAGGGAAGATGTTGTGGACGCTGGGGTAAATTTAGCCCTTTTCCATTACTGAGCTTGGCTGGGTTATTACTGATAGGAAGCCTGTGGTGCGGGCAGCTCCGCCAGGCGTGTTTGCACATCTGCCTCACTGATTCCATCATGTGGTCCTGAGTGCTGATGCTTCCTGACAGCCTAACAGACAGGAAGACAACAATGGGCTTCTGTACGTGTTTATATTCCACCTATGGGTTTACGGTGTGTGTTTCCATTTTATTTGGGTCTTAAGTAACCTATTGTTAACGTTAAAAAGTGAATTGGTGTCTGTGTGCAAGTGTCGTTCCCACCCCAATGTTAATAATAAATAGTTGATTTGAATTAAACTCGATTCTTCAGGATTTTGTTCAAACATGCCTAAAGGTGCATGCTTACATTACAAGGTGATTGGCTGAATGGCTTTCAAAGAACTGATTCAGTGACAATGGATGTCCACTGTGTGTGTTTTTTCTTTCCCATGATGAAAACAATAACAAGACACAAGCACACGTAGCCCTTTTCCCATACATTGAAGGCACAGTACTCCTCTTTCAAAAGGATCACCTCACCCCAGTGGTTAGGAGGTCATTACACTGAGGAAGGACTCAGTGTCTTTCACCACAGAAAGCTGTCTCTACCCCCCCCCACCCCCGTTCCCCCCATCGACCCATCATTGCTGGTGGTCATGTGAACAGAGCAGGCAGACAATAGTCCACTGCTCAGTTCCTGGAGAGAATATTTGTGGCTATTGCAATGTTCATGTTGGCTCAGTAGCTGGAGTTAGGTGCTTTCTCTGAGTTTTCACTCTTTAGCTGGTCTGGGCTCTTTCTTTTCTGTGTCGGCTGCCTCTAAAAACAGGCATACACTAGACTAGAGGATCTCACGGGCCTGTTGCAGATTAAACAGGCCCGTTTAATCTCATTCCAAACCTGCATTGTTGGGTTGAGGTCTGTTGACTGGATTTGTCTGACACGGCAGTGTTTTTCCACTTGCCTTTTGTCGACTGTTGGTGATCACATACCCACTTGAAGCTGGTTCTTCTAGTTGGTCACCTCAAATCTGTTACAGAGTAAACAAATGGACTGTCAGGATGTGGCACTTCTCAGGCCCTTCTTCCTAGGTGTGGCTGATCAACGCCACACTCTGATTCTCTTTCCAGCTGGGTGTCTGTGACGTAGCAACGGATTAAAGACACAGGCACCAGGTCTTGTTGACTGTTATCATCATTGAATTTACAATCAATTCACCTTCTAGAGGGCTGCAAGCAGTGAATGTAGAATTGATGGTGGATAGTGTGCATGACAGATCTTGCCAGAACCACATTACTGACTTCCTGTCATTTGGGCTTCGAATGCCTTCATCTGATGCATTGGACAGCATTGCTCATTAGAGAGTGAATTACTTTATTTGCTGTTAAAGGTAAGAATTGTCCCAGGCTCAGGAAGATAAACCAATATTGTTAACCAAACCATTCAAAAGCAGACTGCTTTGCTTTGACGTTTTTAAAAAAACAATTTTTTTTTACCAGTATCATTGTATTTATGGTCTTGGATTTAGCTTTGGTTTGGAATCAAAGCATATCTCAGGCTGCATAGTTTATCACACTGGTTAACTTTAGCATTATGTTCATATAATGTTTTACAGAAAAGGCACATTTTGCTCCTCGGTTTATCATTTTTAAATCATATGTGTGAAAATGTCTAATTTCTTAAAATACATTCTGCAGTGGTTCACATTTCCTCTGATCCAGAACTCTGATGTCAGACAGTAAGGGTACAGTAAAATGACATGACATGATACCATACATGTAGATGCTGGAAGGGTTTAGTCTGCTCTGGTCGGGTTTGGAAGGTTGCTTGATATGGGATGTTCTAATACACTGGATTTACTGTAGCTGGATCAGACCAATCCAATGTAGACGAGGCTGGTTGTATAGTACACCGAAAGTAGCTAGACCGGACCAGTACACCGACAGTAGCTAGACCGGACCAGTACACCGAAAGTAGCTAGACCGGACCAGTACACAGACAGTAGCTAGACCGGACTAGTACACAGACAGTAGCTAGACCGGACTAGTACACAGACAGTAGCTAGACCGGACTAGTACACAGACAGTAGCTAGACCGGACCAGTACACAGACAGTAGCTAGACCGGACCAGTACACCGACAGTAGCTAGACCGGACCAGTACACCGACAGTAGCTAGACCGGACCAGTACACCGACAGTAGCTAGACCGGACTAGTACACAGACAGTAGCTAGACCGGACTAGTACACCGACAGTAGCTAGACCGGACTAGTACACCGACAGTAGCTAGACCGGACTAGTACACCGACAGTAGCTAGACCGGACCAGTACACCGACAGTAGCTAGACCGGACCAGTACACCGACAGTAGCTAGACCGGACCAGTACACCGACAGTAGCGGGACCGGACCAGTACACAGACTGTAGCGGGACCGGACCAGTACACAGACTGTAGCGGGACCGGACCAGTACACAGACTGTAGCGGGACCGGACCAGTACACAGACTGTAGCGGGACCGGACCAGTACACAGACTGTAGCGAGACCGGACCAGTACACAGACTGTAGCGAGACCGGACCAGTACACCAGCAGTAGCGAGACCGGACCAGTACACCAGCAGTAGCGAGATGGACCAGTACACCAGCAGTAGCGAGACCGGACCAGTACACCAGCAGTAGCGAGACCGGACCAGTACACCAGCTTTAGCGGGACCAGACTAGTACACCAGCTTTAGCGGGACCAGACTAGTACACCAACTTTAGCGGGACCAGACTAGTACACTTTATAGCTCTTTACCTTCCGGGATCCAATGAGGTTTTAAGGCAGGCTCAGTAAATGCCAGGGGTTAATAAGGTAAGTCAGCACTGAGAAGTTCTAGAGAGCTTAGTTGCATCCGAAGATCGCACATGACCCCCACCTGAGAACTTCACAGACAAGGATATGACCAGGCAAATACTGCATTTGCCTGATTGACAAGACTGCACAAGCTCACAGCACCAAGTACCAAGAAAAAAGAATGAAATACCAATGTGATAAGGAACAGAAAGATGTGCGTCATGCCATCCCCTTCGCCCTCTGCTGTTTTAAAGGAAATTGCTGACATGAAAGGAAGGACATTTGTGTCTTTGTGGTGATTTTATTTTACTTTTGGAGAACTGCACTATAGCATGATGCTGATGAGAGATAATTCCTTGGGCATGAAGGACAATGGACATGCTATAAATGGACCTGAGTGGACTACGTGTGGGTGAAGGACCTACTGGAGAGGCTGTATGTGTAATTGCAAATTAGGAGGGGGGGGGGGGTTGTCAAGAGCACATTTTTTAGTGTTCCCCTGCGTCTCCATAACAACTCCTTTGTCCTCTTGCTTTGAAGCCGGCCTCCTATCATAAGCCACCATGAGGACATGGAAATTCAAATATCCTCTTGATGACAAACTGCAGCATAAATTTGACCGCAAGCTTTGACAAGACCTTTGTGAAATATAAATGGAAAAGATAGTTGTTGATCACATGATTTTCAGACTGTTTCTCATATCTGTAACTGTGCCTCTTTATGTGATCTGCCTTACCCTCAGCTGGTTTTTATTTGAAGGGAGTTTTTTCTGAATAGGTTGCAGTTTTTATTACAAATTTCTATTGATATCCGGAGCATGCATTTTTTTTCTTCCTTGTTTTACAATAGTTTTTACTGATAGGACAATGTTGTGAGGTTGAATGAATATTGATGTTGAAAATCTGAAAGTGGCGGTATAAACAGGAAAAGTATAAATTATTGTTATTGAGTTTTCAAAAGAGAAAAGGGCAAACGAGAGACATGACAGGCAATAATAATTGTCATTTATGTGTGAGGCCTCATTTAGATGGGCACATCAACAACAAGCCCAACAAGAGTAATGAAGTTGACTTAAAACCTAATACAGTTATTGGGTGTAGTCAAATTGCAACGCTTCACATGCACAATATATCAAGCAGCCAATAGAAGGCAAATAAAAACCATCACACATTCTATTCTACTGTATATTGAACCAAAACAACCCAAATCAAGCCAGACTGTCTTACTAGCCCTTTTTAAATAGTTGGGGTCACCATGTTTGATTTACTCGTTATTCCTTTAGTAGCCCTCAAATTTGCTACTGTGACTTTCCAAGTGTTTCTCTGAAGGAGCTAATCAACTTGAACAGTGCTCATGTAGACCCCCTAGCCAGTGGCTATTCAAGGCTCCTCCAACGATGCCACTAATTGGACATGGCAGCGAATTGCTGTCTGCTTGCCTCGCAGGGACTTGTACCCTATAACCATACACAAATCGATCTGACATGTGGTATTAGATTAGATTACCGGGCAGCCCAGTGACAGGGAAAAGGATTTGTTCACCCCAGCCAGCATCCGGCAGACGCTCTGCTCACGTGCAACCCCAGAGCAGAGCTTTCAGCCTAACCATGCTGCAACAGCCACAGCCCTCTGAACTACAGCAGCCTCTTCACTGTTTAGGCTAACACACTGTGTGCATTTTGGGGTACTATTGATTAAGCCAGTTTAGCTACAACAGTTGCTCTACTTGGCTTACATGCAGGATATATAGGCTGAAGAAAACGAAAGGGCCGGTATTGGTTATTGCGCACAGGAAAATGTGTCTTACCTGGCTAGTCTTTAAATTTATGTTGCGTATTCTAGGCCACTGTTGTTTTTAATTCATGGTTTTGTTAGGCATTGTAATAAGGAATTAGACTTTCTTATTGGCCAGTAAGGTGAAAGTCAAACCTGGTATTTGAAATAGATACTCTGTAATGAATCAAGGAAAATAATGTCTTACTTCTTCCGGCCATATAAAAGCACATTGCTTATGTTCTTTGTTTTTGCGCAAGTAAAATATAATTATTCTGAAATAGACAGTGGATTGTGTTATTCACTGTTTTTACTTTGCCTATATGTTTTTCTCCTAAGTGACAAGAAACGGTAATTTGAATTTAAAAGCATAAAATATCCATGAAAAGTGCCAATGTTAGGAGAGTTCAGCCCCTGTTTATTCTCAAGGTTTGTTTTTCCAACAATATGGTTAATTTTGAGTCCTCCTTCAGTTTCTTAATCAGAAACAGCTTGACATAAAATATATGATTTATATTTGGATAGTAAAAGGAAGTTCCTATCATCCTTAGGTCAGCTGTAGCATGGGTGCACTTTAAGAGGATTTATGTTGATTTCTGTTATGTAGGTTGAAGGAATTATAAGTAAATGGTCCACAATTATAGGCCATAAAAAACAATAATAACCTATATTTTCTAAGAAATATGCTAGTATTAATCATGTACGGCGTCCCTATGGATAAAAAAAAAAAAACAGTATTGTGGCTTTCCATGGATATTTTTTTTTGCTGTGGTGTAGTAGTTAGGTAATGTGCATGTGAAAGTGTCTTCTATCTCAATGGGGGATAAAAGCAAAGAACTTTCCAATGAAAACTGACAAATGGTTCTTGACCTTCGTAAATCAGGCAGTGGAGAAACAAAATGATTCAACCTAATTATTAACCGGTTCTTAGATATCCTTAATGTTGATTAACTGATGGCTGTGGTATATAATATGTATGACATGATGTATACCATGTATATTACATCACTTTTTACTCCTGTAATTGCGTTGGTAGCTGAATTGCATCAAAGCATCAACGGGTTTGAGGTACAACCCCATTTCCAAAAGAGTTAGGAAGTTGTGTATAATGTAAATAAAAACAGAATGCAATGATGGGTCTGTCAGAAGTGAGGATAAGGAGGGGTTCACCACTCTGTGAAAGACTGAATAACGTAAGAATAACTTTTGCAATATAAAATTCCAAAGATTTCAAGGATCTCATCTACGATACATAATATCATTAAAAGATTCAAAGAATCCGGAGAAATCTCTCCACGCATGGGAAAAGGCCGAAAACTGTCCTGTGGGCTGACTAGGGGAATAGTGTGAACGTTGCGTCCTCCGGACTAAAGAGGAGAGGGACCAACCCGGCTTCTTTTCAGCGCACAGTTCTAAACTAAAAGAATAAGGCTGTTTAATTAGCTTCTTGGTATGGCACACTTCTGGTGGATGGATTGTCTTGAAAAAGGGGAAATGCTTATTAACAACTATGTAAACAAATGTGTGCGCACCAAGAGAAATTAGCTGTTTGTGTAAACTGAACATTTCTGTGAGCTTTTCTTTGAGCACATGAAGGCGTGGGTCCAACACTGGTTGCATTTGTTTTTGATCATCTTTATCAAGGGTGACAAACATTTTGGAGGTGACTGGTACCAAGGAACATAACACAGAAGGAGAGCAATTGCTCGGAGAGCCGCAGTCTCATTTATTAGGTGCTGTCTATCCTGTCATTATCTGCTGTGTGTGTGTGTTCTGGGAGGGGCCCCTATTTGCAAATGACCCTGTGGAGGTGGAGGAGGAGACGGCTGATTGGACAGAGGCTTGAGCAACAGGTGTATACACAAGGCTACAGTGTTTGTCAGTACAATGGCTTCAATGACTGTCCCTCAACACACAAACAAACAAACACACGCACACAGGCACTCACCAAACCAACCATGTGTTTCAACTGTTGATGTCACCTGGCATATTTGCTCTATTTCTTGGCATCTGCTACACGGGTAATCTGTTTCTCACCAATGTAATTTGTCAGACGGCTTGTCATTACAATTGCAGCTCACAATTTGATGTCTTTGTACATTTTGTTCAAAGGCAATGTTGGCTTAGTAGAGCACACACCATAGGGGCATCCAATGTTGGCTTAGTAGAGCACACAATTGTTTGTGCGGGCACATTGGTTTTTACTGCGATGCTTCGTGTTGTTTATGATTTCATAATACGTTTAATCCTGTGAACAGTAACTAAAGACATGTTGTGGTGATATATTAAATATAAATATAATGGTGTTAACTCAGGAAAAATTGCCACTTAATTTTTGGATGACATGTTTTTTTTAATTATTTTATTTTTTACTGTGCACATGTTAGGGAGAATAGACTGAAAATGAAAAAAGTCCACATTGAAATTATGGTCATATGAACTACATCTGTTCCAAATATACATTTAGCAGACAGTTTAATCCAGAAAGACTTGTTAGTGCACTCATCTTAAGATCCCTAGGCTTGAAACCAAACCACATAGTACATTTTTACTTACTAAAGATTGTTATAAACATATAGAATGTAATGTAATTGTAGTAAGGCTAAAAGTAGGCCAGCAGATGTCATTTTATGAAAATTCCAGAATATTCTGGTAGTTTACTGGTAGCTTTTGACATTTTCCAGTAAAGTACCCTCTTTTTGCAAACCTGCCCTAATTTCTCTGCATTTACCATTCACTAAAGGCAAATTGTTATGTTGTACACACAGCTCGGGGAGAAATGCTGATGAAAGAGTAGGCGTCCTTATGGAGGTGTGTGTCTGTATCCTCTAGGTAATGACAGCTAGGCCATCTTTGGGCCAGGTCTGTGTGGACTGTGTACAGCGCGGTGTAAATCAATGTGCTGCGGAGTGCTGCACGCCACAGCCCTGGTGAGGTAGCATCTGTCTGCCTGCTCATGACATTATTGACCTGGCTGAATCCTCCACAGCTCCCTGCTGTTCCCACCATCTCCTCCGTAATTGGCCTTTAGTTGGCGTTCATCCTTGCAAATCACCCATAATTGTGGCTCACGACGCTCCTCTGTGTGTGAGGAAGAACACCCCTCCCCCGTACCTATTAGGAAAACAGTGACATGTATACATGGGTTGTCTTAGGGACTTGCTGTCTGAGTGTGTAGAACTGTCATAGCAGAGGGTCTTTGGTCTGCTTTCTTCTTTTGTTTTATGACTGTTCGCTACTATGTAACAGCCTTCAAGATATGTCAGACTTGACGGATTCAAATTGTGTTGGTAGTCTGTTAATGGCAAACTGATCAGCATCAATCCTCCTTGACCTGGCAATCACACAGTATTTTAATCCTGGAACACTAAAGATGCTTCCAAGGTACAATACCATGAACACATTTTTTGAATGTCTTATTCCGATGACTGAGTTTCTTTAGGATGGATACAATTGTTAATACACAAGAGTCCAGCTGTGGATTTTCAGTCAATTGTCTTTGCATAGTGCCTGTAGTAGAGAATAGCAGACCATTGATCTGATGTTCAATTGTCTAGTTGCTTGCAACCTGTGTGATTTGCAATTGACATGACTCATAACCAGCAACCAAATTGGAGTGCTTTCAGAGGAAGACCTTCTCACTTGAAAGCCTCAGGGTTAGATCATACAGTTCTCTCTCCTGGCACAAAGAATATATTAGCCTCAGTAATGGTGGCGGAGCCCTTGATATTCACTCATGCCCGGCTACACTGAGCTTGAATTTGGTCAATGTATGTGTGGTTTCAAACCCTTTTCTGAAGCTTCTGTTTGAAAGGGTGGTGTTTTTGAAAAATTGGCAACCGTAGTTTGCTGCTCAATTGTGACAAGACAGTGTTGTCAACTTATTGACATACAAAAAAGACTTAACTGCCAGCTGCCATAGGGCTAATATCAGATGGTGCTGCAATGGATAGCAGACGTGTTTGGGGCTACTGAACTAACCATAAACCCTAGGCAAAGCTCAGTAAATGTATCCATCATATAACCCAAGGGAACCACATTCCCACCTATTATTCATATCTGCTACATAGCACTGCTAATACATGGACATGACCCCAAACATACTTTCATTTGCTGAGGAAGGGGAAAAAATGACTTCAAAATGAACAACAAATACATATTTCTTAAATAACTGCCTTTTTTGTAAGGAATAGATATACATTAACAAAATATTGTATTTACCCCTGAACAGGTAGCCTAACTGCTTACAAATACTTATTTTAGCCAGCAATGAACTTGCTATACCTTTCTATGGGCACCCTTCCATTCCAGGACATTTAAGCCTCTCTTTTTTTATTTTTCCTAGATGCATATGATTTGTGTTTTACATAAACGTTCAATAAATGTTAAGCAGTTTGCTTTTCAAACGTGGGCCAAATTGCCAGTAGAAAAAGGCAGCAGCCTCTCTGATTCCCACAGAAAGAAACTGCTGGCAGTTATTAATGTCTTTCATTTGTGTATTTTAAGTTTTAAGGGGGTGCTTTTAGTTTATAAATCTCTGAATGGTTTAGGACCTGAATACATTTCTGATATGTTTGAAGAATATAAACCGAGCAGGGCTCTTAGATCCATGAACACAGGTCAGCTAATAGAGCCCAGAGTCCGAACTATACATGGAGAAGCTGCGTTTAGGACTCATGCTGTGCAAAACTGGAATAAACTACCAGAAGATCTTAGACGTGCCCCAAACGTATCCATTTTAAATCCAGGTTAAAAACACTTCTCTTTTCATGTGCCTATGACTGAGCACTTAAACTTAACCACACTGTTTAGCCTTATAGCTTCCTATGTTTTTATCCCATTTTTATATGTTTTCTTATTGTATTTTTTATTATTATGATGTATTCATTTGTTTTGATGTTTTCATTTGAGTATTTGTTTTTATGTTTTTGTACTTTCATAGATTTTTCTTTGTAAAGCACATCAAATTGCTTCGATGTATGAATTGTGCTATATAATTAAACTTGCTTGTTATTTTCTCAATTGTTTCTCAAAAATGTTTTGTTTTTGCAATGTTGGTGTCCAAAAGTATATTACCAAATGTTATTTTTATTGATTCATTTTGACAACAAGTAATGTCTTCACCTGTTGTTAATGGCAAGTGACCTAAAATGTTTATCCAGTCCTGCTTGAAAATCAACTAATCAGACTGCCAAATGGCTACTCAACATGTATTGATTTATTGTCAGTGAACCGCAACTATTTCAACTATAGATTTAGCAGACATTTTAATGCAGAGACACATACATTGCTCTCTATCATTGACTTGATGATGATCACAATTTTGTCTAATGTAGCAATATTCTAAGAATTATGGTCTGTTTAGCAGTTTGTCTTTATATCTGCTGTAAGACATTAATTGATTTTCAACCCTTATAGTTTCCCCACAAACACCTGTTCCCTTTTCAATGTTGTTAGAACATTCTTGGAAGGGGTGCATTGGGCACAGATCAGGTTAAGCCTTGAGGCAGAGGCCTGCGTTAAATGAATTAGGAAAGTCTCAAATGAAAAGGCAGGTTTCTGGGTTTATAGGGTTTAAAAACAGGTCCCAGCCATATTTGCACCAGTCACCATGATGTTTTCCATGGGTCCCATGTCAACCTGATTTTTATTTTTCTGTAGTACTTTAAGTCATAACTCAATTGCAACTATAAACAATGTGTGGACAAAATGTTGGTGCTACTGTATAATTAGGTGTTTTTGCCAAAGGCAAAGCTTTGGTTTTGGCCTTATTATTCCAATTTCTCCCACTCACTCTAGAGCCTAAACAATATAAGCTGTCAACACGAAACCAACTCTCAAATACAGAGTTTTGCAACACTGGTTTTTGAGAAGATGGTTTTGATATTATCAATTGTTAATTCTAACAATATTCTAATTAGTTTGGAATGCATTTCAGTGGTAAAAAAGGTAACAGACTTGGTGGGCACAAAACCAGAAATTCTTGACACATCTCCTCAAGTGATCAACTCCAAACCAGTGTTGATATTTTCAGACTGTCCATTTAGGTGTTTTATTCTATGTATTATCTTTGTATACACTCACCTAAAGGATTATTAGGAACACCTGTTCAAATTCTCATTAATGCAATTATCTAATCAACCAATCACATGGCAGTTGCTTCAATGCATTTAGGGGTGTGGTCCTGGTCAAGACAATCTCCTGAATTTCAAACTGAATGTCAGAATGGGAAAGAAAGGAGATTTAAGCAATTTTGAGCGTGGCATGGTTGTTGGTGCCAGACGGGCTGGTCTGAGTATTTCACAATCTGCTCAGTTACTGGGATTTTCACGCACAACCATTTCTAGGGTTTACAAAGAATGGTGTGAAAAGGGAAAAACATCCAGTATGCGACAGTCCTGTGGGCGAAAATGCCTTGTTGATGCTAGAGGTCAGAGGAGAATGGGCCGACTGATTCAAGCTGATAGAAGAGCAACTTTGACTGAAATAACCACTCGTTACAACCGAGGTATGCAGCAAAGCATTTGTGAAGCCACAACACGCACAACCTTGAGGCGGATGGGCTACAACAGCAGAAGACCCCACCGGGTACTACTAATCTCCACTACAAATATGAAAAAGAGGCTACAATTTGCACAAGCTCACCAAAATTGGACAGTTGAAGACTGGAAGAATGTTGCCTGGCCTGAAGGGTCTCGATTTCTGTTGAGACATTCAGATGGTAGAGTCAGAATTTGGCGTAAACAGAATGAGAACATGGATCCATCATGCCTTGTTACCACTGTGCAGGCTGGTGGTGGTGGTGTAATGGTGTGGGGGATGTTTTCTTGGCACACTTTAGGCCCCTTAGTGCCAATTGGGCATCGTTTAAATGCCACGGCCTACCTGAGCATTGTTTCTGACCATGTCCATCCCTTTATGACCACCATGTACCCATCATCTGATGGCTACTTCCAGCAGGATAATGCACCATGTCACAAAGCTCGAATCATTTCAAATTGGTTCCTTGAACATGACAATGAGTTCACTGTACTGAAATGGCCCCCACAGTCACCAGATCTCAACCCAATAGAGCATCTTTGGGATGTGGTGGAACGGGAGCTTTGTGCCCTGGATGTGCATCCCACAAATCTCCAACTGCAAGATGCTATCCTATCAATATGGGCCAACATTTCTAAAGAATGCTTTCAGCACCTTGTTGATTCAATCTCATGTAGAATTAAGGCAGTTCTGAAGGCGAAAGGGGGTCAAACACAGTATTAGTAGCTTTTTGCTTAACCGTTTCTTGACTATGGCTATACTTATGAGCATTAATTAATCCCTAAACAATATCTTTTGAGCCATCCAAATGTTTCACGTTATTTCACTTCAAAATTGTAAAACTTTTTTTTATATCAACAAGCACTCTAAATATCCTTCAGTAAATGTCTTTTATAGTTATTTGAAAATGTGGAAGTGCTGTATGTTCATTATGTTCTTTCTTTTACAGGGCTACATGTAGCTTTTTTATCATTTTTTATGCCAAGGTTCTAATCAAACCAATGCACAACCCCTCGTACAGATCATCTGCTTATTTATCCCTGCCCCTAACTCAATCAGTGCCCTCCTCAAGAATTACAACAAATGACAGCTAGAAAATTACAGTCGTTTGTCTCACTCTCAATGTCCTCTGTCTCTCAGACTGGGAACCCTTCCTTCCTCTCCCCTCATCTCTCCTCATCCTCCCCTTCACTTCTTTTTTAACCATCCATCTCTCATCATATTTGACCTCTCTTTCAAGATATGACAGACAGCTTCAACTTCCTCCACAATTTGGCTTAAGCTGTAATTGTGTTGATGAGTGAACTATGTTTATAATGGGAATTGTTTCTTGAGGACATGGTATTATGAGGTTCTACATACAATGGGGGTACTCCTACGTTACGAGCACTGCACTATAGCATCACGTGTCACTTTGCGGTGGGGCATGGAGACAAAGCAGGTTGCCCCGACATCAAAACAGGTGCTTGGTGGGTTCCGTGACTTGCGCTTGGAACACTGTGACAGTGATGGAGGCAGCTGGTAAACACCAGGGTTGGAAAATTGTCCATAATTGCAGACCAAACTTTCCCTTAGAATTAGCCTGCAGTGCTTTGCCGCAGTCTCACCCCGGAGTGTGGAGGCAGACTTATTGCTCAGAAACATTCGTCATCTCTTTACCATTTGGCTACTGCTATAGACGCCTTCAAGAGGTTCAGTGTTCTAGAAATGAAATTCTTCAACTAATGTTGTAAATTTGTATGCTGCCATCAACAATCTTTAATATTAGTCTGTCAACTAATTCAGGTAGAGGAACCTAAAGTATAAGGATACTTTATTTTCTTAAATCGATCCAAGTTTACTGTAATGCTATGTTGAAAGTACTAATGTATGTTTATTTCTGTCTTTGTGTTTCAGACCGAGCTGATCAAAGGACCTTCCGGCAGTGTGGGTATGACATTCAGGCATGTCCCCGCCAGTGAGGGTGATGCTGTCCATGTCAGCATCGAGACGATCACTCCCAACTCTCCTGCCGCCCTGGCAGACCTGCAGCGGGGCGATCGGCTCATCGCCATCGGAGGTGAGACACAAAGCCTGTGCAGTATGAGTCAGACTGACTGGCAGGATCTCAGAATGGTTGAAGTGGCTTAAGAACAATAGCGTTCAGTACCAGTGGACCGCATGTTGTTCAGTTGTATAGATCAAAAATCTGTCTAAAATGTTCTCCTCTTGGCAGGTGTCAATGTGACATCCTCTGTCCAAGTGCCCAAACTGCTGAAACAAGCTGGGGAAAGGGTGCTGGTGCTGTACGAGAGGCCTTTGCGTCACCAGAACGCCACTGTGGGCCTGGGAGCCCAGCAGGATGGGCTGGGTCATATAGAGGAACCCAGTTTCATCCCCCCACAGGCGGGCTACGAGGAGGACCCGGCCCCCATTACCACCCTTGCTGACATATCCGACAGCAAAGACATGGACTCTGAGTTTGAAGAGTTGATTGTGGACCCCAAGCCTAGCTCACTCAGCAGCAGTGCAGAGGCCAGGGAGGACTTCCTGTCTGTAAACCAAAGCCCTAAAAGGACTGTGGCCAATTTGGCCTCAAAACCCCTCGGCAGCATATCACCCATCCTCAACCGCAAACTGAACCTGGCAGGGCTTCAGTCACCGGCCAGACCCCCACCCACACCAAAGCCCTCGCCACACAAGAGTGCCGAGTCAGGAGAGGGACCACAGCGCCCCACTGTACCCCCTCCACCCCCACCCACTCGCCCACCAGTGCCCCCTAGACCCCAAATTAAATTAACGTCAGCCTGTTCTGAAACCCAAAGTCTGCTAGAAGGGAGTGAATCACTCGCTATGGCTGACAAAACCCCAGAAAAGACTCAAACATACTCCGGAGGAATTAATGGCGACAAAAACAGTGCTGTGACGACACCTGTAAAACAGCCTGAACCAAAGCCGGTGGTCAAACCGCCTGAACCTTGCGAAGAGCTGCCAGTGGCCCCTCCTGCCCCGAACAAGCAGGACTTGGCCAGAGACAAGGTTTCTGAGAGCTCCATCAATACCAGAGACAGCACGGAAGACCAATCGACGTGGGAGTCTTCGGAGATCATGTTCCGTAACCGAATGGCCCATTGGGGCCATGCCTCTGTGGTGTTTGAGGTGGAGAGCAACCATAAGTACCTTAACGTGGCCCTGTGGTGCAAAGACCCCTTCAAGCTAGGCAGTCTGCTGTGTCTGGGCCATGTCAGCCTGAAATTAGAGCACATCGCCCTGGAATGCCTGTCCACGTCCTCGTCCGAGTACCAGAGCACCTTCAGACTGGAAGCCCCAGAACCCAGGGCCAGCGTTAGCCGTACTGCCCTGCGCAGCCTCAGCACTCACAAGGGCTTCAACGAGAAGCTGTGCTACGGAGACGTCACCCTCAACTTCAGCTACCTGGCCGATGGAGATTCAGACATGTGCGGCGGGCTCTCCGAGCTTGAGAGGAAAGCCAGTGTGCCAGACGAGGAGCTGAGGGAAAGGGAGCATGTTTCCTGCATTCCTCGTGAAGACCTGGCCTACAGCGGCATACAACTTGTGGAGGTGCGTCACAACTTCCAGGACACCCAGTTCCAGAACCCCACCTGGTGCGAGTACTGCAAGAAGAAGGTGTGGACCAAGGCTGCATCCCAGTGCATGATCTGCTCCTACGTTTGCCACAAGAAGTGCCAGGAGAAGTGCCTGGCAGAGTACCCTCTCTGTGTGGCCGCCACCGACCGGCGCAGTGCTGACCCGGAGGCCAAGTCTACCATTAACCGTGCCACAACGGGCCTCAGCCGACACATCATCAACACCGGCACCCGTCTGCTCAACCTGCGCCAGGTGCCCAAGAGCCGGCTGGCGGAGCAAGCGGCTGATGTGGTGCCGGATGCAGTACACACCCCGGATATCTCAGACAACGAGAGCAGTGACACGGAGACCTACACCGGGGCCAGTCCTTCCAAACATGCTACCGGCGGCAGCAACAAGCTGGTACGGCGGGAGGGTGGATTGGACGACAGCGTGTTCATCGCAGTGAAGGAGATCGGCCGGGACCTGTACCGGGGCCTACCCACTGACGAGCGCTCGCAGAAGCTGGAGCTGATGCTGGATAAGCTGCAGCAGGAGATCGACCAGGAGCTGGAGCACAACAATGCCCTGGTTCTGGAGGAGAAGGAGACAGGGGACGCCCGGAGAAAAGCCCTGATCGCGTCCGCCCTGGCTAAATCTGGGGAAAGGCTTCAGGCTCTAACCCTGCTTATGATCCACTACCGGGCAGGCATTGAGGATCTTGAGTCCGTGGACAGTACCAGCACATCCCCCTCGGAGCCGCAAGGCTTAAAGACCAAGGGGGTGGCCCTGGAAGAAGCCTTGCTGGAGCCAGAGGTTTATGACAGTGACATATGCAACCCAGTTGAGGCCCAGCAGTCGGAAGACATCACAGAGGAGCAGATCTGTGTTGAGGCGCTCCACTAGTAGAAAGGAATAAGATGAGGGATGGGCTTGAGACTCACAGCAAAATTATTTTAACCTACTTCTGAAGATTAACAGTGGTTTGGTCTAGGGTGTAATTGTGTGTTTGTTAATCAGTTGTTAAGCTGATTCATTTTTGATTTGGGGAGACCACTCCTTTTGTCCCAAAGAACTGCATTTTGTTTTCCCTTAAATTATCCTTTTAAAGGAAGCCGTCAAACTTAATGGTGACATCCTTTAATTGGCACTGAGGATCAGTCTTTAAGGGCAATCTGTACGTTTAAGCTTATTGAAGAATTTTTTGTGTAACAATTCTTTTATTTAAGTTTATGATTGTTATTGTTATTGTTCTCCTTACCGCGCACCTTAAAACATAACTTCTATTTTCATACTGCTTGAAAATGTTAAACTTAAATGTTTGTATTCAATATGTTTTGAATGTTACAGTTCAGTATTTTATTGTTACAAGTTAGAGCAACTGATATTCCATGTTGCAAATTAAATGTGGTCACCATAGTAAGAGCTATGCAAACAGCAAAGAGCTCTGTTTAATCTAAAATGTCTTTGGGATAGGGAATAAATATTACTTTGTTTTGCTGTGAGTAGCATGCCCATTTCGTTCAATTGGACACCTTGCAGTGTGTCTAATGGAAGACAACAGTGTGCAAATGCAGAAAAAAGAAATCCACCATATGGAAATTTATGTTTCAGATATAAATGTACATTTGTCTGATATGTCACACATCTTCTGTTTGTAAGCACTTTTACTTGTAAATCGTAATTTAATTTTAGAAATCACCCATGACTTTTCCATTCTTTTTGACTTTTTTGAATTTTGGCTAACTGCAAGCTCATGTGATAGTAGAATGAAACTGACAATGTTGTGGGGATGAGGATGGTCTGTCCCCTGACTTCCTTAATTTAGCTTGTATCACTGAGGCCAAAAGGTTTCACTTATGACCCATTGTTTAACCAGCACATTTACTATACTTATTTTTCTCTCTTGACTTTTGCTTTTAGAGTGGTGTAATATTTCTTATATTTGTCATTTAGAATGTATTAATTATTAACCACCTGTTTTGTCTTGCCCTCCTCTTTCCGAATAATTTCTTTTTATGGATGTAATATTCCTGAATGAAAACTCAACTATGGTGGTGGTGTTATCCAATCATGTTACTTCAGACAAAATGCTTGCTTTCAAATTCTTATCGCTAGATGCAAAGTATTTATGTATTCACGGCAGAAAGTTCATTTAGCTGGTTCATCTCAGTATGAATGTTTTTGTGTAAGATACAGGATCATATCTCTTTTTTTTGTTTTGTTTTATTGTGTGGGTGTGTGTGTGGGTGTATGTGTGTTTGCCTTTATTTACTTGATGATGATTGTTGGGTCTGATTGATTGTTAAATGCTCTGAGCAGTTAGATAGTGTCATTGGCCTTTGAAAGTTGTACTTAATAAAATGTATGTCCATTTATATTTAAGTGTGTATACAGTCCAGCACAAACCCTCTAAGGAAATGCAAACACTGGTGTAACCCAATATGGTGATATAATCGTGACCGGCCAAAAACGTATGCAAACTTAAGAAAAATGTGGTCAAGCACAGCAGGATAGCATTTGTTTCATGTAAAATATCAGAAAAGGATAGTGTAATTCGCTACCTATGGGGCCCAAAGTGTCTAGATACGATCACTATGACTTCTATTGTATTTTGACCAGGCTTATGGAAATTGATTTAGCACATGACTATAGCTTGTCAGGTACAGGCATTTGTGACTGCAGTCAGATTACAGATAATAGAAAAGGAGTGAAGGCCAAAAAGCAAAGCCACATATGTGCAATAGACGTGATGTATACTCTTGTAGATACTGGCTTGGCTGCTTATTGTTGATCCCTTCTTAATCGGCATACATTCAGATTCTTGTGCAATATTTTTGTAGGAAACAAAGATAATTCTTCTGTTTTTTCTCTCTGAAGTCAACTGTCCTGTTGAACTGTTGAGTATCTTTGGGCCCCTGGGCTAGAATTGAGATTTTAAGAGTACACAAAACAAATTTTGGTCTGTATCTCGCTATTTCCGCTACTACTGCTGCTCTGCTGTTTTAGCTCTTTAAACTCATTAACATACTCCAGATGTCTCCCCCTGTCTCACAGTATACAATAGTATAACATAGTGTCTGCCATGGCTTTCTGCTGTTGAGATTTTGATTTGTAAGAGGGATGTTGTACACAGTCCTAGAGATGGATCATGTGATAAAGCGCTAATGTACATAGCCTCAATAAACAAGTTCACTTGAAGTCACCTGAGTTGTGTGTTCTTACAGTATAGTCTTTGAATGAGATTCAATACTGAACTAATTCTGAAGGTACTGTAAACTTTGAAAGATACTGAACGTGATGTTATTGGCAGAAGGTAGCCAACTGCAGTGGTTGGAACATTGGGCCAGTGCCCAAAAGGTTGACTGTTTGAATATTCAAGCCCACATGATCAAGTTATCTGTTGAGGTGCCTTTTAGCAAGGCATTAATCCTTGATTGCTCCTATAAGTTGCTCTGGATAAAGGACATTTAAATGTAAAGCACTTCTAACATTTGTTTTCCAGATAGAAATTAATAACATATATTACATATAAGAGTTTGTGACATCATATGAAATGGATTACTTATTTGAATGGATGGTTTTTGGGGACCCACTTTGGCTTGTGCGCTACGTTTGACTGAAATGATACAAATCCTCTGTTATGTTGCATGGCTTTAAGGATTTACCTTCTGTCATACATTCTCTTTGTGAAACATTCCATCAGTCTAATCGCCTTTGTCTCAGACAGGCCTGTTTGCTAGACCAAGTGAAACTGAAGACTGTCGTGATTTTGTGGGAACTATAAGTGTGTTTCTTGTTGGAGTGGGACGTCATTGTGTGAGCATCTGGTAAGTAATTGGAGCCCAGTAGTGAGATGATGATTACAGTGTGTCTTCTGATGACACATCCCCTCATCATCAGTTTCTGTTCCCCCACCATCAACTACGGCCTTAAAGAAATCAAGAATGGAATGCATTTCTTTTCAGTCACCAACAGTGAACCACACCAGCAGACTTCGATCAGTTGAACTTCCTGCTGTTTTTAAAATGGTCAGCCAGTGTTCACATACTGATTTCACCCAAACACTTTGAGTATACAACATTTATTTTTTGGTATCCCATCCCCACTGAGTATCAACATATATTACACAGTACACTTTAGACGTAAACAACCAGTCCAGAATATATAAAATCTCAACTTCAGTTTTTTTTTGTACTAGTTAGTATTCGATATACACACAAGCAACATTTCAGAAGGCACACACATCAACACATGCACACACACGTTTGTGCACGTGTGCAATAGAGTTCTGATATAAATGAATGACGAAAGATATAATTTCCACAATATATCATCTATTGTATATCTAACATGATCCAACAATATATTGCAAAATAACAGTTATCTTTCAGAATAGAAGCAATCTTGACATTACAATATTTCAACTGAGGAAGCAGAAATATACATATAAGGGAAAATAGTGACACTTAGTGATGGTGTCAGTAAACGTTCTTTTTGTCAACTTCGCCAGAGATGCTTCCATCATTTGGATAATATAAAACTCCACTGAAAAGACTGGTAATTCAGCAAACACATTATGCAAATAAAATGTCATATGCTTAAAAATGTGCTGATGTGATTTTCAATGACAAGGGCATAAAAGCAATTTGCACAAATTTGCAAGATATCAAAATTGTAGGTTTGCTTGGAGAAGCAAATAATGACTGGAAATAAACATACTTTGCAGAACAACAGCACATTTATTTGATGGGTATTAGCTGTGCTTTGTATGCCAAGCTCTATCTGTAAGATCACAGTGGTCTTGACAATAAGCAGAATAGTAGATAAGTCTATATTTTTTATTTTCTACTTCAGGACAAACAGGACAGTGTTGTAGGTTAATACTGGTAACTGAATACACACAAAAGTCCTTAAAGACATTGTTGCCAGGGACAAGTCAGCCACTGAAAGCCTGAGACTGAAGTGGGCATGATGCCATGTATATTAACTTCTGGTCAATTTGGAAAATCTTATTTAATCTTTCATATAAATGAGTGGCATGTATTGTTGTAGTCATTTTTATTGCAAGTGGCAGAGGCATTGCTAAGATCACAATACATTCTTGGGACAGAAAGTACAGGGTTCTGAATGCTAGCGGCCTATACACAAACATTATCATAATCCGAATAATGGATGAATTGATCAGGGGCTATTATTATTACAAAAAAATATATATCTCAATTTGAGATCGGGGGCTATTCACAAAAGATCCAGGTCTAACGACGCCACTGGCAAGTGATCAGTAAGTTCACAAAATGTTCCTAGAATTGTCATTGGAGTTGAATGTCCAGACTATTAGATAATTTTCACTTCAGTTATCTGTAAAAAGTGCTGATGTCCCGAAAATAATTCATTCCATATTCATTCAGATACAAGCCTGTTTTCCACCCATTCAAATGGCTTACTCCAATGCATGTATACATAAAGAAATACTACAAATATGACTTTCCATGACAACACATGTTTCCATTCAGGAATTTTTTCATTTAAAAAACCTGTGTTCAATAAGTTTTGTTAATTGAATCAACTAAAGAAATTATTGTAAAAGTGCACTCCAGTCACATCATCACATTGATATTGCCAAGCTCTTTTAAAATCCCACTTCTGTTTAAAAAAGGTGTTCTCCCCTTGTCTAAGATGTACCTCAACCTGTCTGAATCCAACATGACCAATCCCAACCAGAATCAAAATGAGGTTCAGGTGTACAGCAGGTCATTAGGGGCAGAAGATCATGTGACCGGAGAGCACCTTTAACGCAAAATGCAAACTATACATTATGGTTCACCTTAAAAATTCTCATTCCAAATGTATTGAGTAACTTGTATCGCTTGTAACTTGATCCACTGATGAGCCAAAACATTATGACCACTCACAGGTGAAGCAAATAATGTTAATCATCGCCAAACAAGGGCACATGTCAAGGTCTGGGTAGATTAGATGATAAGCAAACAATCAGTTCTTGTATTCAACTTGTTGGATGCAGGGGAAATGTAAAGACCTGAGCAACTTTGACAAGGGTCAAATTATTATGGCTAGGCAACTGGGTCAGAGCATCTCTGAAACAGCAATGCTTGTGGGGTGCTCCCGGTCAGCTGTGGTGAGTACCTACTGACAGCGGTCCGAGGAAGGACCAACCACAAACCGGCGACAAGGTGTTGAGCGCCCAAGGCTCATCGATGAGCATGGGGAACAAAGGCTATTCCGTCTGGTCCAAACTGACATAAAGTCTACTGCGGCGTAAGTCACAGAACATGTTAATGATGTTTATGCGAGGTATGAATCACGAAATGGCGGGATGCGTAGCCGCAAACTGGTCAGAGAGCCCGCGATGACCCCTGTGACCACCGTTGAAAGAGCCTACAATGGTGCACGAGTGTCAAAACTGGACCTTGGACCATTGGAAGAAGGTCACCTGGTCTTTCTTTGACATCACGTGGACGTCCGTGTAAGTGTGCGCCGTTTACCTGGGGAAGTGATGGAACCAGGATGCACTGTGGGAAGACAGTCGGTAGAGGGATTGTGATGCTCTGTACTGCTGGGAAACCCTGGGTCCGGGCGTTCATGTGGACGTCAATTTGACACATGCCACTTAAACATCGTACTTAAACACTGTTGCAGACCAGGTACACCCCTTCATGGCAACGGTATTTCTCTGATGGCAGTGGCCTCTTTCACACTGCACACATTGTTCAGAAATGGTTTGAGGAACATGATGAAGAGTTCAAGGTGTTGCCCTGGCCTCCAGATTCCCCAGATCTCAATCCGACTGAGCATTTGTGGGACGTGCTGGACCAACAAGTCCAATTCACGGTGGCTCCACCTCGTAACTAACAGGATTTGAAGGATCTGTTGCTAATGTCTTGGTGCCAGATACCACAGGACACCGTCAGGGGTCTTGTAGGGTTCATACCTCAGCAGGTTGGCGCTGTTTTGGCGGCACGTGGAGGACGAACAGCATATTAGGCAGATGGTTATAATGTTTTGGCTCATCAGTTAGTCATACTCCCTATCTGAATCCTTTATCATCTCTAACCATGATACAATGGATCAACCCCTACAACGAAAAAGACTAAGCATTGTTCTCTTGGGGCTCTATGCAGACTTCTGATGAGTTGAGGCCTTGAGTCTATTTCTCCAAAGCCTAAACCATCAAATTATACCTTGTTCGATATGTTGGATCTGATCTGTAGTCAGTTTCTTTCTATACCGATATATATTGGATATCAAAGTTTTTTTATTTATATTCTTTATCCTGGATATGATCAATTTTTCACTTAAATATTGTTGGTTACATAGTCTTGCTCAAGGTAAAAAAATGTCCAGACATGATTTGTCTTGATTTCAGCTTTTACATCAATAAAACACAGTTCAGATACTGTCAGTAACTATTTAAAGTGTCTGCGGTTGTTACAACTATACTTGGATTTACAATTTAGTTGCATGCACCAATTGATTTTTGAAGAATACACTGAACTCCAAAAGCATTGAAATGGGAAATTCTTGCTCTGAATTCCAGCACTTTGGATTTAAATTATTCAATGACTCTGGGGTTTAAGTGCAGACTAACTGCTTTTATTTGAGGGTATTTTCATCCATATCGGATGAAACATTTCAACATCACTACATGTTCTGCACATAGTTCTCCAATTTCAGAGTAAAAAAGATACTTGGAAAGACTAACATAAAACAGTACTTGGTCACACATGCAAAATGACTGCCTGATGTTTGTGACCCATAACCATCCCCAGACGCTGGGTATCTTCCCTGGCGATGCACTGCCAGGCCTGTACTGCAGCCTAGGGGGCTTTTTTGCCTTCAGTCTTGTCTTCAGCATGTGATTGTCATGCTCAGTTAGATCCAGATTGGGTTATTGACTTGGTCAGGAGCTTTTAAGAACTATCCACTTTTTGGCCCTGAAAAACCCACTGGTAGCTATGGCAGTGTGTTTCAGGTCATTGTCTTCCTTCATAATGATACTACAGTGAGTTTGAGACATTGTACCTGAACAGAGAATACTTCAATATCCATCCTGCTGATGCCATTTGGAGTCACATCAATATGGAAGACCAGCCATAACACCTCCAACACTACCACCACCTTGTTTAACAAATGAGGTGGTACACTTTGGCTCGTGGTAAGTTCCTTTTCTTTTCTTCACACTTACGTTTTTTCATGACCTTGATACACGTTTATTTCCCTCTCATCTGTCCATACGACTTTGTTTCCAGAACTCTGAAGGGTCTTTATGGTACTTTTTAGAAAACTGAACCCTTCCTTTATACTGGGCTTACTGTTTGTGTCTTATTGTGTACAATCTAAAGTTCTGCTGGCTCACTCTTCTGCAAATGGTAGTCTTTGACACATCTATGCTTACCTCTTAGAGGTGGTTCCTGATTGTTTTCGTCATCATTCAAAGAATTCTTCGTTCATCCACTATAGTGGTCTTAATTGGTCTACCAGGTTGTTTGCCATTGCTGCGCTCACCAGCTTGACTTGCATTGGCACGTCTTTGGTCCGCATGCTGTCAGACACCAGCAACATAATCCAAATCAAAAGCCTAGAATCAACACTAGACATTGCCAGCTCTCTTGTGCATGCACTTACAATGCTAACAAACACACATAACTATGAGACAGCTGTGAATCCAATTGTCCAGATACTTCTGGAACCAAACAATGGGGAGATTACAGATCCCTGCAGAATTATTGGTGCACCAGGTAAATACAAACAAAAAATGTCATTGTTGTTTATCAGCTTGATCTTATACTCAACATATCATATTAATCTAACTTTAAATTTAGTGAAAATTGTTTTAAGAAAAATAAATATCAAATAGAATAATTTTTCTACAAAAACATGCATGCCACATTGTCAGCCCTAGAAGATCTTATGAACATAATGTACTCTAAAGTGGTCATCCATGACATCCGGTTTCACTGGGGTATATGAGACTGAAATCCCCCAGTCATCCATCAACATAGGAAAGGCCAGAGAAAACAAATGAAATGAGACAAAAGGTTGCTGACCTTCACAATTCAGCCAATGGCTATAAGAAGTTGGTTGGATAGTCTGAGAAAAAAATCTCCCATTATTATGACAATAATTAAGAAATGTGATCAGAGAATTAAGCTGGAATGCAAAGGCCATCACACGCCCCTGACCTAAATCCCATTAAAATGACCTGTGGGGTGAGCTGACGAGGAGTTCACAAGCAAGGACCATGGTCTCTGTATGGAGGAATGGTGTCTAATCCCTTCCTATGTGTTCTCCCACCTCATCAAACATAGGAGAGAAGTCAGCTGTTATCTTGGCAAATCACTAAATTCAGGGTTGTCTATAATTATAGCTGGCATGTTTCTGATATTTAATGAGTGTAAGATGAAGCTGATAAACAACAATTACATTCTTCTTTACCTAGGGTGCCAATAATCTCTGAGGCATGTACAAAAATTACTTTACTATCTAAATGGTTCATCCGATATGAATGCAAATAACCTCAAATTAATGCCAGGAGTCTGCACTTTAACCCCACATCATTGTACCATTTAAAAACTAAAGTGGTACAATACAGAGCCAAACAATATAAGCGTTGTCATTGTCCATGTACTTTTGGAGCAACAGTTCCACTGTCGTTTCCCACCAGGATCCAAAATATATACTTTTCTATTGCAAACAATATAAATTTAAACAAACCCTATCTAAATTCAACGCAGGGTGAAAACTGATTTTAACATTATAGATGGTCAGTTTTTGCATCCATAGCTATACCTAATCATTTGAGTGGCTACATTTCTCTAGACCAATGTCTCAGCTTTGGACTTCATCAGTGGCAGGATGTTATTGTTTCAACTGCTTGCCCCTTTAAGGAAAATGTTCTTGTTCATACTTGTGTATTAGATATGTTGATGAAGACTGTTAATGGCCTGTAGGTGAATTATTAAGACAAACAGGTTTGTACTCCTTGTTGACGAACCATAGAACAGAATTTGGTGATCTATAACATCACTCTTATCTGAACTATCCAATAAACATGACTCATTACGTTTTACTATGACCATGAAAGCCCTGTTTAGACACGTCCCATTGGATAAGGCTGTAGGCTAAAAATAAACACAAGCAACACGCTTGTGACAACGGGGCAATGAGAACAACTTTGGTTTGCTCCAGTTGTACGATAACAATGACATATAGAACAGTGACTGACTGTACGTGGGACATTCACATGGAAACAGATTTCTTGATTTGTTTTGTCGTTTTTTTCGTCTGTTTTACTACAACAAAATAAATCCTCTGGAAGGTAACATACATGCCTGGTGTCCATCATTACTCATCGTACTCTGTTTCCATCTCTTCACACTCTGTGTTCCCTTGTGTTGAGTACGATCGGGTCTTCATCGAGCAGTTGGAGTCCATCAAGATGGCCTGAGAAGAAAATAATGGAGATAAAATAACCAAACAACGGACCACAAATTTTGTCAAGGATCAAAGCTCCAGTGGCAAAATGGAAACTTAAATCAAATTTAATTTCATGGGAAATATAAACAATGCACCCTCCATCTCCATCATAACTAAAATGTCCAATCAACCAAAGGGGAACTTTATGTATAACAAAATACCCTGCCATCCTGTCATGTGATGATTCTGATTCAGCAAAACCATTAACATGCACAATCTACCCACTTAGTACTCATTGTTTTGTCCTTAGGTGTGACTAAAAGGCAAAATAATCCAAATGTTTTAAATCATTAATCTAAATAAAGTCAACATATTTAGGTATAGTAGCTGAACCCCACATTAATCACCACAAAGCCCCATATTGACAAACTGCATGAAACGTTCTTTGGTGTGACACCTATTTTCATGTCACACTCTGGATATACAGTATCTCACCAAAGTGAGTACACCCCACACATCTTTGCAAATATTTGATAATATATTTTCTTGTAACAACATTGAAGAAATGACACTTTGCTACAATGTAAAATAGTGAGTGTACAGCTTGAATAACAGTGTCAATTTGCTGTCCCCTCAAAATAACTCAACACACAGCCATTCATGTCTAAACCGCTGGCAAAAAAAGTGAGTACACCCCTAAGTGAAAATGTCCAAATTGGGCCCAAAGTGTCAATATTTTGTGTGGCCACCCTTATTTTACAGCACTGCCTTAACCCACTTGGGCATGGAGTTCAACAGAAAATAATAGCTGTACACTCTTTTACATAGCAGTGTCATTTCTTCAGTGTTGAAAAGATATAATCAAATATATGAAAAGATATAATCAAATAAAATGTGAGGGGTGTACTCACTTTTGTGAGATACTTTTTTTCCGTAAAGACCAATTCATTATTGCTTAATGTTATTACACGTAATAGTTTAATTAATGTTTGTATTTGGTTTTCAACATCTTAATGGAAAAAACATGCAGAAGCATTACACAGACTTTGTATTCCTTTTTTCTGTTTGAGAGTTAAGTAAAGTTTGATAGATAAGGAATGATGGTCTTGGTTCAGCCTAAGCTCCTGACTTCCGGTGATGAGAAATCTTAACGCTGAAGCATATAGTAAAATTCAAAAAATATTCTATGCTTCCAATTTTGTCTGGGCAAAGGCCATTTCCTGTCGAATTCAGTGTGGAAGAACTTGAATGTCCAGCACAGAGCTCTGACCTGGAATGCAGACTACTAACTGGGCCTAATCGCCCAACATCAGTGCTTGACCTCGCTAATGCTCTTGTTGCTGAATGGAAGTAAATCTCTCCAATGTTCCAACATCTAGTGGAAAGCCTTCCCTAAAGAATGGAGAGTGTCATAGCAGCAAAGGGGGGGGACCAACTACATGCCAATGAGTTTGGAATGAGGCATTTGATGAGCAGGTAGTTTATTAACACATGAAATCCAGGGGTGACATTTCTAGCAATGTATTTGCGGCAATCACACAGAATAAAAGGTATACCTGATATAAAAAAAGATGTTCGTTATTTTATGCTTAAAGGTCAACCACCCATGTGTGCCCTTATGTGTGAGTTGGTATGAAGTTCTCGTCTCGTCTCGTCTCACCATTTTCTCTTCCCTCCCAGGAGGACTCCTCAGGAAATAGCAGAGGGGAGCAAAGAGGATGTCCACGATGCCAATGATGGTCATGAGCCAGGGAAAGCCAATGCTCCTAGCTATGGCACCTCCAGTGGAAGGACCTTTGCCAGGAATAGAAGGTTAGTGGGCTATCATGAGGCTATCCTTCTGTCTAGTCTGTGATCTCACTACGCCACTTTAAAACACGTCCTTAATGTTTGATTGTGTTCTCTTGATGTGCAAGCTTAAAGGCCTCGATAAGGGCCTATGCTATTGCGATGCTATTTTCAAGCATCTACGGTGCTTCTGCTGTGTATTTCAAGCATCTGACAGTTCTTTACCTAAAGCAAAGCCCATGCAAAAAGCCACATCAGCAATGGCATACACAGTGCCATAGACAGACACATGTCTCAGGTCCACCAAGTAGCCCATGATCGGCATCATAGATGAATCCACCATGCCTGACAAGAAACAACACGTTCAGAAAATCAGTCGTTTCCTGGTACAAATAATGATTCACAATTTCATCATTTGCAATTTCTCTGTACGATGCAATAAAGAAAAAATCTTACCAATGGCAAAACCTACACCAAAATTTGGAAGTATCAGTCCGTAGATGTTCTTAGCAAACGGAACCTGTAGCGAGGGAATGAATCAAGATGAATGTGATTAGATGTTTACAGTGTAATCAAAAAAACATCTTTGTATGTGCAGGATCTTTGTTCTCTCGCCCACACAGCACAACTGAATAAGAAACAAGGTTGTCTTTGTCCAGAGAACTGACTGTTTGTTGACTGCCTGTTGAATTGACTTCTCACTGAACTCCCCTTAACTATCTGATTGGGAGACTAATGAGATATAGCAGGACATTAAGACAGAGGGACTGTTCCGGAACGCATTCTTACTTCCTCCCTTCTCTCATGTTATTCTTTGTTTGGTACAGGCCTTGCTTGCATCTATTGTGTTACCAGTATTATTACTCAAACATGATCTATGTCTTTACACGAACCCCCGATACGGATGCCACAAGACCATGTAGGTAAGGGTAGCGCTGTGTCAGCATTGTGCTGAGCTGCTGAATGCCAGCTGTTAAAGATGGGTCTCCTACTCACACAGAGGATGCTAACTCCCACGAGGACCATCCCGATGAGAGAGCACAGCCATCTGGAATAGAGTACAAAGAAGTTCAGAGTCTGCCAGTGACAACAGTCAATGTCCCCCTCCCTTCCCTACGCTGTTGTTTATTTTATTCCTCTTTCCTCCCCGATTTAGTTGTAGTCAACTGTAGTTATGACCCGGCAGGCTCGGGAGAGTTGATGATCGCAACACGCGACCTCTGAGACATGACCGTTATTGCGGTTTTCACACACGCAAGCTGTTTTCCTGTAGTCAGGATTATGACATATCAGTGGCTATTTTCAAATATCAGTGACTATTTTCAAACTTTGTAAAACAATACTGGTTTGATTATATGCAATAATAAAGCCCTGAAACACAAGTAATGTTATAATGTGATGTAAAAATCTAACTATTCATATATGACTGAACACACATTTGAGCTGTAACAAACAAACAAATATTAGTCAGTCACACTGAAACTTCAATAAACAGCAAATACTCAACCTGCCAGAGAAATCTAATTTGGAGTTACTCAATATCACAGGAAACGAGAGAAGATAAGGAGATGGAAAAAAGGGGAGTAATTTCCCTCACTACCTCCCCATTTTGTGCGCGAGGACGCCAAAGATGTTGGTTCCAATAAGGTAGGAGATACTGGCTGGCACGAAAGCAACGCCTGGCCGAGGGGAAAGATAGACAGGGTGAGAGGGACAGAAGGAGAGTGAGATAGACGGAAAGATAAAGAGAGAGGAAACAGGAGAGTGTGTGAGATCAGGGGAGGGAGAGAGGGGTCCGATAAGCAGACACGTTATCAGTCTCCATCGTAAGTCTCCGGCACATCTCCTAGACACAGTAATGAACACTCCCACATTCTACTCGCCCACAAAAGACACTGTAATATCCTGCCCCGTCCTGCCATCTGCCTCCATCCCCTCTCTCATCTGCCTTTATCAATGTTGCTGATCAAAATAACTATTAATAGCGGGGGGGGGGGGCACTATTGGCTAGGTTTCACTACAACAGGAGGTTCCATGAGGTTCCAGGCGGAGCACTTCTGATCTTGTTCAGTCATCACCTAACCACTGCCTGAAGTGATTGTTGGTCCAGTTATAATCCACAGCGTTGTCAGGACATTTTCTAGTTGTGTTACGCTGTGTTTTCAAACACTAATCTCTCCAATAAGTCGACTAATGTTTAATCAACTAATCTCTCCAATTAGTCCTCTGATTGAGTGTAATCTGAAGTAGGGGTATGAAGGTGAATGGCAAGGCACAGGACTGACAACGCACCCTTGTTGTCTCTGCTTGGCAGGCTTCCATATCTACTACACAGCGATACTCTGCCACTGACTCTGTTATTGAGGCTGCCTTACTCGTTCTCCTTCATGCCGTCGCTGGGAGGCTGCATCCCAGCATGCAAGGCTTTTTGCATATACTGGACTTGTGCTGAGTCACTGACAGAATCTTTCTGCCTGGTTTTGCTCCCCTTGAGGCTTGTGTGGTGGGCGAGAACTCTGTTGGCTGGAATCTGCCTTGTCTTAGTAGTCGCTAGTCACTTGACGTCCCTTTGGTAGTCATGGGCTTGACCCGACCTGCATGTCTCAGTCCCCAGTTTCTAAGCCTTGGGCTACGGTCCGTGTGCCCTGTCCGGTGTCATTTATCTTTTATTCTATTGTATTTCTCTCTTAATATATCTCCATCGTTCTCTCCTACTGTACACTGCCTCATGTTTGCTCTAAAACCAGTATGACCTGAGCTCTAAGACCTTGCCTCTGGACCTCCTGGCCTGACAACTCCTTGTTGTCCCTGTTCAATATCCACGTGCAGGGGCACCGCCAGGAATTTTGGGCCCCATGACAAAAAAAAAAATCTAATTGGGCCCCCTCTGCGCAGATGTTACTTATTTTTTTGGGCCCCTGTCAGTCATGGGCCCTTGGAATTGTCCTAACTTTCCCCCCCTATACAGTGCCCCTGTCCACGTGGTTATGTTGCTGATCGAAATGTTGCCCGACAACAAGTGGTATTGCTGGCCATTGCCCAACTGCTCAGGTTGCTACTCATGTCTCAACACTCGATGATGAAATGCCAACAGACATTTATATTTTCTCCAGAGAATATGACCTTATGCAGTGCACTGTATAACCACTGTGATTATTTTAAATGGTCAACTATTAAACTGACATTTACATTTACTCCTGAGGAGTATGTATGCTTGACCCACTGGTCATGTGAACATTTGAAAAAGTTAATGAACAAGTTGGCCTTAAAATGTTTTTTACTGGCACAGGCAAAAGAGGACCAGCCGCCCGTAGCGCCAAGCTTCTCTCCAAACCACTGTGCTTCAAGTTACTGGTTGGCCTTTGAGGGTTTTATCTGTATAGGCAATTTGTGACAACGGCTGAAGTCAAAACTGCTTTATAATATAAATGTGAAAACAGGGTTATCATGGTGTTTGAAAAAGTCAATCAATGTCAAAATACCTAGCTGCCATTTTCTTGGGCACATGGTCTGCATCATCCAAATTGGCAAGGCTGGCTCTAACATGGCGATGGCCATGTTGGCAAAACAAATGGATCCTGGAAAAAGAGAGTGTGATTAGGATTAAGTGGACACAGGGCCCTTTATTCTGCATCTTCATACGTCTGAGTTCCCGTCAGCCGCCCCCCTCCTCTCCTCTCCCACTTACACACATAATACCACACATAACCCTATCCAAAGGAGCTGGTAACTGATGGGGGGTACACACATAATGCAACGCATAACCCTATCCAAAGGAGCTGGTAACTGAACTATTTTGAAGTATACACAGATGCAACACTTTAGCAGTGCACATACTAAAACACACACATAAGTTTGCACTCCCCCCCCTCTTTAATTGAGATATCATTTAAAGCAGAAGGGCTTGTCCCCCTGCTATAAAAAGGTAATGAGAGAGTCGGTTTTGGCTGCAACAACTCTTGAACTATCAAAACTTTTGCCTATGAGGCATTGACTGCAGAACCCCATTATTTTCTTCAAAACAGTCAGAATTAATGTGAACAGAAATGAAACACATCCCCACTGCTTCCATTTCCACCAAGCCCTTTCTGCATACAATTGGATTTATACAATTTGGTCACTGAAAATCACAGAAACACTTGCCCTTATCTAGAAACGTCCACTAACATTCTGCCTTCTTTTGGATTGCGGATGTTTTATATATTCAAATTTGAATTAGTTACACATCAAACAAGACAGATCGGTTTATGGTCAAGTGTTGAGGATTAGAGACACCATCTGATGTAAGACAATGAGCTCAAGGTAAACATTTAACTGATAAAATATACTTTCATGAAACATTTTAGTCCTCTTTATCATGGTTGACCACTCCACAGCCATCCCAGAAATCAAAGGGCCTGGACAAAACCATGCCATTCTTGCATAACTTAATTAAGGCAGTGACTAGCAGCCCACTTGGTGTCAAATCTTCCCAAGTCCTTCCATGTCATCCTGCTTCTTATTCTGGGGGGCAGCAAGCCTACAACTTAATTATGGGAAGCAAAGTATGCTGGTCGGTAAAGTAGAGCTAGTTTTGTCGCTAAATACAATGTGAGCTGGATACAACAAGTTAGCTAAGTACCTAAACAAGCCAATTACATGCTTAGAAATAACTTCAGCAGAAGGAAGACAACTTTTTCCCTTAATTTTTTTTCTCCACAATTGCAAATGACTAAATCCCTCTGACTACTTGTTTAATAATAATAGCTACAAGCCAGCCCAGTCAAAGCTCTTTTCAGTCCAGACAGCAGAGCCCTTGCCCATGTTTTGAAACACCCAGTTTTTTAAATGGATAAAAAATACTTAGTGTGACTAAAATTTAAAATAATACAATTTGTAATTCAGATTCACGTATACATTCTTACCTGCAGCAATTAGTATGTATGGATCTTTCATCAGACTCCACAGTGATGACCCTTTCTGGCTCTGTAGAGAATAAAGAGACATTAAATGCAATGCCAAACAGACAGCAATCAGTTTCTTGAAAGACAACTAAAAATAATGCTTAACAGCAAAAAATTACAATATTAATGCCTGTGCTTTTACATATATGTTCACAATTGGTCACTATCTGTGCTTATGTCTCACTGATTTTTTCCCCCTTCTTTTTATGCTGGAGGTTCCTGCTCTTCCAGTAATGACTAGGAAATGTGCAAACATAGCCAATGAGTTCCCTAATGAATGATGGAGTGCTGACAACAACCGCTTGTTTGTTACTGTAAGAATGTCTATAGGTTAATGGTCACGACCCGTATTCAAGGTTTGACATCTAACCTTTTTCAAACGAAAACCACCTCCCTCTATCATCCACAACTAAAAGACATCCAAGCCCCAATGCTCTGATAATCACAGCCACCATCTAAGCTCTCTGATTGGGTCTGTGTCACTGCCTCCTTGGTATCTGCGGTGACAAAGACACATCAGCCCCATTGATCAAAGTAATTGGGGCTGTGATAAGAATCTCCATCACAGGCACACGCCTCCCTTAACTAGGATGGTGACCCATCATACCAAAGACTAACACAGCCCACTAAACCAGGCGGCAGCATTTATGTTTAAAACCCAGCTAGAAGACACCTAACTGCTCATAGTCATGGTTGTCACTGTGAACAACTAAAGGTCATTTCTTGGCTTATCTGTTCATACTGTAGAAGAGTTTGGTCAAAAAAAAGTACATTAATTCTCTGTTAAAGGGATATATATATATATATTAACATCATTGTAGACTTGACTTTCCACTTACATTCAGGGTTGAAGCATCACCCAGCAACAGTTGGTTGCTGATCAGTGTTCCATCTCGGACATTTCTTTGGCTGCCTAGATGCATATACTGCAAGCCATATACTGCCGTGGGTGAACCTAACCCAAAATGTGTTCTAAACCATATCCACATAAAATTCTAAAGGCCAAAATGTTTTCAGGGGCCTTTCCAAAATATCCCTTTAAATTCTGGCTTGTTCTCTTTTAAGTCTACAGTAAAAATACTGTATTTATTAAATACATAAAAAATCCATCCCAATATTCATATCATAGTGATGTGTTGCATGTAAACCCATTTATAATAATAAAACAAATCATCATCAACACCTAAAAAGATCTTTTAAATCTGAAGGTAATACGCTCACCTCTGGTTCGACCTTTGATGGCTGAAGAATGAACAATTGCAGTGCTGTTGGGAGAGATTGTGTCACTAACAGGTGATTCTAGATGTTACGTTAGCTTCCTGATAGAAAAAAAACATAGGCGCATTACCTCCATCCAACACAGCCAGAACAGCCAGAATTAGGAAAGGGGCAGTCTTCCCAACAAACTCATACATGACACTGCCGAATGGTGGGCCCACTGCAGGAAAGTGACAATGGTCAATGATTTTTGCCAAACCATGGCGTGTTATTGTAGTGTACAATGCACTCAAACTGTCTCATGAATTGTGTACATACCAAGCACCCCCATGGCAAGGCCACCCAGGGCGATCCCGATGGCATTTCCCCTTTCTTCATCGTCTGTGTAGACACTGGCCAGCATCCCCATCCCTACAAGAATCACAGGAGCTACGGTCGGAATCACTGGACATGAAGCTAAGGTCCGAATCAGTGGACAAGAAGCTACGGTCCGAATCACTGGAAATGAAGCTACGGTCCAAATCAATATACATGAAGCTACGGTCCGAATCAATGTACATGAAGCTACTGTCTGAATCACAGGACATGGAGTTGTACATTTGACACACACTGGTACATTTGTTTCTGCAAAACATACAGTCACATACAGGACTGTCACATGTACTTTGATGAATATTTGTTGAAAAGAATCCTACTATAAAATAAATAATAAAGTAGGTGTGCTGAGGGGGTGCCCCTGGAGCGTTTGTAAAATCCCCTTTAGTTTTTTTCTAAATGCCCTGGAGCACGATGGAAACTAATGGCTTATTAAGCTGCTGCTGTGTAATTAATTTTCTCTCTTTTTTCAAAGTGATTCTGCGTTGTATTAGCCTAATTGCTTTTTGCTGTGTGATAAAATGTCATTTTATATTTTGGCTACTCTAGAGTTTGCTGCCCTAGAGACATTCGCCATTAAAACAGGTGGCAAAACAGGGGTGTTGAGTTATATACTTAATAGCATAAGGAGTCATAATATACCCTGCATTTTCTGTATTTGGGCCTGTTTCATTTGTGATTAGTGAGGTTAAAATTAGTGGGCAAACTTTGTTACAAATATGAAACTAAGTAGACTAATGAATGGACAAGATGCATTATTCAAAAACTGCAACATGTTTTTGGAATACATATTTCACTACCTCAATCCAATTCACATCCTATCATTTTAAATTACCGTCATTTCTTTTCCTTTCTGCATTACCTCTCAGCAGCAAACAGCGGCAGCTGCTTCATGGAAACAAATTCATTGTGATTTATTTATGTCAATAATAACCACAGTGACTAGTTAGCAAGCTTGGAAGGAGCAATGATTAGTGTTGTGTGCATTTTGTCTGTGCATCTAGCCAAATATGGTTTAGTATGAAGCAATAAATTGCCTCTCCAAAAGAAATCAATGATCCCGAATATAAGCTATGTCATGTCAACATTTGCTTGCACAGTGACGTGCAGATACACATCATTTAGGTCAAATGGTATTATCATGTTGAACTGTGCATGCACAGGCTGTCAAAACAAAGGCACTCTTTCAGTTTTTGTAATGACAAAAAATGTATTTTGACCGTTTGTCACTTTCCCATGGTTGTAATTTGTTTGAGCTATTTAAGACATTGGCTCAAATCTAAGTTTTCCTTTTATATTTTGAGAAAATTTTGAAACCAGGGTAAGGTCTGTCGAGTTTGCTTTGCAAGCATTCCCGGAAGTCACCAAATGTGGCCCTATAGGTTTTTTGAAGCTCTATGACCTAGCAAGCTACCAGCTGAGATGCTACCTTATTTCCTATGCAAACAGTGGATGTCACTGACAAAAGTAGCCTCTTCCATTCTTGTTAACCTTCCATTTTATTCTCCACTCGGATGCTCTAATAACGGCTAGGCCAAACTACCATAAATAGGGAAATCTGCGAAAATGTTCTGACTTGGAGTCATCATGACTAGCAAATGGTTACGTAACTTATTAATTAAACAATTTCCTTTTCCTTAATTGGAGAACCTGAATGAACAATTTAATTGACATGACACAAAGATACTTCTACTAACAGATACCTTTTGTATATTTGATTAAAAAAACTGAATTCACTTGATTCAGATTTAACATAACTGAATCTTTACCAGTAAGGTAAGGCAAGGCAGTATGTAACATTTGTACAATTTCCTTTTGCAAATATAACCTTATATTTTACTGTGATGTCTTACTGGGGTCTTAAATCTTATTTTTATCTACCAAATGTACAGTTTGAAGGACCACCTGAACACTAGTATAATGTTTTAGTAACCATTCCTGGACCTGACTTCAAAAGTAAGCCACTGTTTGACAGTACCAAAATAAATTTGGTGAATTCTTCTGGCAGGGTCACATTGCTGACTGATGGTTGCCCATATATTGAGCAAATACAGTATATTTCTTTGTGGCTTATTGTCAGAAAACATATGACTATTTAGCAACATGGTCTGTACATATCTGTAGTCGCCACTTCACTGTTGACATTGAGACTTTTGTTTTGTGGATGCTATTTAATGAAGCTATCAGTTGAGGACCTGTAAGTCTGTTTCTCAAACTAGACACTCTAATGTATTTGTCCTCTTTCTCAGTTGTTCACCGGGGCCTCCCACTCCTCTTTCTTTTCTGGTTAGAGACAGTTTGAGCTGTTGTGTTAAGGGAATACTATACATCATTGTACGAGATCTTCAGTCCCTTGGTAAATTTTTTGCATGAAATAGCCTTCATTTCTCAGAACAAGAATTGACTGATGAGTTTCAGAAGAAAGTTCTTTGTTTCTGGCCATTTTGAACCTGTAATCAAACCCACAAACGGCTTAAAAAATTATAAACTTGGATTAACAAATACAAAGTGCCATTGGAACACAGGACTGATGATTGCTGATAATGGGCCACTGTTGTAATGGACATTTTGAACTAAGGTACATTTGAGAAATGTCTGTCTTTCTATTGCCTGGTATGTAACTCTTTACTTTGATTGTGACACACGTCTGTATAATATCGGAGGATTATTAGGTACTCTGACCATGTTCCTCTGCTTAAACCAAGAAGGGTATCAGTCCTTTGTTCCTTAGGAATGTAGGAGTGGGGGATCTGGTATTTGCCTAGGGGGCATCATTGACTGGTATCGTTAGATTATAAGGTTACTCATTAATCTGCGCATCTGTATAACTCATCAGAGTCTATCTATTTTTTGTCCAGATTATGTAATACCTCTTTAGAGTTCAAGAGGTTACCCATGTGGGGGTGGACAGCTTGCCCCTTGTGTGAAGACTAGGTAGTAATAGAACAAAGGGAATGTGTTTTATTGACATAGGACAGCTGGGCAGCATCTCTGTTCATGCATCAGAGACTCCTCAGATGATTATTCTGTAAGCGTTTGACGTGTGGCTCTATTTGCAAATAAACTATTAATTGTGCCAAGAGAATTTTGTCTATGTACTTACTCCTATAAATGTTTGATCGATGGAATTGCCATAACACTGTACACCTATGTAGATAATCCCTTTTTAAACATGTACTATACCTGTGTATTTGTATTGTTTATTTTATTATAATTTTTTATTCATATTTTTCAGGGATGTCAATCATATAGGATCTGACTGTATATGTCTGGCTAGATCAGACAGGTTAATATACGTATAGGTTCCATATAGCACACTGAACTTTCTTGAAAAACTGTATGGCTCATAGGCCGACCAGGAAAGATTTGCTAATTATATAATTCTATCCAAGACCAGAATCCTTATCAAACCTTTGCAATTATTGATATGATCAAACACTTTTTCCCTAAAGCATCCTTACCTCGGGTTGACTGGCATGTTCTGATTGAATTAACTACAGTCCCTGTAGAAATGTGTCAGGATAATTAGCTTACATTGTAAATTGACCTAATTGACATGCAGGATGATCATTTTAAATTAATTGTGGTATTGTGTTGAGAAGGAAACCGCATTCATTAAATTACTTCTTTAATTATTCAAATTAAATTAAAACGAGGTATTTTTTAGGCTTCTGAGCTTAACAATCTTAAAGATGCACCATGGTCACTTATTCACCCAATTGAAATTGTCAAGCTCCTCCAAAAAATATGCTGTCCTCAAAGAGTTAGCTCACCTTGTTTAACATAAAGCTCACCCTGCCTCTAACATATACACAGAGAGCAGTGCTTTTGGGAAACCTGCTCTCTTTGTTTTCAAATAATAGAAGTGTTTGTCACCCTAATTTTGTCTTCTAAAACAAGGATTGGTTTGCCATGTGGGACTTTGCAGCTGGAAGGACATTTCAGATGAATAATTATGTAACCATTGTGTCGTTTTCACACTGTAGTGACACTTGCTAAGCTTAAAGATTTCAGCCATGTTACAGTTACTGGCAAGTTGACTAATCTTTTCAGGCTTTTGTTAGAGCTTGTAGTCTCCACTTCACTTGATGACCCACAGTGGTGGCTCCATACAAATATTATGGCCTCCAAACAGAATTCAAACTAAGGATTCAAACTTATAGCGACAATATTGTAAGTCAAATAAAATAGATCACATTGGTCAAAAACCAACCTAGCCTAGCCGCAGTGATTATTGACTCCAGTTTGTCAACACAAGAGTCACTTCCTTTATTTATTTTTTAAATGTGTGTGTACAGTGAAGTAATCCTCCTACTTTTTCCATCAAAGTAAAATGAAGGATACTAACTAGATGAGCAAATACACAAACAGTTAGAATTCTGTGTGACATCAGTAGCCTAGTCAAACATATTGGCACACCTCCACTTTGAAACATGTGGTTTAAAATTTAACCAAGCAGATGGTTAAAAAAATCACCCTCTTGTGGTCAAGATGATATGCATTTTAAACATCACTGGATGGTGGCAAAAGGGAATGGATACCATTTAATGTGCCTAACAGGATGATTAGTTCATTTATTACTGGCTATAATTATCTCGGCCACAGCACCATCGCAAATTCTTCCAGGTTGGCCTATGCAAAAAGCTAGCACAGGCTGTTTGAGAAAAATAATAACTATAGTCCTTTTGTGCTTCTGTAGCTGTCTCAAAGTAAAGCTAATACTGAAAGCATTTGTAAACTTCTGGTCTAATGCCAAGGATCTTACCAGCCACAGAAGAGCAGGAGGAGCCCACACCCTGCAGGGATCTGGCCAGAAACAGCAGAGTGTAGCTCGATGAGAAGGCGAACACTTGACAACAACGACAATAACAATAACATTTCAGACAAAAAGACAAAAGAAAACAAAAATAATGAGAAAACAATTTAAACTTGCTGTGATATCTTATTACAGATGTGGATAATACTTACTGATGGTTGACAGGAACATAATACAGAACCCGGCAAACATGGGGATCTGGTATCCAATTCTGTAAACATATAGAGATGTACTCAATATTGTACACTGTAAAACAATATTATATAAAACCAGACAGAACTAACTGCATGACAAGCAGTAGCATAAGTAAACCAGCAGCACTTTTTGGATTTACACCCACCACTGGATGTGACTGGACATTCAGTGTTGACCATGTGGACATTCAGTGTTGACCATGTGGACATTCAGTGTTAACCATGTGGACATTCAGTGTTGACCATGTGGACATTCAGTGTTGACCATGTGGACATTCAGTGCTGACCATGTGGACATTCAGTGTTGACCATGTGGACATTCAGTGCTGACCATGTGGACATTCAGTGTTAACCATGTGGACATTCAGTGTTGACCATGTGGACATTCAGTGTTAACCATGTGGACATTCAGTGTTAACCATGTGGACATTCAGTGTTGTCCATGTGGACATTCAGTGTTGACCATGTGGACATTCAGTGTTAACCATGTGGACATTCAGTGTTGTCCATGTGGACATTCAGTGTTGACCATGTGGACATTCAGTGTTGACCATGTGGACATTCAGTGTTAACCATGTGGACATTCAGTGTTGACCATGTGGACATTCAGTGTTGACGGGTAGGAGGGAGCATGGAACATACAAGTTTACAGCAAAACCATTCTCTCAAAACACTGTAGCTTGATGATATGGCTAGAACACTAGCCAGGCTAAAGGTTGTTGACTTCACATGAAAGTAAACTAGAGTTGTTAATATGGGTGCTGAACTAGTATGTAACAGCTAAATTCCTGAGTTTTTGAATGAAGCAAACGCAGTGGTTACCAAACCGCTCAGGCCCATCTTTTATCATGTGAGATCAGGCTGGCTGTCTCTGACTGGGGATAGAAACAGGCTTGCTTGAGTCTATGGTTCAGAGAAACATCCCTTCTCTGGTTATGTACACATAGTATTTTAAAGTTTATAGTATTATCTACCGTATACCTGTTTTGAGTTTTCCGTCACCTGTTAAAACATAGCCCAATAACCATTGTGAAACTTATAATAACGTATCTTGCTTATTGTCTCCCCTCTTTTACGCTTTTTATATATTTTTCCCAGATTTTTTGTTATCCAATTATGGCAGCTCCCAACAGGTTCGGTAGAATTGACGCAAGCCTCCCTCCTGGTCATCTGCACCAAGCCTTTCCTCACTCCTCTTTCCACTAGGATGTCACGTGGCTCACATTGTGCACCTTACCTCACCACCTTAGTTTTGTAGGTGCCCAGGCGTCCTGAGGGAGTCACTCGAGTGACGAAACCAAGAAATTCCTACTGACTAGGCCTCTCCCCTTACCAGGCGATGCTGATCAATTTGTCAATGGGGCTTCTCAGACACTCTACAGCTGGCAGCACAACCAAGGTTGAGAGCTAGACTGTGGTGGCCAGCTATGAAAAGGGACCTCAGGCAGCTGCACCATCTATTGTCTAATTAAAAAACTTAAAATGGAAGAATGTTTAGTCTTCACAATGTGTTGCTGGATTTTCAACATTGCAGAACCGATGTCATTTTTGTTAACATAGGTGTCATTTAGACTGTAAAGACAAATTGTATGGACAGAATTATTGGCATCCTAAAACTTGGTTGCACAGCCTTTGGCTGATATAACTGTCAAAAAGTGCTTCTTGTTAACTGTTTCACTGCCGATTTGGCCAACTTTTCAGCAGCACATTGTTCCACTCTGCTGTTGTTTTGAGCTCTTTTGCAGACCTGGACTTTTCCTTCTTTTTTTTCTGACAACCATTCAAGAATACTCTTGATTTGTGTTTGGACTTATCCTACTGGAAAACCTGCAGCCGTTAAAGGATACAGTTTTTGGACACTGGGTTGAACATTCCACTCCAAAACACATTGATAACTGATGTCTTCAGTACATTGAAGCCCCCCCTGTCACAGATGCTGCAAAGCAACCCGACAGCATTATCAAACTTTCCCATGTTTGATTGTAGGGAGAGTGTTATTGTTCTGGTAGTTGTCGGTAGTATTCAAAAAACATGAAAGCATGCATTTAGTTGTGGGTCAGTTGACCAAAATGAAGGCACAGGCTTTGTTACTGCAGATGAAAATAAAAAGGTTAAGCATGTTAAGTGGGCAAAGTTTTATCTTGGTTTTAAATCTCTCTGATGTCAAACAGTGTTGAGGGTAATGCTGTACAACGTTGCGGACAAACCTATTTGGACAAGTAACATAGTAATGGCTACCTATCTGTGATAAGTATCTGTAATATTATCCCTCAAATGGGAACAGTGCAGTGTGGAGTGTGGTGAAAGGGTAATGCTCCCAGCTCAATGCACACGTACGGCCAAATCCCCTGTGTTTCTCGGATTCCTGCTGTCAATAAAACCACATAGGTAGAGAGAATATAATTCTCTCTACCTATGTACTGTTATTTGAGGAATAATATTTTAATCACTGGTCCAAGGTAAGATGAGTGAAGCATCTAAAACTCCAACACTCAGTTATTCTGGAGTTGCCTCCCAGTATCATATCACACCATTGTTACATTTCTGAAAATGCATTTTGTGGAAGGGCTGTTAAACTACAGCCCATTTTTCCCTCTACAAACAAGAGGGATGTGAACAGTTGAATACTTTGGGATTGTGTGGGTTGCAATCTGGGGCTGTGTTACTACACTGAATAATGACAATATCAGTCCGGGACTTGTGTCACCAGACCGTTTTGATACAGAATTGGAATAATCCTGGTCTACCATCGTGAATGCTTGACTTCAATCGTTCAGGACAAGCTTTAACTCAGAGACAGTTGAACTAACTTGTAGCTGCATGTACATGATGTGGAGCAGGGAAGTCAAACATATGACCCTCCATAAAACAAATCAATAATATAGAAATTATAATGCAACTAAGTTTCTTGACTTGTCCAGCTTGCTTGTGATCACCAAAATGAAAGCTAGACAGTCAGCGGGCATATAATATGCAAAAACAGTGAATAGAAGACTATTCCTTTGCATATTTAGATGACGAGCATTGAGTGCCATCAGGTAGGAAACATTTGTAAATTTAAAGCATACACTTCAATAGAAACTAAAATGTTTGATGTCTTAGTGTGTATCGAGGATTCCTGTAATTTGATGTTGGTATATAGACTTTGCATACATTGTTAACATTAGGGGAGGTCACACTATGTTATGGTGTATAATTCTGAAGAAATACAAACAGTACTATAACTAATCAGTTACTACGTTAGTTACTACTTTCCAAGAAGCAGACATACCTATTAACTTCCATTTTAATTAGTAATTTATTTCTGTTTTAATAACTAAATAGCTAATACATTACTTACAGTATATAGTGTTGTGTGTCACTGACCATTTTGGTGAAAAGGGCTGTTTCCTCTCTCTTGGTAATTTAAATATTAAGGCACAAGACAAAATAAATTATCCATGGTCTTAAATCTGCAACATTCAACTATACAAACAAATTGGCTCAGATTTAAGATAAACACACCGACAGCCATCATTTTACATAGCTTTAACACGAGACAGATATTGGTCTCACAACATAGTGCAAATACAAGTTTATCCTATCAAAACACATTTTTTATTTACTCAATCATCTTTCTGCAGGATCATTTTCCTAAGATTGTATTATTTTTGATTGGCCAAATCTGTGCTATGCCTCTGAAAAAACATGGATTGACAATAACCGAATTATATGGTTAAAAAACAGTTGTTTTCATGGATGGTCTGTCCCTGTTTTCCCCCTACCAAGAGGTGGCTGAGGATATGCTATGTTATTGTTTGCACTACATATTGCCCCTTTAATGTCAGTCCTTGTCAGTTTTAAAACTTGAGCATGTACTGAGAACCTTGTTTCATGTACCTGACATGCATGATTTGCCTTTTGTTGTCTTGTGTCCTTTCTCAAGCGGAAGGTGTCCAGGGGAAACTAATAGGATTCTATTGTTTGCTTCAATTACTGCACAGTGTGGTGCCCAGCTGAGATGGTAAATACTAGCCTTCATACATTTTCCAATACTGAGCAGTGAGCACTGCTACAGCACAGTTTGAATGAATCCTCACTTTACCCTTGGGTTCACTGGGTGTCTTACACCCTAATCTTTCAGAATACATGTGCTAACACACATGTCTACAAAAAAAATGAATTGCCACTTCAGCACATACAAATGTATTTTGTAATAATATAAGTGTGATGCTGTAAAGCAATATGAGCTGGGGTACATACTGAATGCATGCATGCACACATTAATAAAACAGAAACCACTAAACAGGAATTCAGCTAAAAAGGAGCAGAGTGGATTAGATCTAACTGACATGACATTTGGTCTCAAAATAGCAATACAAATGCTATCATATTTTCCTCTGTGTCAATTGAAAAAGGTCTGTTACTGGTCTATCTCAGTTTTAATACTGTTATTCATCCTAGATAAAAACATATGTTATTCAATAATAACTGAGTATCCAAGCTGAACCTCCATTTAGCTCGGGGCTAACAGGAAGCCACTGTGAACTGAACTGTAGACATCCACTGCATACTTAGGGTTACTTATTAAACTGAATATAGTCACACTGGCCCAGCTTACTTGCTGTCATTTCTTTTCTTACCTCATTCAAAACAACTTGCTTTAGCCTAATTATTAATCCAATCAAGTCCACTGTATGAAACAACCAACTTTATAACCATGATAAACAATTTGATATTTATAAAATAATGAGTTTGAACAAGAATGAGTTGAACAAAGCACTGCTGTTTGAATATGGATAAATGTGATGGTGACTGACTGTCTTTCACCCACCTGTTAGTCAGAGGCCCAATAAAGGGGTTGGTAATGAGCTGCACGGTGGCCTTGGAGGCAAACAGTAGCCCAACCTTCACATTCTCATTGAGCAGTTGGTCGTCTGCTTTAGGGCAGTCGGGCTGTGTGGAATTGTGTGGTGTGACACCCGAAGTAGAGGGAGAGGTCGCCTGCGTCTGACCTGGGGGCATGTGTGTGGAGTCCATTGGCCCCCCGCTGGTTACCCGGACAGAGTTGTCATAGAGGGACACGATGGTCTGGAAGGTGGCAGAAGGGCTGTGCGGGGAGCCAACGGTGTGATTCTTGGCCATGTTGGCTGCTGCATCATCCACTGTGTACAGGTAGCTTGGGATGATGGGGACTACCAGGAATAAAAGATCAGAAAAGAGAGATGTGAACTGGAATCCATTAGAAATTTCATGGTGAAACATACTATCCAGTCTATTATTTTTCTTCTTTTACCCCCATTTCCTCATGTTACTTCTCATTGTATACAACTGTACAGTCCGGTCTCATCTCATTGACTCCCAATGGATTAACAAGGGTTAAGGAATAAATCGACCTTCCACCTAGGCATCCCTATCAAATTATTTTGTCTTTTTCCACACTGCTGTTGCAACCTTGAAGTCATGTGGTGTAAGGGCATTCTCAGTCACCTGACAACCATAGCTTATTGCAAGTACTTGAGCAGCCAGAGGGAGTCAGGAGAAAATCTCTACTGATTTCCTCTCTCTGGGCAATGCTGGTTGCACAGTTAAGGCTTGAACCTAGACGGTGATGGACAGCTTGGTGCCACAAAAAAGTACCTTAGATCAATGTGCAAGTTGGGGGGTGTTCACTATATTCTAACTAACATCCTGTCAGAGCTAAATCCAATGTGAAAATCAAACACCGACGTCAATGTGACATTTTATTAGAAACGTATTCCTTATTTATTTTATTTGTGGTGGGACATTATGCTAACTACATATATAACATATGGTATGCAACTAAAAAGATAACAGATTAACAACTAATGTCATAGTATTATTTAACGCTCACGACTTCCCAAATGTAAAACATGAAGTATAATTTCAAAACGTCAAGCAAAGCTTTATTATCAGGAGGAAATAATAGGATTAAGACTGCCTACATAACTTATTTATAAAGCAATACCCAGGGCTTTAAAATGAATAACGTAGTCTAAATATGTTATAGGCTAGTAAATTTCACTAATCGAAACAAAAGACAATAAACCCTTCTTAAAATAACAAAACAGTGCAATGGTATCTGTCAGATGTCCAAATGGTTTCTTGATTATTTAAGCTTGCAGAAATTCTCTTCTTCGTGCGAGTTTCGTTTCAATGAGTGAAACCAACAGGTTGGACACCACTGGAGCCGCACATTGGCTAACAGGTGTTACGATAAATATTAAAGTTGCACCTACCGACAACCGTTAGAAGCATATTATCCAACAGCAAGGCGATGAAAACGATGACCAAGATCAACTTCCTCGATTGTCTTTCCTCTCTCATCCATGACAGTAAATTAAATTCTCTTATGGTGTCAAATCGTCCCATGTTTAAAGTCCACAAATCGAGCGAATTTTCCCTCTGGTGGGAAAAGAACAAACGTTATGAACAACAGTGACAATCTGCAACGTAAAAAAATATTGCGAGTAGCTATTCTCATTTTATATGGTGTGTGTAGATTTCAGTCAAGGCAATGCCTTAATACAAGGTAGACTAAATTGATTAATCGCCTAGGCAATCTGTCATTAAAATAAAGTAGAAACTGGGACATCTGCTTAAAGAGATCGTGACCCGAAATGTGTTAAAAGTGTTGAAATCTTACCTTTAGCCCCCAAAAAGCTAAAATCCTTGCAGTTGCAAACCGTAGTGAAAAGAACGATAGATGCGGTGCGTTATAGTTACTTGACTGGTCCTTGACGTCATGCAACCTTTATCATGGACATCCTACAGCATCGCATCGAGGGATGCGCAAGAGCAAAATATAATTAAAGACAAAGTCAAAATCGTGAGTCAAAAATCGTGAGTCTTAATGCAGTTTGATTATATGCATGATCTGAAACCAACACAATTCCAACCTACATAGCCTAAAGTTATTATGTGTGTGTGTGTGTGTGTGTGTGTGTGTGTGTGAGACTGTGTGTGTGTGTGTGTCTTACATGTTTTAAGATTCTGGTGGGAACCACAAATCTTAGTAAGGAAAGTAAAACAAGGAAAAGTTAACCTTTGCCATTTTATATGAGGAAAAGACCTATTTTTGAATAGAGGATGCACCATTCCTTTCACTATATTTGATTTGCCACACCAAGCAGATACACATACCTCAAACTATGAGGATATAAATGCAATAAAGGATATGCCCTCAATCACAACAAGAATAAAATAGTTACATATATATACAGTATATGTCCACACAAGAAAACAAACATTACAGGCTGGGATTTTTTAAACCTATGCAAGGTAGAAACTGTTTACAGCAGCCAGGAACTCATTCCACTCAACCACAGCTGTATATAGAAAGTGTCCTGACCAGTAAAACTCTTGAAATGGGATGGTACCAAGTCAGTACTGCTTTACTGCAGTAAAATTACCTTTAAGATACCTGGGGACTGAGCCATGCTGAATCGTATGGGGCAATCCCATCTTAAGATGTAGCACCTGTTTTTCCATTGTTAGACACTGATGTTCTCTGGGAATAAGATGAGCCCACATGAAAACATGGGTAAGATTTAGTATAACCCTTACCATTTTATTCTGTTCCATTTGAACTGTATTTTTAATTATCTTTGGGGAGCTATTAATCTCTCATTCAAGGTACAAAGCTTATAGTTTTTTGTTTAGCCTCATCAATAATTGCACAGACCTGGTGTCCCAGGTCTAAATAAGTCCTTGATTAGAAGGTTACAATGAAAAAAGGAGTACCAATGTCCTTGAGGTTAAGAGTTTGAGGGCTCAATGCCACGAGGCGCAAACATAGCCATACTGCAACAGCAACAATTTTCAAGGTAGCCATATAAAGAAGTGATGCATTTCTGGCAAGAAATTTAATATTTGTTTAGCCATGGCAATACATTTCTGTTCTATGCTCTCTCCAGTCAAACACCTGTCCAAAATGCCATCTAGGTAACTAAATGCCTTTGTTTGTAATTGCTGTGACACCAACCATGATGTTAAATCCTAATGCTATACCTAGCCTTCAAATCAAATAAAGCTGTCACAGTTTTCCCCAAAATTTATACAGTTTATTATCTGAAAGCCAGCCACTAATCCGCTCCGGTTCTGAACTAAGCTGAGTCTCCACTATTGCCTTATTATGTCATAAAGTGCAGAATTTTCTGCATACATAAAAGTTCACAGGAAGAGGAAGATTTCATATCACCAACACATAACAGGAAGAGGATGGCCCTAATACCGCCCCTTGGGGAAATTCACAGCAAGTTAACCTGGCCTCAGAGAATGAGCCACTGACATTGAATCTCTAATACATTTCTGCCTTTCTGGTATGACTTAACCCACTTGACTGCCATGCTATTAAAACTTTGGGCCCTTATCTTCTAGAGCAACATGTGGTGGTCTGCTGTATCAGGCTTTCTGAAATTCTAGTTGATAAAAGCCTTGAACACGTATCAGTCAAATGCTACTTTCTAAACCAGACTGCAAATAATCAAAAGTTTTGATATGTATTCGTCAATTTGCTCATAGATACATTTTCCCAAATCTTTGAACAAAACTTCCAGAACAGACAACCGTACTGCATTTCTTGTGTAAGCAAGTTTTGATTTATTGAGAATACTCCCGTGCTTGGTAGACAGATTAATGGTATTATGTGATGCAAGGTGATATATTTCCAGCTGCATCTATTACAAACCTGGGAGCATTTTGTCCAGACCAGCTGCTTTAGAATACATTAGCCTAGTTAACCTCTTAGTTACCAGCTCTGAGTAACTTTTACAAAACCAAATGAGTCAGCTAGCACCCCCTGCTGTGAGTAATAGTTCTTCACCTCACTTTCACAATTCAGCCCATGGTGATCAGGCATCTTCTCCAGAAGTTCCTTAGCCACTAATGTAAAAAAGTGTTAAAGCATTCTGCCACCTTGGTCCTGTCAGATAAATTCTCCCCATCAATGCTCAGATTTATGTTACCTGTCTTAGTTTAAACCTTTTGAGTACCAAAGTTCCTGTCTTCTTCATTTATCTCTTGGAAGAAAGAGCTTTGCCTCTTGACAAGTTTTTCATTAACTAAAAAAGTATTTGAGTAGTAATCATATTTTGGTCTCGGTAGTCCACAACTTTGGATTTTGAATGATATTACTATTGACTTAAAGACCATCAAATTTGAGGTAATGTTATTCCATGATATTAAGAAAAACATGTACCAAATTGATGGCAGGAAAGTGTGGGGAAAAATTTAAAGACTTAACATTCAGGGATCAACATTAACTTTTTTTGTCAATGGCCAGCTGGGGCATTCGGCCAAAAGACTACAGGACAGAACTGAATTTCTACTGGCCCATTCAGGGCATATGTACTGTTGGTTGGTATGCTATAGCATGCATCCTTTCATAGGATTCACTTTGTTATTATGATAAGTAAAAAGCTGTTAAGAAATATAGTAATTCAGAAGAGAGAAGCACATCCTGAGAACATAACAAAATTGATAGATTAATTACTTTGTCTGGGTTTATTGTGGCCCACCTAAGAAATACTCTGATGCTAGCCAGTCAGGATATATTTATCCTCGTTTTTCTCTCTCTCATATATCGGTGTTGTCAAGGAATGGGGGTTTGATTGTTTGACAAGATGAACACTGTTCATTGGTCGACATGAGCGGCAGGTGCTCAAAAGTTCAACAAATTAGAATTTTGGGCGCCTTCACCCGCGAGCAAGAGTGCACGAAAAGCGGCACCGCTCACGGGATTGAGCACCGCCGCAAAACTGCCTGTGGTTTGCCGGCCATCACCCTACTCCAATTGAAAGTCTGAGACCTTCCCCGTAACAGCGGCCCGTGTGCAGATTCCTTGGCTGATCCTTACTAAATAGGTAGTGGTTAGAGACGTGGACTGCCAAGTACGAGGACCCGTGTTTGTGCCTACTCACAGTCAAAACAAATTATGCATTAGGATTTGTTGAGGATAGACAAAAACTTTTCTGGCTACAACCTTCAGTAGCTACGTTATAGTAAGCCTAAAATAAAACTGTTCATGGTTGTATTGCGACTATTTCTAGTGGATTTTTCAAAGTATGCATGCTTTTTGGGGTAATATAGGCTAGATCACAACCCCTTGGGCAGTAAAAATGGGAGGGGTTTCTACGATTCTCTCGTCTTTTTGCTTCATGAAAAAGTCAGTTATCATCACCTATATTGATAGTTATTGTATAGCTATCTCTCACATGACCCTGCCTCTCACATGGGAGACCCTGGTTCAAATCCTTCATCTTGCAGCAGGACAATAGCCAGGCAGAGCATCACGAGTGAAGACACCCAGTGTCTGGTGATGTTTATGGGTATCATCAGGAAATCCTTGTATGCACAGTAACCAAGCCTACACTAATTATGTATTCTTAAGCTAATTAACTATAAATAACAGGTTTCTTATTACTTACTACTACAATCTTTTACTTAAATTTAATGTACCAATTATACCAATGGAACAGTCGCTCTGGGAATGTTGTGTCTTCTAAATTATTAAAATGCAAATGTAAAAGGGTTGTACTAGAAACATTTTCAATTCCATCAAAAAGGACCTTGGGAAATGAACCTTTTTTTTTTATCTTAGTTTACCTTATACTTTCAAAAGGACATTTTATTTTAGTTAATTATGATTTCCCAATATGCTATTGCACATACATAATCTACTCATCATAAAACATCAAAAATGTGACAAAGTACAGTACCGTTACAGACAAAACAACAGCAGTACTATTGGGAGTACAGTACCGTTACAGACAAAACAACAACCGTTCAATTGGGAGTACAGTACCGTAATAGTACATTCAATTAAAAAACATATAAAAACTGATGTTTTTACAGATGTTTTTTACTTACAGGTGTTTTTTACTTACAGATGTTTCTAAGAATAGAAGAAAAACTGTCCATAAACCTAAACGGGGAAAGTCTTTCCCTATTGTCTCTCTCCCTATCATCAATAAGGTGAAAGGGGATCAAAATGTTGGCCTATCAGAAAGATTGATTTATCCCACTTCAGTTAATCTCTCCCATGTTCAATCTCTGGGCTTCAGAGTGAACCTGTAGAAGAGCTGCCTGACTCAATCATTCTGTTTCTGGGTCTTGAATTGGTTTAGGACTGTAGGGCTATAATGTGTTACCACACCTACCTCTGTGTTGGGGTTGATGGCGTTGTTTCCTGGGGCTATAATACAGGCAACAGGTTCAGCAGTGGAGGATTTCAACATGCTTGAACACATCTCGCCACTTTTATTGGAGGCTCAGGGTATCCTTGTCATGCATTTGTCCCATGGTTCTCCAATAGGCATATCACATACAGTGACAACCACGGATGCTTCCCTGAGCTCAGGGAATCCAAGAAAACTGCCATGGTGCCTGGACATACTGTCCCAGGTGCTCAGGCAGATCCAGCACCCATGCCTTTAAATGACATTGCTTTTATTCAGTAAGCAAGGCATTCTTTTTTTTTTTTACAAAATGTTTCACCCCTCCCAAATGTCTGATTCTGATTAAGATTATGGCCTGATCACTTTGCATAACCTCCATGGCAAGTTTGAGTCAAACATCAAGACGTGTCCTCTGATGAACACAGTTCACTCCGTCACAAAGTATTTGTCACACCTACATGCTTGGAGAATTGAGATTCTTACCAAACATCCAGAAATAACCACTAAGAGTCGCTAGAATTACATTAATTACCAAATGAATGTTATATTACCACAAAAGACCACTGTCCTAGCAAACAAACATTGTGTAGTCAATTTCCAGACCAGGGTGACACATCAGATATGTAGCTGCAAGCATAGACAGATGGACTTATTAGGACAGAATGAACAGAATCATTTAATTCCCACTTGAGTATCCACTGCTGGACATGTTATATTTCTTGACAAGGCATGCCTCTATAGCCTCACATCTCTCAGACAGCCACACACAGCATACATGCATGTGGACAGGTTAACTGCACTGTTGCAGCATAGTAAAGCCAACACCAAAACACTGGAGCAGGTTTGAATTGCACATCAACGCTCTTAGTTTTTACTCTTGGTCTGCTTCAACGTAATATTGCTGAATCTACCTTTAATATGTTAAATGGCTTACTGTATGCATTGGTTTCGCTTACTTCATTGCTTAAAGGATGGCAATGGCACCATCTTGTGTTATATTTTGTCTTTTGCATGTCCATGAGACCATGCCAAATTAACACAAAGGCTGACTTACACAGGCAGCCCAATTCTGATCTTTCACAAGTAATTGGTCTTGCACCAATACTATTTTTTTGCCAATAATGAGCTGTGGCTTCCCAGTGCCAGATCAATCTCAAACAGTGTATATCTCTAAGGACTCTCAGAAACAGATTCACCATGGAGAGCCCGCTTGAGACCTTTGGACAGTTTTTGTTCAGTTCCATACACTTTCACTGCAATCCACACTCCAGGATATTGTTACTGGAAATGAACTATGGTTCCTATGTCAGACTTCACTATCAATCAATCAATCAATCAAATGTATTTATGAAGCCCTTTTTGCATCAGCAGTTGTCACAAAGTGCTTTTACAAAGTGCCAGCCCGAAACCCCAAGGAGCAAGAAACAACAGTGTTGAAGCACATTGGCTAGGAAAAACTACTTAAAGGGGCTGACATTTAGGAAGAAACCTAGAGAAGAACCAGCCTCGGAGGTGTGACCAGTCCTCTTCTGGCTGTGCCGGGTGAAGATTTTAAGAGTACAAGTTGTAATTATTAATAAATGCATGTAGGCTTTTTCCAGAGTCTATAGAACGTAGTCCTGATCAGAAGCATGATGGACAAGGACAAGGACAACCCGGGGGGAGCTGGAATCATCAGATATCGTCTTGATCTGCAACACAACCAGGAGGAGTTTGGACAGGGACACCAACAACTCTGTTGACCCTGGTACTCCCGAGGTGTGGGCCAAGACATCATGTCCTCCTAAGTTTAAACAGAGCAGGAGACAAGGAAAATTTAGAGAGCGCATTCTTTAGATTTACAAGGATTTTCAATGGAGAAAGGGAACTGACCCTACTCCCCTGGCACAATAATATAGTAGTGTAAAACCTCGGTGCTGAGACTACTACAATCAGTTATCGTTCTGCTCTCTGACAATGTGCTGTCATGCCAAATCATCTGTTGCAGATTGTAATTGACAGTTTTGAGTCAGACTGAAAGAAGTCTTGATGTCCTACATTGTCCCATTCAGAAATGACACATTGAGTTGGACATTTTTTAATGATCATCAAGAGGTTCAGTTTAGGGACAGACTTAGCTTGTGCATGCAGGTTAATTAAAATAACATTCCACACACATTATATTTTTTAACATACAAAGATAATTATTTGTATTTGAGGAGTTACTGCTGGTACATACAATACACAATAATAACTATAATTACATTTATTATTTTGTATACATAATAAAGGGTATTAAACAATAATTTCTCACTATGCACCATAGTTACTAATTGTATAGAATTATATTATGTATGTACCAGAATGTACACATTGATAAAAGCCAATTACACCTTTAAAATAAATAAAAGATGGATATATACAATGATATGTCCTTGTAAAAATAACTCGCTACCATATTATTTCCTGTAGAGAAGGCACTTAAAGGTTCACTTATCTCACAATGTTATCTTACAACATTCTAACCAAGGCAGGAGTCATTGCAGCTTCAGTCAAATCTTCCAACATGGTCAACCTCTACATCTTCCAAAATCAAAGGTAGTTAAGTGGAACAACAAGTTAAACCGGAGAAAATATTTATCCAAATAGTGCATATCTACAATCGTGCAAAGTACATATAGTATATTATTTTACATTTTAAGTCAGTTAGCAGATGATACTGTCCAGGGTGTCTTACAGGAGCAATTTGGATGTACTGTCTTGCCTAAGGACAGAACAGATTTGTTTGTTTGTAATTAAATCTGGCAACTCTTCGGTAACTTGTCAGATGCTGTAAACACAAGTGTACAGAGCTGGACACCAGTTAACATTTTTGTTAACGATTTACCTGTGAAAATCATTACTGAACATTTAACTTCCATTATGTTAAGTCTGCCAGCCCCAAAATCTAATAAATGTACTTTTAAGACCCTCTAGAATCTAAGCCAATTTTTGCTTCAGTCTGGAGTGGTGAACGAGAACAAATCCCATGCTTGCTGTGCTGAATATCTAGATGCTTTCAAAGTAAAAAATGTATCTCTGCAGTAAGATTGCACCCTGGACTCAATGCTTCAGTTTGAAGATCAAAAGTGTAAAAAAACACCTGGGAACCCTAATATTACTTGCATGCAGCAATTCGTGTGTTGTAAACATCATCTGTGATTGGCTCTCTAGTATCTGTGAAATGGATTGGCTATTCATTGTTATGCTAGGGCAAGACCTTCCAAAGATTTAGTAACTTCAGCGCCACTTTACACTGCCTCACCTTGATGGAAAATGACCTATGTAATGTAATTTGACTTAGTCAGGCAGTCAGGAATCTAATGGAAAAAAGCTTCTAGCATTTACAGTTCAGATTATTACTAATGCAAGCCCTTAAAAGTTCCCCAAAAGGCGTATTTTGTATTTATTTTGTTAGAGGAAAAAAAAAAGTGAATAAAAATGTACAAGCTTTTATCACTAACTTCTATTAGATTTTTAATGAATTAACGGTTCTCAAAGTAAACTTTTTGGTGAATGGATTAACGGTTAAGTGAACTTTTTGATTAAATGTGCCTAGCTATGCCAGTCTAGCTGCTGTCCCATTAATCTAAAATCTATACTGTCATAAAAAGCAGTTCTGCTTTGGAACCATGCACATTTTCATTCATTCTAATGATTAGGGGTCAGCTCTAAGGGTAACTTTCCCACTCCCCCCTGAGCTAGATTCTGTTTCCAATCAGTCGTACAGAACTTCAACTCTGTATTTAATATTTTTTCCCGAACCTACAATGTCAGAGCCTAAGAACTCCTAAACATCTGTACCACCCGTTTGAGGGTCAAAACTCATCCGCTCATTCGCTCCCCAGCTTGTCTTTCAATTCCACCTTCCCTCCACTGATGCAGCGCATGCACTGCTGGTAGAAGCAGACGATGCGCGACTGGCCAAGCTTGAATGCCATGGACATGATGGCCATGCCCATGATGATAAAGAAAAAAGTGAGCATGAAATACTTGGGGTGTTTGGGCACGATGTCACCGAAGCCAATGGTGGTGAGGGTGATGAAGCAAAAGTAGTAGGCGTCAAAGGTGCCAAACTCCTCCCACAGTGGCAGCATGAGGCCTCCAAACAGGATATAGGAAAACACCACCACAAGGAGGAGGAGCAGGGGGACGTCCAGCTTGTCCATATTGTCCCCGATACCTGTGAAGTCCCAGATCGCAAAGTCCTTGGGCGGAGGGGGCATGCGATCTAGCTCAGGGCAGGAGAGGCTCCGCACCAGTGGGCTAAGCCTGCTGAAGTTCTCCCGTGCAATGATGCGCTCAAAGATCTCAGTGTTTCTGTGCAGCTGGATGGATTTGCGTTTCACAGACTGCTGGCTTTGTAGGACATGACGGATATCCATGGGCTCCTGAACCACCACCTCGTGGCTGAAGGTGTAGGACCCTTCTGGGATGGCATCCTGGCCTCCGTCCACTGGCTTCACCTTGTCTTCAGAGGGGGACCAGCGGCCAGATTGGGGCAACGTGCAAATGAAAGTGTGTAGATGACGATAGGCCCTGGAGAGAAGCACTGCCAGGACGTCTCCCACGTCGGTGATGACCAGGAGCATGAGGGGGATACCCAGCATGGCATACAGGATACAGGCCACCTTACCGGACAGCGTCACTGGATAGATTTCTCCGTAACCTGACCAAGCAGAGCAGCAGGATACAGGGTTAACCGTGTAGCTAACTTTCAACATGTCTAAATTACATTTCAATTATCTATTTTCTTTCATGTGACTAACTAAACTCAATTGTATTTTGTCAGTTCTACAGTATGTACACTACCAACATACCATACCAAAAATGCATACATATGTATTTGGATCTATTCTGCCATCTTTTGGTCATTTCTACACATTGCATTTGCTGATGCTCCTTGTTACAGTGTAATATTTTAAATGTGCAACTTAACATCCTTGAGAATCTGAAGCGTTCAATAACAAAAATTGGCAAATTCTGGGAAACCTTCACCATCCTGTCAATCTAATTCTAACTTTTTATATGTCATACTGAGAGGAGGACCACATAACATTATAAATATGTGAATCAAAGTTAATGTAAATAATGTTTTCAGCCACTGTTTCTCACACAGGTAATTTTACACACACAAACAAGTTGTCCAACAATGTGGAATTAACACATTTTTGAAATGATACAGACATTACCTGTTTCCATTAGTCCAGTTTATTGCCTTTAATCATTTTTGTGCCATCTGCAGTCAAACAATAATAAAGAAATCTGTCACTGTTTTGGCGAGAAGCTTAAGGATGTTGCTAGAGAAAAGTAACCATTCTAAATTAAGACAGATGTCTAGAGGCAATGACTGGCATTCCATTATATTTTACTATCATTATCAACCATGATTCAAGTCTATAGTGTTTATTTGACAAGAACATGGTTTAACAACCCTGTAATGAAACATAACTATGTTTGTGTTTTTGATGGAGTTAAGTAAAAAAATATATATATTTTTCCAGGCACAAGAAGATGCTTAGTTAGAAAGAAACACATCAGTTCTGGTATTACAGTTTGTTGCATATGTTTTATATCTTGATATTTTAGAAACAAATCTAGCTCTTTTCTGCCCACTAAAGGTTCAACTCTGCCATCAAACCTCAAGGCAAGGAAGGAATGCATGGAAGAGATTTAGGGGACAGCAAGACGATGGTGCTTTTTTTCATCCTGTAGTAAATTAATACATTTGTCCCCCAAAAACCCTACAGGCCCCCACCTGCATCTTTTGATCAGAAAACATTTTCATTAATATGAAGAGGCAGAGTAGATTTAAGAGGCAATGATCCTGCAGATCCCGTTGATGTTACGCTGTATACAGGTCCGATGAGAAGCTGTCCGGCACAGCACACTCTGTATGCCCAACCGTAGTGGCACTGGGACACACATTAGGAAGACAAGATTCAAATTAAGCCCAGAAACCACAAGTCCCAGACAGTTCAATAGAACAAGTTGTACCGGAGGAGGCATTGTTCACTGTCTGGTTAACACCAAAAAGTGCCGCTTTCACAGACACAGATTAAGCCTAGATTTGGACTAAAAAAACAGATTAATTGGGAGTCTCGATTGAGCTTTATCAGAACTAGGCTTAACCTGTCATTGCAAAACCGGACCTAATTGTGACTAATTGTTAAAATATCTTGGTCTCAGAGAGATGCTGGTTAACTCAGGTGTTGGCAAGTGAATTACAATTGATGACATGATGATGAATTTCAGCACAGTAAATAGCAGATTGAAAATGTGACTGCACTGGGCACTTGATAGAGGCAAAAGAGGCTAAATATTAGACCTACATAACAACCAACCAAATGCAACAAATTTTTCGGACAGTAAAGAACATAAAGATCCACTGGGCTGAATAAATGTTGTGAAACTGTTTAAAATATATCGACATTGATCCCTTCAGCACAGCCACAAAAAGTTAGACACACACCAACAGAATGAAGAATGTTTAATGTTTTATTTATATGTTTATTTATATATGTTTATTCAGCCATTCATTTACATAAAAATGTTAAATAACAAGTACATAAATGTGAGTCAAAGTCCACCACTGAAATAGCCTGGGTTAGGATTATCCTTTGTCCTGAAAAATAATAACAACATTATTTATTTTACCCAAATATAGACTGAAATAAGTTGATATTAGCTAGTTGACATTAAAATTAGCTTACAATGGGACAGGATGCAGTTTTTATCTCTTTATTTGCAACACTCCAACAGGGGTTAAGCAGATGTGACAGAAGAAATGGAATTGCACAGACACCCACTGCTCCTATTCAGAAATACCATGAGAGCAATTAAATATGAAATTCACTGCAATAAACTCTCTGATGGGTCCAGTGTCATAACAATGCTTAACAGACAACTGTAGACATTTCTCATGTGAAAAGCCATCCCAACTATGGGATCTCCTGGACAGATTGTACAGTAGGGTGAACAAGTATTTGATACACTGCTTATTTTGCAGGTTTTCCCACTTACAAAGCATGTAGAAGTTATAAAAAAAGCTATAATTATTATTATAGGTACACTTCAACTGTGAGTGATGGAATCTAAAACAATAATCCAGAAAATCACATTGTATGATTTTTAAATAATTAATTTGCATTTTATTGCATGACATAAGTATTTGATACATCAGAAAAGCAGAACTTAATATTTGGTACAGAAACATTTGTTTGCAATTACAGAGATCATATGTTTCGTGTAGTTCTTGACCAGGTTTGCACACACTGCAGCAGGGATTTTGGCCCACTCCTCCATACAGACCTTCTCCAGATCCTTCAGGTTGCGGGGCTGTCGTTGGGCAATACGGACTTTCAGCTCCCTCAAAAGATTTTCTATTGGGTTCAGGTCTGGAGACTGGCTAGGCCACTCCAGGACTTTAAATGCTTCTTATGGAGCCACTCCTTAGTTGCCCTGGCTGTGTGTTTCGGGTCGTTGTCATGCTGGAAGACCCAGCCACGACCCATCTTCAATGCTCTTACTGAGGGAAGGAGGTTGTTGGCTAAGATCTCGTGATACATGGCCCCATCCATCCTCCCCTCAATACGGTGCAGTCGTCCTGTCCCCTTTGCAAAAAAGCATCCCCAAAGAATGATGTTTCCACCTCCATGCTTAACGGTTGGGATGGTGTTCTTGGGGTTGTACTCATTATTCTTCTACCTCCAAACACGGCGAGTGGAGTTTAGAGCAAAAAGTATCAGACCACATGACCTTCTCCCATTCCTCCTCTGGATTATCCAGATGGTCATTGGCAAATTTAAGACGGCCTGGACATGTGCTGGCTTGAGCAGGGGGACCTTGCGTGCGCTGCAGGATTTTAATCCATGACGGAGTAGTGTGTCACTAATGTTTTTCTTTGAGACTGTGGTCCCAGCTCTCTTCAGGTCATTGACCAGGTCCTGCCATGTAGTTCTGGGCTGATCCCTCACCTTCCTCATGATCATTGATGCCCCACGAGGTGAGATCTTGCATGGAGCCCCAGACCGAGGGAGATTTAGTGTCATCTTGAACTTCTTCCATTTTCTAATAATTGCGCCAACAGTTGTTGCCTTCTCACCAAGCTGCTTGTCTATTGTCCTGTAGTCCATCCCAGCCTTGTGCAGGCCTACAATTTTATCCCTGATGTCCTTACACAGCTCTCTGGTCTTGGCCATTGTGGAGAGGTTGGAGTCTGTTTGATTGAGTGTGTGGACAGGTGTCTTTAATACAGGTAAAAAGTTCAAACAGGAGCAGTTAATACAGGTAGTGAGTGGAGAACAGGAGGGCTTCTTAAAGACTAACTAACAGGTCTGTGAGAGCCGGTATTCTTACTGGTTGGTAGGTGATCAAATACTTATGTCATGCAATAAAATGCAAATTAATTATAAAAAAATCATACAATGTGATTTTCTGGATTTTTATTTTAGATTCCGTCTCTTAAAGTTGAAGGGTACCTATGATAAAAATGACAGAGCTCTACATGCTTTGTAAGAGGGAAATCCTGCAAATACTTATCAAATACTTGTTCTCCCCACTGTATCTACAGTATACCTTCATATAATGACATGAAAGGGATGCTTGTAACTGGTGCAGCACACACAAACATGCTCAACCAAAGCTAGCTAGTCACTGTTGGTTAGTAGCTTGCTAACACTGTCAGGTGTTTTCACAAGGCTAGCTGCCGCCTGCCTTGTTGGCATCCGTCAAAGGAATTATAAAGCTTTGAGGGCCTGACAAAGGGGCATTTCACTATCTGGAGCGTGAATGACCCTTAATTAGTTTTTGGTTTGAAGGGTAAGTCCATCCATTTCTCACCCATATTGTCCTTTATCATTTCCTTGTACTTGATCCATTCAAAACATAATAATAATAAAATGAAAATGTGTTTAAAGCATGTTAGAAAAAGCTCCAAGTGGTATAGGGTGGTCCAGCAGTCTAATTACTGTAGTTGAAAGAGCATAGATTTTAAGGCTACACTGAAAAATATTCTCCTTTAATGTCCAGTGTAAAGTCCCAAAATGGATCATTCATGCATAAATTGGAAAGGTGTTGGTCCTCATAAGCTTAAAGCTACTTCAATGATTGAGTCAACACACTAAACACATCGGACTTGAAACACAAATTCTTTGGTAACAACAGCACAATAAAGTAGATACAAAATGTCAGGTATAATGGTTAGGTATATTGGACCATCAAAAGATCTGGGCTAGACCAAAAACATCACACCTGATGACGCCATTGACTAAAGGACACTTCATGCTTATAAAATGCAATATTGGTGCATTATTTCTTTTAAAAATATTAACGAAAGCCAAAGACACTACTTCTGGAATGAGAAGCTGAATATTGTGATGCATGTTATAATTTTCTTTTTATTCAAATTAAAAACACGGAACCAGGCAATCCTAGTTCAGCCGGCCCGCAATAAAATGTGGGGTTGTGGCAACCCTCTCGAGAATCGAACCCGGGTCGCCCACATGAAAGGCATTGTCATCAACCACCAAACTGCACACATGCCGAGCATTAGTCTAGCCTGTTCACATTATATTACTCATTATAACATCACACCAAGTTAGAATATTTCGTTAGACACCATTAACTAGCGTTAAACTGAGTAACATTTCTTATTAAGTTTACCTCCACCACAAATAGCATCTATGAACTGTATGGCCATTTAAACAGCTTATTAGCCATTCGTGAAAGACACTGATACAATAAAAACTGTATCAATATAGGTGACGATTAATTGTTCGTCAAGTGATAAGACGAGAGCATCGTGTAGCCAGTGAAGTGTTTGTCTATCCTGAGCAAATCCTGAGACATAATTAGAAAATCCACCAGAAATATCCTCAATATAGTAAACAGTCATTTTAGACTTCCCATAACGTACGTACTCAAGGTTGTAGCCAGCCAGCGTCTATCCTGAACAAATCCTCTTTTGTCACTGGCCGTTTTAACAGCTAATTAACCATTTGTGAATGACATAGATACACTATCTATCAATATAGGTGACGATAACTAGTGATGGCCATTCGAGGCGTTATTTTAGCAGCAGGATATTATGCTAACAGCACTAGATTTTCTTTATCACAATAAAAGCCATAATTGAAATGTATAAGGCAATATAGTTAATGATCTAGTCTGTGAAAAAGAACAGACAAGAATAACATTGGAACAGAGATTAGGCATAGAATATACAGACAAGATTGTTAACTATATTAACTTATATAGTTTAATGATGGCTTTTAGAAAATGTGAGTTAGCACTGCTAGTATAATATCCTGCTGCTAAAAAAACGGTAATGAAGCCTTGAATGGCCATCACTAACGATAACTGACTTTTTTGTCAAGTGAAAAGATGAGAGAATCGTAAAGCGTTTGTCCATCCTGAACAAATCTTAATATCCACAAGAACCGTTTCCCGTAACAGTCAAAACGCATTATGCTTTTTGACTGTTACGGGAAGCAAACATGGGACCTGTTGTTCCGGAGCCCACCTCTCTAACCACTATGCTATTTAACTAGGGTCAGACAGTCTTTCACTCACTCACTCACTCAGTAAGAGACATTCGCTCTTCTTAGCCAGCTCCGCTTACGCGGTCCTGCAAAAAGGATGGAAGGAATGAGTTAAAACTACCATGCATTGTCTCTCACTTGAATGTATCTAAAGACAACGGTTCCATAATGTACTCTAACAATAACTAATTAAGAATGATATCTCACGGAGGAGTGGACATAACTAAATCAGCAATACATGTACCATGACAACATTTTTAACAAGTTCAATAATGGAAAATCTGACTACTGAAGCCTAGTTTGCGTTAAGCACATCTTAAGTGTTCTAATTTGCTTCTGGGTCTAGGAAATGCATCTTACTCTTCAAGGGGCTTTCTTCAGTAATTTGTGGCCTTCCTGTTTGACCACCATAGACCGTGAAAGCTATCATATATCAGACCATAGCAGACTTCCTAATGCATTTGTCTAAAGCTGTTAAGGCACTCCCCACTCCTCCCACATCATAACAAAATAAATAAAAAATCTAGGATTAATTCTCTGCATCTCACATTGAAAATACACAATGGCTTAAGGTTTTGTTCAACACAGTCTGGCTCACTAGTAGAAAATATCCCTGTCGAATGGTTTATGACCTGAAATTGATTTTGAACAACACTAATATAACATTCATGTGTGACACTACAGATGCATTAATGGGAAGACCAATTCAAAGCTGGGAACTAGTCCTGAAGCTCTGGTCTGAAATGGCTTTCGAAAGAAGATGGATGGAGGCTAAGTCACTGATCTACCATATGATCTTCACTAGAAGCCTGATTTGGTTTATGCTGTATGTTGTTCATAATACATTTAGGTTCAAAATAATTTCTACTCCTGTTTTCAATACCTTTCAACACATCACCTTGACAGGAAAACCAAACTACACCTTTTATGAAAATGTTTAATGAGACTGGAAAACAGCATGAACAGAATATTTTCAGATCCTTGATATTATTTCAGACTACCCTCTTCAGTTCAAACCAGAGGACATCCAATGTGGTGGAGACTGAGATTATTTAGAAATTTGTCACAATGACAAGTTCATAGATCTCAGAAATTACACATGGTACCACCATCAACAGGTGTCTCTCAATAAAAAAATAAAAACAGTGTATGTTTATCCTATACACCGATCAGCCATAACATTATGACCAACTGCCTAATATTGTATGGGTCCTGCTTTTTCCGCCAAAACAGCCCTGACTTGTCGAGGCATGGACTCCACTAGAGCTCTGAAAGTGTGCTGTGGTATCTGGCACCAAGACGTTAGCAGCAGATCCTTTAAGTGCTGTAAGTTGCAAGGTGGGCCCTCCATGGATCGTACTTGTTTGTCCAGCACATCCCACAGATGCTCAATTGGATTGAGATCTGGGGAATTTGGAGGCCAAGACAACACCTTGAACTTGTTATGTTACTCAAACCATTCCTGAACCATTTTTGCATTGTGGCAGGGCGCATTATCCTGCTTAAAGAGGCCAATCAGGGAATACCGTTGCCATGAAAGAGTGCACATGGTCTGCAACAATGCTTAGGTCAGTGGTACATGTCAAAGTAACATCCACATAAATGGTAGAACCCAAGGTTTCCCTGCAGAACATTGCCCAAAGCATCACACTGCCTCCGCTGGCTTGCCTCCTTCCCATAGTGCATCCTGGTGCCATGTGTTCTCCAGGTAAGCGACACACACGCACCCGGCCACCCACATGATGTAAAAGGAAACGCGATTCATCAGACCAGGCTTCCATTGCTTGGTCAAGTTCTGATGCTCACATTCCCACTGAAGGTGCTTTCGGCAGACAGGGGTCAGCATGGGCACCCTGACTGGTCTGCGGCTATGCAGCCCCATATACAACAAACTGCGATGCACTGTGCATTCTGACACCTTTCTATCAGTACCACCATTAACTTTTTCAGCAATTTGAGCTACAGTGGCTCGTCTGTAGGATTGGATCACACAGGCCAGACTCCGCTCCCAACGTGCATCAATGAGCCATGACCTTGTCGCCGGTTCAACGCTTTTCCTTCCTTGGACCACTTTTGATGGGTACTGACCACTGCAGACCAGGAACATCCCACAAGGGCTGCAGTTTTGTAAATGCTCTGACCCAGTCGCCTAGCCATCACAATTTGGCCCCTGTCAAAGTCGCTCAGATTCTTATGCTTGCCCATTTCTCCTGCTTCTAACACATCAACTTTGAGGACAGAATGTTCACTTACTGCCTAATATATCCCACCCACTGACAGGTGCCATGATAACGAGATTATCAGTGGTATTCACTTCACCTGTCAGTGGTCACAATGTTATGGCTGATCGGTGTATATTTAGATACAATTTACAGATAATATGAATAATTTCATTTTGCACATAGTTTCATTTTTTAAACGTCTTGACAATTCAGGCAATAGTGATACCATTCAGGTTTGGCTGTACTCTCAGCAAAGGTTCCCTCATTGTCATACCATGTGCAAAACCATGGCCAAGTACAGTATCACAAATCTCATTAAAGATTATTCTTCCTTGTGTTGTTTTTTGGTACATCATTATTGAACATGTGTGTGTGGAACCTGAGGTAGTTTTGCTACAGCCCTTGCACTAACAATTTTTCTTGATACGATATATACTGTAGTGGGATTTTAACGTAAAACATTTCAGCATGTTTTCGAAAAGAGTTGAATTCAGAAATGTTAACACGTCATTTGTAACACCAGGGTGTTGGTTTGACTTCCACAAGGGCCAGTCAAGTCAGTTTCTCTGGATTAGCGCATCTGTTAAATTACATAATTGTTGATGTAATATGGATTTGCATACTGCCATTAAAATGAGTTCCTGTCTCTGTAGATTTGATTTAATCTGACAGTAATTTGATCTCTGAAAATTTAATAAAAATGTATCATGTGTAAAATTATTGTTAGGGGGGGCGGTCAGAAATGTTGTTAGACCGCACAAACCCTCAGCTGCCCTATGATTTCCTACATATTTTGAAATCTAAAGACTCCTCCCATTAAAGTTGGATAGGTATTATCACAATGAGGGGTGCTATATGTGATCGGATAATCTCTAATCAATTAGAGTGTCAAAGCAAACCCATCAATCTCTAGGGTCAATCAGAACGTTTAGATAGAAACCATCTAGAAGTCACTGTGTCCTAGGGAGGTTCCGTCTGGCTCCAGTTAACATGGAGCCTCAATCCCACCTTCTGCTCTTTTAATAAAAGCTCTCCACTCTATATTTCACATCATTCCTCTCTAAAAACACATCTTTATAATACACTGATTTAGAGTAAGTGTGAAAACCAACTTCTGTGGGCGTGACGTAGTGTTTGGCAAGAACAAGGAGTTCGTGTGGCTAGGCAAGTAAGGAATTTACATTTATAATATGGCCATTTCCTACTAGATACAACTATGTCAATGCTTTTTGAAACCATTCATTTGAATAGTTATTCCCTTAAGGTTACTTAAGTGGATAGATGATTAAGAATTACATGAACATTTATTTACACTTGTTTCACTAGGTTTTGTATACATGTAGCTAACCTCCCCTACACAGGCCACAGCAGAACAGGAGGATGTAGAAATATGTATATCGGTAGTGGTCCCAGATTTCACTATAGTTGAACAGAACCACCTTATTTTATGTCTACCCTCTACGTCCTTTATATCCCAGTATGATCTAGTAAAAGACACACAATTTGGATGGACATTTTATTGAAAATGTAAATCACAGCTCAAACCATTCATAACCTAAATTATATAGTTTGTACGGCACTCTGTCCAATAGTCTGAAACTCTCTCAGGTCCCAATACCCTGGTTTTATCTTCTTGAAAGGAGTCATTATATGAACAAACATGTAAGTTGATCTAATGTTGTTGTTATTTAGATTATTTTTCAATTGACGTAATCAAATGAAGTTAGATTAAAAAAAAATATAATTCATCCACTTGTTTAGAGAAAATATATATGTAGTAGTAATATGTTAAGTTGGACAGTAGGGTTGATCATTGCACTCACGACACCAGCTAGCTCAGTTCCCCAACACAAAAACAGAAGTATACTTAAGAAGTATTATTTTGGATGAACTAAATAGTATTAACATAAATATTATTTTAATTATATGTTAATACTATTTAGCAGTTCAAAATAATTATCATAAGTATACTTATTACAGTGTAAATATTACTTAAATATTATTTTAATACTAAGTACATTTTACAGTAATAAGTATACTTGACACCTGACATAGAACATCTCCTCTAAATCGCCACACCCACAACAAAATCACATAAACCCATTTGAGCTCAAGTATAACAAAAACACAACTGTTGGTCATTGTAACCCCAGTACGTTGGGTACCCACTATCTTGGGGCTGCGACATACTGTTGTTTCAGTTTTCCAAAACTGTAACATTTGCGTGTCCTCTGCTGTCTTCACCAGGGGAATTACCAAGGATTGAGCTAGCTTACAGGTGGCAGGCTGACTAGATACTCACTTGTTTGTACAATTACACAAGCTGGATATTCATAGCTAACCCAACCCAGCAATTAATTAGTCACCAAAAGTTAGAAATATGGCGCAAATCTTGTGACAATACAAACCAAATAAATTGACACTCCTAGTTAATCATACGTTAGCCTATGAGGGGGTTTCACTGTCTTATGAGCCCTACAAGGGTCCAACTTGTCATTCCCTAAACTCTATATGTCACTTTCTTGGCTATCCTATCCTGCCAACAGTGTCACCTCTGCCACCTCTTTTTTCTATTCCATCCTTTATCTCATTTTCTGGTAATGAATCTTTGATGGCTTGTTCTAAGACTTCACTAGAATCTTGTTGGCTTGGTGTGGGATTTTCAGAAGGAGGCTGCTGACCATAAAGTCGGATTTCATCTTCCAAGTCAGTATTTGATTGGCAAGATGACCTAATTTTGTGTTCATCTGTAGTGTAAAATGGTTAGTCACCACTAACAGATTTCCTGTGCCATGTCAGTGAGAGGTTGGAAAGAGAAAATCAATGCAGACAAGGTCCTAAAGGCCATTACTAGTCATTGAATTAAGTGGGGAAGAGTTATATGGCAACGTATCGCCTACAGTTCCTGACATATTGCTCCACATCTCTACCCCACCCCTGTGTGCCCCATTTAGTTGTGGAGACAAGATCTTGGAATGGTCCAACCAGTTGCTCCACTACTGACAGGGGGGCATGTGTGATACAGCACATCAGGCGATCTTTGGGTTCTAAAACCTATAACACTGCCTGAGATACAAAGGTGACCCACACATCATTACGGCCATGATCAATTCTTTGTACCTCCCTAATCACCCTCTTTACCCCAAAGTGTAACCAGGTTGATGATCATGGTGGTAGTTAAAGCATACAAAGAAGGTCGTTTCTGGGGGAATGCTAAGCACGTCTGCCACACCACAGCACTCAAGTCTTAATTCCATTAAGCTGTTTGAACACTATTTGCACGTCTGTGGAGAGCACTTCTGGCAAACCTGTGTGTGGACAATGCATCAGCATCTATGTGGCTGAATGGCCCATAGTTTCAAGTTTTAAAGCATATTCATCAAATGCACCGAGCAACACAGTGTCACCCTGCACAATTAAATTATTGTGACATGGCACCCAACAACTACGTAGTGAAAATAAAAAATATATATAAAGCAAAAATATAGCACTGAATAGTGCTAAAACTGAATAGAGAAGGCTGAACTGGTAGTTGTACAGTGATGCCGTAGTTCTAAGCTTGGCAGTGCTGAGAACATAGTGGAGCGGGTTATCGATGCATACTTTAATACTGACTCCATACAAATAGTCATGAAATGTATCAACTACAGCCCAGTTATGGGCTAAAAACTCTGGTTTAAGCACTGGGTACCTCTTTTCGGCATCTTAACGTTTTCGGCTTGCAAAAGCTACAGGGTGTAGTCCTTTGAGATGCTCTTGGTACAAGACCGCTCTTAGTCCATCAAGACTGGCGTCCACATGGTGAGTGTAAGGACTTATTTAGACGTTGGGCACCAGGTGAGTGCAATTAAAGATTAGGTATAACAGAAAAACAAGTTGGTAGATATTTTTCAGGTAGCTACTGCTTCTGCTAAGGAAATGTTTGTGTATAATTCACAAGAGTAGATAGTAAAAAAAAAAGTGCAACTAGACTTAACAATAGTATATAGGGCACTGAAACAATCTCAGTGGTGCCTCCAATGTAACCCCCACAGACCACAGCACAACAGGTAGATAACTAGATAGTGAATATGTCATAAGCTACCCTAATATGATCTAGTAAATGACACAATGTCAATCATAAACCATTCATAACCTAAACATAAAAACTGTATGGCACTCTGTTCAAAACTCTGAAACTCTCAATATCATATATCGATCTTCTTAACAGGAGTCAATAGTAACAGGTACAACATCATTCACAGGAAAATCGAGCCTGCACACTCAAGCTCCACCAACTATCTTTTTTTAAATATCTGGACTTTCAAAATCCCAAGGAATAGAAACGTTGTTTGCATGTTTTGAATAATGCTACTTGGTGGAGCATATATTAATGTGCAGGCTACATTTTCCTTGCATATAAATCTTTGTTTGGCCCTGCACTCTCAGATGGATGTGTGTTTAAGTTGACTTCATCTTTGGAATTACCTTTATCCCATAAATGTATAATGATTCATATAATGGATTGGACACAACCTAAGGTATACCCCAAGGTATACAACTTGCAGGTATACCCGGCCGCGACAGCTATCTGATGATGCATAGAAAATCAAGCAAGGCTACATCAAGCTTCAGGCCAACATCATGAGCCAACCCATATCGGCTTACAACATTATACCTAGTGTTGCAAATCATTTTCTTGTTCATGTTAACAAGAAACGTAATTAATTCTTACTAGAGTTGGACCCATGTAGTCCATCACCGGACGTAAAAAAATAGGTGCTTTTACAAATACAATGAAATGAGGCAAACAATAAAACTGTTGCATTTGTATGACTTACCCACGGTTGTGAAAACAGTACAACAGAAGAACAAGGATCCAAAGAATGTCCAATTATCTGGACGTTGAAGCCATATGGATTTGAACCGCTTGGGGATTTCGTTCTCTAGGTGTTTTACCAAATCTTGTTCTTGAGTAAAATTGCTAGACGAATTACCTGCAAAAAATTGCCTTATTTGCATGAAGGGAGTATTTATTTTAAACTGGTTTAGGCCTTAAACATGTTTTATAACGTTTGTAAAACGCACATATTGCAACCAAGTTAATTGTGTTATTAAAAAAACATCAGCATAGATCTAGAATTCCGGTGATTCATCTTACCTGTATAATTCTGAATTTCCCGCACTAGCTCACCCAAAAACGCATGATATTCTCTTTCTGTTGTGGACGCACTACTTCCCTCTATGTACGAGAATAGCACAGCTCCGAAGACAGCATATCCGATCAGTGAAAGTATAAGAAAAACGTGTGGAAACAGTTTCCAAAGCTTTGAAACACACTTTTTGGACTTCTCAACAAAAACCCGCGGCTTTCCCACTGCCATCGACATCTTCTCGTTTCTGATTACTATTGAAACACGATGCCAAATTCTCTCTCCATGACAAGGATCTCAACACTGTCCGACGTCGAGAACCGCAGAAATCACCAAGCGACCCCTTGTTAAGCAAACCCTGATTCACAATCCCAAAGGAGACAAGTGTTACTAAAACCAACAATTTATCCCTCAATTTGTTGACTAATCATCCCCCAAAGCCAGAATAATGCTTGTCACTTGGAAGGCACTTGGCAACTGGACTTAGCAGTGGTTCCCAATCAGTGGTACTAGGACCCATGGGTGTACTTGGCCTATCAACTGGGTGTATCTGAGAACAGTGAGGACACCATAGGTTCACTAGTAAAATGTATATCTGGGGTACTTAAGGGAAACTCAGAGTAGAGCAACATTCTGTTGGTACAGTTACAGAAAAAGGTTGGAAACCACTAAAAACGGACTGAAAATCTAATATTATTTTAAGCCGATTGTATTTTTATAGATGTCTAGCTAAGCATACTCAAATTGCTTTCCTTTTCTGATCTAGAGTAGACGAGCAATCTAGAGACTAAAAACAAAAGTTAAAGATGCAGTCTGAGATTTTTTATGTTAACAGATTTATTTCATTTTGGGATGGAAATGTAATATGTTTTTAAAATGTGCCTCATTTATAAGTATAATCACCACAAAGTGTAGTTAACTATGAAATGCCAAGTTTAAAAGCCAGTGGCTGTGATGACATTGCACACACCTTCTGGGCACCTTTTTTGCGTGACATTGCCACTTTTACAATCAGTTTACAAGTAGCAATGATCCGTAAAAGTAGCTTGATTCTGTCCACCGGTTTTCTTTTCAAATATTTGGTCCCCATAAACACAACTACTGTACCCCCATTTTTCCTCAAAATAATCTCATCATACTAAGTTTAACAAGCAAGGAGTATTAACTGAAACAGAAGAAAAGGTTCGTAGCTTGTTTTATTCAACATATGTTTTTCATTAAACATATGAAGTGGACCTTCCCAGAAGGTCCCATGGTTTTACAGGAGAAATATAAGTATAAAGCATTTTCAAAATAAGAAATAATCAAGGTATCAGCTGTTGGTTACTTATTATTGTAGCTAGCTAGTCAACAATACATTTTGAAACATGTCCAAACACTTTTTTTGCAATTTCACTTTTTTGAGAGAAACTCCCCGCATCAGCAACACTTTTTTTTAATAATAGATCTTCATTTGTCACTTTGTCCTTACATACCTATATACATCACAGGAGACAGCACTGTCCCAATGTTAACAAAATTTACATTGATTGGCCAGGAGCAATTAGGGTTAACTGTCTTGCCAGTGTCTCACCATGTTATGATGTATCTTGGTTTAATGATGCTTCTTGCTGTAGAGATCTGGCATTTATTAAATTATGTTGATTGGCCAAAAGGGAGAGCAATAGTAATCAACTAAAGCAATTGCTGAATCCTAAATGTTTCCCACCTCCCTCCACACCACCATTAATTAGCTTAATTTCTTCTGAAACGATATTTGTTAATTTTAGTTTCATGTATTATGTATTATTGACTAAAAGAGAGCTGTCAATGGAATCATTCAAGTCTCAAGTGTATCCCAAAGTTGATACATTTACCAAACCCCTATCCACGCTGTGGAAGCAACCCTTGGAGTTTCATCCGCAACACGTGACCATGGGTGGCACTACCAGCAAGTAAGACATACAGTGGGGAGGACAAGTATTTGATACACTGCCGATTTTGCTGGTTTGCCTACTTACAAAGCATGTAGAGGTCTGTCATTTTTATCATAGGTACACTTCAACTATGAGAGACGGAATCTACAAAAATCCAGATAATCACATTGTATGATTTTTTTATAATTAATTTGAATTTTATTGCATGACGTAAGTATTTGATCACCTACCAACCAGTAAGAATTCCGTCTCTCACAGACCTGTTAGTTTTTCTTTAAGATGCCCTCCTGTTCTCCACTCATTACCTGTATTAACTGCACCTGTCCACACACTCAATCAAACAGACTCCAACCTCTCCACAATGGCCAAGACCAGAGAGGTGTGTAAGGACATCAGGAATAAAATTGTAGACCTGCACAAGGCTGGGATGGGCTACAGGACAATAGACAAGCAGCTTGGTGAGAAGGCAACAACTGTTGGCACAATTATTAGAAAATGGAAGAAGTTGAAGATGACGGTCAGTCTCCCTCGGTCTGGGGCTCCTTGCAAGATCTCATCTTGTGGGGCATCAATGATCATGAGGAAGGTGAGGGATGAGCCCAGAACTACACGGCAGGACGTGGTCAATGACCTGAAGAGAGCTGGGACCACAGTCTCAAAGAAAACCATTAGTAACACACTACGCCGTCATGGATAAAAATCCTGAAGTGCACGCAAGGTCCCCCTGCTCAAGCCAGCGCATGTCCAGGCCCGTCTGATGTTTGCCAATGACCATCTGGATGATCCAGAGGAGGAATGGGAGAGGGTCATGTGGTCTGATGAGACAGAAATAGAGCTTTTTGGTCTAAACTCCACTCGCCGTGTTTGGAGGAAGAAGGATGAGTACAACCCCAAGAACACCATCCCAGCCGTGAGGCATGGCGGTGGAAACATCATTCTTTGGGGATCCTTTTCTGCAAAGGGGACAGGACGACTGCACCATATTGAGGGGAGGATGGATGGGGCCATGTATCGGGAGATCTTGGCCAACAACCTCCTTCCCTCAGTAAGAGCATTGAAGATGGGTCGTGGCTGGGTCTTCCAGCATGACAACGACCAGAAACACACAGCCAGGGCAACTAAGGAGTTGCTCCATAAGAAGCATCTCAAAGTCCTGGAGTGGCCTAGCCAGTCTCCAGACCTGAACCCAATAGAAAATCTGGTCAAGAACTACAGGAAACGTATGATCTCTGTAATTGCAAACAAAGGTTTCTTTACCAAATATTAAGTTCTGCTTTTCTGATGTATCAAATACTTATGTCATGGAATAAAATGCAAATTAATTACTTAAAAATCATACAATGTGATTTTTTAGATTTTTTTTTTAGATTCCGTCACTCAGTTGAAGAGTACCTATGATAAAAATTACAGACTTCTTACAGACCATCAAAATTGGCAGTGTATTAAATACTTGTTCTCCCCACTATAGCAGCTGGATTGGGATTAATGGAATATCTTAATTGGCCCAAGAGTAGGCACTGCATCGTTTGTGGGGGACCAAATGTTAACTGTAACCTTGTTTTAGAAGTGACAAAAATTCAAGTGTAGTGCCATAAATCCTTATTATATTATACATTTTAATAATTTAGAAGACAAACCTCTACATCTTTTGTCATGTGGTTTATTAACACAGGTCTTGACTACCAATCTGAAATTGTTATTTCCATTTTTTTATAAATTAAAGGCTGAATTTTGGCTTCAAAGAGTGGAACTGATACGCCATCATATAACATAATGAAATTCTCAAGCCCCTCCAAAATGTAACAATATCTTTTTTTTTTACAAAAAAGACATTCTTACAGAGCTAAACAATTTCTTTCGAAAAACATATTCTGTGAAAATATACATATACAGATATGAAGTACATGAGCAGCAGCTTGCTGTTTCTGTGAAAAATATTTGTAAATTTCCACAAAACCTACGTAAGTAGTTCACGACAGCCGCGACCGCCATGGGGGAGGGGGACATCTGTTTAGACTAAAGCATCATGTTCTTGCAATTCCACACGGGGAAAAAGCCTCCTTGACCTACTAATTGCCCTTTAATCAAACATTTTTAATTGCCATTTAGTCACTAATGTAAAAAAGAAATCTTGCTTCCTCACCCCCTCGTCCTTTTAAGTGTTGGACAGCAGTTGTGGACGCCATCCTATATTTAGCTAGCCCATAGAAACGGACTCACCCTTCATTAGGGGCTGATCTGTGAAATGCAAGGAGAGACGTTAGTTAGCAGGGAGTGGGGCCACCTCACAATTGCACCAATCCTTCATTGGCACACACAGCAGACACTGTGCGTATATGGAACGGTTGGAAACATTTTGGCTTTTATATACACACACCGTTCTGTATGAGTTGAACTGTTCTGCATGGTATGTAGAGAGTGTAGGGGCTTGCTTCTCTCTCTGCAACTGCCTAATTCTGAGTTTCAATGACGCACAGGCACATCCTGGACTTTAAACCCCTTTTAAACATTGTGCATTGATGCTATAAACCTCTAGGATTTGGAAAAACTGAATCGTTTTCGGCATCGATAGATAGCAACTGTTGGTGTGATGAACAGTTGCATCAGATACAAAAGGGCCTGTGTGAGGCTTTAAAAAGAATTGAGCCGCACAAGTAGTTAGAAGGTAAGGATTAGTGGTGGGCCGATCTCGTCGTACTCGTATCCGTAAACGTATTCGTTTGTTACATGCAATACTCGTAATCAGATGGTGATTGGAAAACACTGAAGTGAGTTTAAAATGCTTTTAAAGCCTATACTGCACATTACTGCACTATCAATCAGATTAGTCACCAGAGCAATTTTGTTGTTCCTTCACTCAAACATTGTTCATGGTTAAAAAACTATTCTGAGAACTCAAATGGCAAAATACATATTTTAATAGCCATGTGGTGTATTGAAAAAATTTGATAATAAATCAGGTGATTTCTAATCAGGTACAAAATATCATAACTTAATTTGAAGTTGCACTGTGTAGAATCCTGCCTGTAATGTTTACAAGACTGAATTTAAAACAAAGACACGACTCCTCCTAATCCCTAACCCGAACAAGAACGTAATGATACTAGCTGGTCAAGGGGGTTCAGGGTGGGGGGGTACAGTAATGCAAGTGTCTAAAGCGAATATGAGGAGACTACAAGTCAACTCATAGACAGACCAGCAAGAAAGTTTCAATGGGAAAAATCTCATGTTTATCAACAATATCAACAGTTTTCTCATAATTTATGCTTGTATTTATGCTAATAGTATAGTAAAAATATTACATGTGACCCCTTTAAGATGGTGTATGTATGATAATTTATCAATTATTTACTGGTTTCTTACTGGTCCCCAAAAATATATGTTGTTATTTCTACATTGTGGATGTAAAAGTTAAAGTTGACAATCTGCATTTTAACCTCTTAGTCGTCTGCATTTTAACCTCATAGTCATTGTTTCACTTCAAAAGCAGTGCGCTGGAGCCAAAACAACATAACATCCCAACAATGCATCTCGAACTCAGACTTTTCTGAATGGAAACACACTGTTAGAAACGAATGTGTCTTGGCTACAATTTCTCCTGCCTTGGCAACATTTTAATGTTATTGTCAAACCACAATAAGATTTAGTGGATATAGCCTGCTGTCCAATTTTAAGTCACTCATTTTCATGCAGCAGGCTACTGTTAAATAATAGTGTAATTGCCAACGTTTTCTGGGCATTTTCATTGTTCTTTTTTTCAGTATATATTTCAAAGGTTTATTTTAGCTCTGTCCAATGCACTGATGATGTAACCTAAACATTTTGCTTAATAATATCTGTTGATTAGCGGATTTGATTTTCATCAGGTGATGCTGTTGGTAGAATTAGCATAGCTGTCAGTTGGATCTTAACGATCTAGTCATATCGAATCCCTGTGTATAATACAGTAAAGCACCTAGTCATCATAAACAGGAACTCCACACGCATTTGTCACTGACTAATACATATTCATTTCAGACTGAACAATCCATTGCTGTTCCTACATCCATTTTTCATCAGGTTATGTTTAGATGTTGTTCGTCAGTGAAGACAAATATTTTGTGATGTACTTTTGGCCCTGGTGCTCCTGAAAAACTGGTACAACCCTAAGCAGATTAATGAAAATGTGTTTTCATGCCGTCTCTGGGAATGCAAGGTTTATGGAGACTGCAAGAAGTGTGTGACCTGCAGAGATGGGGGATGTGCAGATGTCCAGACCATTGGCAGCTGCCCTAGCAACTGTCCTAACAACCAATGTGTGGCCAGTGGCGTAGGTGTGAAAGGCCATTTTATGGCCCTACCCTAGCTTGTTAGGCTCTAGTGGGAGGACTGCTCTCTGAGCACAGCAAAGTATATGAGCAAAGCTGCAAGTGCCCTTACAATATAGCAACGTGTTGTTTTAACAGCTGATGTCTGTTCAGTGTTACCTTTGTAAATATTTAGCCCAAATTAAGTCTGGTATATATAGAGATCCATGACAGTTAAAATCACAAAGCTCTCATAGATGACTAAAATGCCAAGTAAGGCAGGATTCTGGCGGCTTACATTGCATTCCTGTCTCAGATCCTCTTAGGCAAACATTTTATTAGTGATGTAATCCAGCTGTTGTTTGAATAAGAAGAAATGGTTCATGATCTTACTTGATTAGTATATCAGTAGGGCAGGCCCTAGCCTTTTGGGGCCCTAAGCAAAATTGTATTTGTGGGGCCCCTCTTCGCTATTGTTCCGGGGCTCACTAATGGAGTGGGGCCCCCTAGAAGTCGGGGGCCCTGAGCGACCGCCTATGCCACTTATGCCACAATTTGAATTGTTGTTCATGTTTATGCACAGGTCAAAACTAGGAAGGGGTAGAAATGTATCCCAGTAATTCTCCTTTTCAAGTATTTCAACTATATTACGGAACGCTGGACTAAGTGTCTCAATCTAATTCCAGTCACATGAGTCAAGACTGAGTGTATGATTAGTCATGGAGTTATTTTCCATTAATCCTACTCTCTGTGCAAAATGGATGCAAGTTTAGTCTAACTCTAGAAATGTGATCTTGGGCAGATGCCTTGATTTTCATTTCAAAAGATGTTGCTATTAAAGAGTAAGTCTGAACAATTATTTTTCCTCTGAGAGATGCTTTGTGGTGACTTCTGATTTAACTTTTGAATGTGTCTTTATCTTCCAGGTTACTACCTTTAATTGTTTATTCCAGATTTAATAAAGGTTCTTACAATATAAAGCACAGTAGGATTACATTAAACTTTTTTGAAACCATTAATCTCCTTTAACAGTCACCATTATTCATTTATGAAAATTGACAATGCATGTTATTCTAAACATGCAATGAATTTTCTCAAATTACCTCAAAAACGTCTTCACGTTTATTCATTTTGTGTAACAAAGAACTCAACGATATGAAATAAATCATATGAAACATATTGCAAGGTTCATCAAAGTACAAAAAAAGAAAACTAAACTTTGTCACAACCCAGTTCCTATGGTGGAACAAAAAGGAAAATTGGAACCACACATCAGTTAAAATAATAACAAGGGATATTTGTTGACAAAAGTCACATCATGACTCCAAAATTAGAAGTGACTGAGTGGAGAGAGGTCTCCCTGAAGAATGTGATACAGAGCATACCATCTCTCATTTAGACAAAACAGTGGATCATTCTCACACCCTATGACCCCCCACTCTATTTATCCTTTTCTCACTCCTCATCTTGCTGTCTCTTAAAGACATGCACACATGTGCACACACACACACACACACACACACACTCACACATACACACTCATGCTTTGGAATGCCACTTCATATGCTATGAACTCACAATGCTCTAAAAGTATTGAAAGCAGAAAACAATTATATTTATTCAAAGTTTATTTCACTTCAACTTAAATTAGTTTTTGACATTTTATCTATAAATTGCCACCCACCACAAAATCACTACAAAAAGATGTTTACTGTATTACCAGGATTCATTAGGGTATGTAAAAAACATAGGTGGATGTGTTCTGGCACTCTGACACTGCCCTCTTCTGGTCAGATGGAGTACTGGTGTTTTTCCAACTAACCCCACAAAGAGCCCAATGTGTCACAAAGGCTGCTGCTACGAACTTTGCAGAACATTCATTACATAAGCTCAGTGTGAAATACATAAAATGTGTCTGTACCAAAAACATTCCCTACTTTTAATGGATTAAATGCACTATAATTACAGGCAGCAAGGAACAAGCAAAGTGAGAAGCCCAACTGACAATAAAATCGGTCTTCTCCAGCAGGTGGCGTTTATTACAGTTTTTTTCAACCATCAATGAAGGAGTTTTTGTATAGAGATCACTGACTGTGTCAACAGTAAATGTAAGGGATTATTTGCTACGTGAGGCTTATTTGAGTAAATAGAAGGCTTATGTAGCTACCATTGTACAGATAAAAGTATGATACGTGACATCCTGGCAATATTGTTTCATGAGGATACCATAGCATGGCCCAGTTAAAAGTTGTGTTAGTCTATTCTATGCATATTCCCAAGCATTGCATAGCATATTACTCTTTGCTTCATGTAACACAGCTCATCAGATGTTCCAAATAATATGAAGGTAATTAGCTGTAAAGTGAGAATGAGCAGGAACTTGACTTGGCTGTGAAATCTGACCGTGTCAAACGAATCTTGTGGCAACTTTATTCTACTCTGGCCAATGTCTTATATTTTTTTGGACATAGACATTAGGATCTTGTAATTATGTACGGATCTCTTTTAAGTGACAAGATTTATTACATTTGTAATCTATCCATGCACTTATTAAACAGCTCCTATGCAAAAATGTTGTCATCATCATTATCACTATTTCAATCTGATTATAATTATAATTTGGAAGTACAATAATAAGTCAGGGACATCTTGTTTTTGTCTGCACTTTGAGGAAGGAATGGAAATTAACACACAGTTATTCAAAGCAAAGGCCTGGTCCTTTTTTGTTACCTCTTAATGTTAAATGTGTGCTATTTCATAGAAGATTGTTACAATTCTGTGAAATAAAACAGTCCAACTGTCCAACTGTCTCCAACCTGTGCAATCCGTTCTGCAACCTCTGCTCCATTATCCCAGAAACACACACACACACACACAATCAACAAGGAAAGTATAGATGGCCACATGAGGGCAGTAAATCCTCAAAAGTGATCCTGGTTGGTCTGCCACTGGCACTTATTTTAAAATCTGAACTTTGATATGTATTGTACACCTAACCTATAGCCCCAATTAAATAATCAGAATTACAGTGATTATCAGTTTATCAATAATATTTGTTTTTCTAAACTAGGCATTCCACTTAAATCTTTCATTTCCTCCTGGTTTCTAAACCAGAGTCAAATTAATATAAAAGTAGTTATGCCCCCTAAATCACCTGTTGATTTTTTAAAAAAGAACAGCAGGACAGATTTAAAGTGTAAGAAGCTGCTAGATGGGTTGAAATACCTTGCAAACGGATCAGAGTCTGTGGCAGAATGCTGATAACAAGCTTCAATAAAACATTATGAAGGCCAAAGGCTGAAGGGGAGCTAGCCAGCTCTGTGTATATAATGGATGCCTATGATGTCAAACTAAACAAAATATTTTATTTGATAATCGTTGCTGTTGAATAGCTACAGTATGCAAACTCCCATAATGAATCATTCTTCATGATGTTTTCTTCTAGTAAGCATTACAGGTAAATAAAGTAATGATAGCTTTATAATGTTTTTTATGCCATTGCAATATGTCATTTAAAAAAACTCCTCAAAAGAAAGCAATCTGGACGTCATTTATGTTACATATGTACTATACAATCTATTTGAAGTGCACCATTAATTTGTCAAAAGGTTTTAGCACTGTACATAAACATGGTACATAACTGTTTTCACTGATGACATGCCAACTGAAAAGCAATACTGAATTATTATATGATCCAACACATCTATAACATTATCAAGTTATTGCTCTTTCTTAGCTAAATAACTATACTATGTCTTCTTCCAGTGGCCAATTGTGGAAATATTCTGTTTGACTGTTGCAAATGCAGTGTTTTCCCAGCCTCAGTCTCAATGCAGAGAGCACTTCCTTGCTGATGAGGAAGATCCGGACATACACCTGATAAGAATATAACCCCAGTACAGAAAGAGTAAACACAGGGTAACTGGGACATATTTTAAAAGAGCTGAATTTATTTGGGGACGTAACGACCACGTAGGACTACAGATTGAAATAGTAAGCTGATTGAGGAAATGCTTAAGTGTTTACAAATGGCTTTGAGAATGTTCTTGTTTAACCACTATTCGCTCAATTCAGCCAGGCATTAATATTATAAGTGTTTTTCACCTAACCTTGAACTGAATGTGTCCATTCAGTCTGTCGATAGTGACAGAAGGGGAGCATAATATACACAATGTGTTTTGCTATCGTTCACTCTTCTTTATACTTACTGAGGTGCAACAGGTATAATATCTCATCATTACCAGACTAAAGCGTTGCATTGTTTGTCCACACGCAGATCATTTCTGGTGTCCTGGCTTGATGAAGGCGTCTCAGACTTCCACATCAACATGCATGCCGTTGGCCACAAGATGGTGGAAAAAATATAAAGTGACACTTTGTTTTCACACCAAGTGTATGGCCTACCGGCCTTCCAATGATATCTTTGTGTCAAACCTATTGCACTGCAGATTTTAAAAGCATGACGTTACGTCACTTAATATCAATACGATTAACCATGCTTTATCTCATTTTACAAACAGGATAAATCATGTCAGAACTTTTTCCACTTTTAATGTGACCTATAATGTGAACAATTATATTAAAATACAAACTGAAATCTTAGAGGGGGGAAAAATGAAAAATAGAAACCTTACAATAACCTGGTTGCATACATGTGCACACCCTCTTATAACTGGGATGTGGCTGTGTTCAGAATTAACCAATCACATTCAAACTCATGTTAAATAGAAGTCATTACACACCTACCATCATTTAAAGTGACTCTGATTAATCACAAATAAAGTTCAGCTGTTCTAGTAGGATTTTCCTGACATTTTCTTAGTTGCATCGCAGAGCAAAAGCCAAGGCCCGCACAGAGCTTCCAAAGCATCATAGGGATCTCATTGTTGAAAGATATCAGTCAGGAGAAGGTTACAAAATAATTTCCAAAGCATTAGATAAACCATGGAACACAGTGAAGACAGTCATCATCAAGTGGAGAAAATATGGCACATACCAAGAACTGGACGTCCCTCCAAAGTTCATGAAAAGACAAAAGAAAAACATCCAAGCCCGGCTGAAGTTTGCAAAAGTCCCCCAAAAGCAGGTGGGAAAATGTGTTATGCTCTGATGAAACCAAAGTTGAAAATTTTGGCCATAATTCCAAAAGGTATGTTTGGCGCAAAAACAACATTGCACATCACCCAAAGAACACCATACCCACAGTGAAGCATGGTGGTGTCAGCATCATGCGTTGGGGCTATTTTTCTTCAGCTGGAACCAGGGCCTTAGTCAGGATTGAGGGAATTATGAATAGTTCCAAATACCAGGCAATTTTGGCACAAAACCTTCAGGCGTCCATTAGAAAGCTAAAGATGAAGTTCACCTTCCAGCACCATAACGACCCAATACACAAGTATTAGTTTAAGGGTGTGCACACTTATGCAACCAGGTTATTGTGAGCTTTTAATGTTTTATTTTTCCAACTCAAAGAGTTCAGTTTGTTTTTCAATTGAATTGTTCACGTTATAGGTCACATTAAAGGTGGAAAAAGATCTGACATTATTTATCTTTGTCTCTTTCTTTTACATCACAAGAACCTGGCGTTTTAACAGGAGTGTGTAGACTTTTTATATCCACGGTATATATTCTGAAGACTCAGGGTGCTGGTATGAGAAAAGTAAGAAATCATCAGTGTTCATGTATTATTCTGCTTTATAATAATGTTTTGTATGATCAGACTGTGTAAAACCTATTAAGTGTATGTGGTCCTTAGATGTTTCTTCTGTATTCATTAGCAGTCATAGGCAACCCTCTGTGTCCAGTATAATTCCTCTGTGTAGTAACTGCAACAGGTGTAATTTGAGCAGTTCTTTTGTATCTCTGAAACACGTATGTGCCATTGTCTGTTACTGTGTACCTTTAAACCGAGCATGACAGCAGTGATGAAAAGTGCCATAAAGGCTTTCGAAATAGATAATTTATCCCCAGCCAACAATAGATGTCATTTCAGGCACCCAAATGGATTTTTGGGGGTAAAGTGTTTGGAAACATGGGAGGCCAAGTAAGGACGGCTCTGATATTCTCAGTTGAACCTCATTTTAACTGAACTGTGTGATGGAGAGGTTCCAGAGGATAACTCATGCTGTGAGTTGTACTGACTATGCAGTGGACAGTGGTGAAACAGTCACTACGCAGGGACTGGAGCGTTGTGTGAAAACACCCTGTTGAAATGTTCCCCTCACTCCTCTTTTCGTTGGCTTTTGTTCCTCCCCCTCCCCTCTGCTAAACTCACAGAGTGGAAAACAGGTCCTGAGACAATGCTTTGGTTGAATGTGTGTTGGGGATCATAATGTCGGCCCATATTTGTTTGTATTGATATGAAGATATTGTTAATTTAGTTCTTGTTAAACAAAACAGCAGTACAAATAAAACATTAAATATCAGGTTACTTCTCACTGTATTTAATGTATAAGATGCACTAAACACCTATTTATACCTATTATGTCTGCTTCAGTACAGTTGACCAATGCAATGCTAACCGTGACTAAAAATGTTTAGCAGAAAAATTAGGGAAAGTTGGTTTTCGCAATATTACTTGGAACAACAAGTACTCCATTGTAAGGCTCATGGGTTTTTACAAGAGATATGTCAAACCAGGATAAAGTTTGCTATGTTTTAAACCTCTACACAAAACTCACCAGCACAACTGGCTGTGCTAAGGTACCTAGGAATATAGAGCAAGCACCTTATCACAGAAATAAGTTGGAGAAAACAGCTGCTTTTTACTGTTGCTTGGATATAATCATGCTATATCTAAATGTAAAACAATTTGCCTTGAATTACCACATTTTGTATAACATAGTGTAGACCCATTCCATTAGGGCATTTGCTGCTGCCGAGATTGAGATTTAGTGGCATTAATAACTTATGAAAAACAAGATACCTCTCAGGTCCTCAGTGGTGACGAAACAGGTTATTCACTTATGCTTTATTTCTTTGCTTAAGCATAACAGAATTAGAATAGAAATCAAGATGATTGTTTCTGTCTGGTCTGTGTCAATGTTTATCATTTCATCGTCAAGAGAGCTACACTTTTCACAACACAGCATCACGCCACACCAATTTCTATGATTTGTATATTAAACGCAGGCCTATTTTATTTCCGGACGTCTGTTTGTGAAAATTCTTGATTTCTATCCCGGCATTAAATGTGTTTAGAGAAAACCTCTGGTTTCCTGCCTTGATTGATAGAAGCATATTGAAATGTCCACTCACTCTTTCCCAATCCATTACACTGCGCTCACAATCTCCGTGAAGGAGCGTGGCACTGGTACTGGGCCTTCCCACTAATCATGCCGGCTGTGATCATGATGAATGTTTGATGAATGTTTTGTGGCATTATTCACTGGTGGAAGTGGCGGTCCTGCTTGCACTTGGCCATTTCTGTAAACAGTTGTAAACCCACCCATGACGAGCAATATATATGGATAAGAGTTCCCGTTCGGTGGCTGGTGATGTTACTATCCTCAGGGAGGATCTGAACGGAGCTACAGATGAATGTTATGTAGGGGAATAGGGTTAATTGGCATATTGGTTATTGGTTATTGGAAAAAAAATGATGTGTCATTTCCTCCTCGTGTGCAACAGAGCCATACATTCATATGTGAATTCTTCTATCTGTGCATATTATGTGTTAAAAACACTCTATTTGCGGGATGATTATACCATAGTAGTATCTGTGTTGCAAAATGTTTCTGTTACTAAGACGTTGTTGAATAATCCCCATTATTGGGATTGCTGGAACCTTCTTTTTAGATGGAGTAGATGTGAATAAACCTCCAGCCCCATGGGGTGCAGCCTTTAAATGTATTTGCTTGGCTTTTGCCATCTCATCTGGCTTTTGCCACTGCTGTGCAAAGATTGATAGTGTGTGGGGCAATGCCCAGAGCGCAAACCATTTAGTAACTCACTGGTCCCGGTAACCTTCATTTCACTAAGAAACAACAGTCAATTCCATAATAATGCCATCACAAAGTGATTACTAAATCCCCTCCTCACAACCTCTTTATACAATGTTGTTACAATAGTAATCACAGCATTATTGCACATACACAGAGCAATTTTAATCAATGTACTATTTCACTACCTTGTTTTATGTATACAAAGACTTACAGGGAATGCATCAATATAAAAAGAAACATAACTAACACAGTGATAAAAATCACTGGACTAAATTCAAACTAGTTCTGAAGACAATAGGTAACCTTCAAAAACAGAACAGAGCATTCAATTTCTAAACAAATCACACCCATAATGAGTTTTGAATCCTCAACCTTTTGAATGTGCTATATTTCCGCCTTTTACATGGACGTTTTTTTAATTTTTTTTACATTGTCTGAATTATCTGCGGTACTGACTTTCCAGTAGAACAAGAGACTGAGAACAGGATTGTTCACAATGAACCTGAGAGGCCACAGCGGTACGTACACAAGCTGTTTCCCAGGCTGAAGCTCAGCAACACAGCTTGAGAAGCAGAAGTCCCCTTCTGTCACTCCCTTTTTAGCCCCCTTTTACCTTTCTTTAACAATTGCTCATTCTCCACTCCAAACAGCCACCCCCAAACACTGAGTGAATAAAGTTAGTGCAACACGCAGCCCTTAAACCCACCCCAAGACGGCTGCCTGGCAGCCACACTCACAGAATTGTTTGTTAATAGTCCAATTAGATAATTGCCATCTTTCACTCCTTTTCGTCTCTGTTTCCCATAAAGAAATGAATGGTGTTCAGGGAGGGGGGCAGCTTCAAGAGGGCTTCTGGCCATGCAAGGTGATGAGAAGGGCCGGAGAATTTTCCTTGCACAAGGCCATTGGTTTGAATTGAATCATTGTGGCCTAATCAATGGTCTTATTGGATTACTGGCCACTGCTGTTCCCTGAGATATTGTTGCTCTGACAATAGAAATAGCTAGGAGTTGGTGGGTGGGTTGGGCAGTGGGGTGGAAGGAGACTGCTGGAGGGGGACCATTCCAGGAGTGAGTGCAGGCACTAATGACGAGTTTTGCCCCTTTTTTGTGTTTTTCAGATGTTCAGGTTAAGATTATGAGTGCACAGGACTGCTTCTGTAGTGCGTAGATATGAATGGTGGGGACGCTGTGTTAATGACTAGGACCTGTGGGCTGCTTTTCGAGCTGTTGTTCGTCACGCTGAGTGACGTGGGACGACACAGGAAACTTTAACAACGTTCCTGTTATGCCGAGCTGGGTGTTTTTTGTGAAACAGCTCTCACGGCCAGTACAAATTCCGATCGGGTGGATTTACTTTTTTCGGTGTCCTCTGGCTCTACGCATCTATGCCTCTCCTTTATTCTCTCTATCTCGGTCTCTCGTTCTCTCATTTGCCCTTGCTCTATCGTCCTCTCTCTCTTTCTCGCTCTGTCTCTCCCACTCACCTGTGATAGCACTATAGTGCTGACAGCCGAATGTTGCAGAAGGACAATCATTGGTGAAGGACACAGTAGATTTTATTAAAGTTGGCCATCGTGGCCAGATAACTAACTCTGGAGAAACGTCGAAAATGGCTGTCCAAGTTCCGTGGATCGAAGAGTGAAGTGCCTGGGAACTTTTCTGGAAGTGTTGTACCCTTGTGATTGTGTCTGTGTGCTCAGGGTCACTTTTTTGCAAAGCGAGAACAATCCTTTCTGTTGATTCCCTTGGCTGAGAGGTGGCTGACAGAGGGGGATGGAGTGAGCGAAACCCTCCATTAGGACCTGATATATTTCCCAAACAATTTAGTGTATTCATGAGGCTACGCAAATGTGGAAGCCTCAAAATTACCGTAATCAATTGAAACAGCGAGCGTGCGTCAGTCCACGGCTCTGATTATTTTGAGATCATCTATCAGCTTGATGTGTATGTAACAAGGTGAGGGGGCATTAAATCGCTTTTGAGTTTCAGTGATAAGTCCATGATCATTGGACAAGTGAGTTGGACAACGAGAACAGGGCACCTTGACGGGGGAGGCAAGTGTTCCCCAGACATTAGGTTGCTGACTCTGCAGGTTAAAAGGCGCTGTCTTAAAACAAAACCACATTGCTGAGGAAAACGATCGTGCAATACGCTCTATATTACAATTTTGACCTGAAAAACTAAAGGAAAAGTGGAGTAATAAAGACACATTGGAGAGGCCAAGTGAGTATGGAGGTCAGATATAGCCAAGAAACAGAACCAGGGATGTTGCTGAAGAATGGACTAAAGGATGGGAAAGACAGCAAGGACTCCCAAGGAAACCTTTCCAAAACCTTCCTAAAGGATCAGCAGGAGTCCTTCTCACCATCTGGGACAGTGGAAAACTGTGATAAGAATCGAGGGAGCACGGGGGATCCAGACTACTGCCGGAGAATACTTGTTCGAGGTGAGAGGATTGGCACTACTATTTACTTCTGCTGCTATTCACCTATCACTTTAGTTTATGTGTATTCACATGATGAAATAAGATTAGTGGCAATGTAAAATTGGTTGAATTCCCGAACTTATTTGTGATGGTGAAATATATATTCAAGCAGCTTTTGTTTTTACTAACATAGGTACTGCTACTTAGTTCCCCACAAAATGATGTGTTTTTATGTGGTGTAAAATATGTTTGAGGCATGTTTTGAGTTGGTTTACATTTTGAAACCGTTATCTTATTCATTATACTTGGTTTAATTACACGCAATTAGCTAATATCCATTCTTAATGATATTTGTTTGTTCAATTTATTATCACTCAGAGAAAGCACAGAAAGTAGACACTATCAGTTAACAATGCGCCATAGTGCCGTTTGTAGCTTCCGGGGCATTCTCGGGTGAGAGTTCAACATAATGCCAAAGAAGGAACAAAACAACACACACACTCACTCTTTTCTCTCCCTTGGTCGGTTCAGTTAATGTAAATCTATTCTGAGTATTTTTCTTGATCATTCCTCAATTTAGAGTAAATATAAACATTTTTCTTTTTTTTTTCACTTTTTGTAAAAAATAAATGTGTTCATATTTTCATGATTTTCCTTTGTTATGTGAGCTGCAGAAGGCTCGTAGATAGTTTCTACATTTTAAAACAATTTAGCTTTTTCTGAAATGTTATTATACAGCATTCACACATCCTCACAGCACAAATGGTTTAAGTTAAAGAGTCTGTTTTTAATATAAAATAGTTTTTCAAATTAAAACACTTATAGAAGTACTACACATTATTTCTCTCCATTGAAATATTTTTATGCTTAATACTTATTCAGAGAGGTTTAAAAGAATAAGAACAGTATGTAGAAATGTTTGCCTCTTGGTCTTTTATACTTCTGTAAAGAAGGTAAAACAGGGTTTTCTTTCTGATTCTTTTCAGAAGTTAAATAAGTAATACTAATGGAGGTAAAATGCTGCTTGTATCATCTTTCGAATTTCAAAATTACATAAAGTATTGTCTATTCAGTTCATTCAAATAAATGTGTTAATTACTTTGTTATTTTAGTTCTGTGTCATCTGGCCTCAGGGCCAAGTTGTAGAAGAATATCTGCACATCACAATTGTGTAACACAGTTGGACAAACTGAGAAATATATCCTTGCTAATTGGTAGAGCAATAAATCAAACCTTATTTTCATTACATTCAAGTTACATTTAGCAGATTTTAGAGATGTGGAAATAATCCTCATGTAAGGAGTAATAATTACCTTTTAGTTCTATGAATAACCCTATCTTGTTCTCTTCTTTATTTTCTTCTATTTATATATTGTATATAAAAAGGTAGAACAAATATATAATTATTTTCAAAGTATCTAAACATATGTCCTTGAGTTATTTCCTTTTACACTATAAAATGTAAAATGTAGAATATTATTAAAATGTTTTACTTTTTATAAAGATTTAGTAGAAGCTCTTATCCAGAGAGACTTAATTTTAGTTCATAAACACACATTGAATTTGGATTGTAGAAAACTATAGGAAAACATCTCGGTTTGTTTAAAGAGTTTAGGAGAGATTTTATGTAATTAAATGTTTTGGTAAAAAAAATCATCATAATAAAAAGATTCTTTTTTATCATGGCACTCAGTAGATGTTTTTTACATTTTGACAACTTTCCTCTGTATATTGCACTTCGTTATATGAATTTAAGACTTGTTTTAGCATGGCTAAGATTCGGAACGTGTACATGTTAAGTAGAAAGAGAGGTAGAAATAAAGCTCCATTATATTGTGCATTGAATGGATTCACGTAAATAATGTACACAATTCATTGCACTTTCATACCTGAATGGTTTATTATTTTACTTTGCAGACATTCTTGGTTATTTGAAATAATTGTATTGTATAATGTAATTTAATGGATAAAGACCCTCTGCTTTTAACCCCAAAAATATGTTTTTTTTAATGTATTTTACTTAACAGTAAAATAACTTAATACTTGTTCACATGTTGTTGTTTTTTTTGCACTGTAACAAAGTCTAAGTCTGCCATTGATATTGATTAATACATTAATTGATATCAGTAGACCTAAACATATTTCAAAACATTAACAATGGTCAATTTGGTATGGTGATAATAATTTAGGAATCATTAAGGTATCCTAAATTTGAATATAATGTATTTCAATATTTGAATATAGTAATCTCTGACAAAGCATTAATGGTCACCTGTTCTTTGTTGTAGATGCCAAAGGATCTATCAGAGAGATTATTCTGCCAAAGGGACTGGACTTGGACCGTCCCAAACGAACCCGGACCTCATTCACCGCAGAACAACTTTATCGTCTGGAGATGGAGTTCCAGAGGTGTCAGTATGTGGTTGGGAGGGAGCGGACAGAACTGGCCCGCCAGCTAAATCTATCTGAAACTCAGGTAATTGAACCATTACAATACAAGGGATTTCACATTAGTATGTTTTATATTCACACATGTTTTACAATGTCCTAAAGTACTTGTTTTACCTGCCTTAATAGGTTAAATTAGGAAACATTACAGTAAAGTAACAAAATATCAGGATTGACTGTAACAGGGTTTCTTCTAAAGTCATCCATTATTAGTCACAGTGGGAATGGAAGCTTGTTGTGTGCTGCTGGAAGGGGGAATTTAATTAAAGTTATAAAAAAACTATTAAGTTGTCAAAATATTTCTAACCTGTCTAATGGTAAGGGTTGTGTAGTTTCCAACCTCAAAACACCAGCAAATGAAATGAGCAAAAAAAAATTCTCACTTGCTTCTACACTATTATCAATATGTTCAATGTTTCTTTTGAAAAGAAAAAATACAATTAAAAGGTATCTTTGGCTATAAACCTAAGGAACAATTGTAAATTAATTTCTAAACACATTGAATAAATAATAATATTAATTCTTTGTCATAGCAACAAAATAATTAGAGCTTTACAATGAGGGTGAAAACTCTAATCTTAGGGTTAAGTGGGTAATAATCAAAAGTCAGACAAACATGAAATGGGACATTGCTAATGGTGGAACACTAAATCTAATTTATTTAAACCAAAACCCACTAGGCTTGCTGTTGTTATTTTAGACACAGTGTAGTTAGAGTAAAGATATTAGCTATGTAATCCCAACTGTCATATGTAGCGTTTTATCATAATGTAATAAGCAATGATATATATGCCTGTCAAAATCATTCTGTATCTCAAATGAAAATGTCGGTCAAAATCATTCTGTATCTCAAATGAAAAAATATTTTGGATGGTACACACTTACTTGTCTTTATAATTTTTTGGTCCTATTCCACTTCAATACATTCTATTAATATTTCACTATAACGCAGAATTGTTTTATTTAGCCTACAAAGTAGTTACTTAAAAAAAAAAAGATTATGTGAATTGTTAGCTAATGGTCATATTCAAAACCTAAATTAAACCATTGTGCGTGGTGAAGAATATGGGTCTTACGGGAGACAGATTTTCAGTTTAGAAAAAGTCGGTTTCTAGTCCACCCCTCCCCCACAATAAAAGCCTCCAACTGATGCTCAGCTTTGGGGTCAGGTAAAGGTTGCTCTGAGCTCACTGTGGGTGAACTGTATTTGCACTTGTCTGCTCGCTCTCAACAAGAGATATTAAACTTAAGACAACCTTATATGTTTCATTTTCACTTCAAGGAAATCCAGCTCATGGCTTCACAGCTCAGGCTTACTTTACAAACCAATTTTATTTATGTATTTATCTAGCATTCCGGCTAATGACATAGTCAGCCACATTGCCTTTTAAGTTTACTACGTACAGTATCTGACATCATGAATGTTTCGGTGGGCAACAACCTTGACTTTGCAGGGACAGAGGTCAGACAGGAACACTATGCTCAGGTATTTTCTGTGAGCCACAGCATAGGCACGTATTTCCAATCAAAAATGTCGGTCCATTACAAGAAATATTCATAATGACCTTGACAGCAGTGCACACAGCAGAGCTTTTATTTTGCATGCTACAGCAGAGCACACAGCCGAGCTTTTATTGTGCATGCTACAGCAGAGCACACAGCCAAGCTTTTATTGTGCATGCTACGTGTTTACCTTGTCAGCCCTTAATGAGTTCCAAATCCTTTGGTGTTTTTTTTCCAATGGTATAATGACGCTTTAGGTTTCACACAGCCCTTGGGTCGCCGTTCATGTGAGGACCATAAACTTGCATTTTTTTCTATGTCTTCTCACATGCAACATGTAATGTTATATGCATGCCATGGTTCTTGATTACAAAACATTTTCAAATATCTGCTCCTTAATAAGTTGATGAAGTGGTATTTAATGAAGGCATCATGAAATTAACACTCTTAGGGTGTTACATTAAGAAATGACAGCCATTTGCGGAAGTGTGCCCAACTAATCATCTTTATTTGGATTGTTGGCTTCAAAACCCCTGTTAAATGTTATTGAAAATGTATCCTTTACGGTTATTATTTTTTTTTTTATATTCTTAGAACATGAGGGTATAGTTATCATATAATACCTTATTTTTTAGAGTGTAAAGATTTACACTTGATCCAGTAATCTTGTGAAATTACTTAGTTGTTCATCTGCAACAACAAAAATATGCTATTCAGATGTGATGGAAGTAGCTGTAGTTTGAGGTACTATAGCTGTGAAAGCTCATTGATTGAGAAACATCCACTTTAATTATGTTCCGTATGAAAGTAATTAGGTTTGATTGCCACAGACTTGAGGTGGGTAAATACATGAACAACAAAACACAGTTACAACTACTGTTATCATATTTGGATATAAAAAGTTTAATAATTACAATATAAAACACAAAAAACATTGGTGTATTTTTACTTTTGAGAGACTATTAAAAATGGAATTCAAATGTGTTTACATTACTTCTTCAGTATCAACATGGCCTCTTCTTTATCCACTTTAATAGGAATACAAAAGCCATGTCATGTGTAGTTTTCTTTGTTATATCGCCTGTCATGAGTATACTTTTGACACACATAGATAGACTACCTGACCATCGAAACACCAAACTGCATATTTCTGTATTCATATTTGCTGTATAAAAAATATGATTGATGTCTTCTCTGATAACATCAATTGGTGTGATACATAAATGTTAATATTGCGTTTGGTTGTGACTCTATCCCTCTGTCTGTAAATTTGCTTCTTAATCAGTCAAGAAGTAGTAGTCAGGTTCTCCTTGATCATGCCATGGTAATGTATCCAATGCTATTTTTATTACAATAAAAGTCATGAGGACATCCAAGTTTGGCCTACACTAAGACCACAAGGGAATTCAATATTCAGAACAATCCAAATAATTGAATCATTTCCTGCAAATATCGGTATTGCAATACATGAATATAAAAATACATAAATAACAGTGCCATAATATCAATAATCCTTTTGCATATATGTGCTATGCTATGTTGCTGAAAGTCTTATTACCTGGCTGATTTAGGATTTATTTTTTGAACTCTTTCAAAGGTGAAAGTTTGGTTCCAGAATCGACGTACAAAGCAGAAGAAGGACCAGGGCAAAGACTCTGAGCTGCGTTCGGTGGTGTCAGAGACGGCGGCCACCTGCAGTGTGTTGAGACTTCTAGAGCAGGGCAGGCTCCTCACGCCGCCCGGCCTGCCCGGGCTTCTGCCCCATTGCGGCAACGGTACCCTGGGCACTGCCCTGCGAGGCTCCTCCATGGGCATGACCAGCAATGGGAGCAGCAGCAGCAGCGGTTCCAGCTCGGGTACAGCTGGCGGCAGTCCCCCTCTGCCCATAGTGACCAGTTCAGGGACGGTATCAGGCCTCCAGAGTTCTCCGTCGGCGCATGGCCTCTTCAGCTTCCCCATGCCCTCTCTGCTGGGCAGCGTCGCCACCCGCATGTCGTCCAATCCGCTCTCCATGACCGGCTCCCTAGCTGGGAACCTGCAGGAACTCTCTGCCCGCTATCTGAGCTCTTCTGCTTTTGAGCCTTATTCACGGACCAATGGCAAGGAGTGTATGGAGAAAAAGGTTTTGGAATGATGTTTTTCGAAGGATTTTGGTTTATTTTGTTGATCTCCTTGATTTTTATTGTCTTGGTTTAGTTTGTTTGTATTGCTCTCTTCTGTCCTGTTAGTATTGTGTTGCCGTTAAAGTAAATCCAACTGAACATCTGAAGCCTCTCTGAAAGAGACACACACACATTTTGATTTTTTTTTTAAGCTTTTGCACTGAATCAAAGCTGAATCTACACATTCCGAATTTCAATACAAATGCTCCATGAAAGCATGTTGTTTTTAGATAATTTTTTTGAGCAAGAGCAGAGAAAGAAATATGCCCCATCTGATTGCATCTGTTTTGGTAACACAACACAGATGTTTAGCTTTTGTAGGTAAATTACACAGAACTGAGTGGTTGGCCAAGGGTTAAACATGATTTTACATTTTAGATTGTTTTCTTATTATCTTGTTTTGGGTAGACTTATTTCACTGTGTCTAGGCTTATAGCGTTGTTATGCATTTCAGCTCATGCAATTCAGGTGACGGACTCAGCTAAAGACAACATGGTGAATTTGGAATTAGTTTGGCCCTTGTCAAATATGACATTTCAGTTTAAGGAAGTCTCTTTTTCCATTTGAAGATATTCATGATGAATACAGGCATTTAACACACAAATGCGATTTACATATGCAGATGTTTTGCAATATTAAGCTACAATAACAATCTTTTATACCAGTTTGTATTTGTTTTTATGTTTGGGCCCAAACAGACTAAAGGAAAATGTTGTCAGTATAATAGTTAAATTGTTCTGTGTTAGTTGTTTTCTAAATGTTTTTGTGAGGGGTTTCCCAGTGTCATTTTTAGCGCAGTCTAAATGTGACTTTCATGTCTTAAAGATGCAGTATCCACTTTTTTGTCTGTGATTTTAATTATACTAGAGTGGTAGTCCAGATTTTCATGTACATAAGAGTTGGATAAAAGCTTGGAAATGGTGAGGTGGGGCAAATAGATGAAGGAAATTTCAGTAAGTAGCTTGTAAAGTTGCATATAGTGAATTTTGCTTTATGCAACATTTGAAAAAACGTTCTCAAGGTTTTCACATTTTTAAGACAAAGCCTTTCCCCATGTGATATGTTTAAACATCAGCCACCATGGTGGCAGGTTTAAAAGGAAAAGAGCATGAGGTGACTGAAGGAAATTACTGTGGTATAAAAGAAAGGAAACAGAATTGCACCTAAAATTGTTATTTTATTGTAAGTTATTCACGTCTGTAATTAATAAATGATTAGTATATCCGCTAAATAAGGAATGAATGAATGTAAAGGAGGGGTGATGAATCAATCAAAGTTCTTTGGTGCTGTTATTGTGAAATATCTTGAACTTTGTGAAATGTGTGGTACGAGTGTGGATATATATATTATATATATGGCTACCAAAAAAGCCAAGTGTGTTTTTCAATTTATTTCATAAAGTACATTTGTCATGATGATAATGGTCTGGCTATAACAAAAAAAGCAATGGATGTGGCAAGCCATACAGAGGGGACTTTTGTTTATTTTGGGTTGAAATCCTACTTAAACTGGGATTCATGAATCCTGCTATGGCAATGTTAACGCAGCTTATCAATCCCGTTCCCACACCCTTATTTTGTTGGGGGGTTACATATTGCAAGCGGTGAACTCACATTGTACTATGAAGGAATTGCTGACACACAGGGAAGGATGTGAGTTATTTAATTAGTCCTTTAAGGTGGTAACCAGTTTTCAACAGTAGCCCCAACAGTTTACAGTAATGTTTTGAATTTGATGCAAAAATACCAAAGGTTTTCAGAATGGATGATGAAGTTAATGATGAACTGGTTGGTTCAAGTGTTAAATGCTGATCGGTTTGAAGCTGTGGTACTGAATATCTAGTGTATATCAGCCCCAATATCGTAGGTATCACCCCAAACATATTTTAATTACATTAGTAACCAGTTTATAATAGCACTGAGGCCCTTCAGGGGGTTGTGGTATTTGGCTAGTATACCACAACTAAGAGCTGGATTCAGGCGTCCTGCCTGAGAACAATCTCTCATGGGTAAGAGTTTTAGATGATGGTCTTATGCAAAACTACAAGTTTAACAAATAAGTTGCCAAATTACTAAAACAAACAATTAAATTGTGTTTAAGAAAATATGTTATAGAGCAATACAAAATTGTTAAAATATGGAATATGGAAAATATAAAATTGACAGACAGTTGAAATATTGCAATTGTAAGGATGTTATAGAACTGTCAAAATGTGTCTGGAAGCCAAGCCATGCAGAAAAAAGGGCCTTTGTAGTGTCTGTCTTCAGTTGCAATGTTTTTTTATCAAATAGAATAAAATCCCACTTTCTATACAAAATGATTACATTTTACCATTTAAAACACAACAAACATTGCACAATGGGGAGAACTGCCTCTTAAAAATCAGTCACAGTGTTCAAAACCTTGGAAATCTTAGCATGAAAAAACTGGGGATGAAGGTGATGACAGCAACAATAAAAGTAGTTTGGGGTATCCAAACATAACAACATAGCCCAAAATGACATGTGGCGACATGTAAATAAAATAATACTAATGGCTACTACTCGACTCAACACGTATAAATTGGATGGCTGTTGGTCAAAGAACTTACTGTTTGTTTGAGTGAATGGAAAATGTAGATTTTTAAAAATGTATTAGCTTTGGCTTATATTAGCCAAGTTCATTAAAGGGGAATTTCACAATTGCTCACCTGTGATAAAAATACAATATTTCCTCAACACAATGTAAAACAACAGTATGTGAATTTCCGAATATAATCAACAGCCGATGTATTCATCTGTTTACAACATACCACAAGTTCCTGTATTCATAGTGAATGTAGATCACGCCTCCCGAACAAAATCGGAATAGGAGAACATGATAGTAATACTTTGTAGAACATGTTTGAGACAAATCTAACTGACCTAGAAGTCTGTCAAGCATGATACAAACCACCTACTGTAAGCGTCTCCCAGGGTGAAATGCCCCCTTTTGGAAGTTATACTTCGTCCAGTAAGTTTCAGTCACTTATTATAGAATTATATAGGTCTCTGGTGCAAAGGAACAGTTTAGATATGGATAAGTACAAAGAGCATGCAAACAAAATAATTATATTAAAGGGGAAAATAAAACAATATGGTAATTAGTTTTAAGGGGAAAAGTATGCAAAATTGGTGAAAGGTACACGGTATGAAGTCATTAGTTGAGCTAACTACATTAATTTGGGAAAACATGAGTAACTGAATTCAGAAGTATTGCAGTGATAATAATTAAAATAATAAATTGACATAAACCTTACAAGTTTTGTTTAAGTTACAATACTTAATCCTTTTGTTTTATGAAATTTAATATTTGTGGTGGTGAACATAAAAATATAGTGTCTAGTCAACTGAAATTATTAGCCTTTAATCCTTTAGTATGTATTTTGTGCAAGTATTTCAGAGCAAACTTTTCATCATTTGCCTTTATTTATACAGTGAAAACAACTGACACCAAGGTTTCTTATACAGCGGAGCTCAGTATTACAACAAAAAAACACATACAAAATGGAAATAAAGCATATGTTAAAAAAACACTATTAGTTGACAATATACACTTTCTTTATAAGAGATTTAAAATGTCTTATAGGCACATTTTATTTAATATCACTCTGAATGGCATTCCATGAGTGTGTGGCAAAATCTTCAAAAGCAGTTTTATCTGGTTCTGAATAGGCCCTCGGTATCTCCAGCGCTATTCATTCGTGAGACTCTGTTTGGTAACTGCTGTTCTTCCAAACAATTTTCTCTGTTAGATAGGCAGGACATTTTAGCATGACTGTCTTATATACTAACATCATCAAATATTTTGTCACTTCCGTGACTCCCAACCAACTGAAGGATATTTGCACCATTGATAAAATGTAAGGCCGAATGATAGACTGAATCTAAAGATTTGAGTACAGAAGCTGAGGCATGAATAAATAGTATATCACCATAATGTAGTGGCAACATAAAATCCTACGGCATTTGTAAGAAGCAACACCTTCTATAAAGAATCATTCAGTAATTTAGTAATATTAGGGTCATCCAAAGCTATGTTCTGTGACCTAGAAACTAAAATGTATACATTTTTATTTGCATTTAGTACCAAGGTCCATAAGTGATTTTTCTAACAGTAGGACATTTGCAATGGCTTATACAAGAGATGGAGCCATAGCATATAATACTGTGTCTTCAACATTAAAATGAAATGCAATTTCAAATTTTCTTTAATATATAGATTAAATAGAAGGTTAATTCATTAATAATATAAAACCTAAAATGCAACCCTCTGGAACTTTGTGGACAACAAGATATTTTGATTGAATTCCATCAGCTACGACAGCCTGTGTTCTACTACTAAGGTCATTTTAAAACCAGTGGCAAGTGACCTTGGCCAGGCCGAATGAAGACAGCTTTTTCAATAAGATTGAGTGATCTACTGTATCAAATGCCTTTGACAGGTCAACAAACAGAGCAACAAAGCTTAATTTGTCGTCTAAGGTTTTGACAATATCATTTACAACCACTGTTGTTGCTGTGATATTACTGCGCCCAGATCTAAAACCAGACTGAAATCTATTCAAAATGCAATTTTCTGATTAAAAGGGAAGCAACTGTTTATTTACCAATGCATCTAGATCTGTAAAAATTTAGAGATAGGTGATAGTTATCAAGGACGCTACTGCCCCCATCCTTATGCAATAGGAGCCTATGAGCAGTTTTCCAGACCTCCAGAGGGATAACACCTGAAATTAACGTTAGATTAAATATATGTGTTACAGCTCCAGAGATAATTGGAGCAGCACTAAACAATAATCCTGCTTATTAAACATATTAAATCCTAGCGTATTAGCCCCTGTGTATTTTTTTGTGTCAAATACTACCAAAGAATCAATTTTGTGAAGATTCAGCGAAAACCCTTGACTCAAATTCAGTGTTGATTTTGAGTCAATGATAATTACTAGATTTTCATGTTTTACTCTGTAATTTATTCCTCTGTCATTTTGAGTAGGTGTAGAGGTTTTTACCAAAAGTTCACCTGCTGCAAGACATTTTATTTTGATCAGTAATAGGTACCGAGTCCAAAACGATCTGTTGTGGCAGTACGGTGGTGGCATTGTTCTTCAAGGTTCTTTCTGTTTTCCAGAATTTGAAAGGACATCCATTGCAGGAAGATAGTGTTTGTACATTGTAGTCTGCTTTTGCTTTTCTAATAAGTTTTATACATAGATCTCAATATCTTAAAAATATGCCAGTCAAATCTAGAAGTTATTTATCTAGCAGTTGCCCATGACACATTTATTTTAGGAATAGTATCAGATATTTCAGAACTAAACCAGGCATTGGATCTGTTCTTGACTCTCATCCTCATACAAATGGCATGCTTATCTGGTATATAGGTAAAAACATAAGAAAAATACAGTAGCGCTAGTTTGGCCTCTGGAAAGGCTGAAATCCAGTCAAGATCACTTTGGGAGAGGTCTTGTATTTTAGTGATAGGCTAAAGTTTTGTTTGAATTCTGACATCTCTGATGTATGCAATCGGGCAATGGTTGCTAATATAAATTGGAAATACACTGCTTCCCATACATTGTTTTGTAACATTTGTCAATATTTAATCAATCTCTGTAGACTCTTAAGGCTCCTTTGAATTTGACATAAATAGTTGGGTTAGGTTTAGGCCAACACAGAACTCTTTAATTCTATCTACTTCTTTTGATTCCCAGTCTAGGTTAAAAGCACCAATGATTATCACTTAATTTGATATAAATGTGGCCAATTGGTCCATTAGTTGATTTAGCATTCCTTTCTTGGCAGATAGTGGACAATATACATTTATAACTTTAATATTACAGTAGTTTCAGAATTTAATGCTTAAGGCTAGCAATTTGAGTAACTTATGACTACAGTTTACAATATTTTTTACATTATTCTTTGTAAATATGACCACGCCTCCACCTTTTTGTTCAACATTTCTGCTCTAAACACATTGTACCCATCAAGTGCAATATTGACATTATTTGTAATCTTAGTTTCACATTAAATAAATTAGTCTGGATCAGATTGAAATACAAAAATCTTAATAATGTGTTACTTTTCCCAGCCATAATCTGGCATTCACTGTTCTCATTTCTCTGGCAGTAGCTGGAGATATAGCTGTTGAAATGAACATACGCTGCATTAATCTATGTGCTTTACATTACTTTCTCAATGGGAGAATTGTCTTTTCTTATTGTGGAACATTAATTAGCAATTTTGATATCAGTTTTGATATCTGTTTGTATGGCCCGTTTAAACCTCAAAGGAACACAAACTGCTTGATACTATTTTAGAAATATACTAGCTCCCCTAAAAATGTATTTGGCATTGGGTAAAAGTATCAAAAAGTTTAAAAATAATAATTACTCGCAAACATTTTATAACAGAATCATAAAGCAGTAAGCATTTATAGCTCAATAATTATTTTTTTAAATTATAGTTTATGCTTCTATACGGGACATTTATTCTACTGACGGGATTTAGGCAAAATGCTTTTTTTGTGTGTGACTTTTAGAGTTAGTCATAAAATGACTGTTTTAACAATGTTACTAAAATAGGTCATATTTGCTTCCAGGAAACCTGAAAATAGGGAAAGAATATTTATGCATGCAGAGTGGTGTTGCTACAAATTCTTTTTGGTCTGGGCTACCATGGGAACACTTAACATTGTTACAAACAGTTATAATGTTACTCAGTGCATTTTTGCCATGCATCTCTGGTAAGATTTTAAGACGACATTCTGCTCTTTCCATCCCACTCTCTTCTGCAGTTGGTGAGTGAAGTGATGCTTCAGTGGCACTGGAAACTGAGGGTCTTTTGTCTATCAGTAGTATGAGCGTAGGCAGAGAATCTTACCTTCCCCACTGTGTCTTGGGAATCTCCCTGGAGAAAAAACGATCACATCTATGTCTCCCCCTTTTACCCACATTCATTCTCTCTCCTCCTGCAGTCCAATTAGATAGGAGGTTTGGAGGTTTTTGTAAGTGGGGGGCTAGGGAACCAGTGGACATTTTAGGGGGTGTCATAGTTTGAGACCACCAACACATTGCTCTCATCATCACATGAGCTGGCAGGAAAGACAAGCTGTATCAATTTTATTTGTCTGCCTCTTTCCTCTACCTACTGGTACAAATGATCATTTGATTTGTAGTGAACAGGTCTTATCAAACAGCCAACCCTCTCACGCTTCATTAGACTAGCAAGTAAGTTCCTGAAGTTCCTGAAGTGTAACAAATCCAGAGATTTGCTATGCCTGAAGAGATTCACAAATCTAGAAATTTGCTGGTAACCTCACCTATTAATTTATCCAATTATGAAATCCAAGGATTAAGAAGATGAAAAAAACAAAAAGGAACTTTATCGAGTCTGAAAAAGACACTGATTTGTTGATGGATAGTAATTTTCATTTGAACATATTAAAGAAGACAGTACAATAATTAATTAATTAATTTGCAAAAATAAATCTGGATTATGTTTCCGTCATTAAAACCTATAATTGTTGTCAACGTCTCTTCTTCAAATTGCTATAGAGGTTGCGAACAGCATTGTTTCTTTAAGAATTACACCATTGTCGATATTGCAAAGTGCAGAATGTACTTGCTAACAATTTTATATTTTGTTTGCATTAATGTTGTAAAGCATGAATCTGCAGGAGCAAGTCAAACCTCTGATGTTTGCTCAGAACGACAGGGTGTTTTCCATGGTCATACAAGCTTCCTTGCACTCTGGGACTGGGACACTGTGCAGTTGTTAACCCTGATGGAGAGGCCTTGGAACTGACAACCGTTCCTTTGGAGGACGTGCAGCTCCATCCTGTTGAAGTTGAGCTTGAGGTGGTGGGCAGACACCCAACCAGAGAGGTGACCTGGCACAGTAAAATGCCCATTGCCACCTAGATGTGGAGAAATAGTTGAATGTCATCATAATAATTAAAGAGCATCTAAAAATATGACAGAGCCAAGTGACCTGCTAGGTAGGATGTAATCCAAGAATGTGCAGAGCCTGAGACGCCAAGCTTTGAGATGGTGGAAGGGTGCCTGTAACGTTATAAAAAAATTGCTAAAGCATTGAAAGTTCTTAGGAACTTACTAACAAACTTACTAGAGCTGGCCATCCAGCCAAACTAAGTAACGGGAAAGAAGGGCGTTGGCCAGGATGGTGACCAAAAACTCAATGGCCACTGAGCTTCAGAGTTTCTTTGCAGAGATTAGATTAGAAAAAAGTAGGCTAGACAGAAGCCACTCCTGAATAAAAGGTATAGACATGCCGTCTGAAGAACTCTTAAAGCAATTGAACTATTAGACCTGAATGCCAAGTGCTATGTCTGGGAAACTGGTCAGGATACGTTTGGGAAACTGGTCAGGATTGAGGGAAGGATGAATGGAACAAAATACAGAGAGGTTGTTGAAGAAAACCTGATACAGAGCACACAGGACTTCAGGGTGGGGTGAAGATTCATCATTCAGCACGTCAATGACCCAAAGCACACAGCCAAGTCAATGTTGGAGTGTCTTCAGGACAAGTCTCAGAATGTCCTTGAGTGGCTTACCCATGAACCCCATTGAACATCTGTGGGCACTCCCCATCCATTCTGATAGCAATTTGAGAGGATCTACATGGATACACAGCCCAAGTCCAGGTTTGCAAAGCTGGTAGACACACCTCGAAGAATGGATTGATGCCAAAGGCGCTTGTACAAATTCCCGAATAAAGAGACAGCATAATTATATAGATGAGATATTTCTGTTTTTTTTTTTATTTTCAATAAATTGGCACAAATCCAAAAATGTGTTAAAATCATTGTTTTTAGAACTGGCTGGTAAAAATGTGACTATTTCACTCTTAGGGCAAACACCAACTCTCCTGTAAAAAAACATAGGGATCTCAGTCATGGTCACCTTCCACTCAGTACTCATCTCCTTTCTGGGACACACTGAAGCCAAGGGTCAGAGGGGAGTGACCTCTGGTTTTCTCATTCAGTGAGTTTTGGTAGGGAAAAAGGGTGGGGGAGGTACATCACATCTTAATGTTGAGGTCTAGATCTTAAGGTTGAGGTCTAGTTTAAAGGATTAACCTATGCATGGCAAAGTGGAATCATAATTTAAATTATATTAACTGGAGAACTCACATTCCACTTTGAAAACCCTTTTTGTCTGTTTGTGAATCCATGCCAGTGATAGGCATACCCTAATGTATGTGTTTCACAGATGAGCCAATGGTTGACCCATCGTTCTGGTTCAACCACAAAAAAATAACTATGACAGTGTTTCTTGAAAAATAGAGGCGCTGGTATAGCATGATGAACAGCCTGTCAAGCGCTGGCCAAGAATAACTGCAATTCATGACTCAGTATTTCTGTAAAATCTGCTGAAATCCACTCCCTATTTAGGGTTTACTCACACTAATAGGAATTATTGTGAAGACATTTCACATTAAATAGCATTTAAAAAATAAGTAGGTTCACCTTTTTATTTGCATTTGCAACATATACTTTTCATGACATAGCTTGGTGATAGGTGGAATTCTTGCAAAACTCAACCTCACCAAAACAATATCTTGAAATGGGTGGTTCACATATAAGCCTTTTTTCTTTAAATTTTAGGCATAAAAATTATTGAGTTGTATTATACTGACTCTTAAAGTGGGGAAAACAAGTATTTGATACACTGCAGATTTTGCAGGTTTTCCTAATTACAAAGCATGTAGAGGTCTGTCATTTTTATAGGTACACTTCAAATGTAAGAGACGGAATCTAAAACAAAAATCCAGAAAATCACATTGTATGATTTTTTAATAATTAATTTGCATTTTACTGCATGACATAAGTATTTGATCACCTACCAACCAGTAAGAATTCCAGCTCTCACAGACCTGTTAGTTAGTCTTTAAGAAGCCCTCCTGTTCTCCACTCATTACCTGTATTAACTGCACCTGTTTGAACTCGTTACCTGTATAAAAGACACCTGTCCACACACTCAATCAAACAGACTCCAACCTATCCACAATGGCCAAGACCAGAGAGCTGTGTAAGGAAATCAGGGATAAAGTTGTAGACCTGTATAAGGCTGGGATGGGCTACAGGACAATAGGCAAACAGCTTGGTGAGAAGGCAACAACTGTTGGCACAATTATTAGAAAATGGAAGAAGTTGAAGATGACGGTCAATCTCCCTCTGCCTGGGGCTCCATGCAAGATCTCACCTCGTGGGGCATCAATGATCAGGAGGGAGGTGAGGGATCAGCCCAGAACTACACGGCAGGACCTGGTTAATGACCTGAAGAGAGCTGGGACCACAGTCTCAAAGAAAACCATTAGTGACACACTACGCCGTCATGGACTAAAATCCTGCAGCACACGCAAGGTCCCCCTGCTCAAGCCAGCGCATGTCCAGGCCCGTCTGAAGTTTGCCAGTGACCATCTGCATGATCCAGAGCAGAAATGGAAGAAGGTCATGTGGTCTGATGAGACAAAAATTGAGCTTTTTGGTCTAAACTCCACTCGCTGTGTTTGGAGGAAGAAGAAGGATGAGTACAACCCCAAGAACACCATCCCAACCGTTAAGCATGGAGGTGGAAACATCATTCTTTGGAGATGCTTTTCTGAAAAGGGGACAGGACGACTGCACCGTATTGAGGGGAGGATGGATGGGGCCATGTATCGAGAGATCTTGGCCAACCACCTCCTTCCCTCAGTAAGAGCATTGAAGATGGTTCGTGGGTGACAACGACCTGAAACACACAGCCAGGGCAAGCATCTCAGCATCTCAAGGTCCTGGAGTGGCCTAGCCAGTCTCCAGACCTGAACCCAATAGAAAATCTTTGGAGGGAGCTGAAAGTCCGTATTGCCCAGCGACAGCCCCGAAACCTGAAGGATCTGGAGAAGGTCTGTATGGAGGAGTGGGCCAAAATCCCTTCTGCAGTGTATGCAAAGGTTTCTGTACCAAATATTTAGTTCCGCTTTTCTGATATATCAAAAACCTATGTCATGCAATAAAATGCTAATTAATTACTTAAAAATCATACAATGTGATTTTCTGGATATTTGTTTTAGATTCCGTCACTCACAGTTGAGTGGGAAAACCTGCAAAATCGGCAGTGTATCAAATACTTGTTCTCCCCACTGTATATGTCCATGAATACATGTGGTCTTTAAGATATTTATTGGAATCTGAATATATTCACCAATTTGTTAGTGAATTAGTGCCTACATCTTTCATACGGTGTGGCATGAAAGTTAAAGTATATAAAATGAAATGCTTGGTATATGTTTCTTATTAAACTCACTTTATCATTATTCTTTATCATTACTATCTTGATATTCTTCTTAATCATTGCGCAAAGTCAGACATCTGTTCTCAATCTTTCAATATATTTTAGAATAATTCCGACAAACCCTGTTAGGAATCAAAAAGAAATGTTGTGTCTCTTGCTGATACTAATATACATGTGTTCCACTGAGTTTTTTATGATTTATCACTAACAAATACTTGTTTTGGTCATCATTTTGAATTTCACACCAAATGATACAGTCACACCATAGCATGAACCACAACACATTACAATTAGTCAATGCAAAAACTTGTATTATATGCATTTAACATAAAAAACTAAAAACTTTTTAAGAACAATCACACAAAGGTGTGAAACACTTGGACTTGGACACAGGACTAGTGAAGAACCATTTCTAGAGAGGAACACACTAATAAAGAATAGTATCACAGGTATTTGTGTACAGTTAAGTCTGTTGAATATTAACTACTGGTAAGCATGGAGTTCTCATAACTACCCCTAGGTAAATCAGTCATATAAACAAGTTAAGGTTAGTAGTAAGTGTGACAAATGGTGTAGGTACAGTCTTCTTCAGTGGGTCCTAATGTAAAATAACAGGCTACTTTGACTGTGAGAGGTCTGCTAAAAGAAGAAAATGAATAACAACCTGATTAGCAAGCCGTTCAAGACCGTCCCGTCTATATAACTAGGCTTTTGCCTGGATAACTTGTTTTCATGTGATTATAGACAAAAAAAAGTGTTAAAAGTACAAAACATGCATTAAGCTTAGCTATTAGTAATAAAATAAAATAATAAATTGTTAGCTCAAATTAATAATTGCTCTGTGTGAAAGAAAATACAGTAAATATCATATATTTCCTGTACCTATTACTGATCAAGAAAAACCTGTCACATAATATGATATAGTGTCACACCATATGAGGTTTCATGCACATAGCACAAGATTGGGCCTTGTGGTTATGTGCTAGCTTCCTAGATTTAAATGCAATAATGACAAAAAAAGTAATTTATCTTTGTCATTTTTATGTAAAAAGTAACATTTTATGTCACACTAAACGACTTGGAAAGGGTACTGAATTACAAGAGACAACTCACATTGTAACCCTTCCATGTCCTACTAAGGTTTTTTCAGTACTGTCTGGTTGAATAAGTACTCCTCCTCCTCAAGGGTCTACGAACAATTGCCTGTTTCAATATCATCGTTACAATATAGTGTCACACCGTATGATATCCATTTTAGAGACAACATATTTTTAATCAGAACTGATTCAAAATATTATGCCTGGACTCACAAATAGTCCTGTTATCCTTCTGTCCTTAATTGAGGAGAATTGCATTGATTTTGCTTAGTTTTATTCAAGTTTAAACTATGTGAAATGTGCTTGGAATGGAATAAGGTTACGGATGCTGTCAACCAGCGTGGGAAACGTAACAGAACATTTTCCACCATAAGCTAGCTAATATGATACTGTTGTTAACTAGCTAGCATACATTTTCACAAATGAATAGCTGCCTCCTCCTCGCAATTGCTTAACATATACATTTCAGAGGAAACATGCGGACAGAATTGTATTCAATCATTTTGAGCCATTTACTATGGAAGTATATAGCTAACTTAATTAAAATGTTAATGCAATCCCACATTGCATTTTCATTTTCCACTTTTGCCTGCATTATTTCAGTCAATATGAATATTAAAATGCAATCATGTGATGAATTTGCCAATGCTAACCGGTCAATTATTAGTATTCACAGAGAATTCAGCTACATTTTCAATTAGATTTTCTACTCTGTCATGAGCATCTGACCAGGAAATCAAATTGCTTTCAATATGATCTGTGAAATCCAACATTACTTGCACTAGACTTGTTGCCTTTGTACAGCATTGTACCCATACATTTATGATTGTAGCCTACCTATTTCCAATTGGCACATTAAACAGTGTCCCACCTTCAGAATGGCCGTAGAACATGAAAATGCAATCGCATTGCAATGTCATTTTGATTAAATTAGGAAAACAGTGTTAGAGCATGGAAATTCAATTGCAAAGGATGGCACTGTTTTTCACTGTTCACATTAGTATTAACATTTTAATTATGTTAACCACAAAGCGGGGCATGACTTTGAATATGAAATGCCAAATGGCTTTTTATTAACATTTTAATATTGTCAGCGAATGTGCATACCAATACATGAAAAATCGAAGGGAAATCACATGATTGCATTTTTATTTTTATATTGACTGAAATGATGCAGGCAAAATTGGAAAATGAAAATCCAATGTGGGATTGCATTAACATTTGTTTTGAATTAACTAAATGCTTCCATAATTTACAGAGTTAAGACGTTTACCAAGTTGTATTTCAGAAGAGGTAGCTAGCAAGCTAACCTATATGGATCACTGGGGCTTTCTATGTCAAAATAACATGTCATATAATGTTTTTATTTGATGTGTCAATTACCAAAATTACTATATAATGTTGTGTGCATTGAATTTGGAATAGCTTGTGTAAGCCTTAGCTTGGTACCATACTGGCACTATTGCAACCAGCCTAAAAACAATAATTTTGTTAGGGTTTGTGCCAATATGAGCCCGTATATTATCAAAACCACTCAAGTTAAAGAAAAATAGTTTATTTGGACTGCAGCTTTATGTAATACAAATGAAGCTACTAACAGCTTGGTTAAAAATAAGTCATTAGTTATTCAATCAACTAACACTAATTGAGGATCCAACATATCAGTTACATTAAATGTTATCAAGTAACAAAATGTACAGTGGCCTCATTTAAAGTAATACAATGACCTATTGAAAATAGCAGCACTACATTCGCAGCTATGAATATTCCAGGTAGCTGTGTAACACAGTGTTTGGGTGAAATCATATCTTTTGATCCCATTGTAACATACTCTAAAAAATTTGATATTTTTAAAACAAGGGCAATGCTCCTGTGGGCGGGAACCCCTTCAGTATCATTCACTTGCTATTGTTTGCATGAAGTCTTAAACATTTGGATAGGCTTTCCATGGGTTACTAGAATGGGTTGTGTCGTCAGCTTCAACTCTGCTGAGCTTACCCACTTCAATTTCTAGTGCTTTTTCTGCAAAGAGCTAGTGCGTGCGTGTGTGTCAGTCAGGTAGATGGTAGCAGTATAAAACCATCACATTCGTTTCCAACCTATTGTGCTGGACATGTGGCTTGAAGTGAGACAGGAACAGTACCGTTCTTGCCTATCACTCAAAATAAGTGATAATGCACTATCCACAACATTGACTGAGTTTGAGGCACATGTGGTTAAGGCAATCTGTAGCCAGTACTAAATCAAGGCAAGCTAGGATTACAATGCACTAGCAGATCATTGATTTTGACAAATCCCCATCTCATACAATATACCTCATGTAGTATACCTGGACCTGGCTGTAGGGTAGCTGTGTTGAAAATTATGCAAGGTTTCAGACAATGTCCCTTTGTTTTGAAATTACAAAATGAATTCTAAATTTAGAAGTCATGAGTTGAAGTCATGAGATTACAGTCAACAATGCATGTTGCTGTTCTCTCATAATCTGCTAGTACTGTAGCATAGCTGAAAAAACAGAATGTCAATAAAAAAAGTTCAAAATTAATAAAATATTTCCTCTGTCTAGCATAACTGACACTGAACAAGAATGTAGCACCCCAATGGCCTGCTTTTAGGGACCATTAAAACTGTAGGGCCTTAATATACAATTGGAGTCAAAAGGTACACATTCTTGGAGATCTCAAGGTCCCTGAAATACATTTCCAGTAAGAAATGTGAAAGAAAATCTAGACAATCACATTGTGATTTTGAAATACACAATTTATCAAATAGGTGTGTGCTCGTGGAAAATGTTCACCTTTGTCCAAAAGGCCTGAAAATCATTTGATCATCATCATTCTTGAATTCTTGAAAGTCAGGCAAGGAAACGTTGACACTGTCACTTCTATTATATACAGGTTCTTAGGGTGTATTTGTATGTTTTTGCACTGAGACCAACACACTTTAAATCACATGCTATGCATTGAAGGAAGCTGCAAGCTAACAAGCTTGCTTTTTTCAGTTACAGTCCAAGGATTCTTAGAAGTTAAAAGATCGTTGCTGTGACTTGTCAAGCTTCTGTGGAGACATTTGAAGGTAGGCAAGCTCTATTGTATTTCAGCGACAAACCATGCAGGGGTGCATATGCTGAAAAATGCATTCTGGGATTAGAGAAAACAGAGTATCTAAGCATCAACATTTGGCAGGGGGAAGAAAGTTGAGACTATCCAACAGTGGCCAAAGACCTAAGCCAAGTCACAGCCATAACTCTAAAGACCCAGCCAGATGGATGAGACAGAATGTGCCTTACAGAATTTGACAGATGACCTGTGCTCTAGACCTGTCTTGGTGATGCATAACTTTGGGAGAAAGATAGTGATTTATCAGTCCAACCTTGTCCCAAGAAATACAAGGTGAAGAACATCTCATCCTTTATATAATCAGAAAGCTATGGACTAGTGTAGAAAAAATTTAGAAAACAGCATCTAGGGTTGCAGTGGTCATTGATGAAGTTGAAATACTACCTTATGGGAGAACACTTTAATATCACTCTGGACACCAACCATGCTCCTCTAGTCGGAATGTCCTGGAACAAGGAAACCAGTAATAAGAGTTGCTAGGTCGGTAACCTCACTTAAACAATTTTGTTTTTCTGTTGTCTACAGGTCTCTGTCAAAACTCAACCCTACCCCAGCAGTTGGCCTTTTCCCATCAGAATGCTCTTTAGAAGAGGGACATATATATTTGTAGGCATTTATGCTTTATTAATACAGACAATGGGGGGGGGGGAAAGGGAGAGAGCTTTTGCTGAAATAGCAGTAGGCTGAATTTAAACCCATGCTGAATCAGTACAAGTGCACAAGAGGCAGGGGCTTACAATGTTTCTCTATTTTCTCTGTAGCAAGACTAGAAATTCTGAACACTCCAACACTGAGAGGGATACCCAACACAACCCAACTGGACTAAAATTGATAGGACCTGACAGGCCTGAGGAGCAGCATGGAGTAAGGATAAGTCCTAGGTATCTGGTTTTAGTTTTTGTGTGGTTTATGCCATTACCTACATGTCCTGAAACTGTTCCCGGTCTTTAGTACCTTTGTTGTCTGAGTTTGTGTTATTTACTATGGTATTTTGTGAGCCAGCTTTAACTGGCTGTTAAAATAGATTATAGAATGTATAGAATACTATTTTGGAACCACATATACTTTAGTACAGGAAATATTATTAAAACAGTATGTAAATGGTAATAAGTATACTTCACTGTGCTTATTTCCTTCTTTAGTACACTTAGAATATATTATTAAAAATAGTGTTTTAGTACACTAACAATATACGCATTTATTTCAATTATATTATACAGCTCCTGAAAGAATTAAGAGACCACTGCACCGTTTTATTTCCTTTCCAAAAAAGTGGAAAAGGAAGGTTTTGAGTGAGGAACAGAAGGGTTAAAATTAAGAGACCACTGCAAATTGAACGCTCCTGTTCCTCACTCAAAACTTTCCTTATCAACTTTTTTGGAAAGGAATGAAAAAGATGCAGTGTTCTCTTGATTTTTTCCAGAGCTGTATATTTGCTATTTTTATTTTGCTTGTGCCATTTGGCTCTGTTGTAACAAAATGTGTGGTCTCTGTGTTGTCACTTTGGATAGAAATGTCTGTTAGCAAGGCAATTTAAGTGAAGCATCAAAAATACACTAGCAACTTCATTTTGAGTAAATGTTTATAGGAATAATTTGTTGAATGCAGCACGTCTATGATCTTGTCCATATCTTATTTTAGAGTATACTTTATACATGTATTATCTGGATGGTTTGAACTCTGAATGATTATTTGCTGAAAATGATGGTATGGGACCATATACTACTGGCATGGTAAAACATGTTTTACTCTGGTAATTTGATTCATAATCAGTTCATAAAATAACAATAAGGAATCTCTGTGTTTGTGGCATATGCCCAATATACCATGGTTGAGGGTTGTATCCAGGTAATTAGCTGTGGTACAGTGGAATATACTACATCCCCATGTGCCCAATTTATTTAATACATATAGGACTTTCTACTATACAAACATAGTTAATTCATATGTTTATAAAAATTTGCAGTAGACAAACCAGTTTCAAATATATTGGTTTAACAAATGTTTCACTTATTTTTAGTAAAAAGTAGTCAGATAATAGTAACGTATTTTAACAACAGTGTAGAGAATAATTTCAAGTAAAAGTAATGAGAATGGAGTGTAATTGAGAATGGAACCAAAGCAATGAAAGAGAACTGTATTGCTGTGTTAAGCAACATCTTTTTAAGAAATTGATTAACTTCTCTGACATTTTCATGAACTTTCCATTAATATTATGCATTTCAGTCAGTGTGAATAATAGGTTTATCTCTGTCAAATAAAAAATCAGGTGTAACAGCTTTTTCTGTGTGTTTATTTAGGTAATGGCAACAGCCTATAGTTTTCTTTTACATAGCCAAATGATCACGTTTAATCACGTTTCTGATACCAACGTGTGCTAAAACAGAAAGTTGCTTAAACATGGGACTTCATTTAATAACATAATATTTGTTTTACCTCCCATTTTGGGATGGATGTGTAATATGTTTATTAATAGTGCATAATCTATCTGTAGAACCATTAACAATTCAACATTTCAATTCAATTTTGCTGTACTCTGGCATAAAATGTTTTTTAGATAGCCTACCCTTGCTCTTAGGCTAAGCATATCTACTGCTTATACACTGAGACGCGCGCCCACAACTGAAAAAATACGATGTGAACGCGCACTCTGTCGTGACTTCCTGTAAACTCAAACATCCGGCTTCCAGTGTCATATGACTCAGTGTCATTTAATACGGTCAGCTACCTGCAAGTCGACTCAATACTGTAGCTCAAGTAGCGTGTTTCTTTTATTTAATTATGGCAACATTAGTGGGAAACAGGACAGTGGACATGAACGGCCCAGCTGCGGCAAGGACACACACACAGGCTGTGACCAGAAACTACATCTCACAGCCAAGGCTAAGTACGTACCTACTACTACTACTAGCAAGCAGAAGCTTAACAGCTGATTGTCCAAAGCTTGCTAGCTAGTTAACCTAGCTCTGGCATGTATGCTTGAACACAAATGCTACTCTACGGTATCTGAAAAATAGCAATATGAAATGCAGTTTGCGTTGGTGCAGCCGACACGGCTAAGCAAAGTTTTAATAAGGCGACCAGAGGTATAGCTAGCCTATGCGGAACTGTCTTGCAAAATTATCCAAATTATATTCTCTACTGTATTACATTAAATATAAAAAATGTGATATTAATGTTATTACAAACTGGTTTGGTTATGCTTATAACTATTTAGCAACGTTTACTGTCTTGATCAGTCTTCCATCGGTAATGCTAACTTTAAGAACCTAAGACAGCGACCCTAGTAGCTACGCTAGTTCAGTCAGCTGACTGCCCATGACGGAAAGAAAATGAGTAACCGAGCAGCGGTAAGGAAATAAAAACTAGTTTCCTCTTATTTTCTGCATCTTTCGGCTTTCCTTCATATGACAAAATGTTAATGTTTTTATTGTTGAAATAGTTGCTAGGATGAACATACTCTACCTAGGAGTGACAGATGGATTGATCATCTGACTCGTGACGTAATCACGAGACTGTGCCTACAGCTGAAATGTCATGCGTTCATTCATTTTTCATTTATATATTTCCTCTTGCCATCCTAGCTATATACGTGTATACATCTTAGACATGTTTCTCAATTACTTTTATTACTTGCAGTGTAGTAGACAATGTCCTGTCTGGTACTGTTCTAAAATATCTATTAACGTTTGTTTCCAACATGTCACAGAGCCAACTGCAGTTTGGGTATTGAATAAAATATTGTTAGTAGTAGAAAACCCTGTAATTCGTTTAGAAGCTACAGCAAAATAAATCTTGACATTTTACAGTGTTCACAAATGTCATATATATTGTATAATTAAAGAGAATTAACCCAGATAGAACTTTACATTAAATATCTGTTTTACCCATGCCTCCTGTAAGACAGCAATTGTTAATCTGTAGTGCCACAGGGAGCACATTGGTGTAATATGAAGCTTTACCACTTGGTCTGTAATATGAGTAGGGTTTTAATTCTTATAAATGTTTCTGCATTGAAACACAAGATAAACTTTTTGTTTTACCCATTGTTAACTATAATAAACTCTGCATGTATCAATGTTTCACAGTTGAATCTTTACACCTATTGGAGTTGGTTTAAACAGCGAAATGCAGGTAGTAGGCAATATAATCATTCACAGTCTTCAGTGAGGTTGGGGTCGACAATCTATCACCATAGCTGTTATGGAGACGTTATTAATATAATGTAGTGTAATTTGCTCAATGATTCTTGTTTCCTTTTTAAAATGCCGCCATTTGTTTAAGTCAGGCCCTCAGAAGAGGTACCGGGATATGCATTGTCAATTGCCATATGTATTATTTTCCCTGTCCAAATTAAATGGATAACAATTGGTGGTAAATGGTGACTTATTAATTGTTGATTGACAGGGAAGGTATGGTTTGTTTCTGATTTCACTATCACACTAGTTTCATGTCATTTAGTGTTTTTCATAGTTTTCTAAAACTGCATTACATCCCCAGGGAGATACACAGCAGAATGAATTGGCATATTCATTTCTTACCTCCCCCTGCTGCGATTTAAGACATTCTTTCAAAATGGAGACTTCTAGTGGTTTCTGCTTGGACCAAGGCTTAGTCTTCAACACATAGATGTTGACTAGGAGCCTTGCTCAGATGATATTCCATTCATTACAATGTGCCTGGATACAGAGTACAGAAAGACATTGCCTGTTTGGCAATGGCATGCCCTGAATGTCAGGTAATGTCTTAAAGTTAGCTGGCATAACCAATAACCTTACAATTTATATTCATATGCACCTCAAAACATTGGCTATGAACTGAATGATTCATTTCAGTCAGTCATCGCTGGTTATTCTCATGTTAATTCAAGTGACCTGCTAATTGCAAAGTAAAAAGCATTTAGGCCTACTGTCTCTTGTTTATTAAATATTTAGCTTGTCTCTAACCCTTGTTCCCTAAAGGAGCACACTTGAACTCACAATCAATCAATCAATCAAATTTATTACAAAGCCCTTTTTACAACAGCAGTTCTCACAAAGTGCTTTACAGAGACACCCGGCCTTAAACCCCAAGGAGCAAACCACAGTAGTGTTGGATTTCAGTGGCTAGGAAAAACTCCCTAAGAAGGCTGAATTTTAGGAAGAAACCTAGAGAGGACCCAGGCTCAGAGGGGTGACCAGTCCTCTTCTGGCTGTGCCGGGTGAGCTATTTAGAGTCCAATTAGAATAATAAACAGATTTCTCTGGGCTAAATCCAGAGTCTATTTGATTATAGACTAGATCAAAAGTATGACCTAGTCTAGAAGGTCATACTTCTAGAAATAACACCTTCCAAGGCCCATGTGTGCTCATGCTGTTGTCAGTTTAGCCAACGACAATGGGTAGAACAAGCCGACAAAGACTTCCGTTTCTCCTCCTTTTTCCAAATAGCTTATTGCTGTATACTGATTTCACTCTGCTAAGCTAGTCTGGGTTCCATTAAAGGTTTGTATGCTTCCAGTAGACAGGAAGCTAGCTTCCAATATTGTATGTAAATGTGTTTCCCTGAAGGAGGAAATTGAGTATGATGCATTGACCCCGCAAGGCCATCAAGGTGCAATGAAAAGCAGGAAAAACCAACAACCACTAGGCCCGGGTATAGGTTATCGCCAGCTTTGTGCTGTGAATGCCTATACCTAATCTGCTCGAGTGACCTTTAATACATTTAATGAGCTTTTGACAGAAGGTTTTGCCTAATAACTGAAAAGGTAACATGTATTTTTCTGACACTAGTATTGCTATTACTTCATGGTCCAGTCTAAATATGTGCACATGCGCTTAGAGACACTTGCTTATTGAAAAGCCCAGGTATTTTTCTGATATTGCTAGTTTGCTTGTCCGGGGTAACATGGGCATGCTAAAGGAATGTTATGTTAGTGTTCAAACCCATTTATCTGTGTGGAGACATGGTCCAATGGTAACGCTCCTGACTCCGTGCGCATATGCAGCTTCCCGCTGTAGACCAGGGTTCAATATCTTCTCCCCCCCTTTAAATCAGTGTCTCCAGCTGTCTTCCTCTGATTCCTACTGCCATTTTTTATGTAACCGGAGCAACAAGGAAACGCTAAGAAACCACACAACTTCGTCTCCCCAATGCTGTCCTTAGCAGCAGTCTGGGCTAAAGAAATGACATGAGCATTAGGCGTGTGTATGTCTGTGGATGCGCCCCGTACGCTGTGGTTGAGAATCAAGGGTTTCAGGTCCGTCTATGGTTCTCAAACCACATTACAAATGTCTCTCCTAGCTATTTCTGCAAACAGGTACTACCTGTAATATAAGATTGTGAGGCAATGTTTGTGCCATGTTTGCACTTTATCTAATATGGTATGTATATAGTATATAATCTTCCTGGATTAGTGTTGGGTCTTCTGCCCTCCCCCCAGAAAAACACATCTTCAGTAACTGCAGGCAATATGTTTTTGTGCTGTACCGCAACTGTACCGAACAGTGACCCTCAAACCCCTATACCTACCGTGGGTTAGGTGTTCGGTTGCACCCCTAGTTTGGTGCTTTAAGAGTGTCAGAAGAAAGAATGGACTAAAAGCCTCATAGCAAACACGAAGAAAATGACTTAATGGAGCTGAGGCCTTCTGAAAGCTAAGGCGAAGATGCTGCTTTGCGTAATAACCCTATACGCACCCCCATCCTACTTTTCAAATGTCCCTTCTAATGTTGGCATGCCAGATTGCACCATTTTCCATTCTCATCAAACCTCATCGTGAACAGCCTTCATTCAGAATGCATGCTGATAGTCTGGGCAGCAATTTGAACACACAAATGATGAATGATAACCTATAGCAATCTTTAGAAAACAGTTTATCCCTCTCTCTGTCCTGTTTGCGTTTTTGTTATTTTATTATTTGTTGAACTAGTATGAAAATGGTTTTTTCATTAATCTTAAGATGGAATGTTATATGTTCAATGCATTCTATGATAGTTATCTTACTTGCTGGAACATAGTGTACCTGCCATAGGCCCAGTTTTATTGAGGGAGCTTGGTGGGTAGAATATACCTGTACCTTCGGAGACTTGGTTCAAATCATTTCTGAGGTACTGTAGTTATATATATGTAACTAAGACTATAAGATCACAGTGTAGCAATGCTTTGAAGTGCTTCAGTAACCTAATAGACGGCCAGGTGCTCTTGGAAATTGAGGAGAACATACCCATAGAGGTGTGCAGTCATTCTTTGACTTTGTATTGATGTCCTTTGTCTCTCATGTTTGTTGCAACTTAAGCGATTAACCCAGTAGACTGCTTCCCATTGTTTTTGTTGCAAATAGAACATTTTATAAAAAGACACTGTGCAAGGCCGTTTTCGTAAAGAAGCAATTAATGTTAATGAATGTAGTACACTAATGATAAACAAATGCCTCAGATGTCACAATTAATGTCATATTTCTATGTACAAAACCCAACCTAATCTAATTTCTTTGAACAATGATTTCTCTTTTAGTAATTATGTTATGTTAATGTTACTGGCTTGTTGGAGAAAGAATGGTTCTGTGGGCATTTTCCTGGTCATATGAGAGAATTTAAATGTTGACTAAGAACGTGTCATACTTTTGTTGCATTTGTAAATGGAGAAATCAATCCAAATGTGTTGAGAGATCCTTCACATGCCTTCCTAGCCATATGAAGAAGTGGGAGGCCAGCTTATTTTCTATGTCAAGAAATCCCCTTCGTTGCTACATTGATCACTTCCTCCAAGATTAGAAAAAGTGATTTCCTCTCAGTAATTTTCAGATATGATGAAACTCGCGTAGCGTGAGCACACAGCACATGAATCAGTGATGGACTGTGGATTGTGAGGCCTGATGGCAACACAACACAAAGATATGAAATCAAGAAAAGGGAAAACCAAATATGTTGAGACTCCGTTCACCATCGTCTCTTGCTCGCTGTAGGAGTCTTTGGGCTCCTCAGGCTGTGCCCCATCACCTCGGACGTCTTTTGGGAAGCAAACCAATACAGGATGTTGTTACAATGCTTATCCTTCGGCAGATCCTGGCCCTCTTTTTATAGTTGCCCATACTGAACCTGAAGAGAGTTAAGGGTGGAGCCTCCAGAAAGTTCTGGTTTCTGCTAGTGCTTTCCCTTGGCATGCTGTTTGTGACCTCCAATTACCACACGCCCTCTGTTAGCGGGGAGAAGATATGGCAACCCCGAGCTGCAGTTACTTTGTGATTATCATCACGCCACGTTTCAATATTTCGCATTACACTGTTAAGCATTGTGTTAAACTGACTAACGTTTCTTAAGTTTACCTCCACCACAAATAGCATCTATGAACTGTAAGGTTTTGCCACTGGCCGTTTTAACAGCTTTTTAGCCAGTAATAGGCTTACTAGCATCAAACTTACTACTTGAAATAGACTTAAGATTTTAGCAACTTCTAGTGAGACTAAATATGAACTTAACACAGCCAAAGCTATTTCATGGCACAAAAGCATTTTTTTTTGTGAATGACATTGATACAATAACTATCAATATAGGTAACGGTAACTGACTTTTTAGTCGTGTAAAGATGAGAGAATTGTGGAAACCTCACATTTTTTACTGCCCACAGGTTCTTAGTCTCGCCTATATTATACCAAAAATCATGCACGGATGCGTACTTTGAAAATCCACCAGAAATAGACGCAATATAAGCAGTTTTATTTTAGGCTTAATATAACGTAGCTACTGAAGGTTATAGCCAGCAAAGTTTTTGTCTGTCCTGACCCAAAAAGTATGGACTGATGCGTACTTCAAAAAGAAATCCAGATATAGTCGCAATATAATTGTGAATAGTTTATTTTAGGCTTACTATAACGCAGCTACTGAAGGTTGTAGCCAGCGAAGGTTTTATCTATCTGGAACAAATCCTAATGCCTAATATGCTTTAACTGTGACAAGGATCGAATGTGGGACCTATTGGTTGCAGGTCCACGTCTCTAACCACTATGTTATTTTCAGACAGACAGACATGCGCTTCTCGGTTGGCAGTTTTTTTGGTTGGCAGTTTTTTTTTTTATCTTTAGCCTTAGGTATGGTGTTTTTTTTCCCCTCATTAATTGTCATTTAAACAACAATCTACCATTGGTGGCATTTTACAAAGGAAGGAGTGCCACGATAATATTGTTGCTATATGCAATTGAAATACAAATATTCTAGATGAACTGAGCTGACATGGTCAAGCATTATTGTTTTAATATTATTTTGGTAAAACATTAACGTGTGTGTGTGTGTGTGTGTGTGTGTGTGTGTGTGTGTGTGTGTGTGTGTGTGTGTGTGTGTGTGTGTGTGTGTGTGTGTGTGTGTGTGTGTGTGTGTGTGTGTGTGTGTGTGTGTGTGTGTGTGTGTGTGTTAACATATCTATTTGACCAAGTTGCGTTGTTTTTGTTAATTTAATTAAATAATATTTGTTAAATGTATTATTTGAATTTTTTTGCTTTTTAACAGAAAAGTCAAGACTAATTAGTTATTGTTTACTAAGCAATGCCGTTTAATGTGACTAACAAATGTAGTTGTTTTTGCTCGTATCTTTTCTTCCTGTGTTGGCTGTGATTTTGCTACAGTATGGGGGAGTGGCATGTTAAAATAATAACAGCGGAAACATTGATGAATTGCATTCCCCTAACCAAATAACACCTTAACTTCATTTTGAATAGGATTGTGATTGGTGGATATGTTTGTGTGACAGTATGAGATCACGTTTTTAGAGCAGACTTTCTGAAGAAGCCTTGCCGTTTCAATGGGGTGACTGTGTCACCATTGTGCACCTTCAACATGTCTGCTGCAGAGGGATGAGAGACATTTGGTTTGTTAAATTGCTGAAAGCCGGTTGGCCTTTTTATTTTATTTTATTGAAGGTATAGGACAAGCTATGACCAGAGGTATGGAACAGGTACATTCAACTTCTGCAGAAAATTGGGCGGTTGTCAAAACAATATGAAAAATATTCTGAAAGAATATCCTGATGGAATTTTCCTTTTTTCACACCATCACTATCAGCTGTCCTTGTACCATAGACTATACAGTATTTCTATGAATTGATTAGAATTTTGTGATCTTACACTGGTTTTACAAGCCAATTATATTTTCTCTGTTCTGTAGGTTGCTTTAATTCCATTGGGCAAGGTCAGTCTTGGCTCTTGTCCCTCTAATAGTATTTTGATTTATTTTCTTTTATTTGTGCTGCACTGTTGGAAATGGCTTATTAACCACCAGTCTAAAACTATTAAATCGTTAAACAATTAGCCTAGACCCACCTATTTTTGCTTTAAAAAATGTGGAAGATTATAATTCATACAGTACAAGTCAATAGTTTTGGTAACCTAATAAGTGTTAAAAAGATACAACTTCATTTCGTATTATAGATAGTAGCCCCCCTTTGCCTTGTGGTCAGCTTTGCACAGCCTATACTTTGATTAGGTCTGCTAATGCTTGTCTGTGGTAGTTTGACACATTTTCTGAATGTTCTTATTTTAATATAACCGTCACCAAAAATGTGACTGTTATTTAAAAAAAGTATGACTTTATCAAAATAGCATGGGCATTCCATTCTTACTCTGTGAGGTCTGGAGGACTGCTGTTTTCAACCCAATAAATGGCACTCAACAGGTGTCCCAGGTTTAAATCGGTTCCTGATTAGAGGGAAGGAATGAAAAATGGTGTAGCTGTGGAACCAGCTTTCCCCATCTTTCTGTCACACTATGAAACTTAAAGATTCTGCAAATAGATGAAGAATTATTCTATGTATATGTTTTTTGCATTTTCTTTCTTTTTTTTTTTTTTTTAATACTGCTGCTCACTATATTGCAGAAATTATCAGAATTGTAATCTTGGGCTCAATATACTTCTACATATTGTTAAATAAACATATTTGGTGTAACTTAAAGTAAGGTATTTTAGACATAAGCCTGACATAAACAGGCTGTGTTTAGGTAGGTTCTTTGGCAGCATATTAAACGTGCAAGACACAGACAGGCAGACTAAATGGAGGTTTAATATTAATGCAAAACAAACTCGCCCAACTCTGTCCAATTATGGATACTGAAGTCAACCATTGTTACCAGATTTATTTAAAAAATGTAGCACAATGACCACTCAACTTGTAAACAATGTCAGAAAGCTGCACTTGGTGTTAAACAGCAAGAGGAGTTCAGACTGGTATTCAATGTGTCTCTATCTTGTCAATCCTAACACAACAGAAACAATGATTTGGGCCTTTATAATTTGTCACTGGTACCATTAATGATTTCACCTGATCTGGAGATTGTTTGGATTTTGGCAACCTGTTTAGCGTTTGAATGTTTTGGGCCAAGTGTTTCACCTTTGCTTGTCACCTCATTAGTCCAGATGTATTTTAACCTTACTAGGACATCTACTGCCACAGTTCTTAGGTTGGAATGAGAGACTCTGGGAGAGCAATACCTTCAGTTTCCCACTTATTGAGATTATACATGCTTAGAACTTTGTTCTCCAGGTTTTGTTTACTCCACTTTGACTCCCTATCTTAGCAATGGTATTTACTTTGGTTTGCTTTTTTGTGTGAAATACATTTTCAACACCCATGTGTGTCTTAGAGATGCCCCTTTGTTTTGATTTGATTGTGAAGGGACTCGTTTGTCCTCTTTACATTTGAGTGACTTGTTGGTTAGGACATCAGCAAAATGTTTGAGATGGGTTTTATTCAAAACTGCCATACTAATGATGACTTATTGTCTTTTATTTATAATATTTAATGCTCACACATCAGTCCTAAAAAGTTCAAACATACTGTACCCATGTAGGGGGATTCACCCTGGTAGTAGGCCTAGTTGAAGGTGTCTAGTGTATTCATTAGGCCTTTCAAGACCTGTGTGTGGAAAGAGCCTAGCCGATCTGATGTTTTATTGAATTGATCCCTTACAGGGGAATTTCACTGTGCCTCATCTACTGAACTGTACTATTTTCTGATGTTAGCAATGATATATTACATCTCCTTAACACAATCGAAAAAGTGTCAAGTTGAATTTCGCCAAAGAATCTGGAACTGTGGGCTCCCTCTTTGTTCGAATGTTTGTAAAATTCCAGAAGTTCCAGCATTCATAGAGGACATGGATGCCATTTCCCTAAAAAAATAGCAATCGGAAAACACAATGTTACTATTTGACGGGAATTTTATATTTGGAAAAATGTTTTTTTTTTTTTACATTAATCATGCCCATGTGGTGTTCTATGCCTGGCGATACTGATTACAAGCAAATGCAGGAAAGGGCTCTTTTGTCTTTTGTTTGTCTGGTGACTGGTGCCTGTACCCATACAGTGAGGGGAAAAAATATTTGATCCCCTGCTGATTTTGTCTGTTTACCTACTAACAAAGAAATGATCAGACTATGATTTTAATGGTAGGTTTATTTGAACAGTGAGAGACAGAAAATCCAGTAAATCCATGTAAAAAAGGTGTCTTTTATACAGGTAACAAGCTGAGAGTAGGAGCACACTCTTAAAGGGATTGCTCCTTATCTCAGCTTGTTACCTGTATAAAAGACACTTGTCCACAGAAGCAATCAATCAATCCGATTCCAAACTCTCCACTATGGCCAAGACCAAATAGCTGTCCAAGGATGTCAGGGACAAGATTGTAGACCTACACAAGGCTGGAATGGGCTACAAGACCATTGCCAAACAGCTTGGTGAGAAGGTGACAACGGTACAATTATTCACAAATGGAAGAAACAAAAGAACTGTCAGTCTCCCTCGGTCTGGGGCTCCATGCAAGATCTCACCTCGTGGAGTTGCAATGATCATAAAAACGGGGAGGAATCAGCCCAGAACTACATGGGTGGATCTTGTCAAAGATCTCAAGTCAGCTGGGACCATAGTCATCAAGAAAACAATTGGTAACACTACGCTGTGAATAACTGAAATCCTGCACCGCCTGCAAGGTCCCCCTGCTCAAGAAAGCACATGCACAGGCCCGTCTAAAGTTTTCCAATGAACATCTGAATGATTCAGAGGAGAACTGGGTGAAAGTGTTGTGGTCAGATGAGACCAAAATCCAGCTCTTAGGCATTAACTCAAATATGTTTTCCCTGACTGTATGTGACAACAACACCGGAAAAAGGCATGTTCACATTTATCTAACTTATACAATGATATCAAACAGTGATGTTAACATACATTTACCAAAAATACATTGTCCACTTTCTATTCTTCTGCCAAGCAAAATGTCATGCTCTATCACTGGTTGCCTAGCAGAGGAAACTGTACTATGAACTGAAGCAGTGTTGTACATGCTGAGTATTTACACAAGTTTACCAGTAGATATGTTTTTCCTATTCATTACATTTTCAGACGCAAATTCATGCTTTCTTAGCATTCCACTCCATCTGATCGGTTTGTTCTACCAAATGTTCACTTGTCAGAACAGTAACTGTGTTTTGGAAGTTTAAAGACTGATTAAACACTCTGGCCTGTACTAAATAATAGACCGGTAGACCGATTACTATGTCAAGCATGGTTAGCACGCATATTTAGTTTTAATGACCTTAGCTTTATTGCTGGGCACAGGTCTCAATCGTTTTTCCTATCTGCATAGTTTTCAATAAACAAGGCTCAAATCAATGGATGTTTTAATGTCAGTAAGTCTACATGTAAAAACATTATGGGACGGTTTTGCAGACACCGAGTTTTCTATTGAACTAGATTTTTTTAGTCCTAGACTAGGCTTAATCTGTGTCTGCGAAACCGGCAATGTATGTTACGTAAAAATGATGCTAGTTACAGATCTCAATAGTTCCCTTCTTAACTTAGCGAAAAGAAGCAGTGATTCCCAGAGCTACTGTTTTAGGAAGATGCAAGGCACAAATTAATATAATGATAAATCACGTTGACTGATATAATTTATAATTTCACCGTAAAATCAGCCTGTGCCAGATGTCTTCAGATGGGTTCTCACTAGTTTAAATATGGTTTAGTCTGGCTTAGACTCGTCTAGGCAGTTTTAATAAAAAATCTGTTACTTCTATACCTATGACAAATCGCTGCATTCCAACATTTACAGATAAAACATTATGAAATGCGTAGTGTGGTCAGACCTTTTTTTTATTTCGCCTTGTTTCATGGGTGATCTAACCTTTTTGCCTTCTTTGTAGTTTAATCTGATTATTTTTGACCAATGACTATTCATCTGGGAAGGGGAATGGGTGGGCTCTAAACTAGACTTTGAGCCAATCCGGCTGTGTATATAAATGTTTGTTCGCGGTCCCAACGTGATCAGACTGAGCATTTCAAAGGCCAAATGTGATTAAAGCAATTATTTAAATATAATGTACTCCAAGGCGATTCTTTCATTGAATAAACAGTGATTTATCAGACATATTAACAATATTAAAATGATAATTACCACATGCTGGACAGGTTTAAGATGCAAATTTAAAATCAACAATCCTTCTACCCAAGGACCCTTCTATGGATTACATTTTGTGAAAAACCACTGAAATCAGTCTTTTGTTGTTTTAGTTTAGTGTGGAATGACCCTATGAGGAGATTCCCTGGTTTCAGGCTTGGGCCAATTAGCATCCTGGCAGCCTGTGAGATGCCCTCTGAGTGTGCTTGTTGTCGGGTAAAATGTGTGATTGTGAGCCACACATCACTGTTACCACCGCTTTGTACCATTTATTCAGCATTTGAATGATGATGCACCCCATCTCTGTCCCAGTACCCCCCAGAGCCCCCTCTTTCAGCTGGGAAATTGAATTGTGTTGGAATGCTCTGTGCCTCTTTTCTCTGGTACTTGAATGGCCCCTTTAGTATTTCACACCAAGGTGTCCTTCAGGGTGCGAGGTCAGGCTACCAAAACAGCTTCTAGTGGCGGATTAGGACCAATTAACATCTTTGTACACAAAGGGCTCTGGCAGCTGAACAGGCCTTAGGGTGACCCACACTGCCGTTGCATGCCAAGCCAGAGGACTGCTGCACTTGAGCTCAAGTAGCAAAATAGGGGTGGAGAAAGTTTTTCAAACCTAATGGGAAATGTTGCTGCTTCACACCATATGAATCTATAGCTCATTGATGAATCGTTATCTTGTGTAATGAGTGGGCTATTATATTTTTGGAGCAGTGTGTAACTGTCCCAGAGGATGCCTCTGAATTGTTTTTCATTATTATAAGTTCTGCTGGGTCTAGTTTAAACCATCATTTTAACAATGTATTTTTTGTGTGTGTTGCTACTAGCATATCTGGTTTTCTCTCAATGAATGTGTTGATGGTTCTGTATGAAGGCCCATCTTGTAATTGGGCACATGTTCTTATTTCTATTTTCAAATATTTTCCATTAGGGCTTTTTGGGCTTCTCAAAAGATATTAAGAGGTTGATGTACAATTATAAAGCTGCAGTTTTCCTGCATCATAATTAATATAGCCAAACCCTTTAGTAAATAGCCGTATGTGCGTATCTCTAAGATGTGGCCAATTTTGGGGGGTAAGTGTTGCTATTAAGTAATTATTTTTTGGCATTGTCTGACCAAGACTGACTTAAGATTTAATGGAGTAGTATTTAATACTAGTTATGCTGGTCAGTAGTAAGATTTCTTTGGGGAGCAAACAAAAGGCTATGGGACTGGAATAGAGCGATGGCAGCTTGTCTCAGCACGGCCCAGGGAGGACCGGTAGATGTCAGGCAGTGCTGCCTTGTTGGGTTGTGCACTAATAACTCCCTGTGGTAGGTTAGGCTGATGCAATCTCCATCGGGGTTGTTGGCTGAATTGATTCACCTACCCAACATGTGCACTGGCGAAAAACCTTTGGATTGAGCCAGCAATACCCTCACTACCTGACTTGGAGAGATGTGCTTGTGATGACATGTTATTACTTACCCTGAACTGCTGTGGAACTGTTGCAATGAGAAAAGGCCATCATTGGGAATTACTGAATTGGAATTCCTCCAAGCTAAGGTTTAAGTCTGTCGTCAGTGACCCTTAACCTATATCCGACCTGCGTTTCTAATGAAAACCCAGGTTAATCTAGCTTCTAGGTTATGATTATTACTACTGCATGGATCGCTTGCGTTCAATTCATATTGACCTGCTTACAGATATGAGTAGTTGTGACAAGTTAAGAAATAGAGCTAGCCAGTATTCACAGCTAATTAGGGGATCATTTCAATCAAACCGTGTTGAGGCTGTGGGTATCGTCGGCTTAGCAGTGTTTATTCATGCTAGATGACTCATTAGCCTACATTCAAGGCCTGTGCCATAGGGCAGAGGCAGGCAAAACAAAGACTTGGCAATGGCTTTTTCATTGGTGCGCTCTGTCTCTACCTATAAGGGTCATATTAGATAAGGTGCTGCAGAATTGAATTGTGGATTTTGTAATTTTGGTCTTTTTTTGGCTTTCTAAATGTGTTCACCACTAGTGCAGGGAGCTGGTCGACATAGGCCTAGTAGCCAGAGCGGAGGCCATTTATTTGGAGAAGGAAGGGCAGCTAGCGCCTCTGTTGTGGTGGTCCTTTTATCACACTTGAGCTCTTCCTTTGTCCCTCTGTCTTTCTCTCTCCCCCCTCTTTCTCTTGCAGCCTGCCTGTGTAATAGGGGTTGAAATGCAGGTGTTTGTGGGAAATGGCTATAGCGCTTTAGTGCATTGACAGGTTATTTGTTGGCTGCTGCCTAATTAGTGGCATAGTGGATGCACCCTGCCAGGCTTTAGTGCTCCGTGTTAGAACCAGTCTACTCTAATTCCCCTGCAGCTTTGATATTGGCCAAGAGATTGACGGTTCACACATAAAAGAAACACAAGGGCATAATGGAAGACCTGGTGGAAACAATGACCCCACCCATGCTACAGACGTGTGAGGAGAAGTAGACTGGAGGCCCCTAGTTTTTGCAGACACTGACAAATTGGCTCCAATGTCAGCCTCCCCCCCCAAAAAGTAAGAGGACAAAGTTTTGGACCACACCCATGTTCTTCTGTTTGTCCTTAGTTCGGCCTTTAATGACAGCCTCCAGGCCCTCCTCTGCTTATTCATCCATCTACATATTTCTCATGACCGTGACCACTTGGGATCCTCAATACCCTGTCTGGTGAGTTGTTCTAGTTTAAATGTCCTAGTCACGATGGAAAGATTGGCCAAAGCAGAATTTTTTGAAAAACGCCTTGTTGATAAAATTATAGTTTTGCCTGGTATAGTTGAAAATGTGATCGGTTTCAACCTGGTGTCTGCTTGTGTGTTTGTGTTTTGGACTCCAGAACCAAATAAGAGAACCAAATGTAGCCCACCCATACTGTAGTAGAAAGTCTGGTGACCGTCCATGTGTGTTTGGTGTGGCTTTGAGCACTGGTGTGGTGTTGGGCTCCTGGGGACAAAACTAGTTACAAAAGGGTTAGGATCCCGGAACGAAATGAACACAAAAGATGAAGGGGTCGGCCTTCCTCTGTCCATGTGAAACTAATGTTAAAGGCCATGTTTGCACACCGCGACGCGTTCTAAATGGGAAGGATTTTGTGTATGTAAACATTTTACAGTTGCACACTGAGAATTTTTTTAACTCTTTCAAATGCCAGGAGAGCGCTGCATTCTATCGAATGAATGAATGAATGAATGAATGGTGGGAATTAATATATTTGGTCATTAGACTATGCATTCTCATTATAGGGTGGAGTTGTGTGGTTATTTGATCCGTCTCCATTTGTTTTTACTTAACCGTACAACAGTGGGATACATTTCTTAAATGGTGCATAATTAATAGATGGTGCGTAAGCAGGTTTAGGTTATTAGTGTAAAAAGTTCACAGTAGCCAAATTACACAGACATATCTGGTCATGTTTAATAGATTGAACATTTTGAACCTATTGGGTAAAACTCAATTTATCTAGATCGAAGTGCATCTATTGTATTTGTCTTGACTTTTGCCTGGCCTTGACATTTTCCCGTAAAATGCATGGAAGCCGTTATAATGTCATAGGTGTTGTTAAGGACTTTCTTGTCATCAGCCACTTGCTTTTACGTTTGGTGACAAGCTGTTGCAACTTTTGCCTGACATTAAAGGCCATTATAGATTGGCCACTGTAAGCGGCAATTGAACCACAAGACAGTCCACGTAGCTGTGTGAATTTAAGTGACCCTTGTAACCTTGTAACCACAACAATGCACTGTCTTCAATATATTTTCTCATCTTCATTGAAAATACATTAGTAGACGTTTTAATAATCAACTATCTGCTGACATATCTGTGGGTTAGCATTACGAAAAATACTTAAGTGTTATTTCATTGTCAATTTCAGGCCATTTTAAATGGTTTAGATTTGTAGGTTCTTGTGTTCTAGTTTGTGCAGCATGTTTTGTCCTACTTAACTCTCAATAACTGGGCTCTAATCATCAATCCAGTATATTAGATCAAATATAAGCTGTTAAATGTCATATGCTCACATGATAACAAGGCACCAACATTTTCCCAAACTGAAACCTTTTTGTTTTGGTAGATGTAGTGCTTATAATTATAGCCCAAACAATACCCTTTTCCATTGTGTCAGCTCAATTGTTATCAACATACTATTGACAAGACAAAATCTGCTCAGTGGTCAACTATATGTGGCAACCATACCCCAGGACTTCTAGGTGGTTGTGAATCAAGAGGAATGATTTGTCGGTGTGGGCGACACAAACTGAAATATTGGTGTAATTAGAGTACATAACATAACAAATTTTATTGCCAAATTCTGTGACATCTTAAATTTTTTGGTGAATTGGTTTTTAATGTCAAACATTCCTAAAAACACCCTAGTGGTCTGGTGGTCAGCCTCCAAAGTACACAACAGATACATTTAATTAGTGAGCCTATGGTCTCATGAGTCTTCTTAAGTACCCCCTGTGGATAAGACAAGTACCCCCAGTGGTCCTAGTCCCCTTGGTTGGGAACCACTTGTTTTGATTAGTGAGCATGATAGAGAGGCACGTGCTGGCAGCATATTCCAGGAGGAATACTATTGCCTAGTTCTCCCAGAAAAAAACAAATCTTTTAAAACAAAATTGTTAGGCCTAGAAATGTCAATCCACTATGAACCTGGCAGCAACCCACCCGCCTTTTATCCAAACAATATTTTATAACCGTATGCCGGGCCACACCAGATATAACCGCGAGTGTTGCAGCTTATGAGTCACATGTGCAACGCTTTGGCCAAACCCCTGACCAGGAAGGCGTTTAAACTCTGACAGTGTTGTTTACCTGGTTACTAACATGCTGCTCTCTGTTGAATAAGGGCTGTTGCTGGTTATAGCAGAATTGTTTTAGGTACCAGTGTGTGTGGCATGTATTTAGATGCTTTCCTAGAACAAGATGACTTCAGAACCAGACCAACATCATCAGATTGAGTGAGACATCCTTTAGCCTCAGTAGCAGCGGGGATTGTCTGTTGGAAATGCTTCTCCATGTTTAGTTTGAACTCTGGGCTCTACTAGTTGTGCTCTGTTCTCTTGGTCCTGGTTAACATTCTAGCAGCAGCATTCTGAATGAGCTGCAGCTGTTTTACAGTCTTTTTCGGGGGTCTATTACAGTAGTCAACCCTACTAGAGATAGAAGCATGGATGAGCTTCTCTTGGTCTTTTTGGGACACCAAGCCTTTGATTCTGGCTATATTTTTTAGATGTTAGAATTCTGTTTTGGTGAACACTTTGATATGACTGTTAAATGTGAGGTCTATCAGAACACCAAGATTACGCACATGATCCCTGGTTTTAAGGGCCCGAGAATACAGCTCTTTACTAATACTTGTTCTTTTATTTTTGTTGCCAAACACAATCTCAGTTTTATCTTGGTTTAAACTCTGTACAGTGACAGTGTCTATTGAGCTATTGTCATACAGTTTGAGAGCCATATGTATTTGAGTATCATCGGCATAGCTGTGGTAGTTAATGTTGTTTTTCTGTAGAATTTGGCCCAGAGGTAGCATATAGAGAGAGACCGCTTCTGTTCAGATAACTCTGCATGTCATAGCTACCGTATCAGATTCATGATTACCAATGGTGACTAAGTAACTCCGGCCACCTAGATAAGATCTGAACCAATCAAGGACTGTCCCGGAGAGTCCTACCCATTTTACCCGCCTATCTATAAGTGTTCCATGATCTACAGTGTCAAATGCTGCACTGAGATCTAATAAAACCAGAACTGTTATTTTATCAGAATCTGTATTCAGCCGTATATAATTTTATCTTTTATCAGGGCCGTTTCAATACTGTGGTGAGGTCGGAAACCTGATTGAAATTTGTCTAAGAGACTGCTTGAGGTCACAAAATTGCTGAGTTGATTGAAGACTACCTTCTCAATGATCTTGGCTATAAAAAGGTGATTTGATACAGGTCCATGGTTGTTCATTATAGATGCATCCAGTGTTCTCTTTTTTTAATAGGGGCTTAATGGCAGCTGTTTTTAGAGATGTTGGGAAAATGCCTGATTGCATAGAGCTATTAACCATTTGCTGTAGGTCCATTGTTATAAAGTTAAATAAAATTTTAAAAAGTCTGATGACAGTATGTCGAGAGAGCATGTGGAAGCTTTATGATGTTTCTTCTCGGGATTTTTGATCAGTTGTATTAGAATGTGACATAATAATAACCAAATTATGTCTTGGTGGTTGTGGTGACGGTACAGAGTCCTTGTTAGACTGTGTAGTTCTGATGTTCCGTCTAATACTTAACATTTGTTCTCTAAAGAAACACACAAATTTTGGCAAAGAGTGTGGTATTGTTGATATTCTTCTTTTTGTTGATCATTCCCGATAAATGTTGCTGTCTGGCCCTGCAGAACTAATTGGTGAAGCTGCCAGGGATTTGTTTATAGATGTCATAGTGGATTTGAAGTTTAGTTTTTCTCCACTTGCATTCCACTTTCCTACATTCTCTTTTCAGGGCGCTTACCATCATGGTGGTTCTCCATGGTGTTTTCTGTTTGCTCATAGTTTTCTTTACCTTTACCGGTGCAACACGATCCATGACATTCAATATTTTGACATTCAATATTTTGGCATTAAAATATCAACTGACTCAGTGCTTACTGTTGGAGCGATAGCTATGGCTTCCATGAACTGAGCATTGCTACTCTCATTAATGTACCTTTTCTTAACAGAAACCGAGTTTACTGGAACATTTGGGGTGATCAGTCATTAAAAAAAGACAGAAATGATCAGACAAGGACTAGTCTTTAACCATGACAGAGGAAATATCGAGACCTTTAGAGAGAACCAGATCACATGTTGAGATTCAAAGTGTCAAGTAGTGCAAAAAGTTATTAGGCATTATTGTCTGTACTATTATCTATGTGGATGTTAAAAGTTTTATAATCAACTGATATAACGAAGTAGTTCAGCAAATAAAATTTGCAGAATATCATGGATGTCTGTAAATGGTTAAAAACAAAATTTTGGGGGTAACCTTCAATGTAAAACAGAGGTATTCAAAATAAATAAAACTACCTAGAGTATTTTCTTTGCACTGGAATGTGTCTTTGAATAGGGCAGCCACTCCTCCTTTCCTACCGTTTCAACACACATTCATATAGCCACATTTTTCAGGTGCTGTCTCTTTAAGAATAGTAGCACTACAATCCTCTGTTAGCCATTTTTCAGTGAGAAACATAAAATCTAGGTTGTAGGATATTATAATGTCATTTACCAAGAATGGTTTGTTGGCATGAGATCTGATATTAAGTAAAGCCATCTTAATAGATATAATAGTTTCCTGGACTAGTAGGTTGACATGTTCCAGTTAACAAATTAGACAAGTTTACTTTATAGGTTGCATGCTCACAATTCCTTCTATTTCTAATCAACACAGGAATAGACATTCTGGGTCCTAGCTTGTACTCAAAACAGTCGGCATTGCTATTTTCACAATAACAGGGACCCGAAGCGAGTATATTCTGTGCTCTGTGGAAATAAAGGACAAGGTTGTTGACGCTGTGGCAGTTATTGCTAAATCCCAAGCAAAGTGTAATTCATCTAAATGCAACTATGGTAGTGTAAAATCACTCTTGGATTCTGACAATAACGCTGTCCCTTTTTCTACATAAAACAAATAACACAGCAAATTCCAGTTTTCTGGCCCCACAAATATATATGCTGATGAATGTTTTGTTCAGGAAGACACCACCCCTGCTTTGATGTAAAGTGACATTGCGACACTACATTCTGTACCTGACGACGTCATTCAGCAACATTATGTTGTTGATTCGCTACCCATAGTGTGGCCAGTATGAAAATATTTGAAAATGTCGCCCTGTATAAGAACGTCTGCTTAAATGGCTTAAATGTAATATAGATGAAAGGTCATAAGCGCAGTCTTAGGCCCACATTTGGTGCTGGCAATTTCTTCTTTCCACTACACTGAATGTCATGATTTTGATCAACTACTGTACTGGGAGACAAAACTATTTTGCAAAATAATTTACTTCTATCGTCCACTTTCAGCTTACTCTACTGTGTCTGGTGTCAACGGCCCTCTGGTGATCCTGGATAATGTGAAGGTGAGTAGAGAGAGAGTATTATTTTCTATTAATCTCTTGTGGACAGATGCTTATTTGGTTTTCTAGCGTCTGTCAACACCCTGAGATGCATGACTAACAAGGACCAGATTGTTAGTCACCGGTCATTTTTAACTGCTCACAATTTGTCATTGCTCGCAATATTTGAATTATTGTAAAAGGCTGTGAAATTTGGTCCATTGACTCTCCTAAACGGGTGAAAAAGTTATCTTTAACATCTCCCCATAGAACTTAGTTTAGCGTCTGACACAAGTATGTGCAACTTACCCGAGAAGAACTCTATGATCCTTTTTGTTCTGCCTTGCAAATGGAAATACATATTTATATTGTCTGCATGGTTTGCTTAATAGCTGGTCATAAATGTTTTGTACTCAAATTTTTTTGTGATTTCCCCGTCTGTTATTGTGGCAGTTTCCCAGGTATGCCGAGATTGTGCACCTAACTTTACCTGATGGCACCAGGAGGAGTGGCCAGGTGCTGGAGGTGATTGGGACCAAGGCTGTTGTTCAGGTGAGTGACTCGCACGCACGCACGCACACGCGCGCAAGCACAAACCACAAACAATTAAAATGTACTGTTTGTCATTTATTTCAGGTGTTTGAGGGGACATCTGGTATTGATGCTAAGAAGACTGCCTGTGAATTCACCGGTGACATCTTGCGCACACCTGTGTCTGAGGACATGCTGGGTAAGATGAGCCCTCCGTAACATACTGGTGAGGTCCGGTGGGCACAAGGCAGGAGGAAGCATGAAATCCACCATTGATTACCACTGAATTAGCTGCTCTCTAGAGTTTCTGTTCTGGGTTTTCATCATTCTGTGTAACTGTTTCCGCCCTACCCCCTTCTCACACAAAGAAGAAAATACCCTGTAAGCTTCAGTCTGTTAATACAATTGTTCTGCTGATTTTTTTTATTTTTTTTTACATCTCCTCTGTTAATTCCTCAATTTTAGTCCCACAGCGAGTTTTCGCCAAAAACTAATTAGGGGAACAAAACACTGATGAACATTTCTGAGACTTGGGTGACCTTTTGCAGATATCTCAATCACACCACCTTAGTGAGACTTGTGGGTAGATATATTTGTTTGTGAATCTGTTGAAAGTGTCATAATAATGGGCCTAAATTCATGAAAATATAAAATGCAGTATTTCATCTATTGTCTGAAACCTGCTAGAGTTTTCTTAATTTATTGAAAAATAAAATAAAAAATGAATCCAAAGCAGAGAGAATTATGTGGATAACAATCAATGTCATTTTCAATTAATATAATAGAGATGGTCTGTCTTTCATTTCAGGACGTGTTTTCAATGGCTCAGGCAAGCCCATTGACCGTGGACCCACTGTGTTGGCTGAAGACTACTTGGACATCATGGGTAAGATGAATCTGTAATTCTGTTCATCACTAGAGTCAAAGATTTTCCTAGATGACATTGTCTGTGTTGGAATGCAATTGCCCCCAGCCTTGACTCTAGCCATAATTGAGTCATGGTTCCTTGGCTTGAATATACTGAGCTTAGAGTAAGTAAAGCTCCATCTAGATGTGAAGCTATACATTAGCTTGTAAAGGGTTTTCAGTCTTTAACAGGTTTGGTACTGCCAGTGTTGTGATTAATGCATACAACACCTGTTCATAGTACCTTTTACTTGTAGTGTACAATCAGATATGGATCTCACTAAATAGATGACTTTTCCATTATTTGTCTTTGACCCTATCCTCCAATCCAAACTTTCCTTCCTTCTCACTGCAATGTATTGATACACAAAATCCTGAAAAGTTTAGTATATCTTTACCTCTATTCTGAAGCCTTGTTTATATGAAATATTCTTGTCCAGCTGCACGTACGTTAAGAGCGTCTTTACCATCGATATAGTTTTGGTGTGGCCAATACGTGGGTCGGTAGTGGCTAACCGTCTAGTCTGACCTTCTCACCCGTTCCAGGCCAACCCATCAATCCTCAGTGCCGTATCTACCCTGAGGAGATGATCCAGACGGGTATCTCTGCCATTGACGGGATGAACAGCATTGCCCGAGGACAGAAGATCCCCATCTTCTCCGCTGCTGGCCTGCCCCACAACGAGGTATGCTGGAGACAGTCGCTCTGACTAGGCTAGGAAATGCATACATTCTGTTTCCCTTTGTCTTCTTGTATAATAGGCTCAGACCATAACATTGCAGATGGTTTTGTATCACTGACAGAATAATATAGTTGGAAACATCAGGCACTCCGTTCTGTTAAAAACCTCAGCGATTTGCATTATTAAGGTCAGGGGATTATGATTTTTGTTGTGATCTATTTTTCTGTGTTTAATTCCTGTCAAATGTCTTTTGTGGAATGTGTGTTATCTGCCTGCACTTACGGTAAGTACAAGTGAATGTGTGTATATTACCAGCCAATTGAAATAATAAGTCCTAATAGACAGAGTTTTAATTGTTTTGTCCTTGTGGACCAGGAGCTTGCAAAAACAGAGCAGAGGACATCTCAGAAATACACTGACATTTGAGTGCCTGTGGAGTGCATTTTGTAATTTCAAACAGTGCATTTTTTTTTATTTCATTGCCTATGGTTAAACACATGGTATTAAACCTACTATAGAGAAGTCTGAAAGGTGCATAGGACCATGTATTAAGATGGCACTTGTCTGTCTCTCTGTACACCAGTGGTAGTCAGCATCTTATTACAGATGACTCGTAAGGCATGTAGGTGAGGGAGGGGGGGGACCAGCAGTGTAAAAACAAAAAGGTCCAAAAGGTTTTAGCTAGTTATGTAGACAAACATGCTGTAAGCCACCGAAAAAGGTATAGCATAGATAATAAATATTTGACTGCTCATTTGGGGGTCCTTGATATTACTGCGTTTGAGAACTCCTGATTGTAAGGCACTACATCTGTGGAAAATAGATTTTGAATCCCATTTAAAACATCCTTGTCGTAATAATGAAGACCTGCCTCTAAGCCTCAGTCAGACCTATAGAAGGTCTCTGTGTGTCAGTATGTTAGTTATTGGCACATGACAGCCGTCTGAACCTGACTTCCTGTTTCACCATCTAAAAATACAGTATGGACTAATCAAACCTTCCAGAGTTGTTAATGTGCTGAGGTGCAGGGGTAGACAAAATAACGGAAACACCATCTGGAAAAGGAGGGTTAATTTGCAGTAACTAAGTCGCAATTAGGAGTGCATCTGTCGCAGCCAGTTAGTAGTATATACAATCAATCAGTCAGATTTCTTTATAAAGCCCTTTTTACATCAGCAGTTGTCATAAAGTGCTTTTACAAAACACCCTGCCTGAAACCCCAGTGAGCAAACAAAAGTGTGGTATTTCAGTGGCTAGGAAAAACTCCCTAAGAAGGCTGACACTTAACAGACTAGTTGCCCAATTCCCCAAAAGCATAACCTCGAAAATTACCACAGAATTGAATCAGCATCTCTATCACCCAGTCTCAACAAAAACTAGATGTTGTGAGCCTCACAAAGCAGGAATTTATGGTAGGGCGGCCATTGAGAAACCACTTTTATGCAAGGCCAAAGCACAATGACGCATAACTTTGTGTAAGGAGCAAAAAACCTGGACCCATGAGGAATGGAAAAAATCATATGGACATAAGTCTTTCAAATTTCCTACATCTGGACACGTTTTGGTTTGGAGAAAGCCAAGGGATGCTTTCAGTCCAAGATATCTTCTGCCAGCTCTCAAAAATTGTAATCTGTAATCTTATGGGCAGCCTTCTGGTGGGAATCATTGTTTCTGATTGTTGCTCTGCAGCAAGTTGTTTAGAGGTTAAGGAATATGAGGCCACTTTACAGGACTGGGTGGATCCTACAGTGTTCCTTCTGGATGTTTCCGATATTCCAGGACAATAATGCCCTTATATACATGCTAAACAAATTTGGGAGTGGTTTATGAAAACCAGGACACCTTCCCTGGTGTCCCCAATGACCAGATCTGAACATCTAAAAAATAGATTTACACCTTCTTCAGCCCTAAATAATTAGGTTTCTCTTCCTAACCAATGGTGCAATATCACACAACGGACAATTCGGGACTGTATTACAGCATTCCAAGGATTGGAGCTGTTCTGAAGGCAAAGAGTGGCCCTACTCCTTATTAGGTCCTTGACATTAATATATATTTTTAGGTGTTTCTGTTATTTTGTCCAAGCCCTGTATTTTTATTGGATTTAGAGAACTGAGTTAAAGCCATTTGCTTATAGCGGTCATTTAAAATTAGATTAATTGGGAAGGTGCCAAAGCAACCCTTCCTTTAATGATCTTTAAATGGGGAGACAATTCCTTTGGATGAGCATCAGCTAAATGACATATTTAAATGTCAAACGATTTGGGCAATCAGCAACTATTTCCGGACAAATTAAGTTCTTATTTCTTGTTAAAAGTTAAACCAACGGGTGTTTTCATCTGATTTAAGATTGAGAGTTAAGACCCATATAGGCGATGTACTAGGCAGTGTCAAGGAGTTAGAAATAATTCTACATTCCAACATGTTATTATGAGATACCCCTGTGGTAGTTTCTCATTCACCACGCTACCTCTCAGCTATTCGATTATCCCTTGAAATTTCAGGGTCAAGATAAGAAATACCAGTTCTTCATTATTATCCAGAAAAGTTCAGCCCACCAGACTGAGGCTCGTTGAAAACAAGGTTGAGTTGTATTATTCCAGTCTCCAACAACGTTTAAAGAATACCACATACATTAGATAGCCCACGTTGTCAGTATCCATTGTTTCCCATGATTGAAGGGAGGATCTTTTTCTAAAGCACTGGAAAGAGCGTGATGACCACTGAGGCCCTCTGGTTGAACTGGTAAACGAATTAAACTAATAAGACAATGGTGGTGAGAGGGGATTAAGTGATCGTGTGAATGGCACTGATTAATATAGGATCGGTAGCCCAGCCATGAGGCTGTTAACGCTTGAGGTGGCTGTCCTCTCGCCAGCCATCACCGATTGGAAACAACCTCATTATGACCTTCAGGCCAGACAATGGAGCCCCAACACTCAAGTTTTTTTTTGTGTGTTCACAGAAAGCTGTGTTGTTGTTCAGGGCAACCCGCCAAACTGAAACATGCGCAATCAGATTCTGCCCTGGGGTGGAGGGATCAATCAAATGCATAGAATCAAACCGAAGCAACAGGACTACAATGATTTTGGGAAGAAAAATAGGAAGAGAAAATCCGGTCCCTTGATTAGCGTCCGTGTTTTGAATGTGAATAAAAGGATTCTGGAAGTGCAGGATCAAAAGGGGGTGGTTGAATGAAGCGCTCACTGTAGAATCCTACTGTACTGAAAACAGCCAACAGGGTAGGCCTTGTCCAACTAATGATGCTGGTCGACTTCTCGTGTCACTGGAATGGTATAGAACACTTCTTGTTTCATTAAACCGATGTCATGGGGTCGTTTGTGACGCGGTTCTCTATGGGCCAGGTGTCTCAGCTCAGGGTGCACCGAGGGGCCAGCCTGGATCAGCAGGCGGCAACCATTACGTTAAGCGATAAGCGTGAAATTCCTACCCTTAAGATTCCTAATTACCGAGTTTTTCTCCAACTATGCAGCTGACCTCACACATCCACACAGACACATATGCATAATCACCTGGACACACACACAAACGCATGAAATGCTCCAGTAACTGGGATAGCTGGAGGTGCTCCGTGATGTCCAAAAATGTTTAACGGGCTGGTTGTTTTATCACCATGAGTGTTTCAAGACCTTATCACTTTTAATCCTGTGTGTGTTTTGGTTTCCTCAGATTGCTGCCCAGATTTGCCGTCAGGCCGGCCTTGTGAAGAAATCCAAGGATGTGATGGACTACAGCGACGATAACTTTGCCATCGTTTTTGCCGCCATGGGGGTGAGCGGAGTGGTGCTAGATACACTTCTTTTCTTTTTTTTTTCTTGGTCTTTTGTTTTTCTTCCTTCTTCTAGTGTGTGGCTAATCCCTCCTCTTAACCCCACTGTGACACTGTCCCCCTCTCCTCTTCTCACTCTCATTCACCAGGTGACTTAGTATTTAAGTCCCGTGTTAGTTTTGCTCCGCTGAGTAGATTCTGGCCACGTCGGCAGATTATTATTCAGCAGTCTGGAAGGCATTTAGTCAGCCAGTATCAAATTTTCTCCAGTTCAGCTGCTCTACTCCTGACTATTGAACACTGGGTGGGGAATCTTCTGTGACCTGTGACTGAGATGTTAGTGACCTCACTTCTGCTCCTCTGGACTGCCTTATCCACTCTCTACTAATGGATAATTCACGCCCCATTGAGGCTCTTATAACGCTCTCTAACAGGACCGGGGAAATGCAATCCATACGTGTATGAAAAGGGTTTTGTTTAAGTCTATATATTCATTGACAAAGAATTTTCAATTAGGAAAAGGACACAGTGTTAAGGACATTGTAGCGAGCCTCTTTAACATCTGATTAACACTTAACCACGTTTTCAACTTGGGGCTATTAAGTTACCTTGAGTTGAAAGTTATTGATCCAGTAAGCAGCATCATTTGTATGATTCCAACATACGGTATAATATGTAGAAAGAATTTGTCTTCATATTTTGTGATATTTTAAATGGAAATTCCTTTTTCCAATATAATACTTTTTATTGATGGCAACCTTTTATTAATACTTTTGTTGAAGAATGTTGAAGGCCTTCTACTATTAACTTGGTATGTAATCATGAACCTCTGTTTTCTAACATTCTATTATAAAACCTATTTTCAGGTGAACATGGAAACTGCCCGCTTCTTCAAGTCAGACTTTGAGGAGAATGGATCCATGGACAATGTTTGCCTGTTCTTGAACCTAGCCAATGACCCCACGTGAGTTTGAGTCTAAATTCTGTGCCATCTCTCATCTTTGAAGTTACAAATGGAATCATGTGTTCATGACAAAATGTTACTGTTCAAAGGCAAAACTTGCAAATTGTACATATCCCCCTCCCTCTTGGTTGAATACCTTTTTGTCTTCCTTCTTCCTTCCTTTTTAAGTATTGAGCGTATCATCACTCCTCGTCTGGCTCTGACCTCAGCTGAGTACCTGGCCTACCAGTGTGAGAAGCACGTCCTGGTCATTCTGACTGACATGAGCTCGTATGCCGAGGCTCTGAGAGAGGTGGGTAACAAACTGCAGATTCCTTAATAAAAATAAAAAAAACATTGTCCTGGTAAGGTTTGAGGGCAATAACTTTTTTAAATGCATAGCATGTGCCAGATAGTCAGCACGGCCTACCTAAATGTTTGAGATATGGAAATCCTACACAAGAAGACCTTGAAACTCTACATTTGGTCCTAAGGATGTTGAACTACAGTGGGGAGAACAAGTATTTGATACACTGCTGATTTTGCAGGTTTTCCCACTTACAAAGCATATCTGTAATCTTTATCATAGGTACTCTTCAACGGTGAGTGACGGAATCTAAAACAAAAATCCAGAAAATCACATTGTATGATTTTTAAGTAATTAATTTACATTTTATTGCATGACATAAGTATTTGATACATCAGAAAAGCAGAACTTAATATTTGGTACAGAAACCTTTGTTTGCAATTACAGAGATCATATGTTTCCTGTAGTTCTTGAGCAGGTTTGCACACACTGCAGCAGGGATTTTGGCCCACTCCTCCATTCAGACCTTCTCCAGATCCTTCAGGTTTCGGGGCTGTCGCTGGGCAATACGGTCTTTCAGCTCCCTCCAAAGATTTTTTATTGGGTTCAGATCTAGAGACTGGCTAGGCCACTCCAGGACCTTGAGATGCTTCTTAATGAGCCACTCCTTAGTTGCCCTGGCTTTGTGTTTCGGGTCGTTGTCATGCTGGAAGACCCATCCACGACCCATCTTCAATGCTCTTACTGAGGGAAGGAGGTTGTTGGCCAAGATCTCGCGATACATGGCCCCATCCATCCTCCCCTCAATACGGTGCAGTCGTCCTGTCCCCTTTGCAGAAAAGCATCCCCAAAGAATGATGTTTCCACCTCGATGCTTCACGGTTGGGATGGTGTTCTTGTACTCATCCTTCTTTTTCCTCCAAACACATTGAGTGGAGTTTAGATCAAAAAGCTCTATTTTTGTCTGATCAGACCAAATGACCTTCTCCCATTCCTCCTCTGGATTATCCAGATGGTCATTGGCAAACTTCAGACGGGCCTGGACATGCGCTGGCTTGAGCAGGGGGACCTTGCGTGCCCTGCAGGATTTTAATCCATGACGGAGTAGTGTGTTACTAATGGTTTTCTTTGAGACTGTGGTCCCAGCTCTCTTCAGGTCATTGACCAGGTCCTGTCGTGTAGTTCTGGGCTGATCCCTCACCTTCCTCATGATCATTGATGCCCCACGATGTGAGATCTTGCATGGAGCCCCAGACCGAGGGAGACAGACCGTCTTCTTGAAATTCTTCCATTTTCTAATAATTGCGCCAACAATTGTTGCCTTCTCATCCCATCCTTGTGCAGGTCTACAATTGTATCCCTGATGTCCTTACACAGCTTTCTCTGGTCGTGGCAATTGTGGAGAGGTTGGAGTCTGTTTGAGTGTGTGGACAGGTGTCTTCATACAGGTAATGAGTTCAAACAGGTGCAGTTAATACAGGTAATGAGTGGAGAACAGGAGGGCTTCATAAAGAAAAACTAACAGGTCTGTGAGAGCCGTAATACTTACTGGTTGGTAGGTGATCAAATACTTATGCAAATGTAATTAAAAAAAAATCATACAATGTGATTTTCTGGGTTTTTGTTTTAGATTCCTTCACTCACAGTTCAAGAGTACCTATGATAAAAATAACAGACTTCTACATGCTTTGTAAGTGGGAAAACCTGCAAAATCATCAGTGTACCAAATACTTGTTCTCCCCACTGTATGTGCTTTTCAGAAATGGGAGATATCATCAGGAGAAAATTACTCTTAAATATCTGCATCAGGGTTTTTAACCTTTACATGGCTTCCCGTTAAGTGCCCTGTGCATACTGTTAGGGGAAGGGTACCTTCGGTTGAGGTAATTGTCATCCCGATAGTGTCCACCTTCCAAACCTGATCTTCCTGCTGCTGTCTGTTAAGTTGGTCCCCGATATGTGATACACTAGAGCTCATAACTAGTTTAAGTTCTAAAATAACCTTTAAAGATGGAATTCGTTAGTGTTTCGTTAGTGTTGTAATTTTGCCATCTGAACATCTCATGTGTTGTCCAAGTGATAAATTCTGTAATGTCCCCTAATGTTCTCAGGGGAAGGCTGGATAATGTGCCCTAAGCCTTCTGGAAATGCCTTAAACTAAATTCTCAGAAGATTAATTTGAGGCTTTATGGCTCTTTTTGTGGTGTCAGACCTTCCGGCTCTTTAATAATTTATGCAGCAGAACACATTTGACATTTCAATGTGCCGGCCTCACAATGTGAGTTTGAAATGTTTATGTTCTTGTGAAAGCATGGCTGGCTTTCTTCATTGCCTTTCTTTAACCTTGGCACACATGTGCTGTATCAATAAAGCCTTCGCTAAGCCTTGGGCTTGTGTGGTATTTAATGTTTTTACAACATGGCATTAACATTTCACTTCTGATTCACATACGTGAAGGCCAAGTTACGAATTAAATCCATAGTTCACAAGTGTCTGCCATCTCCTTCCTCTGGCGCTCAGGATGAATAAAAGCATCTGGAAAATGTGTCAGCTTCTTTTTTACTCCTGTGTGTTAAATGCCGAACATTACTTTGTGAACTCTCTATTGACTTTAAGAAGTCACTACTTTGTCTGAATCATCAAAAGACCCATATCTGCTATAAACATTTTATTTACAACATTAATTTTATTTTGTGACTTCCAAACAAGTTTCAGAAAATGCCAGAATAAAAAAACATCTTTAATCTATTAAAGGTAGTTAAGGAATGTGAACACATTTCGTTGGGTACAGTACTGAAATACTATCAAACCATAATACTAGCATAATCGATACAAACCCCCAGATTGCCTCTGGTGGTGTTGCTCATCTAGGCCAAAAACACCCTGCTCTCGATAGGGCTGCACGATTTGGATAAAAAATAGAATATTTAAGTAAGCTACAAAAATACCTACAGCACCCGCAAAAAAACCAATAATGGATGTACGATGCATGGCCATTGCCTTGTGTGAAGGGCGTATCATTCACCTTTTTTGGAGCAGAACATTTGGATATTGCACATGTCAACATCATTTCAATTAAATGTGCAGCCCTAGCTCTCAACCATTTTAACAAACCAACAAGACAACTGTTATTTACATTTTCACTGGAGTATCACCGTGTATTCACCGTGTATTACTACAGATTGTTTTTGAATTCTCAGTTAAGAATGCCAAAAGACATTCAACATGGGTCTTGGCTGGGTATCTGTTTAAGCATTTTGTCCTAACTAAATATGTGAAAGGCTTTGTTGGTGAACATTTGATTGGCCAAACTGCATGAACTTTCATTTTTTATCTTCACCTAAGAAAGGTCACACCATATATAAACATATATTTGTGTAAATATCACTGAAATGATTTACATTTCAGACATTCCTCTTCCCCGGATACTATTTTGTTTTTAAGTCAATGTATTCATATTGTATTTATTTTTTAGTTTTATATAGCATCCTTGAATCCTACAAAATTGCCCAAGCACTACCACAGACAAGCACATGCCTGCCCCAAAAGACTTGCTTAATGGAGCCATTTTCTTGTTAAATGGTATTGAATGGTATTATAATAACAACTTTACAAAATGTTAAAAGATTTAAATTTGATATGGTGTGATCTTGTCCACTGGTTTTACATTTGAATTTGGGCAATTAAAAAAAGTCTACATGAGAATCCTATAATCCTAAAGGAACAGATAGGAAGTGTTCTGGCAATGCTGAAAGCTTACATTCCTTCCCAAGCTTTTCATTTTCCTCATCTGTGGTCTCTTGGCCGTCTCACCACTATGGGAGGGCAGCTCCCCCTCAGCCTGGTCGAAGCCCTTCAGTGTCCTGGCACCGCAATGGTGGAACCAGCTTCTCCTTAAATCTAGGACAGTAGTGACCCTGCCCACTTAACCAAAACTACTTTATCTAAAATGACCACAGCCCCACCTGTCACTGCTAAACGTAAATGGCACATCACAGAAATTCAAGGCTGAAATGTATGACAGGGTCCTAAAATGTGATAAAACAGACCATGTATTATGCGAATATCATTTTTATTTATAATATTTGAAGGGCGAACCTTTTCCTTCTTAAACGTCTACCACCTGTCTTTTTCTGGATGTAATGAATGTAACTATTTGAAGTGATTGGCTTTCTCTTGGGTCTCAGTCATTTATTATACAACAGGTTGACTGAGAAAACGACAGCGCTTGACTACCTCTCTGATTTTAACAATTTACAGCTGATTACAGTTGTTATAGTAATTTATTTTTTCTAAAATCTAATTCCTGTAATTTTCTCCTATTTTAATGGGAAGGTTTGCTATGGAGACCATTTTTCAATAGACTTTTAAACAGAAATTCACAATCCAAAACCATAAAGAAGTTCATGCTCAGTGACTCAATCACATGCTAAAATAATGAAAGGCTTCCAGTAGTTCAGTACTCATGGTCCCGTGGTTCATTCCCTTGCTCATTTGTTTGTACCATGCCACCCCAGGTGTCAGCTGCCAGAGAGGAGGTCCCCGGCCGACGTGGTTTCCCTGGTTACATGTACACCGATCTGGCCACCATCTATGAGCGTGCCGGGAGAGTGGAAGGCAGGAACGGCTCCATCACTCAGATCCCTATCCTGACCATGCCCAACGACGGTGAGGAAAGACTGCTTTTGTCCACAAAAATAAAATGACAACAATGTCCTGGAGTTCTTTCAAACTGAGTTCACGGATTTGTGTTTTATCAGATTAGCATTTCTTTTTTTAAATTGTGTCTCTGTTTGAAGAGCAGTTAAAAAAAATATTGTCAGGGACAGCGTTTCATCGTTACTGTTACTATAGCAACCTCTTTGATGGGCCTCCAATCTGTTTTTGAATGGGAGTCTCCCATTTTTACTAAAAAGAGAAACATTTGTGTCAGCATATTTCAGAGCTCGGACACTTTTTCATTGCAACCCTCCCAAAAAAAAAATTACATAGCTTTTGCTCTACAGGAAAAGCAAGTTATTTGTGGACACTAACATTGTATTCCCAGTTTGCTGATATTTCTTTTTGGCAAAATGGATGGGCCATGCTTAGTTCATGCTTTGACTGTGTTTGTTTATCTGATTTAAGTCATGGATACCTGGATATTACATGTACCTTTTAATTTATTTTAACATTGTTATCCTGATTGTCTTTTTTCAGATATCACCCATCCTATTCCTGATTTGACTGGGTACATCACTGAGGGACAGGTCTATGTGGACAGACAGCTGCACAACAGACAGGTATTGGCATACTGACCGATAACAGACAATACATTACCACCGCTTGGGACCTTGCTATTATTAAGTACTGTAGATCCTTCTCTCTCCTGTCCAGTTATTGTCCAATTATATTATTGACTTCTCTTACTTATTCCACCCTTTCCTTTTAGATCTATCCACCAATCAATGTGCTTCCCTCGCTGTCTCGTTTGATGAAGTCTGCCATCGGTGAAGGAATGACTCGTAAAGACCATGCTGATGTCTCTAACCAGCTGGTAGTTATTGTCACTCTGCTCACAGACTAAATATCCTGTGCAGTCACGTCTAATTTCTACCACAAAGCATTGTTTGTTGTGTGGCCCTTTTTATTTCTCTGTCCTTTGACCCCTCTCTCCCGTCTTTCTCTGCCTTTTCCTTTTGGGTCCTGCATCCCAGTATGCCTGCTATGCTATTGGTAAGGATGTACAGGCCATGAAGGCTGTAGTGGGAGAGGAGGCCCTCACCTCCGATGATCTGCTTTACCTGGAGTTCCTGCAGAAGTTTGAGAAGAACTTCATTGCTCAGGGTAAGACACTGAAAAACAGATAGGACTAAGCATGCTGTATGGGCGTAGCCCAGCTACCAGAGAGCATGGCTGTTGAAATGCCAGTTGTTTGGCATGATCGAAGAGAAAGATGCAACGGTGTGTATGTGACTCCCACCAGGATCCAGTGTTTGGTGAATGGTAGGCATTTGTTAGCACTTGGCCAAGTCACTGAATGGGTGTAAAATCTATCAAAATAAGGTTATTTTTGTTCAAGATTGGCTAAAAGTATACCTGTATCATAGTTTGTGTTAGATACTGATCTAATATGACTTAAATTATGTCCAAATAACCAACAAACACCAACAAAAGTCCCAAAAACGTCTGTACTATGTAGCCAAAATACTTCTTTGAACTATAGTTTATAGTAAATGAACATCTACATACAGTACATTCTGTTTCTTAATGAGATTTTTCTGAATCATTCAGAATTATTTCAAAACAGATTTAGTCATTGGCCCATTCATCTCGTGAATGAAGTCATTAAAAATAATTGATAAAAAAAAAAAAACATTTAATAACTGGATCTCCCTTCCTCTGAACAGAATGCGTTGCAATAAGTAAACTTCTAACCCAAATCTGTGGAACACACACAGTTTTGCAAATGTGTTCCATTGAAGAAGAATTGAAGAATTGAACATAACTAATCTCGGATCCCCTATTATCGGCATATCCAACAACAATTTAGAAAAACATCTTGTACAGTAATCAATTGATCAAGTCATCAATGTTTATGATGATTATTGGTGACATACAAATGTTAGCTAGCATGTCATTAATGGGAAATATTTTCAGAAGTTGGTTAGATAAAAAATACGACTCCTTATTATTGGCCACCGTCTCCAATTATTGTCCACCTTACTATTTTGTTAAATTACTTTTCAATTGGTTTTTATTTGTACTACAAATGACAGATCATAGTCTTGTCTGAAGTGTCTACTAGAAAGTTATAGCTAGCTTTCTTGCCTTCCGGTAAAAAATAAAAAAAAAGGCTGATCACTGATATTACATGACTCTCTGGTCTGTCGTGTGCAAGTCAAATTTCACAAACTGCAACTTGTCTAAACAATTTCCATACATGACATTTTAAAGATCTCAAAAAAGATTTTAACCTCCATACTTTTCTATACAAAATGGTGGTGGGATAGCTGAAAGAATATATTGATTAGCAATACGTACCATTGCTTTCCAGTGCTATTACATTTTGAAGTTGAGAGGATTTACTTCTCCAACCACTAGAAATGTCTGATAATGGGGGTGGCGAATAGTAGGGAGACGTTAGCTACTATTTACAGAAGAGAACTTGCTTCAGATGAGTGAGTTACCCTCAAAGCATCAAACTTAACCAAATATGCTGCCAAATGAACATGATTCTAAACAATTTGTAAGAATTTTAGATGTGTTTTGGAACGGTTGACGAAGAAAAATCACAGAAAATATATTGACTGATTTATTTTGGGGGGCTAATTAATATAATAGGCCTGGTGACCTCCCTGATAGTGACACATTTGCTGCTCTGGGATCAGGAGGTTGTCTTGGTCACTTGCATGTTGAGTCTCCTCAGTTTTCGGAGTCCGGTGTTTTCACATTTTTCTCTTTGAATGAACTGATCTTAGTTCTGTTTGTATTCCCACTGCCCTTGTCTTTTGTCCTGGCCTATTTCACCTCTGTTGAGGACTTAATCATCTGCGTTTATATTGTCGTGAAGAATAGGAACTCGGACCGTTAACAAATGTGCATTTTGGGTATTTGTGCAATATAATCATCACTCCAAATTTGAAGTTCCTTTGTCTCCTTGTCTGACGAAACAAACCCACTCCCCGCCATAGCTAACAATTAGCAAACAATTTTATACCTGTTCATTTATTATCTGAGGGCATAGAAGCTCAGGTGAAATGTATATTAGACCCAATGCATCAAAAGGGACGTAGTGCAGTAGTATTTGCAAATGAATCAGGAGTGCTTTGTTTACATTGCTTTAAAAAAGGGAAACAAACCACACTCAGACCAACTCTACTTAATAATCCAATGATACAACTGCGTAATGCAGACAGGGACATTATCAGCATTTGGAAGGATGTGTTTGCAACACTGTCCTGCCTGGCCAAGTTATCCAGAATGGTGTTTGGCATCTCGAGGGGCTCAGCAAGTGTAGAGAGAATTCTCTGATGCATGAACATGAAGGCTCTGGCCAAACTTGTGTTTCTAAAAGTGAATTCCAAGTTACTATAGACATACATTTAGCATAGTGTTCTTATTTCCTTTCAAGTCTTTTGTTTTTCTTTTTTTTTGAGTCCCCATAAATTGGGTGAACGGTACCAAATGTGAGCTAATAGCTGGTAGTCCTCAGTAAAAGTTATTTATTATTCTGTTGAGACAAAATACAAGAGAAGCCAAAGTGGCAAATATAATGTCTACAGTTAGTCATTCAGGGTGTTTTCACACTTTGTTCCTTTCAGACAGTTTTTATGGAATCAGTGCAGTTCACTTAAATTTTTATGTAGTGTGAATACTCAGACCCATCAAAAGAGACCCTGAAATGAACTGAACTGGATATTAAGTATACACTACTGTTCAAAAGTTTGGGGTCACTTAGAAATGTCCTTGTTTTCCATGAAAAGCATTTGAATAGGAAATATAGCCATTGGCAAGGTTAGAAATAATGATATTTTTATTGAAATAATTGTGTCCTTCAAAACTGTGCTTTTGTCAAAGAATCCTCCATTTGCAGCAATTACAGCCTTGCAGACCTTTGGCATTCTAGTTGTCAAGTTGTTTAGGTAATCTGAAGAGATTTCACCCCATGCTTCCTGGAGCACCTCCCACAAGTATATGGTGAAGCTGCTCCCACCACAGCAAAATAGAGAACCGGTGATTGTACTGGCCATACTGTTATAGACCGAATACCAGTCGACATCCACTGGCTCTGGCATGGCATTGCTAAATAGCTGTCCTTCAAGATCACTTTTTTACTCTGTACAAATCTCCCTCTTCACTGCCTCCAAAACACCCCCAGACCATCACTTTGCCTCCAGATGGCGTCAAGCACTTCTTCCAGCATATTTTTGTTTGTTCTGCGTCTGACAAAAGTTATTTTTGTGATCCCAACACTACAAACTAAGATTTGTCTGTCTGTAACACTTTTTTCAAATGTTCCTCTGTCCAGTGCCTGTGTACTTTTGCCCATATACAGTTTTGCAACTCTGCCTAGAAGGACAGCATCCCGTAGTAGTCTCTTCACTGTTAACGTTGAGGCTGGTGTTTTGTGGGTACTATCAAACTAGACATTCTAATGTATTTGTCCTCTTACTCAGTGGTGCACCAGGGCCTCCCACTCTTCTCTCTATTCTGGTTAGAGCCAGTTTGAGCTGTTCTGTGAAAGGAGTAGTACAGAGTGTTGCACGAGATCTTCAGTTTCTTGGCAATTTCTCGCATGGACTATCTTTTATTCCTCAGAACAAGAATAGACAGATGACTCTCAGAAGAAAGTTATTCTGTTTCTGGCCATTTTGAGCCTGTAATCGAATCTAACATTGCTGATGCTCCAGATACTCAACAGTCTAAATAAGGCCTGTTTAATTGCTTTAATCAGCACAGCAGTTTTCAACTGTGCTAACATAATTACAAAATTATTTTGGAATGATCAGTTAGCCTTTTTTTAATTAACAACTTGGATTAGCAAACACAATGTTCCATTGTAACACAGGACTGATGGTTGTTGTTGTTAATGGGCCTCTGTACGCCTATGGACCTATGTACCCTCACCTAAAGGATTATTAGGAACACCTGTTCAATTTCTCCTTAATGCAATTATCTCATCAACCAATCACATGGCAGTTGCTTCAATGCATTTAGGGGTGTGGTCCTGGTCAAGACAATCTCCTGAACTCCAAACTGAATGTCAGAATGGGAAAGAAAGGTGATTTAAGCAATTTTGAGCGTATTTCACAATCTGCTCAGTTACTGGGATTTTCACGCACAACCATTTCTAGGGTTTACAAAGAATGGTGTGAAAAGGGAAAAACATTCAGTATGCGGCAGTCATGTGGGCGAAAATGCCTTGTTGATGCTAGAGGTCAGAGGAGAATGGGCTGACTGATTCAAGCTGATAGAAGAGCAACTTTGACTGAAATAACCACTTGTTACAACCGAGGTATGCAGCAAAGCATTTGTGAAGCCACAACACGCACAACCTTGAGGCAGATGGGCTACAACAGCAGAAGATCCCACCGGGGACCACTCATCTCCACTACAAATGGGAAAAAGAGGCTACAATTTGCACGAGCTCACCAAAATTGGACAGTTGAAGACTGGAAGAATGTTGCCTGGTCTGATGAGTCTCGATTTCTGTTGAGACATTCAGATGGTAGAGTCAGAATTTGGCGTAAACAGAATGAGAACATAGATCCATCATGCCTTGTTACCACTGTGCAGGCTGGTGGTGGTGGTGTAATGGTGTGGGGGATGTTTTCCTGGCACACTTTAGGCCCCTTAGTGCCAATTGGGCATCGTTTAAATGCCACGGCCTACCTGAGCATTGTTTCTGACCATGTCCATCCCTTTATGACCACCATGTACCCATCCTCTGATGGCTACTTCCAGAAGGATAATGCACCATGTCACAAAGCTCGAATTATTTCAAATTGGTTTCTTGAACATGACAATGAGTTCACTGTACTGAAATGGCCCCGACAGTCACCAGATCTCAACCTAAGAGAGCATCTTTTGGATGTGGTGGAACGGGAGCTTTGTGGCCTGGATGTGCATCTTACAAATCTCCATCAACTGCAAGATGCTATCCTATCAATATGGGCCAACATTTCTGAAGAATGCTTTCAGCACCTTGTTGAATCAATGCCGCATAGAATTAAGGCAGTTCTGAAGGCGAAAGGGGGTCAAACACAGTATTAGTATGGTGTTCCTAATAATCCTTTAGGTGAGTGTATATATTCCATTAAAAATCAGCTGTTTCCAGCAATAGTCATTTACAACATTAACACTTTCTACACCTGTATTTCTGATTAATTTGATGTTTTAATGGATAAACATTTTGCCAAAAACTTTTGAACAGTAGTGTATTTTATTGAGGATTCTCAGCTCTCAGCTTTAACAAAGGACTAAGTATCGTCCCATCTGGAATTGCACGCTGTTAGGCCTAATCCTGAAGGTCATTCAAGCGTTTGTTTGTAAACGTTGTTAATTTTCAACGCTTTTGCTTTCAGACATTTATTTTTCATCAGTAAAAACGAATCAAATGTTCATGTCATCTGCATGGTTCTCCTCCGGGACCTCCGTTACAGAAGCAACAAGAGTCCTTCAGCAATAATGTGTGGTAGCTGTTAAATCATTATGCCACAACTATTCTCAAACTTGTCCTTGTAATGATGAGATTGCCAAATGAAGGATTTGTGAGCTTTTCCATCCAGCCTTTTGTACAGTGAGCCTGAATTCCTTTTTTATATACATAAAACAATCTAGTAAAAGGAGATCATCTCATTAGAATTGATGAGTCTTCTAAGGTAAATTGAAACCCCAAATTGAAAAACCTTGTCCATAGAAATGCCATGAAATGTAAGTGTCATGTCAAAGACATTTATTTATTTTTCTCTTCCACTCTAAGCTGAAACATAGACGGGGCTAAGAACAAATTTCTGCCTTTCAGTCACCTTGTCCTTCAAATTATGAGATTGCAGAGCAGTGATTCCACTGGGCTTTGCATCACTAGGATCTACTGCATGTAATCCTGTTGTGACACAATGCGGTTATTGGCTTATCTATCGAATCTGTCCTAAAAACTTAAATTGTATTTTTCA